>NC_084842.1:35372048-35997048 GCF_033115175.1 Lepus europaeus
CTCTGTCTCCCTCTCTCACTATCCACTCTGCCTGTCCAAAAAAAAAAAAAAAAAAAAAGTGATTATTGCAGAGGCCGGGTCTGTGGGGAGCAGGTAAAGCCAACACTTGCATCCCATATGAGCTCCAGTTCCAGTCCTTGCTGCTCCACTTCCAATCTAGCTCTCTGCTAATGCACCTGGGAAAGCAGCAGAAGTTGGCCCAAGTGTATGGGTTCCTGCTGCCCATGTGTGAGACCCAGATGAGTCCCAGGTCACTGACTTTGGCCTGATTTGGTCCTGGTTTTATCAGCCATTCAGAGAATGAACTGGCTGATTTGCTCTGTATCTCTCTCTCTCTCTCTCTCACTCCATCTCCCTGTAATTCTGACATTCAAATAAAATAATTTTTTTTAAATTCCATAGTTTTGATTTTGTATATTAAATTAAATACTAAATCTATTAGATTAAATTTGTTAAACATGTATTTTCCAAAATTCATATCTTAACTGTTTTTTGTATGTTTGGTATATAATTATTTACTTTGCATTCCTTGATTTCAAAGTTTAATATCTTTAATTATATAAATATACTATTTTATATTTTTAATTCATGCTCATAAAGTTTCCCATATTTGTTTACTACTGGATTGCCAATCTTTTTTCTTCTTGATTCATTCTGGCAAACAATAATTTGTCTATCATCTAATTCAATATACTTCAGTGTTAAACACTATATTTTTTCTTGATTATTATTGGTAAAATTTTGTCAAATTTAAAATTTACTTAAAAATAATATTTGCCTGCATGATCATGTATTTTATCCTTGCTTTCCAGTTTATTATTTATGATTGTGTCCTTCCTCCTACCAAATTTATTGATTTGTTTTAACATGTTAAATCACACACATGTATGTTACTCATTTCAACCTTTATTTTATGACTATTTAAGGGTACTAATTTCTATCTATTACATGCTTTGAATCTATGTTATTAAGTGCATATATATTTAGAAATTTAATATCTGTGTTATTAATTGCATGTGTATTTAGAAATTTATATCTTTCTCATAGAAACTTTATTTGTTAGATAGACACTTTGTATATAAATATATTTCCTTTAATTTTGTGTAATATTAGTGTGGACACACCAATTTTATCATTGTTATATTTATATAACGTATTTTTCCTCTCTTTTTACTTTTGTTCTCCCAGACATTCTTAATTTTGTTCCTTATACTATTATAAGTTGTATGTAGATGCAATTTTTTCTATTTATTCTTTTAACATAAAATGTCTTCCTTCTGTACTGGCTTTTGAGACCTTCTTTATTATCATAATATTGTGCTACCTAATTTAGTATTTTGTAATCTAGGTGAGTGTAGTTGTTCTTTAGCTACTACAATTTTCATTTCTAAATAGTCTTTGGTTTATTCTTCATTTGATCTGACAAGTTTTATGGTCTTAGTCAAATTTTCTTTTTTAAAATATTGAACACATTTATTTTATCTTCCCTAGCAATTACATTCAAAATCTGTAATGTTTATACTTATTCTTTTTAAAAGATATTTATTTATTTTCAAGGCAGAGAGAGGGTGATTTTTCTCCTACTGGTTCACTCCCCAAATAGCCACAACAGCCAGATCTGGATCAAGCTGAGGCTAGGAACCAGGAACTCAATCAAGGTCTCCCATATGGGTAGCTGGATCCCTAATACTTGGGCTATCTTATGCTGCCTTTCCAGGTATATTAGTAGAAGGCTGGATAGAAAGCTAGGTAGCAGGGACTCAAACTGGCACTCTGATATGGGATTCTTTCTGGCAAGTGTTGGCTTAACCCAGTGCAGCACAACACTGACTGATTCATTTTCAGCTACTTTGTTAGCTTTTATTGAGAGTGGCTTGTTTCTTCATAGGTTTTGTGCTTCTGATATCAAGCATATATTTGGAACTTTATCTGTGGGAATTCTTTCTTTCAAACTTGAACTTAAGATATATGCCCCAAGGGAAAATCTGTGCTTATTTCTATCAGATTTCTGGGACATTGCAATCATAGCACCAGTGGAATACATATTAAGGATTTGCATTATTGTGGCCATAAATGGTGAAAAACTATTTGTAGGACACCTGGGGGTGAATAATTTTTCCATGAGACTTTTCTGGTCTCATTCAGAGCTAAAGCTGAAAAAGTCAAGGTGACTTCTCAGAACACTTTGGGATGTAGGTGGTTTTTCTAGGTTTTTTTTTTTTTCTGGTTACTAGTTCCAAGGTTTTCTAGCTTTGAATGAAATAGGTATTTAGATTTTTGCTTGTGTTCTAGTTTTTGCTTTGAGTTCTCTGGAAATGTGGCTGAAAGTAAACCTCTAATCTGTTAAGGACACCATTCAGCTTCCGGCCCCACTTGTTTTATTTTCTTCATGGCTTTATCATTATTCAGAACCTGTGAAGATTTTTTTCTATTTCTGTACAATCCAAACTAAGCATATAGGTTAAAAAATACTTTTCCAGAATGTTAGATATTTTAGTAATGCACTTTTTAAGGATATCTATTTTATCAAAAATGCTAGAAACATTCATTAAATAAATTCAAAAAGTATTAGGAGATGATTAGAAATGATAATTTCTCTGTAAATTATCTATAAATTTGATAGATTTTAAAAATCTAAAATACATACTCTATAATTTATTATTTGTACAAATTCAAAAACTAGAATTATTTCACTATAAGTGTATTATTAATTTATAGCATATAAATATATTGTTATATTCTATATACAGCCAGATTGTTACCCAAGTAATATGCTATAACAGATAAATGCTTAATATTTCTTCTTACGATGTTTCTTTTAAAATTTGTAGATATGTGGCACACTTATGAGCCAGCCAGCACCGTGGCTCACTTGGGTAATCCACCTGCAGCGCCAGCATCCCATATGGGCATTGGTTCTAGTACCAGTTGCTCCTCTTCCAGTCCAACTCTCTGCTGTGGCCTGGCAAAGCAGTGGAGGATGGCCCAGGTGCTCGGGCCCCTGCACCTGTGTGGGAGACCAGGAGGAGGCACCTGGCTCCTGACTTCTGATGGGTGAAGCTCCATCCTTTGGGGCCATTTGGGGAGTGAACCAATGGAAGGAAGACTTTTCTCTCTGTCTCTCTCTCTCACTGTCTGTAGTTCTAACTGTCAAATAAATAAAAATCTAAAAAAAAAGTTTTAGACATGAAGATATCCTACATTGTAATAGAATTGTAGCATTTAGACTTTAAATCACAAGTGCTTAGAAATTGCCCACCCATGAGTCAGTTTCCTCTGTGTCTTTTTTCTGACAGGGTCCTGACCTTGGGCTCTTTACTGGCTCTGCCTATTTAGTCTACTTCTAGTGAGAATCCTGTTGGGCCATTCCCCACCTTTAGTATTACAGCAGACTTGCCTGCAGTCAGCAAAAATCCTTTGAATCAGTATGAGAAGACTCTTCGCATCCCTGATATTTTCCATTATTAATTTTTCATCCAGTGAATCTCAGCCTTCTCCTTTAATGTAAATCCCCACTTATCCTTCTTTAAGTTGGGATCAAGGCCAAGCTCTCTCCCCTACTACAATATCCACTGCAGTCATTCCCATTTTTACAGCAATAGTCTCACCACTGAATTAAGTCTTCTTTACTATCTTTAACAATTGTCTTTAATATTTTTTCTTTAGAGTGGAAATAATAAAAAGCATAGTATAATGCGTAGTGCCAAGCTTGTTCACTCATAAGTTACTCTCAGGTGAAATGACAGCACCCTTATAAACTCCAAGGTTATTATTAGATGGCCAAGGAACATATCCATCCTGGAAAGAACACTATAATCTAGAGAACTTAAATTACTTAATGCAGAGAGAATGAGTTAAGCATGGAATTTAGAAAAAGTAGTATCACAGTGAAGAAAATGCTATGTATTTGATCATTCATTTAACAAATATTTACTGACCACTTACTATAGCAAGACATTGATGAGCATAAAGATACATTTAATCCCTGAGTTTATGTAATATTCATACCAAAGAAAACATCATGTTAAATTTCATCTCTGAATAAGAGAAATCTTGACTTACATGTAAAAGGAAAATTTTTGTCAAGACACAGTGGTCAAGAGAGAAAATGATAATCATACTGTGAATTGAAGGCTGAGAAGAGACTAGAGGTAGAAAGCCTGTAATACTGTTTTCTGGTGCTGTAGCATAACAGCTGAGAGTGAGTAATTTATAAAGAAAATATGCTGCATAGCTCGCAGTAATGGCTGCTGGGAATTTCAAATTTGAGCAGTCACATCTGCAAAGGGCCTCACTTTGTACCATGACAACCCGGATGGTATCACCTGTAGGAGCACATGTGTAAGCAATGAGTGAGTACATGCAAAATGGAAGCACAAGAGGCAGCTTTGATGTAATCACCTGCTGCATTTGCAATTGATTCATTTCCACCAGAGGGAGAGCAAACATTCATGGTAAAGATATTAATCCCTCTAAGGGCCAGCCTAAGCATTTCTTCAAAGCTCTACCTCCTGACACTGCCTGAATGACAATCAAATTTCAATATGAGTTTTGGAACTGACAGGTTATATCCAAATCATAGCAAACCTGAAAAGGCAGTGTTTGAAGTAGAGAAATCTTTAAATAAGACACAGTGAATGTGACAAATGCATAGTAGTAAAACAAGTTAAAAATGAGAGAAATTTTGGACAAAAAGAACAAAATGGAGCCATCACACTTCCTGATTTCTAAACATATTACAAAAGCTACAGTAACCAAAACAGAATGGTAGTGTTATTAAAATAAATAGACCAGTGGAACAGAAGAAAGAATCCAGAAACAAGCCCATGCATATATGGTCAGCTGATCTTCAAAAGAGGTGCTAAGAACACGGTGAGGCAAGGATAGTTTCTTTGATAAGTGCTTTTGGGAAAATGGCTTATCTATAAGAAAAATATCAAAAAAGTAAATAAAAAGTATGGTATTTATAAGAATTAAAAGAAAAATCAAAAAGGAAGGAGGAAGAAGAAAGTGGGAGTGAGGGAAGTATCACTATTCTCTTAAATCAGTAATATGAAATACATGTAATTTGTCCCCTTTATTTAAACTCTTAAAAATTTAAATTAAAAAGATAAAATAGATTTTATTTTAAACTATACAAAAATGCCAATTCAAAATGGATTAATGACTATATTTATTATTTTTTTTATTTGACAGGTAGAGTTATAGACAATGAGAGAGAGAGACAGAGAGAAAGGTCTTCCTTCCATTGGATCAATCCCCAGATGGCCCCTATGGCCGGTGCTGCGCCGATCTGAAGCCAGGAGCCAGAAGCCTTTTCCTGGTCTCCCATGTGGGTGCAGGGCCCAAGGACTTGGGCCATACTCCACTGCTTTCCCAGGCCACAGCAGAAAGCTGGACTGGAAGAGGAGCAACTGGTACTAGAACCAGTGCCCATATGGGATGCTGGTGCTGCAGGCGGAGGATTAACCAAGTGAGCCACAGTACAGGTCCCCTGGCCTAATGACTTTTACAAATGATCTCAAAAACATTTGTAAAAAGTTCCTAGAAATTGTATTGAGCAGTTTTTTTTTCTCATTGTCAAAACACAGACAAATAGTAGAAAAGTAGTATTGTATCCAAAGAGAATGCTTCTACATGGCAAAGAAAAAAATTACCAAACTGAAAAGACAGCTTACAGAGTGGAAGAAAATAGTTGCAGATCATATGAGTGTATTTCAAAACATTTATGTAGAAATGAAATTAAGAATATAAATTTGTATTGGTGCAGCAATTTTGAAATCCGGACATAATTTCCTTCCATGAACATTTTAAGATTCCATGTATCTGATAACTGGTATTATTAAAATTATTTAAAAAAACTCAAATAACTGAATAGCAAGAAAACAAGCCTATTAAAATTACAAAGGACAACAATATACATCTTTAAAATAAGACATACAAAGAGCCAAAGGTATATTAAAATATGCTTAACATCACTAATCACAAAAATGTAAATTAAAAGCACAATGAGATATTGCCTCGTGCTTGTTATGATTCCTAACATAAACAATGAAAAGCAAGTAAACAAAAATACAAAGAGCAACTGTTGGTCAAGATGTGGAGAAAAGGTAACACTTTTACCTCATTAGTAGGAATGTAAAGTAATGCATCCACTATGGAAAACAATACAGAATTTCTTCAAAAAATTAAAAATAAAATTACTGGGCTGGGTATTGTAGCACCGTGGGTTAAGATGTCAGCATCCTGTATCAGAGTACCAGTTCCAATCTCAATTATTTTATTTCCGATCCAGCTCTCTGCTAATAACTTGTTTGAGAAAACAGAGTATGATGGCTTGATTATTTGGAACCCCAGCACACATTGGGAGATCCAGATGGAACTCTGTGTATCTGGTTTTAGCCTGTCCCAGCACTGGTCTTTGCAGGTATTTAGGAAAATGAACCAGTAGATGAAAGATCTCTGTCCCTCTCTCTTTTATTCTGTCTTATAAATAAATAAATAAATAAATAAATATCTGTTAATTTTTTTTAAATTACCATTTCTCTAGCAATCCCCCAAAACATAAAGGAATTGAAATCATAGATCAAAGATATGTCCATGCCCATGTTTATTGTAGCATAAGTTACAATATCTAATGTATGACTACAACCTAAGTGTCTGTTGATGGATGAATGGACAAAGAAATTGTTATTGGGGCCAGTATTGTGGCACAACAAGTTAAATCTCCACTAAAGATGCTGGCCTATCCCATATCTCAGTGCTGGTTGGAGTCCTGGCTACTCTATTCTATACCAGTTCCATGATAAGATGGCTACAAAAATAGCAGAAGATAGTTCAACTACTTGATCCCCTGCCATTCATGTGAAAGACTTCTGGCTTTGGTCTGCCCCTAATGGGACTTTAGCAGCCATTGGGAAGTGAATGAGCTAATGGAAAATCTTTTTCTTTATGTGCCTCTCCACTCCTCTGTCACTCTGCCTTTCAAAGAAATAAAATAAATCTTAAAAAAAAAAGCATGGTAACAAGATTAATGGCAACACAGATATGCAGGAATATTGTTCAGCCTCAAAAGGAAGTAAATCCTATCATTATTTTGTAATCATGAATAGACCTCAGAAATATTCTAACTCTGAGTAGGGGGACCTTTTTTCTGAAAAGGAACATTTGAATATTATTAATAATATTTTGTTTGGAAACCAAACAAAATTATGGATACCAACATTCACCTGGAATAGATTTATTGAACTTTGAGTCCCACCTGCAGCTGCTTTGAAAGGGTCAAAGCAAATGATCTTGCAGACCAGAACTCCCCAAGTGGGTTAGACAAAGGAGAAATATTGCATGATCCCACTTATGTTTGCAATCTAAAATACTCAAACTCACAGAAGTAGAATAGATTGGTAGTTGCCAGGGGCTGAGCAAAGGAAAAAAAAAGAGGAGGGAGGGGTCAGAGGACACAGTTTCTGTTATATGAGATAAGCAAATTCTGGAGATCTGCAGTAGAACATAAGGCCTGTGATTAACAGCACTCATACTGTATTTTATATTTAAAATTTTACTAAGACGTTAGATGCTACATTAATTGTCCTTAACATAACAAGAAATAAAAAAGTCAACTGAACAACAAGAATTTTTTTAGATGATAGATACATTTGTTTCATCAATTGCAGTAATAAATGTAATTGTAAGTATAAGTGATATATTCTTATCTCCAAATCCATCAAGTTATGTATACTGAAAACCTAGCTTTTTATGTCAATTGTATCCTAATAAAGCCATTCTTCAAATGAATAAATCAAATAATTTACTGTGTATTTCGCAAAAAAGTATTCATAAATATTCTAAAAAGTTCAAAATTTATATAAATTTAATTATATACAAAATTTATATACATATAGTTTCACATTTAAAATAATGAGACAAGAGATTTTCAATGGAAAATACTGTAGTCTGCAAAAGAAAGTGGCAAAAATTTTTGGGCATTGCCAAAACTATTCAGAACAAAGGGTCACCTGATCAATTAACATGCATGATTATTATAGTGTGTTCAGCACATAAATTTCTATACAAAAGATAGATTCACTAGATTCACATGGTAGATGATAAATCAGTTACTGATGTAGAATTGATTCTTTTGCACTTTATTTGTATTAAACAAGTAACGTTCTGATTAATTTATAACTCAAAAGCTTCTTTCCAGCTTTCTAGAGAGTGGTAATTTTGCGTGAATATTTGAATTATTCCAGAAGTGACATTACTTTTGGTGAGTGGTTAAATTGGTATTTTGATTTTTATATCAGCTTTTGATGAGATGTTAAAAACGAATCAATGCTCATTAATTTGATTAATTTTCAGTAAACTAACATTTATTCTATACAACCCTAATTTTCAAAAAAGAAAATGTGATTGTTTTTCTAAATAGCAAAGGGTCTTAACATTGTGCATAAAATATATGTTTTAGGTCATCGATAGTAATGACTGAGCATTATTTTTAATTTTTAATTTTATTATTTTATTTTATTGACAGGCAGAGTGGACAGTGAGAGAGAGAGACAGAAAGAAAGGTCTTCCTTTTGCCGTTGGTTCACCCTCCAATGGCCGCCGCGGCCGGTGCGCTGCAGCTGGTGCACGGCGCTGATCCGATGGCAGGAGCCAGGTGCTTCTCCTGGTCTCCCATGCGGGTGCAGGGCCCAAGCACTTGGGCCATCCTCCACTGCACTCCCTGGCCACAGCAGAGAGCTGGCCTGGAAGAGGGGCAACTGGGACAGAATCCGGCACCCCGACCGGGACTAGAACCCGGTGTGCCGGCGCCGCAAGGCAGAGGATTAGCCTGTTGAGCCACGGCGCCGGCCTGAGCATTATTTTTAAAGATTTTATTTATTCATTTGAGAGGTAGAGTTACAGACTGTGAGAGGGAGATACAGAGATAAAGGTCTTCCTCCCGCTGGCTCACTCCGAAATGGCCACAATGACCAAAGCTGTGAAATCTGAAGCCAAGAGCCAGGAGCTTCTTCCTCATCTCCCATGCAGATGCAGGGGCCCAAGCACTTGGGCCATCTTCTATTGCTTTCCCAGGCCATAGCAGAGAGCTGGACTGGAAGAGGAGCAACCAGTATTAGAACCAGCACCCACATGGGATGCCGGCACTGCAGGCAGAGTATTAACCTACTGCACCATGGCACCAGGCCCAATGACTGAGCATATTAAAAAAGCTAACTAGATAAAGGCACATTTATCATTATACTGAAATCTATCTACCTTTCCGTACCTTAGGAAATATTTGTATATTTTGAGAGCATAATGGAAATATACCATTAAAGGTAGTTCCTCTGATAGAAGACAAAAACTACTCAAAGAATCAGAAACCCTAATCTGAGTTTATAATCTTCAGCTTATTTGGTATGAGGGCTTGTAACCATCACTTAACCACTCTGGGCTAGAATTACTTTCTCTTTAAAAAAGCATTAAAGATAAGGAAGATAAATATGGTAAGTCCTATACCTTATATAATGGAAAATGCAATCCTTTAGTGCAAGAAAGAAACAGCAAGAATCACAAAGAAAAAAGTTGAGATTTGGCCATATTGGAATGCAGGTTAGTTTTACATAAATGGGCTAGTCAGTCCGTCTTCATTCATAGAAATGTGTTTATTTCAGAAACATATTTGTTTACTCACCCATTCAATCAGGACAATTATTCTCAGAAAAGTAAATTTTACAGATAAGCAATCAAAAAATCTAGATGTATGAATCACTTTTATGTTGCAGAAATTGAAACAAGCAAAATAAAAATCTATACACAAAAAGCTCTAGCAACTATTAACTGAAAGAATGCATCATAAGCCATTCTTTAATTTCTGATTTGTCTAATTAAAGTTAGTCTGATACCCAATAAAATGTAGTGAGTTTATTCATTCACTAACTGAAAAACATATATTTTATATTTCTAATAGGATCACTGATGCATCCAATAAATATTATCTACATGCTAGGGATAGATTAAATAGTGGTCAATGGAAAAGTCAAAGAAATAAAGAGTATGAAAATAGCAGATGATGGGTAATTTGAAGGTAAAAAGTCATGGTGTTGCTATGAATAATCAGTAATATGCAAGTTTCCCCTGTCCTCTCTTATGACTTTTATAGTTCAGGAAACCAATGGAATAAATACATTATAGTGACTTCATAAAGTATAAAATATCAATGTGTTTATCTTAATTATAAGATAAAACAGCTAAATTTATCCTGATTTTTAAGCTGTCATGTTACTTAATTATGCAGATTAAGGTACAGAGTTTGCACTATTAGTTTTCTCCTTCTAGTCTCCCCCCCCCCAAAAAAAAAAAGAATTCCAGAGGTCTTTTAATTCAGTTCCTTCAATATATATTCTTTTAAGGTAACTAAAGACCTTTTTTAGAAAGCTCAAAATTTCCAAAGATATCCATTTAGTGATTAAGCAAGGCAAGGAATCTGGGTCTACTTGAAATATTGTAAAGTCTTGTTTTTCTTTATATGATGAAAAAATGACCAACAAAAAGCATTTGTACCTTATCACTTTGAATATCAAAAGATTCATTAAACAACTAAACTAATTAAAATGGCACAAACCTTGCTAAGCTGCAGAAATTGATAGGTAGAATCAATCAAATTACTTAAGAGACTTTTGGGAGTTTATGATTCAAAACAAACAGAAAATCAAGACATGAAAAGTGATGAGTGAAACAATATATGCAAAGAAACTGAGAAAACTATTTTCATGGTATGTACGTAAGCTTATCTATCATAGCACAGACAGAAAGATTTCCACTGTGACCTCACTTGAGAGGGTTGTGGTGACTTATGTTTTTTCCAGTTAAATAGTGAATCATTAAAATTACTAGTACATCAATCACTCTTTGAATTTAATTAAGAAAAAGCTGTAGGAAATACTAAACAGACCCTCATGATACGTAGCTTAGTCATTGGAAGAGTTAAAAGATGAAAGCAGCACTTTCAGAGTAAATATCTGAGGGAATTTGGGGAAAAGTGAAGATTCAAGGATTGAACACTTTGGTCCTGACAGATAGAGAATAAAAGCCATTGGAAAGATATGTTTCAAGTTTTTTAGAAATTAAGATTCATGAAGTACACATACAGACACACATTCGCATTATTTTACTTCTCAGTCTCCCAGTGCGGAACTCCATTGTAAATGGCACGAGAGGGAGGGACAGTGAAGAAGAAGAAGATGAAGAGGTAGTGGATGAAGAAAGAGAGAGAGAGAGAGAGAGAGAGAGAGAGAGAGAGAGAGAAGATGTACCAAGTGATGCTCTGTAACCTAGTTCTTCTCACTTAAACTTACTGTTATGATATTTAAAACGTGTAAGAAAAAAAGTGTTGAAAGCATTGTGCCTGTAGCTGCTTTCACAAACATTGTTACTATTGATGGAGAGGCAACTTAGCCCAGGCAATGCTTCCTGGTCAGAAGCTGGCTAGGATCATGAGAGGAGTCTAGAAGCAATTGAGTCTTCCGTTCCCCTGGTACACCTTCATTCTCTTCCCCTCCCCAGCATTTTGCAAGGATCTGGGTTAGTGTTGACCTGCAATTTGGTGTCAGGTCTAAGAGACACGGTCACATCGGATAAGACCTTTCGTTACTAAGCTGTGCCTTTTCCCGACAGAGAAAATTGGAAGATCCCTCCCCCCGCGGTTCTGCTATAGCAAAATCCACAACGCCGCTGACTCTCCCAGCTGTCAGCCTTGAGGCTTTCTTCGCCCAACTCCCTCCAGTCGCTTTTGGGGCTCTGCACCAGTTACGCGCTGTTCTTTTTCAAAAAGGCTGAGGGGCTGAGCACCTCCCAACGTCATAAGCGGCCTGTCACTCTGTCTGTCTGTGCAATCTTGATTGGCGGGCAAGACAGGGTCGTCTGGCCCCGCCCCCGCTTCCCTTAGCCGCGCTCGCCGTCCCTGGTTTTTCCCCAAGGTGGAGAGAGGGATTCCTGCAGGCGGCGCTTTGAGCAGGTGGAGAAGCATCCTTGTTTTGACTGTTGCTGCTGTTCTTCCTGCAATAGTGGATCTGAGCCAGGAAAGGAGGAGCTTTGATGGTAGTGCTTCAGTATACTGTTGCCCAGAACCTAGGCACTGCAGACACTTCGTTTCCCTCCTGTGTATAGTTTCGTTGTATAAGTCACCTGCATGTTTGTAGCTCTGTGAATCTATCTTCTGCTATTGCTCTAAGAAGTGGTCGAACGCGAATTTCAAGTGTTTGAACCAGAGGTTCAGGACCGCAGGGAGCTGTCTGAGGTGCTGAAGCTACCCAGGCGTTTGTCTCCACCAGCACCACTTGGGTTAGATTGCACGTTCCCTTTTCTGTCTTTCTGATTCCCCATGCCTTGGAAAAGACTATTTTCAGGATCGTAAATCTCTCTCCGTATCATGGCTCACGTGAGACATTTTCGGACACTAGTTTCGGGATTTTACTTCTGGGAAGCAGCATTGTTACTCAGGTGAGTCCGCTTGTATTAACAGCTGGAAAACTCAAATTACAACCACTTGTTATTGATGAAGCCAAAAAATACGCATCTCTGTATTGACGTGCTTAGAGCATCTCTTAAATTGCATTGTTGTCTATGTAAAACTACCTAGCAGTCTATCTATTATGATGTCTGACAACAGGTAATTTGCTGTGTTTTTACTGCTAGTGTGTTTTAGTGATGGGCATAATATGTTAATTGTATATGATATTACTCTGGAAAAATATTTCAAAAGCTTATTTTTTTATTCAAATTGGATGTATAGCTTTGCTTTTCTAAATGAATTGTGTATTATGGGTGTTATCTTTTTGAAGATGTCACAAATTAGTAACAATTATAAATGGGACATGGCTAACTTTTTAAAAGGAAGAAATATAGAACAATGGCACTTAGTGATCAGAAAAACTCGGAACATTGTTGATAATCCAGGCATTAAGCTAAATGAGCATTCTTCCTAATGACCTAATTCAGTAACAAATGAAGGCAATATTATACACAAGCCAATAGATATGTTCTATGTCAAAAATATCTTTTTGAGTAAAGTAATTTAAGAGATGTACTAAACTTGAAGTTGTTTGATGACATGTCATTTTGTTATTACGTTGCAGTCATATAAGATAGGCTTTCTTTTTCCTTTAAATTAATTTAAAGAAGATAAGGGAACCTTGGCAAAATGATCACATATTTTTAGTACTGTTCTTAAATAAATAATGCATAAAAACAAGGCACTTCTCATAGGGACTTTTGAGCCACCATTATAAATTTTATTTTATTGATACTATGTAATTACCATAAAATTTCTACTTTTCTGGTTCACAAGCTTTTCACTAGTGCTGAAGTCAAATATTTTCAGTGACTGAGTTCTATGTGTATTGATTTCTATCTGAAATGTGTAAATATTCTTTTCTATTTTACTATGTTAATTTTTTATCTTTGTGCTACCTTAAAAATGTATCATACAAAACCTACCTACAGAAACTCACATTATTTTGATATACCTGTAGCTAATTGCAAATAGCTGAGCAGCCTATTATGTTCCTCAAAGTACTGCTTTTTCTATAAAGAGTTAAACCATTTTGAGTCAAAGTATATTAGTGAAAAATATTTTAATGCGATTTAGTACATTTTTTGTAACTTTGCAGTTGATAGAAATTTTATACCTACTGATCAAAACTAAGTTGTAGAGCTTTTACAATTATGAGGATTTCATGGGGATGAGTACAAATATAATATAAAAGAGACTGATCATTTTATTTTGTCAGTAATATATATTTTTAGAAGAAGTAAGGTAAGTTTTTCTGATAGTTACTTATATTTAGGTAACTTAATAGTTAAGAAATAGTTAGTAGTTAAGCAATTTTGGTCAATGAGACCAAATTTATGGAATGAAAATTCAACATGACAGATAATACTCTTCTCTAGATTCTCTTATTAATTCTAGGGTTTTATTGAAATTCTCAAAGCAATTTATTTCAAATTAATCAGTATATTAAATATATTAACTAAGTATATTAAATAATTTTAGTTGTGGTTTATGAGTAATCTAACAATGCAATCCCTTGAAAAAGGCTTGTTAGAAGTTCATGCGATTCTTACATTATTCATTAAACTTTTCTTTTTTCTTTCACAAATTAAATAATTTCTTTGCTACATACCAATCTTAAATGAGAGACTAGTTCATCACTCTTATGAAGAACTTTAATCTTATGTAAAAAACTAAATGTTTTCAATTTCTGTGATGACTCTATGAAGAGGATTTCCTATAGTAAAGAAAGGGAAGCTCCCTCTACTGGAAATGTTTTGTAAAATAAGTGTCTTTCTGGAAAGGATTCTTTGTTCTTTAAGTCAATTGATGACTTATTGAGCAAAAAAGAAACTCGTAAAGGAAAAAAATAAAGACAAAATATTAAAAATCACTATATATGAATATATTGTTAAATTTAATTTTTATATTTATTAGACATACAGAAACTGCGCATATTTAGGGGCACTGTGTGATGTTTCAATACATGTATACATGGTCTATTGATAAAATCATGGTATTTAGCGTATCAAATACTTATCATTTCTTTGTGGTGAGGGAAATCTCTTCTAGTTATTGTGAAATACACACCACAGTATTGTTAACTATAGTCACTCTGCTGCACTGTTGAACACCATAACTTATTTTTCTTACTTAACTGCAATTAAAAAAAAAATCTTTCCAATCCAGTGCAAAGGCAAGAACAATCATATGTTACCAATAATTATATCAAATAAGTTACCAGTACAAACTGTTTTCATAGATTTTAAAGATTTTTCATTTTTTGAAAAGTGGCCAAATAAGTTTTTATATGACTGAAGTTTCACAAGGGAGTACGCACTAGTGAAGTGAGTACAGATCAAAAAATAGAAGTGTCAGTGTCACAGAAACACACACTGGCTCTCTCTCGCACCATATCCTTTTCCAGGCATTATCTTGCCCAGAGATAATTATTCCTGGATTATACAATAAAAATGTTGCCTTTCTTTTCAACTTTACATTAATAATCTTTTTAGCATATTTATGAACATTTTGTTGATATGATTTGCCTATATTACTGCATGGATAAACAATGTATTCATTCACATTGATATGTTTTATTCCATTGCAAGAATATATAACAGTTAATTTACTGTAGTCTAGATGATTGATATTTGTGTATTTTCCAAGTTTGGAATATTTTTTGGTGAACACACATATACCTTTATGGTACTGTGTATTCTGAGTCCAAGACTTACTCTAGGAGAGGAATAGCTGGATTATAGTGTGGATCTGATTACATTTAGCTCCAGTGGATAATGCCAATTTTGAAAGTAGTTGTATCTACCTGCCCGTCAACAAAGTTTGAGAGATTGTGTTACTTACTAGTTTGAAGTTCGATCAATTAAATTCCATTATAAAAATTTCTAGCATTTTCTTTGATTACAATTGCAAGCCCACAGATGATATTTTGGCTCTTTTATTTCTACATTTTAGTGAATGGGCTTTAGTAAGGCAAAATAAGTAGAAACAAATATTTGTTACATTATTTATAAATATTTATTACCAAAATATGCCATGTATGAGAAATGTAATTTTTAAAGGGGATTTTTAAAGAGGATAATTATTTAAATAAATCAAGTGATAAAACTTCATAAACAGCATAATATATCCGAATTTTCAAGTAGTTAAATTTTCAAACTTCCATGTTGTGTTTAGATATTGCCATCATAAAGCAATTCTCTGGTTTTTAGGTTTTAGTTCTCATACTAATAAAATAAAGACAAAACAGCAGCATTCATCCTTCTTTGAAATGTAGGTTAGTGAATGTGAAAAAACTCATAAAACAAATTCCAAAAGCAGGGGTACCAACAAAACTATTAAATTTAAATTGACTATTTAAAAAATATAGTTTAATTTTTCATATTTACAGTTTGATAACAAGAGAGTTCCTACTTGAATGAATTATGACATAGTCTTACACAATCTGAATGCGTGAATTTCAGAGGTCATAATAATCAGAAACAAAATATCTTATTTTTTTAAAATTCTAGAAAATATTGAATTTCTTGGTTTTGCTATTGTTATGCTTTGGAGGATGAGAACAATCCTTTTTAATATTAGCATATTAGATGCAAATGTGCCTTAAGCAATATACTTTTATTACTATGATGTGCTACATGTGGGTATAGGAGTTTAGTTTTTTAAAACTATGCCACACACAATATATAATTCTTCATGTTTTGTTTGAAAATAATCATAACTTATCCAGCGGATAGAAAAGCAACAGCTCAAATCTGTAGTCAATAACTCAACCAGATTGTCATTGAAGATTCACAGAACAGCTTACAAAATATTTCCTCTTCTCTAAATGTTAATTTATTGAATTATAAAACGTCGGGCTGAGACAAGTTGATCAATAATTACATTTTCTATGTATGATATTCAATAGTGCAACAAGAGTTACTTGTCTGATTCTGTGCACAAATGTATGTGCTAAACAGAAGTGAGCTATGGATGATTGGAAACCACCACCTATTCTATTATGGAAATAAGAATCTAAACTATAATGCCAAGGATCAAGTGATGAAATAAACACATTGAGAGTAATGTTTTAGGGAATGTGAACTATCAAGAAAGAGAACTATCAAGGAAGCTTGGTGCTTGTGTTGGGCTTTGTAAGATACTTGTTCAATGGAAAGAAATTAGATACAAAGTATTTATGCAAAAGAAATAATATATGTAGATAGTGCATGCTTGTGGGATGATAATGGTCAAAGTCACCTGAAAATATTACAGTTTATGGTTTAAAAATATATTCCTCTAGCAATAATTATTGATTAGGTACAATAATAAGCTTGTGGAACTATAGAGGAGTTACAGCATCATTTCAGAAATGCATACAGATATAATTTATGTACAAATAATTTATAAGTGGATAGTCATCACCATAGAAAGCATTTTATAACTTCACTAAAAACAGCTCTTTATATCTCTTTCTTTCAGAGGTTGAGTTCACCAATCTTAATACGATTAGTAGTAGTAATTAGGAATAATAAGAACTTTGCAGATAAGAGGGAAATGATAATCAGCTTGATTTAGAATTTGAAGACCATGTGTTTTGCTTGTTTTCTTCATAATGTGGTCTCTTAAAATTAATAGTGGATTTAGATAGACAAATATAACTAATGGAAGAAAAGAAGATGTTGTAATTAGCTTTGGGCATTTTGAGTTTTAGATGCAAGTGGTGGAGTCAGCAGTGCAGTGTTTTGCAAAGATTTAAATGCTGTAACTATACATTTAGCCAAGGGTTAAAAAGTGATCACAGGGCATGAAAAAAGAAGGCACACTTAGAGAAGGACACAGGGAACAATTATTGAGATTCCCTCCTGCTAATGTGGAAGTTAGATTTATAAAAACCAGATGATAAAGCCATGGGTTTATCATAGTTCTACATGATGCATCCTGAAGACCAGCTCTTATTAATAGCAGCATTACATCAATTTTATGCAGACCAGTAATTTAGTCTAATTTCAATTAGTGAAGTAAACACTTCACAATTACAAATAATGCAATTTAATCACTTAAGTTTTCTGAGGAAATTTTTAGGAAAATACTGTTAGGAAGCTAAGTATATATTTCCCTTCCACAATGAAGCATTTATAGTGGATCCTTATTCATTCTCCCATAGAACATATTTCCTAACCTTTTTCACACCATTACCTTACACTTGAATTAACAGTACTTAATTTAAAATAAATTGCTATGTAGGCACATGACTGTGTGAAGGTTTGGTGTTTTTATTTTTTATTTCTTTCCAATAGGAGAATGGTATAACTTGTGGTTTTCTCTTGCTTGGAAGAGTAGCCAGACAAATAAACTTGCTCTGAAGTGAAGGCAGGAATTCTAAGACAGAACCAACTGTTTAGCAACAAAAAGAAAGAGTGTGAATAGAATAATCTGTTGAGTCACAAAATATGAAACTATTCTGGCAACAGCATAGCAACAAAACACATTTTTCTGGAAGCAGTTTTAAATATTCAGATGTCAGAAGAGAAAACAGTGGTAATAAGATGCAGTTGCATTATAGTGTATTTCTAGAATTCTTTCAGAATTCTCACAGTAGAGATGATTTTAGGAGAAAGTATTACCAGTAACTCACAGGCATTTCCATGCATAGAAGCAGTAAACCATGTTACAGTTAGGAACAGCATAAAATATAAAGGTTTCTAGTAGTTTCTGACAATAGTTTGCAAAATTTCCAAAGCAATGATGCTGAGTGCATGCATACACACACACACACAGTTGCTATAACCCATCAGAAATTCTGACTAAATCCCAATATATTTCTGATACTACTATAAACCAATATAAATATAGAACAATTGGGCTTACATTAGAGCAAATTGATCCATCCAACATCATGCCTAAATTTGAGAATCCTTGAAAAAGAGTTCCAACAAATGTTCATTCCTTACACTTTAAAGTTACAAGCAACAAAGATTTTTAGTCAAATATATCTATCAAAGAATTTTATAAATAAAATATAGAAGGTCATCCTGTCTTCACATAGCCAAGTCAATTTCTTTTTAAAAATGTATTCCTACAAATATTTCTCTTTAGTGTTTCCTTTTATCTCTACTTACATTGACCTTTCTGCTTATGGAAATTGTGGCTATATTTAAGGCATGGTGCTCCATGCATGAAACTTGGATGCTGTAGTTTCATAGTGCTCATAAATTCTGCTTGATTCTCTCCACAGCTTCCATAAGAATTAATGTAGCTATAGCTGTAATTCAGGCAGTGTGCAAAGTACTGGGAAAACAAATCCCTAACTTTCAATGTATTACTCTAAGAATAGAATGCGATACTACTTCCAACTTTCTTAGATTTTTCATACAAGATTTCTCTCACATTCTAAATTGTTAAGTGCTATGAGGATATAGGGTCATTTCCGATATTTGTGTCAACTCTGTAATGTTTAATTCAGTGTCATTCTTGATCAACACATAATAAATCATAACTGAGATAACATCTGCCTCCCTGTCATTTCAATCTATTATTTTAAACTTAAAATTTATTCAAATAGGTACAATCATCTAGAATAAAAAGGGAATTTTGAATTCAACATTTTCTGCAAGACACAGAAACAACATAATCTCTTAAGAAGATGTTGCCTATTTAAGAATGGGTTGTAATACAGATATAAGTTGGTAGCATCTAATAGGAACATGAAGGATTTGTTTCTTCTTTGTCCCATGAGAAACTGAAAATTTGTATGGTGTAATGCATTGTTTCTTAACTTTTTTTTTTTTCATTTTTGTCTCCTTAGGAATCTTTTTCAGACTTCTTTTTTGGGAGATTGCACTCCATGAATTTTTTTTTTTTTTTTTTTTTTTTTTTTTTTTTTTTTTTTTTTTTTTTTTTTTTTACAGGCAGAGTGGAGTGGACAGTGAGAGAGAGAGAGACAGAGAGAAAGGTCTTCCTTTGCCGTTGGTTCACCCTCCAATGGCCGCCGCGGCCAGCGCGCTGCAGCCTGCGCACCGTGCTGATCCGATGGCAGGAGCCAGGTGCTTCTCCTGGTCTCCCATGGGGTGCAGGGCCCAAGGACCTGGGCCATCCTCCACTGCACTCCTGAGCCACAGCAGAGAGCTGAATTGGAAGAAGAGCAACCGGGATAGAACCGGCACCCCGACAGGGACTAGAACCCGGTGTGCCGGCGCAGCAGGCAGAGGATTAGCCTAGTGAGCCACAGCGCTGGTAGCCCTCCATGAAATTTTAATACCATGGACATAATCTATATATTTGCTTATGTATTCACTCTAATCTTTATACATAAAAAGAATAACATTTTTATCCCCCCAAGAAAGACACTTGTCAATTCCTTGACTGATATCATCCTATGTTATAATAGTCACTACTCATTCATGACACTTTTTAGACTAAAGTTATATGGTTTTACCATTTGGGGACATAACTTATAAAATAATAAAGCATGTATTTCTTGTTTTGACTTTTACTGGGGTTTTCCAGCTTTGTAAAATAACAAGCAATTGGCATCATCTATCTGTTGATACACTTTAAGATAAGTTGTTCCCAAAAATATTACAGAACTTTAGAAATATCATTTTCCATAAAAGCATATAGTTTCTAGAAGCCACTGGGTTTTCCATCAATAAATTTCAAGTTACTACTGTCCTTACTAAGTCATTGTTAAATCATTTTCAGAATTTATTTAAATATCTTTAATAAAGTATCTTGGAGATATTATTAGAGATTGTGCATTTTTTGATGACTCAGAATTTTGGCTTTTTTAATTTCTGATGTTAGGAGAATGTAGAAGTTCATAGTTCCTTTTAAAGTTAGAATTATATTTTTTTTACAGGAGTGATATTTGTTTCTTATAGGATCTGGTATAGATAATTACATGCATTTTACTGGAAAGATATTTAATCAGTTTATCTGCTTGATCATCTCTGGGTGATGTTCATAGACTTAAAATATTTAAAAGAGTGAGAGTGAGAAACTTAGAAGGATTGATGATTATATAGGTAAAAAGAAGTAGCCATAAACTTCATAAGTCTAATAACTATTTCTACAATTATTGAAATAAGAAAAATTATGCTCAAAATGTGTCTACTGTACCATAGGAGACTTTAAACAGCAGTGAGAATGATAAAGTGCATTTTTCATGTATGCTTCTGTAATAAGGTCAGGAAAACATATACATCACAGTGGATACTTTCTATGGTAATAGGATAATAACAGCATGGTCTAAAGAGGCTATTTTTTTCTAAACAAAATAGCTCTTTTTCTTTTATTGCAAAAGGCTGTCTGCTGTGTACTTTGAATAAATCATTTACTTAAAAGCATGACTGCATCCGTATCTCAACAGCTAGTAGTGATGTTAGTTCTGGGTATTCATCAATTCAGGAGTTGGAAGAAAGCTAAGCGTATAACACACACACTCACACATACGACTAATGGGCAGAATATTGCACAAGTAAAATGCTACAACAGAAAAGAATGTGGAAGTATAGGGTGAGAAGAAATAATCAGTAAACAACATTTGCCTTTTTTTCTTTTTTGGTTCAGTTTGGCCAAGCAATACCTTAAGTTATATCCAATAACAGAAATGATTTAAATGTTGACAAAACAACCAAATACCCTTCATCAGACAACTGAGAGAAAAATGTGAGTTCCATCTCTTTGCCTGGCTAATTTCTATTCATCTTATTTTGCTTTCTGTAGGAAACACTGTCTGGTCTCCCACCAAGTCTAAATGACAATGCTGATGCCTCTTCTGGGTAACAGTGCCGCAAATCCCAAGGGTGTGGTATTTTTCTAAGTATTCCCTGCAGCTCCCACTGTGAAGTTCTTAAAGGCAGGATGGCAACATATTACATGCTTATCTCTAAGGCTTAAAAGTGTTTCTTTCGGCACTGGCAGAACTCATTAATTTTTGGAGTAAAGTACTGCTGTTGTTGTTGGGTTTGGTTTGATTTCTGAAAGCAAATTGACAATTTCAAATAAGCAACAAGGTCCAGGCATAACCAAAATTGTTAGGCTGTCCTTTGTCTTTAGCTTTCAGAAGAGAATTTGGTAAGAGATTTAGTACAGACCTTGCTCCATGTTGCTAATTTTTCTGTGATATTTGCCTCCTAGCTCTCCCTTCCCTCGTAGAAATGTTTTAGAAAACTGTTTTAATTTTTGTATTTCCTTGCTATTCAGCTATGCCTCACATGTTCCTATTTTTAATCCATCTCAACCTCTATTCCATGACACAATATTCATTTTGCATGCTGTGATGGCAGCTCTTTCAAACATTAGCAAAAGAGAAATAACAATTCAAAGGAAAATGATTGCAACAAATCAGTATTTCACATATTAAATGTATATTTAAATCAATATATTACATTATCTACTTTTTATAAGATATCTGTGCTGGAAATTGACAATGAAACTGAATGAGAACTCTTAATATTAATCAAGTAAATATTAGTCAAATATTAATAAATATTCTTTCTAAAAGATTTATTTTCATTTATTTGAAAAATAGAGTTATAGAGACACATAGATAGAGAGAGCTCTACCATCTGCTGATTAAGTCTCCAGATGACCACAACAGGTAGGGCTGGACCAGACCTAGATCAAGAGCCAAGAGTTTCTTCTGGGTCTCTCATGTGAGTACAGAGCACCAAGCATTTGGGCCATCTTGCTCTGGTTTTTCAAGTTCATTAGCAAGGAGCTGGACTGAAAGTTGAACAACTGGATCTCAAACTGAAGCCCCTATGAGATACTAGTGTTTCAGGCAGAGACTTTATCCACTACACCACAATGCCAAACACATATTCGTAAGACATAATATTTGAATTTATGATATTGTTTGTACCACAGTTCTGGGATTAGAATCACTGACAAGTTTATCATTCCTGAGGTAAATTGACAGCCATTGATATTACACAATATTTATTCCTTAAAGTTGGTTTATATACATGTAATGGTTTATCTCCTGAGGTACTTTATAATATGTACTTGAGAAATGATTTCATTTTTTGCTAACAAACAACTACTGAAAATTTAGCTATGAATAACTACCACATGCAATAATAATGAATACTGAGAAAAATAAACATCCTTTTCAGAAAGGAAACATAAGTGGGTCTTGAGCAATTGATGGAATTTGAGTAGGCAGAAAAGAGGGGAGAGTAGTTTAGAAAAGAAAAGTATTGTTAGCACAGGCAGTTATTTCCACACAAAATAAAAAAAAAATTAGTTAAGTTTCAAGTGACATTTCTACCATGAGGTCCTCACATTTTCTTTTTTTAATAAAGCCATGCCTTGTGTTGTTTCAGACTAGATTACTAGGAAAAAATATTTATAGGTATTCTGAAGTTAGAAAATGCCATCAGATGTTTATTCAAATAATGATTTTCTCTATTAAAATGTTTCATTGTTAAGGCTTTCCATTGCATTTTTCTTTATTCTGTTGAATTTTTCATTTCCAAGATTTCATTTCGATTTCTCTTTAAGATCGCAATCTTGTGGGAGAAATTTTCTTTCATGTCATGTATGAATTTCATTGATTTGTGTACTTACTTCTGAGTACTTCTAAGTAATCCTACGTTCAATTTTTTTTTCCATTTTTACATTTCTTCAGTGTTGTCATCTTCACAATCTAGTATTGAAGTGTTGTATTCTTTTGAGGGCATCATGTTGTCTTCTTTATTCTTGTTTCTTGAATTGGTGTGTTTTTTTTATTTAGCATTTGAGAAGATATTTGTTGGTTTCTTCTTTATTTTTTTGGACTGTGATGGCTTTTATTTTTGAACTATGTCTAAGAAACTTCTATTTTTCTAAGACTACAATTCCAAAGTATGACTTTGTTGATAACTTAATATTCTTAAGAAGTTTATTATGCAAATATTTAATGTATTCCAGAGTCAGAGGAAACTCTCTGGTAATTTTTCTCTTCGTTTTTTAAAAACTTTTATTTAATAAATATAAATTTCAAAAGTATAACTTTTGGATTATAGCAGTTTTTCCCCCCATAGCCACCCTCCCACCCTCTCTTTCTTTTTTTTTTAATATTTATTCTTTATTTGAAATCTCATTTACAAATAGGGAGAGAGAGAGAGAAGGAGGAAGGGAGGGGGGGAGAGAGAGAAACTTCTATCTTCTGGCTCACTTTCCAAAATGCCACAATGGCCAGAGCTTGGCCAGACCAAAGTTAGGAGCCTGGGGCTCTTCCAGGTGTCCCTCGTGGGTGTCAGGGGCCCACATACTTGCACCATCTTCTGCTTTTCCCAGGCCATTAGCACGGAACTGATCAGAAGTGGAGCAGCCAGACATGAGCTGACTCCCATATGGGACACCAGCAGCACAGGTGTTGCCTTTACCCACTATGCTACGATGCTGACTCTGGTGATTTTTCAATTGAAAAAGAAGTGGGGGTTAATAAGGACTTCATGTATGCTGTGCTTGTGTGTCTCTGTGTGCGTAACTGTTGTATGTATAGTGAATGAACACAGTCTATAGAGATTAATGTTCCAAAATCAGGTAAAGTGAGGAAATCTTTGAGGACACATCAAAGAGAAATGATCCATAAAGAAGAGAGGGGAACAATACTTTTCAAAGACATTTCATAGCTTTTATTCATTTTAAGAAAACAATTGCTATTTTATTGACTCGAGAAGGAAAAAGGAGTACTGACAAATATTTCCTGGAAATTCTGATATAGGGACTCAGAATGTAGCTAGAATTTTCTGAAAAGTTTGTATCTACAGCTGTTGCTGTATATCATTGATGTATAACAACCAGAAACCTCCAATTATAGGTTTGAATTTGTTCATTATAGGCATTGAATTAAAATATGTTTCAACTATTTATAGGAATTTAATTGTATTTATTGATAATTCCTCAAATATTACATGAATATATTTTAAGTATGAAAACTACAATGAAAATCCCAATATTTTGAGTAAATCAAAATTCCTATTATCACCAACACTGTGTTACCCCCTCCTTAAAAATGAAGACTGAATTCATTTAATAATTTAATTTTCCTACCCTATTCAATAAATTTATACAAATATGTATGTAAATTCAAAAATAGAGGTTTGTATTTTTTAAGAAATTTTTTTTTGTGGAAATAATACTGTTCATCCATTCTGTTTGTTTTATTTCAAGGAAGATCCCCAAAGAGAATTTTTCTGGCCCCTCTCATCCTTTTTCACATTCTACTATAGAAGAGAAAAGCAAGTCTTCTGTATGAGGGGTTTAGAAGGAGAAGCTGTGACAGCATTGTCCAACTCTTTTCTTTTTCTTTCTTTTTTGTTTTCACTTAAGACTTTGAGTAAGTGGAAAATACATGCTTTATTCTTTACTTAGTATTATGAAGCCAATCTACCTTCAGTTATCAGGCACTTTATCCAACTTTTTTTTTTTTTTTTGACAGGCAGAGTGGACAGTAGAGAGAGAGACAGAGAGAAAGGTCTTCCTTTTTGCCGTTGGTTCACCCTCCAATGGCCGCTGCGGCCGGCTCATCACGCTTATCCAATGGCAGGAGCCAGGTGCTTATCCTGGTCTCCCATGGGGTGCAGGGCCCAAGCACTTGGGCCATCCTCCACTGCACTCCCTGGCCATAGCAGAGAGCTGGCCTGGAAGAGGGGCAACCGGGACAGAATCCGGCGCCCCGACCAGGACTAGAACCCGGTGTGCCGGCGCCGCAAGGCGGAGGATTAGCCTATTGAGCCTCAGTGCTGGCTATACTTTCTCCAACTTTATCAGTTATAAGGAATTGTTTTCATCCGCAGTCTTTACTGTTTTTAAAGAATTGCTCCAATTGTTCTAGAATTTGTGGGGGCAGAGGGAGGTAGGAATCTAGTTTGGAAGCCCTTGGATCTCAAGAGTAAGCAAAAAAATGTTATTTTAGACTTGCTACTTTTACATTCACTAATATTATTTCAGAACATGTAGAAGAACCTTATCCTGTTTACAGTTATATAAATGGAGTATTGTGTTAGAGATTTTTAAGAAGCGCATTAATATTTATTTAGGTCATTTCATGTTTTTATTAATACAACCAATGGTATACCAAATAGTGCTAGGTCATAAGTAAGTTATTAAAGTCATTTAAATCTAGGCTATTAAATTCCCTGTTAAAATGCTTATATTAATTTATACTATGTTATAAGATATGACCTGAAATGTATAAATTACATATAAATGTAACTGTCACTCATGTACTCATTAATTCTTTTTTTAAACATCTATTTTCTTTATTTGAAAGACAGAATTATAGATATCTATATCTATATATCTATATCTATATCTTTTTCTATATCTATCTTTCTGTCTATCTATCTATCTATCGAGAGAGAGAGAGAGAGAGATCTTCCACCCACTAGTTCACTCTCCCTATGGCCACAATGGCTGGAGCTGGGCCAATCTGTTGCCAGTAGTCAGGGGTTTCTTCTGGGTCTCACACATGGGTACAGGGGCCCAAGGACTTGGATCACTCCCCACTGTTTTCCTAGGCATCTTAGCAGGGAGCTGGATAGGAAGTGGAGCAGCAAAGACTCAAACTGGCGCCCATAGGGATACCAGTGCTACAGGCCGGGGCTTTAACCCACTGCAAAGCAGTGCCAGCCCCATAAAGTATTTTTTAAAAAGTATTTTATTTATTTATATGAGAGGTAGAGGTACAGACAGTGAGAGGAGGAGACAGAGAGAAAGGTCTTCCATCCACTGGTTCACTCCCCAAATGACCACAACGGCCAGAGCTAAGTAGATCTGAAGCCAGAAGCCAGGAGCTTCTCCTGGGTCTCCCATGCAGGTGCAGGGGCCCAGGCACTTGGACCATCTTTTACTACTTTCCCAGTCATAGTAGCAAGCTGGATGGGAAGAGGTGCAGCCAGGACTAGAACCGGTGCCCATTTGAATGCTGACACCATAGGCAGAGGATTAACCTACTGTACCACTGTGCTGGGCCCCCATCAATTTTTAATATTATTAAACTTTTAAAATTTGCCAATTGTAATGGTTTATAGTCTTGGATTAAATGAGTATTACCTGATTGTTAGTGAATTTGAGCATGTTATTTGATACTGAATATTTCTTCCATAAATTATTTATTTGCATTCTTTACCTATTTTATTAGAATATATTTATATAATACAGGTTACTGCTTTGTGATGTATCTACTGTTCAATGGGATTGCTTAATTTGTTTGTGATTTTATTGCACAGAACTTTTTAAGATTAATTGTTTCAAGCCTTCACATTGGAACCATTCTCACTGTCACATTTTCTTAGTCCAGTTGGGCTTTCATGTTCACCACTTTCCCAACACTGTGTGTTTCAGAATCATTTTTATATCCCCATAGTAAAATATAATGTCTTACTTTCAGGGCTCCTCTTATTTGACCAGTTAATAGGAACCACTAAATGAAGTTAGGAATATATTCATCTGTATATATTCATGTGCAGATACATATATGCATAATGTATGTTTAAATGGCCTCCAAAAAGTTCACGAAAATTGTGTATTGTGAAAGACATTTGCATGGTTTTACATTTATTTTCACATCTTTTCTTTGAGAGGAAATATGACTTAGCAACCAAGGCTCTCTGCTCTGTATGCAAATAAAGATTAATTCTTTAAATCAAATAAAAGTTGATTTTATTGCTCTCTGGAAGTATACTAAATTTTGAAGAATTGTAGAGTCATTGACATTGTTAAATAGCATAATTGGTGAAATATATCTTCACTTGAACTATTCTCCTGGAAACCAAAAAAGCCAATACATCATATAGTTTATTGAAAATCTGTTACTATGAAATTAGTTTATTATTACAAAGAAACTTCATTGTAAAATGTTATTTTTATTACTTTGAAATTTAAGTGGATTAAATAAATCCACAAACAAGTGAACATGTATTACATCCAGTGTTTCTGTGGGTCAAAGATTCAGGAGCTTCTTAAGAAGGTATTCTAGGTCATGTTGTCACTGTCAATATGTCAGCCACTGAGAGCCATTTAGCCTAGCAGTTAAGATGCTGTTTGGGTCTTGCCTGGCCCACATCAGAG
This sequence comes from Lepus europaeus, assembly GCF_033115175.1. Taxonomy (NCBI): domain Eukaryota; kingdom Metazoa; phylum Chordata; class Mammalia; order Lagomorpha; family Leporidae; genus Lepus; species Lepus europaeus. Next base: position 35,399,653 of record NC_084842.1, read on the forward strand.
TGCGGGCAATTAATTCTGGCTCTGCTCCTCTTTCCATCTTCCTGCTAATGTGAACCTTCAAGGCAGCAGTGATGGCTAAAGTGATTGGATTCTTGGCACCCACCCAAGAGATTTGTATTGAGTTCCTGGCTCCCTAGTTAAGGAGGCCCCATCTTGGCCATTTAGGGAATTGGAGAATGAACCAATGAATGGGATCTCTCTCTCTCTCTCTCTCTCTCTCTCTCTCTTTCAAATAAACAATTTTTTTTTTACAAAAAGATATCAACCATGGCCAAAATCATATAGTCATACAAATATTTGACTAAGGCAGAATATCTGATTCCAAATGGTTCAGTCAAGAGACTGTCAAGTGGGTGAAGTCTATTGGTAGAATAAACTTTTCCACATTTAGCTTCTTTTTTTAAGATTATTTATTTATTTGAGAGGCAGATTTACAGACAGAGAGGGAGAGACAGATATAGAGATCTTCCATATGTTGGTTCACTCCCCAGATGGCTGCAATAGCCAGAGCTAGGCCAATCTGAAGCCAGAAACTAGGATTTTCTTCCAGGTCTCCCACATGGGTGCAGAGGCCCAAGGACTCGGGCCATCTTCTACAGCTTTCCCAGGCAAATGCAAAAAATTAGATCAGAAGAGGAGCAGCTAGGACACAAACTGTTTTACATATGGAATAACCGTGCCACAGGCAGAGACTTAACCTACTATGCCACAGCCCTGGCCCCTCCTTTTTTTAACATAAAACTTATGTATATCTCTGGGTTTCCATACGATGCTTTAATATGTGTGTGTGTGTGTGTGTTTTATATACAGGATATACAATCATATACAATCATAAAACATTCAGCTGTTTAGTTACAGTGAAAAGTATAAAAACATTTTCTTCTAGCTTCTTAAAAAAATACAATATGTCATCATTATGTAGAGTAAACTTTCTGAGCAATAGAACACCAAAATTTTTAACTACTAACTAAAACTTAGTAACCATTAATAAGTTTACCATTTCTCCCTGGCTCTGTATACCTTAGCCTCTGAAAACCACCATTCTATTTCTACTTCCAAGAGATCAATTTTGTTAGATTCCACAAACAAATGAGATCATGTAGTACTTGTCTTACTTTGCCTGACTTATTTCACTTAATAGAATGACCTCCTGGGGGCCGACGCAGTGGCTCACTTGGCTAATCCTCCACCTGCGGCACCGGAATCCCATATGTGCGCCGGATTCTAGTTCCAGTTGCTCCTCTTCTAGTCCAGCTCTCTGCTGTGGCCCGGGAAGGCAGTGGAGGATGGCCCAAATGCTTGGGTGCCTGCACCCACGTGGGAGACCAGGAAGAAGCACCTGGCTCCTGGCTTTGGATCGGCATAGCTCCGGCCATAGCGGCCATTTGGGGGGTGAACCAACGAAAGGAAGACCTTTCTCTTTATCTTTCCCTCTTACTGTAAGTAACTCTACCTGTCAAATAAATAAATTTAAAAAAAATCTTTAAAAAAAAAGAATGACCTCCAGTTCTATCTACTTCATCACAAACAACAAGCTTCCGTCCTTTTTATTGTGTAGTAGTATTCCATTGTGCAAATGTACCACGTTTATGACTATTTGCAGTTGATCAACGCTTCAGTTGTTTCCATTTCCTGGCTCTTGCAAATAGTGCTGTAATAAACATGCAATTACAGAAGTCACTTCAGGAAAGAACGGGGCCATCAAGGTAGGAGGTACCTTTCTCTGAAGGGAGGAGAGAACTTCCACTTTGACTATGACCCTGTCGGAATAAGATCGAAGTCGGCAACTCATGACTAGAGCCTAGGGAGATTACTGATGCCATAAACAAGAGTGTTAAATTGTTAAATCAACATCAAGAGTCACTGTGTACTTACGTCCCATGTGGGATCTGTCCTTAATGGGTTGTCCAATGTGAAGTAATGCTATAGCTAGTACTGAAACAGTATTTTTACACTTTGTGTTTCTGTGTGGGTGCAAACTGATGAAATCTTTACTTAGTATATACTGAAGCGATCTTCTGCATATAAAGATAATTGAAAATGAAAAAAAACTTGGTGTTAAATTGGAAATCATATAGAAAATTAATCAATTTTTTAAAAAAAAATATCATGTAGGATCTCTGTCATTAATGTGCTGTACACTGTTATTTAATGCTATAACTAGTATTCCAACAATATTTTTTTCACTTTGTGTTGCTATGTGAGGGCAAACTGTTGAAATCTTTATATATACTAAACTGATTTTCTGTATATAAAGAGAATTGAAAATGAATCTTGATGTGAATGGAAGGGGAGAGTGAGTGGGAAAGGGGAGGGTTGCGGGTGGGAGGGAAGTTATGATGGGGGAAGTCATTGTAATCCATAAGCTGTACTTTGGAAATTTATATTCATTAAATAAAAGATTTAAAAAAAAAAGAAGTCACTTCAACAGACTGATTTAATTTCACTTCAGTATAACCAGTAGTGGAATTACTGGATCATATGTTAACTCTATTTATAGTTTCTTGAGGAACATCCATACTGCTTTCCACAATGGCTATGCTAATTTACATTCCCACCACTTACCAGTTTTATGGGTTCACTTTCTGCACATTTTTACCAGCAGTTGTTATTATATTTCTAATATAAGCCATCTAACTGGAGCAAGGTGAAGTCTCACATTGGTTTTGACTTACATTTCCCTGATGATTAGCAATGTTGAGAATTTTTCATGTACCTGTTGGTCTTTTTATTTCTTCCTTTGAAAAATTCCTAATTAGATGTTTTGCCCATTTTTAAAACTGGATACTTGGGTTTTTTTGTTGTTGTTGTTGTTTTGTTTTGTTTTTGCTACTGAATTAAGGTTATTATTTATTCTGGTTACTAACCCACTGTCATATGTATTTTGATAATATTTTCTCCCATATTGGGTTGCTTCTTCATTCTGTTATTTTTTGCTGTGCAGAAGATTTATGGTTAGAAAAAAATCCATTAGTCTATTTTTGCTTTTTTTTCCTGTGCTTTTGGAGTTTTCTCTGAAAAAGTCTCACTCATTCCAATGTTCTGAAATGTGTCTCTTTTGTTTTTACCTAGTAGTTTCATAGATTCACATATTATACTGAGATCCCAAATACATATGGTATTGGATTTGATATATAGTAAAACATGGGTGTGGTGGGCAGGTTATCATTTCATTCTGCTCCATATAGGTATACAAATTTCCCTGGACCATATATTGAAAAGATTATCCTGGCTGGCGCTGCGACTCAGTAGGCTAATCCTTCGCCTGCGGCGCCAGCACACCAGGTTCTAGTCCCAGCCGGGGCGCCGGATTCTGTTCCGGTTGCTCCTCTTCCAGTCCAGCTCTCTGCTGTGGCCCAGGAGTGCAGTGGAGGATGGTCCAGGTCCTTGGGCCCTGCACCCGCATGGGAGACCAGGAGGAAACACCTGGCTCCTGGCTTCGGATCAGAACAGCGCGCCAGCCGCAAAGTGCCGGCCGTTGTGGCCACTTGGGGAGTGAACCAACAGAAAAAGGAAGACCTTTCTCTTTGTCTTTCTTCTCTCACTGTCTAACTTCCTGTCCAAAAAAAAAAAAAAAAAAAAAAAAAAAAAGCAAGCGAGCAAGAAAGAAAGATTAGATTATCCTTTCTTCAATCAGTTCAATGTAGATGAATGAATTTAATTCCTGGTGCTCTATTATTTTCCATTGTTTAGAGTTTTTATGTGTTTTTCCAGTTTTCAGTAGTTTTATTCCATATCCCTCCTGGGTTGATTGGTAAAGATTTATAATAGATTTAGAAAGAAGGTATGAATTCTCCAGTTTTGTTTTTTCTGTTCAAGCTTTGTTAAATATTTGGAGTTTTTTTTTTGTTTTTGTTTTTGTTTTTTGTTGTTGTTGTTGTTTTTGCAGTTCCTGAATTTTTGGATTTTTTTTTTACTCATTGTGAAGAATGATATTGATATCTTGGTATTTTCATAGAAATGACATTGCATGTGTGGATCATTTTTTGTAGTATGGACATTTTAACAATTATTCTCCCAATTCAGGAGAACAGGATGTGTTTTTACTTCTTTGTTTCCTCTTCAAAGTCTTTCATTAATATTTTTAAAGATTTGTTTATTTATTTGAAAGACAGAGTGACAGAGAGGCAGAGGAATTGGGGTGGGGGGGAGGTCTTCCATACACTGGTTTACTCCCTAGATGAACACAACAGCCGGAGCTGTGCCTATCTGAAGCCAGGAGCAAGGAGTGTCTTTCATGTCTCCTATGCAGGTGCAGGGGCCCAAGGATTGAGCCATCTTCTACTGCTTTCCCAGGCCACAGGGAATGCCAGCACTGCAAGTGATGGCTTTGCCACAATGCCAGTCCCTCATTAATTTTTATGGTTTTCATTGTAGATATCTTTTGCTTCTTTGACAAAATGTATTCATAGGTATTGTATTTTTGTTGTCTTAATAACTACTTAAAGCTATTAGAAATATGATTCTTTTCTTGATTTCTTTTACAGATAACTCACTATTTATGTATACCAATGTTGCTATTTTTTGATGTTGATTTTGTACTTTGCCATTGTACTGAATTAATTTATAAGTTCTAATAGCTTTTTGTGGAGTTTGGGGGGTTTGCAATATATAAGATCATGTCAACTACAGACATTGACAATTTAAATGTTTCCTTTCAATTTGGATGTCCTTTATTTTTCTCTCTTTCCTAAAAAAAATTCTTTGGCTAGCACTTCCAGGACTATGCTTAATGAAATTGGTGAAAATGGCATTCTTGTCTTCTACCAGATCTTAGATCATATGGCTTTTTTATGTAGAGTTTATACTTTCTGTATCTAACTTGTTCTGTGTCTTTTTAAAGAAGTGGTATTAAATATTATCAAAAGCATTTTCTGTGTCTATTGAGATGATCATGTGAGTTTACTCTTTCATTCTGTTAATATCATGAGTCACGTTCATTAGCTGGCATGTATTGATCCATCTTTACATCCCTGGAATGAATTCCACTTTATCATGATGGATAATGTTTTTAATATGCTGATGATGTGGCTTGCTAGTATTTTGTAGGCGACTTTTTTTTTTTTTGCATCAGTGTTCACAAGAGATATTTCTCCATAGCTTTGTTGTTGCCGTTACATCCTACTCTAATTTTTTTTTTTTTGTAATCATAGCAATGCTAGTTTTATTGAACAAGTATTGAAAAGCTCACTACTCATCTTTTAAAACTAACTTAAGAAGAACTGGTATTAGTTCTCCCTAAATGTTTTGGGCAATTCAGCAGAAACTACATCTGGTCCTGGGCTTTTCTTTGATGGAAGAATTTTTATTATTGATTCAATCTTACTACTTGTTACTCATCTGTATAAGTAGCCTATTTGTTCATAATTCCATTTTAACATAGTGTGTATGCCCAGAAATTTGTTCATTTCTTTAAGGTTATCAAATTTGTTGGCATTAAGTGTTGTTCAAAGTAATCTTTACTGATCTTTTGGATTTCTGTCATGTCAGCTGAAATATCTCCCTTTTCATCTGTGACTTCCAGTTTTCAATTTTTTTCTATTTTTGCATATATTTCACTTATTGATAGTATGATCTTTATTTTATTCCTACTACCCTCAGTGGACTTGATTTGTTTTTATTTTTCTAGTGTTTTGGGGTTCAGGTTCTCTGAGATCCTTATGGATTCTTTTTTTGTGTTAATAGCTATAAACTTTTTCCCTTTAATGTATCTCATATATTTTGTGATTCCACTTTAACTTGTTTCCAGAATTTTTTAACTTTCTTATTAATTATTGCCATGATCCACCAGGTATACAAGAGTAAGTTTTTTTATTTTCCAATAATTTATTTTTTATTTTTATTTTTTTGACAGGCAGAGTGGATAGTGAGAGAGAGAGAGAGAGAGAGAGAAAGAAAGGTCTTCCTTTTTGCCATTGGTTCACCCTCCAATGGCCGCTGTGGCCGGCTCATCGCGCTGATCCGAAGGCAGGAGCCAGGTGCTTCTCCTGGTCTCCCATGCGGGTGCAGGGCCCAAGCACTTGGGCCATCCTCCACTGCCTTCCCGGGGCATAGCAGAGAGCTGGCCTGGAAGAGGGGCAACCGGGATAGAATCCGGCTCCCCGACCGGGACTAGAACCCGGTGTGCCGGCGCCGCAAGGCAGAGGATTAGCCTGTTAAGCCACGGCGCCGGCCTATTTTCCAATAATTTATAAAACTTCTTGCTATTGATTTTAAGCTTTATTGCATTATGGTAAGAAAAGATACTCTCTATGATTTCATTTTTTTTAAAAAAATTGTTGAGACTTGCTTTGTGAACCATATGATTTACCCTGAATAATGTTTCATGTACTGTTTAGAATAAGGTATATTTGCTAGCAAGTGGATGGAATGTTCTCAATAAACCTATTATGTCCAATTGATCTGAAGCGTAGCTTGCTTAACTCTGCTGTATTTTTGTTGGTTTTTTAGCTATCGCTGAAAGTGGAGTATGATTATCCCCTACATTTATTGGATTAGGGTATTTTAAATTTTGATATTTGCTTCTTTCTCCCTCATTTAGAGCCTTTCTTTGCAATAAAGTGATTTTTTCTAGTAGAATGTTGTGATTTTTTTCTTATTACTTTTTGACGTACCTATTATGCATTTTGTATTTTTAACTACCATGAGGCTCACAAAAATTAATTTTAATTTAATAAGCTATTTTGAAAAGATAGAAACTTGACATTGATCATAAGGATATTAAAAGTAAGCAAGAAAGATAAAAACTATACTTGCCCTCCATTTCTCCCTACATTTTGAATTTTTGATGACTCATTTTCTTTATTTATACTTTCTGTCTCTTTACATATTAATATTGTGATTATTTTAATTGTTTTATTTCTCAGACTGCATACAAAAGATACAATGGTTGGCAAATGATGTTTACAATAGTACAGCATTCTGAATTTATCTGAATATTTACTCTTTCTAGTCAGTTTTCCACTTTCTAATATTTTCTTATTACTCAATAGGATTTATTTGATTTTAGCTTGAAAATCTCCCCCTAGTATTTCTTGAAGGACATGTCTTTTGATGAAACATTCTCTCAGTTTTTGTATTTCTGGGATTGCCTGCATCTTAATTTTTAAAGGATAGCTTTACTAGGATGGGCACTGTACCACAGAAAGTTAAGCCACCACTTGGGATGGGGCAGGGCAGATCCTCTGCACCCCATGACTGTAGGAACCTTGTGTCCTTAGATAGTGGGAATTCTGTGACTGCATGAGAGGTTACAGGATGTAGCTGGGACTTCCACATTCCATATCAGAGTACCTAGGATTGAATCTTGCCTTTGCTTCTGAGTCAGCATTCTTGTTAACATGTCTGGGAGGCAGTAGATAACCAAGTACTTGGGTTTCTGCCACCCATGTATGAGACCAAGATGGACATCCTGTCTCTTGGTTTTGGTCCATCCTAGCCAAAGTGTTAAAGATACTTGAGGAGTGATCCAGCAGATGGAAGATATCTTTCTCTTTATCTCACTTTATACCTTGTATTGCAAATAAATAAGTAAATAAATAATAAAAATTTAGAAACAATCAAAAGAAGGATAATTGTTCTTAGTATTCTCCATAAGCAGTTTTATTTTTTTCCTTTATTGTTGTGAAAATCTCATCTAATTCTCTGCTGAACTATAAGATTTCTTCTGAGAATTGGCCGGCGCCGTGGCTCAACAAGCTAATCCTCCGCCTAGTGGCGCCGGCACACTGGGTTCTAGTCCCGGCTGGGGCGCCGGATTCTGTCCCGGTTGCCACTCTTCCAGGCCAGCTCTCTGCTGTGGCCCAGGAGTGCAGTGGAGGATGGCCCAAGTGGTTGGGTCCTGCACCCCACGGGAGACCAGGATAAGCTCCTGCCTTCGGAACAGCGCGGTGTGCCGGCCGCAGCGCGCCAGCCGCAGCGGCCATTGGAGGGTGAACCAATGGCAAAAGGAAGACCTTTCTCTCTGCCTCTCTCTCTCACTAGCCACTCTGCCTGTCAAAAAGAAAAAAAAAAAAAAAAGATTTCTTCTGAGAATTATCCTATGATGTGATCTGGAATACCTAATACATTACTTATGTTTTTGTGTGGTATCTTTGAGAAGTCAGTCTTTACTTTTAATTTTGGAATGGTTTACTTTAATATGTCTTGGGGTAGAATTGGTTTACTTAAATCCAACTGGTTACCTTACCTAAATAGATGTATCTTATCACCTGCACCTAAATAGGTGCATCTTATCTTTACCTTTGGAAATTTTTTAATTATCTCTTTGAATAATTTTTTTTCCTTTTGGCATTTTCAAATCCCTCCTGCTCCCCAATAACTCAGATATTTGATCTTATAAGGATCTCCTAATAGTCCTATAAGCTTTCTTCATTCATCTTGATTATTTTTTTCTTTTTAATCCTCTGATTATTTTTCCTTAAAACCTGTCTTTTAGCTCAATAGTTCTTTTTTTATAAAGATTTATTTATTTACTTGAAAGAGTTACACAGAGAGAGATGGAGAGGCAGAGAGAGAAATCGGTCTTCTAATGCTGGTTCACTCCCCAGATGGCTGCAATGGCTAGAGCTGTTCCACTCCAAAGCCAGGAGCCAGGAGCCTCTTCTTGGTCTCCCAGGTGGGTGCAGGGGCCCAAGAACTTGGGCCATCTTCTACTGCTTTCCCAGGCCATAGCAGAGAGCTGGATCAGAAGTGGAGCAGCCGGGACTTGAACCGTCAAACATATGGGAGCCGGCACTGCAGACAACAGCTTTATTGGCTACCCCACAGTGCTGGCCTCTTAGCTCAATAATTCTTTCTTCTGCTTGATATATTCTTCTAGCATATGTTTCTTAACTTCTCTTACTAGACTTTCAAACTCAAAAACTTCTGTTTTGTTTATATGCTTTCATCCCTCTATTAAGTTTCTCTGATAGAGTATTCAGTCAATTCCTTAAAGCTTATTTAGTTTCCTCAAAACAGCTACTTTGAATTCTCCATCTGAAAGTTTGCAGATATTGTTTGCTATATGGTCAGTTTTTATTATCTTATATTGTTCCTTTCATTAAGTCATGATTTGCTGAATATTTTTGATAGTATATGGCATACAACATCATGTGCACATTGTAGGATTAAGTATTTATTCTAGTCTTTGTAATCTGGCCTTGTGCCTGTCTTTCCAAAAATTCTCCTCTGCTCAATTTCTCTCAGCCCGTGGACACTTCCATGATTTCAGCACTAGATGGTGCCCTAAGGCTGTTTCCCATGAGTCTGCTCTATTTTGTTCAGAATGAATTAGGATAGTTTCTCAAAGAATAGCCTATGCCTAAGAATCTTATCTGGGGCTATTGTAGACCCAAACACCTTATCCATAATAAACAGGCTATTGTCAGGAACTGCAAGAATCTGCTTGGTTCTGGGCTTCATTTTGGACAGACCATTCCCAAGCTCCTATGCAGCTACTTGGCACCTACTTCCCTTTTATTCCCATAAGTAGATAATTATTCTGTGTGGTTGAGCTTGAGAAAGGAATGAGATAAGTAGGCCCACGGCTAACAATTCCACAATGCTAGCTCATATCCAGAATGCTGTCCACTGCTGAGATCAACTTTGGCAAAACAGTGCTACAACCAGCTACATTATGATTGCCAAGATTTAAGTCCAATTTAGCTGCACCAGACACAGAGGTGCACCCATAGGTTCCTTCCCTAGAGTAGGCACTTTCCTTAGGATAGAGACCATCAGAATCTTAACAGTGTTAGGTTATGCCCGACTGGAACTGAGTTCCAAGACAGTCCTGTGCAGTCTTTCATGTTTTGTACTGTCTGCCCAAGTTTTGAGGAGAGGTGTTTGAGGCCATCCCTTGGTTGCTCAAGCTGACAATTAGGTGGATCACACTTCACCCTTCTAGCCACAAGAGCTACACAGTCTTGTGGACCCATGTCAGATTCACACACTATTAGTGATGATGTTGACTAAATCACAAGTCCTTCTCAACAGAGCACAGGACTTCACCTGATGGTGGCGAAGGTCTAGAGACTTGGCCTGGGAACGGCTTTGGAACTCTATCTGGTGCTAGCTCTCATTGTAGAGTACCTGGCACTGAGCTCTAAGTCAAAGTCCTGTGTTTAGTTTCCTGCTCTATTGCCTTGTGAACAGAGCCTTGCTCACTGCTGTCTATCTGACACCAGAAGATAGGTGTGAAAGCAATCTCTTGGTTACCTACCAAAGGAGCATCTGGAGGTTCAGTCTGCAGTTACTGGCCTGGGGACAAGGGTCACCAGGCAAGTGGGAGGTATCTCTCTCCATCCTGTCCTATTCAGAGTTGGAAGAGTTGAAACAGCTCTTTCCTTTTATCCTTCTTCCATGAGTATTTTCTTATTATTGTACTAAAACCAGGAGCCATGGTCTCTCATCTAGCTTCCTTAGTTTGTGTGCACAGAGTTTGGTGCAAGGATAGTCATTCAAATTGGTAACCTACCGAGCTGATGGCAGCTGCAGCATCTTATTCCCAATGCCATATGGCTTCTTAAATGTCCTGACAACAAAGTCAATAACTTCCCCTTGGTAAGTGATTCAAAAGAGACCAAAGTGGATGTAACAATAGCTTTTCTGACTACTATCAGCAAGTCCCAACATTTCTGAGCAGGAAAATTTGACTCCATTATTTGAATGTTAAACATTTGAGGAAATATTCTAAAACTATGCCAATGACCCTAGGGTGTTCCACCCTTCACATCCAGGACTAAACAATAACAGAATCCTGTCAACTTTGTTATTTATAATTCTCTTGGGTTTTCTTACTTTTCTTCATCTCCATAGCTTTTATGCCAAGACTACCCTAAAGCTCTCACATGGTCACATATCTTTAAATGAGGTGATGATTACCATGTTTGTCAGGTATCTACAGAACTCTCTACCTTATCTGGTATTATGTTGATACGAAGTCTCTGTTTCAACCATGGTAACATTCTTCTAGTCTCATATTTTCCATATTTCTTCAACTACAAATTCTAAGGTACTTTTTCTTTGCTATCCGTCCATTCCATCTTTTTTTTTTTTTTTTTGCCTAGAATTCCGGACTGTCATTCAACAGCCTTTATTCTGGAAAATTTCACAGAGTTTTACAAAAACTAGTTGGCTCTTTTATCTTGAGTGTATATCAAAATCAAAGTGTTGAACAGAATATGATATAAACCCCAAATTGCTTTAAATAATCATTCAATAGTTAAGTTATGAAAGATTGAATGTCACAAGTGAAAACTTATTTAGTGAAGAGTAGTAGACAGGTATTTCAGCTAAGGTTAATATTACTACACAGTTAAAGCATGACTTTGATCCTCGTCTGCTAATGCAGATCCAAACAGAAGTTGAATTCATGAACTAGGATAAATCAATTAGATTTTTTCTTTTGTGGTACTCACTTCTTCCTGTGGCTTATCTGTATTGTATATATTTGGTTATCATGGGATGCTACTACAACAATCCCTTTTACACAAATAGGTCCTAGTACATTTTTCTTTATTTCAAATAAGACATGTCCCTGACCCAAAAAGTCATGCTATCGAAAGACAAACCTTGGCATAACAGTTTGGCCTTTTTCTAAACAAATGTGTATATTGTGTCATTTGTTTTACTAAATGTATCTGTCAAAAATGTATGCTGCTTGGAAGTCTATGTTTTTATGCCAGTAAAAGAATACCTGGCTTTCTCAAGGCCAAATAACTAGTTAATAACATTAAAAGGAGCAAAACACAAGTCTCCTGGATGTTCATCTGGAATCTCTATCATTGTATCATGATTTTTTTTTTCAGGCAGAGTGGACAGTGAGAGAGACAGAGAGAAAGGTCTTCTTTTGCCGTTGGTTCACCCTCCAATGGCCGCCGCAGCTGACACGCTGTGGCTGGCGCACCACGCTGATCTGATGGCAGGAGCCAGGTGCTTCTCCTGGTCTCCCCTGGGGTGCAGGGCCCAAGCACTTGGGCCATCCTCCACTGCACTCCCTGGTCACAGCATTTAATCATCTTGTACTCTAGACACATAATAGGGACTATTCAGTGTAATTTCAATATATTGTGGAACTGCTAATTAGTTTTCTTTAAAATAAATAAGTCATTAAGAAGCTACAAATTACTGAGCTAATTAGCTGTGTTATGGCCTTTTAGTTCTCTCAGTTACAATAAGCTGATGTCGAAACTTAAAGAAGTAAACTATTTCCCTTGAAGACCTTTGGATACCAATAGTAAAAACTAACTGATATCAGCATTGAAATATCAAGCCTGATTAAAGGAGGAACCATGGCATTCAAATTTTCACTCTCCAGTCCTACCATTAAATGATTATTTTCTTACATATAACTTTAATGATTTAGATTCCTCTTTTGGATTTCTCTATCCTAATTTTCCCAATTTCTATTTGTTCCATAATATCTTCTGATAATTCATTGTCATTTTTTCCTAACTTAAACAGAGGGGTGGAATGAGAAGAGGGTTTCACATTTTCTGCTGTTATACATACAATCAAAATATTACTACTCATTGGCTTAGAGACCATATTCTGAAGCTTGACCTCTCCTTCATTATATTTTGTTAATTCACTTGAAAAATATTATATAGCCAGTTTCTATGAATACCCAAGCATGCTTCTAAGATATTAAAGCAAATGAGACAAATAGTATTATATCCCTTACATAAGAAAAACTACAAAGTAGGAGGCATACATTGTTTGATACCACAAAAATACTAACTGCGGTTCTATCAAGTGCTATCAATGAGAGACACAACTGAGGAATATTTTAGTATGATTTTGCAGAATCAGAGATAATAGTTAAGGCTTCCTGAGGTAATGATGCTTAAAGCTAGATAATAAGAATAAGTGAGAGTGAGCTAAATGAGCAAAGGGCAAATGAGCACTACAGACAAGGGCAAAGTTAGTGAAAGTTTGAGTCAGCCTAGCAAGGAGAATGTTAATGGTTGATTCATGGATGCAATCCGATACCAAGTCAACAGGATGGCTATTGCATTAAAATAAAAAGAGTAGTCAACAGTTATCAAAGATTTTCAACTTAAGAATTGGGAAATCGGAATTAATAACTTTGAAAAGAATGGAGAAATGGTAGGTTTTGGGGGAAATGTCAGGTGATTGACTTAGGCATGTTAAGTCTCAGATATTCAAGTGGAGATATCAAGTAGATAGTTGGAGCATTTATGTGAGGGAAGCATTTATGACTGGAGGTCTAAAATTAAAATGCTCCATATACCTAACTATATTTGAAGTCATGACACTAGATAAGAAGAAAAATAAGGTCAATAATTAAGAAAAATATATCTCACAGTTTAAAGGGCAAGGTGAGAAAGAAGAACTAGCCATGAAGACTCCAAAGTAAATATACAGTAAAATAAAAAGTGAGGAAAAAATGGTTACAAGTGGCTAAATTACTTAAGTGTTACAATAAAAGGTGAGAGAGATCAACAGCTTTTAATTCTCTTCATATTAGATGAGTAATATGAATTAACTATTAGATGTGACAGTGTTGAGGATACTAAGGCATTGATAAAAGAACTGTGTTAATGGAATGGTAAAGAAGGCTAGTGTCAGTTCAAGGGTAGATATAAGAAAATAAACTAGAGATAGTGAGTATTGGTAATTATTCCACAGAGCATTGCATTTAAGACATATGGAAAAGGGTCAGTGTTGTGATGCAGTGGGTTAAATCACCACTTGGAATGTCAAAATGCCATTTAAGAGTGACAGTTCAAGTCCTGACTACTCTGCTTTTTATCTATTTTCCTGCTAAAGTGATTGGGAAGGCAATAGATGATGGTCCAAGTGTTTGGGCCTCTGCTTAGGCCTGGCCTAGCCTTGGCTATTGCAGCCACTTACAGAGTAAACCAAGATGCAAGATCTCCTTGTCTCTCTCTCAATTTCTCCCCTACCAAACCATTCAAATAAATAAGTAAATAAATAAATAAATATTTTCTTTTAAAAGATAGAGAAATAGACACATGGCTACAACTGGGGTTCCAAGAAATTTTGTTCTGTTTTGATCAGAGAATATCACTGTTGTTTCTACACTGATAGGAATGATCCTCTTTTTGATGGAAAAGACAGACCTAGATGGTGTCCTTGACTAAGTAAGAGCAAATGGGTTCTAGCACACATTTGGGAAGTGTGGTCAATGCTAGTAACTAAGAGAGTCATTACTAACAATGTGTTGAAGATAAGATTACTCAGCTTCTAATGCTGATGCAAGGGCAAATGTGACATTGGGAAATTAAAACCTCTTTGACTTCTTCACTTCTCTCAAAGAATGGCAATGAGGAATAAGATTTTGGAGAATTGAGAAGAAAGGTGAGTGTGAAATTGTGACCCAGAGAATTGGGAGAATAAATGGAATCAGGATATGTATAATTCAAAGAAAGCATTAAGAACTCACTTGGAAAAATTGAAACAAGTAGACAGTTTATTAGAATATCCATTGCATAAATAACCAAAATCTCAACTTTCTAAATTATTAGCCTGTGAAGCTCATTGAGTCGCATCTATTAATCATATGAGTTCTTTAATTATCAGGAAATAGTCCTTTGTGGCAGGCATTTGGCTCAGCAATTAAGTAACTACTTAAGATGCCCACATCCCATATCAGAGTGCCTGGTGGAAGTCCCAACTTATCCCCTTCTGTTCTACCTTCCTGCTAATGTGTATACTTGAAGGCAGTAAATGATGGCTCAACTACTTGAATCTCTTCCACTCATGTGGGAGACTGGCATTGAGATCTAAGCTCCTTACCTTGGCCTGCTCCTTCCCTGGTTGTTGAGGGCATATATAAATTTCAAATAAAATAAAGTTAAATATTTTTAAAAGAACAAAGTTATTTAAAAACTAATCTTCTGTAATTTGAATTCTATATGAAAATCTGTGAAATTACTTCGATGCCAATTGCCTTTATAATTCTCCTCCTTATGTTTATTTCTTGACAGATTTACTATGAAACATTGAGACTTTTTTCCATACTGCTTGGAATTTATAGTACTTGTTGATTCTGCAACTAGATGTCCTTAGGTTTGAAGTGTCACTAGCAATGAACTCTTATTTTTGTCTCATTCTACCTTCATATTGTGATTTTCAGTTTCATAGATATTATACCTTTGCACTGTAAGTTTTTTATTATTCACTCTGTTTTTCATTTTATTGATTTTCAATGTTGTCTTCTACAGTTTTTCTTATTTGTTTCCAATGGCTAATTCTCTTTAGTATAACTAATCTGCTGTTAATATAGCTAAGTTTTTAGTTTTTTATTTTTATTTTATGTATTTTTTTACTTTTATTTAACAAATATAAATTTCCAAAGTACAGTTTATGGATTACAATGGCTTCCCCCCCATAACTTCCCTCCCACCCACAACCCTCCCATCTCCTACTACCTCTCCCATTCCATTCACATCAAGATTCATATTCAATTCTCTTTATATACAGAAGATCAGTTTAGTATATATTAAGTAAAGATTTCAACAGATTGCACCCACATAGAAACATAAAGTGTAAATTACTGCTTGAGTACTAGTTATACCATTAATTCACATAGTACAAGACATTAAGGTCGGAGATCCTACATGGGGAGTAAGTGCACAGGGACTCTTGTTGTTGATTTAACAATTGACACTCTTGTTTATGGTGTCAGTAATCACCCTAGGTTCTTGTCATGAGTTACCAAGACTATGGAAGCCTTTTGAGTTCGCCAGCTCTGATCTTATTTAGACAAGGTTATAGTCAAAGTGGAAGTTCTCTCCTCCCTTCAGAGAAAGATACCTCCTTCTTTGATGGCCTGTTCTTTTGGCTGAGATCTCACTCACAGAGATCTTTCATTTAGGTGTTGTTGTTGTTGTTGTTGTTGTTGTTGTTTTTTGTTTTGTTTTTTTTTTGCCAGAGTGCCTTGACTTTCCATGCCTGAAATACTCTCATGGGCTTTTTAGCCAGATCTGAATCCCTTAAGGGCTGATTCTGAGGCCAGAGTGCTGTTTAGGACATCTGCCATTCTATGAGTCTGCTGTGTATCCTGCTTCCCTTGTTGGATTGTTCTCTCCTTTTTAATTCTATCAGTTAGTATCAGCAGACACTAGCCTTGGTTATGTGATCCCTTTGACTCTTCATCCTATCATTATGATCAATTATGAACTGAAACTGATCATTTGGACCAGTGAGATAGCATTGGTACATGCCACCTTGATGGGATTTAATTGGAATTCCCTTGCTTGTTTCTAACTACCGTTTGGGGCAAGTCCGATTGAGCATGTGCCAAACTGTACATCTGCTCCCTCTCATATCCCCACTCTTATATTTAACAGGGATCACTTATCAGTTAAATTTAAACACCTAAGAATAATTGTGTTATCCCTTTTTGTATATTTTTGTTCTAATTAATACTATTTTATTTAATTTCTAAATGATTATTGATTATAAGTAGTTTTCCTTGGTGAGATCCTCAGGCTTATATTTTCATCTCTTAAATCTTAAATCTCACATAAAGCATGGTCATTTAAAGTCCATGTGACAAATTCATCATCTGAATCTAGTTTAATTTTTTCTATTAACATTAGTCTTCACTCAGAATCTTATAATTCTTTCAATATTTTTCTGTACAACTTAATTTTGTTACCTTCCAGATTAGTATTTAAAAATTAGTTATAACTTGAGGCTTGGAGTCATATTTTTTTATTCATCCAGATTTTTTTTAATCTGGAGGTATATGTTGCTAGCAATCTGAGATGATTTTATTTGAAGTTTAGAAACAGATTATTCCAAGCGATGCTTACCATTCTAAAAAAGTACATTCTAGCTCAAAAGTTGTAATTCTTTCAGATATTGAATTCATATGAATTCACTATTTGGTGACTCCTAGAATGCAATTTTTTGTCTCCATAAATGCTCAAATTTTTCAAAACTCATGCTCAAGTTGTCACCTTTTCAGCTACTACTCATAAACTTTACTACCGTCCCTGAAGAAAACGCAGCTCCAAATACTGGGTTCACTTCTGTGAGTTCCTTTGTTCTTATGTCTTGGCTGTCATTTTTCTGGTTTGTTTTGTTCTGTTGTTTACTTGTTCCTTTTTGCTTGTTTTTGTTTTTTTCTTTTTTTAACTCTTTAATGCACGAGTTTTCTAGTTTTTTTTTTAATTTTTTTTTTTTTTTTGACAGGCAGAGTGGATAATGAGAGAGAGAGACAGAGAGAAAGGTCTTCCTTTTGCCATTGGTTCACCCTCCAATGGCCGCTGCGGCCGGCACATTGTGCTGATCTGAAGCCAGGAGCCAGGTGCTTCTCCTGGTCTCCCATGCAGGTGCAGGGCCCAAGGACTTGGGCCATCCTCCACTGCCTTCCCAGGCCATAGCAGAGAGCTGGCCTGGAAGAGGGGCAACCGGGATAGAATCCAGCGCCCCGACTGGGACTAGAACCCGGTGTGCCAGCGCCGCAAGGCACAGGATTAGCCTGTTAAGCCACGGTGCCGGCCGAGTTTTCTAGTTTTTTTCCCCCCTAATCATTTTTCATTGGAAGGTTTTATTTTATATAGATCTCTAATTTTTTTGATATTTTAGTGGTCTAGAAAATTTAAAAACTTCTCTGCATATTTTAGTTTCCTCATTTGTAAGCCAGAAATAATAGCTAACTAATATGGTTGTTATGAGAATTAAATGTTAGCATGTATAATAATCCTCTACCTAAGAGATCTAGAAACAGCTATCATTCTTATTGTTAGGTAAAATAAAATTCTCCTGACCTCATTACATCACAGGTAGAAATGAGATCACTTTAAAATAGTAATCATATTTCATTGGCATATTGCCCACAGTGGCAAGAATCAGCATCCCAAGTGCATCCATTTTGTTATTTTTGAGTCTCCAGAGGTGTTCTAGAATTGTCGTATTTGTGTGCTGCTACTTTGGCCTCTTCGTTAATAATTAATGTCAAAGAGTCAACTTGGGAACTGCTTCACTGCTAGTGTCTTCACCGAAATGATTCTTTTTCCAAGGCATAATGTTTCAGTTTGAAATACTCAAAAATGTCATTTATTGCTAAATAGCCCAGTTTCTCTCTAGTTTTCCCTACACTGAAGCATGAAGAAAATGATAGAACGCTCATCTCTTCAATTCTGTGTCTTGTTTTTCAATTGAGGGCTAGAAATACTAATTGCTTATGTTATCAAAGCTCAGAAAGTCACAAATAATCATAACCATATTTTTTCACAAAGAATTTTATTTTTTTTCTTTTATTTTTAATTTTCGGAGTCTAAATTTGGTTTTATGGCCAACAAGTATGTGGAAAAAAATGTTCAACATCATTAGCCATCAGGGAAATACAAATTAAAACCACAGTGATAGCACCTCACCCCTGATAGAATGGCTGTTTTCCGAAAGACTGAGAGGAATAAATCTGGTGAGGATGTGGAGAAAAAAGAAGTCTTATGCACTCTTGTAGGAATGTACTTTAGTGTAGCAGTGTGGAGATTTCTTAAAAAACTAGAAACAGACTTGCCATAAGATCCAGCAATCCTGCTACTGGATATATACCCAAGATATGAATTCACTGTATCAAAGAGAGACCTATTCCATCATGTTTATAGCAGCATTGTTCACAATAGCCAAAATATATAGCCAGCCAAGGTATGCATCATTAAATCAGTGAATAAAATGGGATATATACACACAATGAAATAATTTACAGCCACACAAAAATGTAATTCTATTATGATTGCAGCAGAAGGGTCAGAACTGGAGGACTTGACGTTCTCCTTTGTATATGGGAGCTAAAATTTAAAACCTGAATGTATCAGTTTTATTCCATGTGTTTTGTGTAACCTTGCTTTAAATGTATGTCCAACAAACTGATAGGAACAGACATTTTCTTTTGATTATTATATATAGTCTGTGCATATTTTCCTTTGGGGCTCTTTTCACTTTTTAAATGTTCTAGGACTAATTCACATACTCCAACACGCCCAAACTGCTTCAAGGGTCTAGACACTGATTGGCTCCTCATGGATCACCTTTCTTTCTGTGCTAAGCAGCTCAAACAAAATGAGGCAAGGAGGCCCTTGGTCATGAGTCAATACCTATCTCAAACTTACATTATGTCCCCCAGCTGCAACTTTCATATTTTCTCTATTTTTTAAGATTTATTTATTTGTTTGAAAGTCAGAATTACACAGAGAAAGAAGGGGAGGCAGAGAGAGAGAGAGAGAGAGATCTTCCATCTGCTAGTTCATTCCCCGATTGACCACAATGGCCAGAGCTGCGCTGATTTGAAGCCAGGAGTCAGGAGCTTCTTCCAGGTCTCCCAAGTGAGCACAGGGGCCCAAAGACTTGAGCCATCTTCTATTGCTTTTCCAGGCCATAGCAGAGAGCTGCATTGGAAATGGAGCATCTGGGGCTCGAACTGGTGCCCATGTGGGATGCTGGCACTGCAGGCTACAGTCTCACCCCCTATGCCACTAATGCCGGCCCCCATATTTTCTCTTATAGTTTTAAGCTACCTTTAGCTGAGAAGGCTCTTATAGTTTTAAGGTACACTTATTGATATGGCAGGCATTTGACATCATGGATAAGATATCCCTTGGGATAACCTCATCTCATATGGAAGTGCCTGGGTTCATGTCCAAGCTCTGCTTCTGATCCAGAACTCTGCAAAGCAGAAGATGGTGGCTCAACATGGGAGACCTGGATTCAGTAGAGAGCTCCTGGCTTCAGCCTGGCCCAGTCCAAGCTGCTGCAAGCATTTGGGAGGTGAATTAGTATATGGAAATTTCTGTCATTGTGTCGATCTCTCTGCTTTTCAAAATAAATAGTTTTAAACAATTATTGAAATTATGTTGTCATTTTAAAGCATTGTATTCAATATTTGTTTCTTTCCTCCCAAAATGAATATATACCACCCCTTATCATACTGAATAATTTTTTATTAAATCTGATATTCAGTTTCAAATCTTAAGTGAATAGTTCTCTGCCAATATTCAAGAAATTAAAACATCTAAACTTTCATGTACCATGTCTTTGTATAAATCAGAATATATAAAACACTTAAGTGAAAGTAATGCATTAATGGGAATGTGTAAGAGCCCACACAGTTTCAAGAAAAAATGCAATATGTCCAACAGCACAGAAGAGTCAAGTGTAGGAAGCAAGATAATTAACCTGGAGATTCATAAATAAAATCTGTTCTAAGAAGTCAAAGTTGCTTCTTTCAAAAACACTGATTATGGATAATTTATTGACAATGTTGGTAATTTGCTGTAAATATGTCAACTTTGATGAAACTAAGAAATTTAGATCAAAAATGATGAGAAAATTTATTTTCCAAAATTATTCCAAGTTACTTTTTAATTTATTACATTGTCTCTTCCTAGCCTGAATTTTAACAAGTGTGTGTTTACTTGTTATATGTACAGATGATGATGTTGGCACTTTAGATTGTAGTGAGTTAACAGATTGGTTGCACAGCACCTTAGACAATGTATTTATTACTGAGCTCTGTTAAGTGACTACAGTTCTCCAGGGACAATATTCTAATATCTACATGGTGCAAGGCTCAGATATTACTATAACAGAAAGAAATATTTTAAAAGAATTTACAAGAGCAAGAGATGTATTTGACAGGAAGTCTTCATATATGCCAAGTCTCCACTGATTTTCCAAGCAAGGAAAGTCTATGCAACATTGCTTATTCGCTAATGATCTGAAGCAATTTGGCTGAAAATAATTTCTTTGGAGCCAAAATTGTGAGTCTTTCCAAATAAACTCAGTTACCCATAAGGAATTAATGGCTCACTCTATGCTACTGAAAGAAATGTAACTAGTATCTTGGTCCGTTCAGCAACCAGAGAGTGGGTGGCTTCTAAACAACAGAATTTCATTCCTCAGAGTTCTGGAGGCTGGAAAGTCCACAATTAAGGCACAGGCAAAGTAGGCCTCAGAGAAGTGTCCAATTCCTGGCTCATTGGCTGTTTCTACATGGTGGGAGAGGAAAGGCAGATTATAGAAGGAATCCCTTTTATAAAGTCATTAATTCCCTTCATAAGATCTTCATCACAATCTAATCACTATCCAAGGATCTCACCTCCTAACATCATTATCTTTGAAGTTAAAATTTCAACATATGAATTTGGGGAAGGAAGAACACAAACATTCAGACTGTGACAACTGGAGAAGAAAATCAGAATATCTTTGCTCAGAAATTTCTCATATTTTACATGCAAATTTCCATAGTTTTGGTTTTGAATTATTATTGCAACACATGAAAACTTTGCTCACAGTGTAGGAGGAAAGACCAAGTAAGCCAACCAACAATTCTGTTCATTGCAATTCCATTTTCCAGCTCTGCTCACTTCCCAAGCAGACCATAGTAACAATATATGGAACTGTGAATGCCTCAAAGATCCGAATTCATTTGTTCAATACTCTACTCTTTTGAGAAGTTTCTTAAGACCTATTAAAGAATATAAGAACTCAGGGTCAGCGCTGTGGCATAGTGGGTGGATAGATATAGATATGTCATTTTTAATTTATGTATTTATAATTTCTTTTTCCTTGAAACTATTCTAGGCATGATACAGATTCCTTAAAAGACTTTAAAAATAAATTTTAAATAGGTAAATGACCTTCTACTCATACAGCTCTTAATTCTTTATAAAGTGGCTGTTTTATATTTTCCTGTCCTGGAATCAGTGTCATGGTTCTTTGCACAATATATTTGAAGGCATATAATTTTGTAGATAAGAGCATATTTCAAATGGAATTTTGACAAGACTGATATCAGATCAAATTTCAAGAAATCACAATTATCACATTAACCCATTTACTGTATTATAGTGTTTGAAAAGCAATTAAATATTATTGAATATCAATAACAGTAAGTTATCAACCTTAGAAGTGATCAAGAATATGTTTGTCATATTTAAACAATAAATACCTTGCTTTCATTTATTAAGCAAAAGGATAGTTTAGAAGTTGAGAATTGATGATGGTGCTTTGTGATAGGGTTTGAAAGATTTAATCAGGAATTTTGGACCATACAAATGAATGCATATGTTTCTATGTGTGTTTGTTTTTATGTGTGTATGCTTTGTGGCAGAGACTCACTAATTATGTGCAGAGGGATTGGTGATCTTGCTTCTATTCGTCTATTTTGCATACACAGAATACTGCCTGTGGAATAAAACATTCAAATGCTACTCTGTTTCTTTATGATGCCAAAAAATCAAGTACAGAAATAGCCATCGATAGAAGCATATCACATTAATCACACCAAAACTTTTCATATTTTGAATGATTAGCCTTATTATTTTTAGCAGATGTTCAGAATTCCAAAGGTTGGGAAGCAAAACAATCACATACCACAGAAAATACAAGTGTCATATGCCATTAACATGACTATACCCATGACTTCCTCAATTTCAAGTAATAACTATAGAAAAGTATATACAGATGACAATCCATAGTCAAAATGAGAAAATTTTCAATGCTTTACTCCTCATATTGATTCAAATTTCAAACTCTTATAACCCATTGCAGTGGATATATCATTGCCTAGTGTGAAATGAAAACATATGATTTTTAATTTTATTCTATTTTAAGATTGTTATTAAATTGTAGTATTAGAAAAAGTTCTTTTAGAATTGGGGCAATAAGATGTAATAGAAAAAGATGCAAGTTATCGGGAAGATAAACACTATTAATGCAAAAGATAAGAATGGGAATAAGAGAGGGAGGAAGAAGAAAGGTGGGAGTGCAGGTGGGATGGTATGGTGAGAAGAATCACTATGTTTCTAAAGTTATGTTTATGAAATGCATGAAGTTTGTATACCTTAAATAAAAGCTTGCTGAAAAAAAAACACAAAACTTAAAACTTCCAAAAAAGTTGTCGTTTATCTACCTAAAGAAAGAGAATTATTTTTAATTTGTCAAAATTGTAGTGGAAAATGAAAATTAAAATTCCACTTGCTTCTTAATCATTCTCTCTACTGTATTATATACTACCTGATGTATCTGAAAAAAAAAATTAGTCAAATTTCAAGAGCTCTATTAGCAACGTAGCAATGTTGATAAGATAGGTTCTTTTTCCTGTGTCTCCCTCCCCTCTACCAATAGAGATACAAACAAAGATATAAATACATACATACATAGATGTGAACAATGTTTTATCATTGTTGCAAGAATAACAAACATAGGATATTTACTGATATTCAGCAATTACAGTGTTTGAATATTCATTATGGGGAAACCCAAAAGGCAAACTATATCTTTTCTTCATTTTCTATTTTTGTGAAAACTTCTTATTTCTTTATTTATTAGAGGGGCAGAGTGGGATGGTTAGAGAGCAAGAGCAAGAGTGAGAGCAAGAGCGAGAGCGAGCGAGCGAGAGAGATTATCTACCCTTTGACCAACACCCCAAAACTCACAAAAGCCAGGGATAGGCCAGTCTGAAACCAGGAGCCAGGAATTCCATCTAGGTTTCCCACATAGGTGCCATCATCCACAGCCTTCCAGCTGCATTAGTGGAAAACTGGGTCTTCAGAAGCACCAAGTAGCCAGGACTCAAACCAGGCACTCCAATATGGCATATGGACATCACAAGCAATAGCTTACCCTACTGCACCTCAGTGTCCAACCCCTCTTTCTTTAAAAGCAAATCTTGACACTGTTTATGAAATAGGACACCTTTCCAAATGGCCTACAGAATCATATTATGAGACATAATTGATAACATGTGAGTAAATAAAAATATCCAGTGATGCGAGGAGGAGGTCCAGGGTAGAGTTGTGAAGGTGAAGGTTCTGTGAAGCATAAATATAATGAAACAACTGTGAAAGGAAGTTCAGGAAGACATTTGGTGGGGGAAGGTTCCAGGAAAAAATAAGATAATGAAATAAGGGCCTCCATAAATTCTCTGTTCCTTAAAAGTAGTTGAAAAAAACTGCACACATTGAGAAAATTTTCAGGTTTTCAGAACTCTAGCAATTAATCAAACCCTTGCAGTAACCCATAGAATAGCTCAATCAAGAGAAATACTCGACTTTTGGTAAGATCAGTAGGATTCTGTAGGATCCCATGCACTGTAATTGGTATATCCACTTTCCCCAGCCCCCTGTTTATATTGTAAGCCAGTAGCCTAAAACCATAAAAAAACCAGAAGTGTGGCAGACAACAAATGGTGCAGAATTGAATGAGAATGCCTGTACCGTCTCAGATCTGTTATTATTTTTGAACTGTGTAGAGGTTCTACAGATGACCTCACTAGTGAGACTCTTTATTTGCCTTAACATGGAAATCACCCACTGCAGAACATTTTTCCTTAATAAATATATCAAAAAACATTTAGAGACAGTTTTTTTTTTCTTTTACTTTACAGGTACTTGAGGCAGTGGGAGACAAGTGAAGGAAAACAATAGACTAACCAGAAGTCTTAAGTGGAAAGGCATATATAAAGGGAATCAAACAGCTGTGGGGCATTTGAAAAGTTGCACATATTCCTGTAAACCTGGAAGGGCACACCTATGGACAGGGATGTGATCATGCCCAGTATTATAGGATGAATTGTGTCCTCTAAAAATCTTATGTTGAAGTCCTAATCTCCACTACTTTTTATGCAATATGGTCATTTAGGATGTAATTGGGATAAAACAAAGTCATATGGGTGGACATCAAATATCTAGGGTCTTTAGAAGGAGCTTTAAAACAGATACAGAGAAAAGATGACCTGAATAAACAAACAGAATATGGTCAGCTATAAGCAAAGAAATGAAGCCACAAGAAGAAACTGACTCTACTGACAATTTTATCTTGATCTTGGAATTCTAGCCTCCAGAAACATGAGAAAATTAATTTCTCATTAGTTTAAACCATCCAGTCAGTGATATATAGCTATGGTGGCTCTAGCAAGCTAATACATTCAGTATTGTGTTCATGTTCAGGAAATATTTATGAACACATGGACCCCTCAATTCTTGCTGGCCTTTAGGTACTCTTCAACTGGAACTAAAGGGTAAATGACAGTTGTCACCTGCCTGACTCCATTTTGAAGGCAAACGCTCATGAACACAGAGCACCCAGCAATACTAGGAAGCCTGCTGGTCCTGGAAATTTATTAGCTCCTTTCTAAGCTAACCAAGTCAATAGTCCTATTGTCTCACATAATAATGAATGTGGACTTTACAATGTTAATTCATAAGAGTCTATCAAAAAGCAGGAACAAGAAAATGGGGGGGGGGGAGGAACATTAATTTTCAGAGCTGGCACATTGTATTATTTAAAATACAATAAAAATTTATGAGACTTTCAAAGAAACCAAAAAATATTTCCCACACATAGAAAAACAGCATCCAATAGAAACTTACGTGAGGAAGCAAAGACGTTAAAATTATAAGACAAAGATTTTAAATCAGGCATTTGAAATACACACAAGGAATTAAAAGAAACTATGTCCAAATGATGAAAAAGAAATTGTGACAACATTTCAACAAGGAAAAAATATCAACAAAGAGGAATTATAAAAATGAACCAAAGATTAATCATGGCAATGAAAAGTAGAATGCACTAAAATGAAAGTTCACTAGGAGGCTGTTACTAGTTTGCTCATAGATTCTATAACAAATTATCACAAACATAGGTATTTATTCTCACAGTTCTGGAGACTGGAAGCCTGAAATCCATTCATCAAACAAGTGTAAGTTGGTCCTTGCTCTCTCCAGAGCTCTAGATGTGAATCTCTTCTTTGCCTCTTCCAGATTTTTGATGATTACTGGCATTGGCTGTGACACCTCACTCCAAGTTCTGCTTTTGTTGTGGCATTGACCTCCCTCTTTGGTCTACTATCAAATATACCTCTACCTGTCTTTATAACAATACAGTTTGTTCACTATAGCACTGGTGGGGCTGACCTGGATAATCAAGAGACATCTCCCTCACCCAGCACAAACGGTGATGGATTTTTGATTAGTATACACAGACATCTGTTGTTTATGGGGTGGAGTTGAGAATGTTATTGATTCAAAGCCAGGAAGATTTCTGTATGTGTAGACAGAAGAATGCAGACATTTATTTTCTGATAATTAAAAGGAGGGATTATGCAAAAAAATATAGGGGATGGTTTAGAGGCAGCATTATGTAGCTATGAAATCTCAAAGAAAGCATTATCAGCTAATGCTGCTTAACAGGACAGGAAGATGTCACCTGAAACCAGATGGCAGAGGGAAAGTTCTAGAGTTATGGAAAAGGCAGTAAGTTTTTTTTTCTTTTTTATTACTATGATTTATTTACATTTGAAAAAAAGCTTTTAAGTGATCACAACAACTGGAATTTGGTTGAGCAGTGCTATCCAAAGGTAAAGGGTCATAATATCATATGGAAGCAAATAAAAGGTTTATGTTTTCAGGAAAACAGGAAACAGAATGAGATTCACTGGGTAGATAAGTGACTTACAGTATCTACATCTAGACAGAACCACTAGAATACAAAATAGCTAACATTATTTGTCATATTGTGTTTTGGGAAATATCATTATATCATTCTAACATATCACTGAGACTGGATTTTTAAATTGTACCTATGCACAACCATATAAAATGTTTTTAGTTTCTTTCTACCAACAAGTTTAAAACATATGATACACAGATTCAGGTCATACAAATTAAAATGTATCTTTGATTGATTTTAGCAGCTTAAATTTATGGACAATCTTATCTAAAAGCCATTTAAAATAAAACTCTTAATAAAATTTCCCCATGTGGACATACAATATGTACGCACATATAACATAGCATAATAGACCAATATCAAAATCCAAAATATCTGGTTGAAATAAGATTCCTTAAAATCATGACATAACATAGACCAAATCTGATCATTGTTACAAGGTGATTATTCAAGTCTTTGAAAATAAGCACATAGTTAAATAACCCATAGCTCTTCATCTCCTCCCTCTCTTTTTCCACTCTTAGATTTAACAGGGATCACTTTTCAGTTAAAATTTAAACACCTAAGAATAATTGTGTGTTAATTACTGAGTTCAACCAATAGTACTAGAACAACAACAACAACAACAACAAATACTAAAAAGGATAAAGTATTACATTGTACATCTAAAGTCAGGACAGGAGCTGATCAGTTCATTGTTGCTTATAGTGTCCATTTCACTTAACAGGTTTCCCCTTTGGCGCTCAGTTGTCACCGATCAGGGAAAACAAATGATATTTGTCTCTTTGGGACTGGCTTAATTCACTCAGCATGATGTTTTCCAGATTGCTCCATCTTGTTGCAAATGACTGGGTTTCGTTGTTTCTTACTGCTGTATAGTATTCTATGGAGTACATGTCCCATAATTTCTTTATCCAGTCTACTGTTGATGGGCATTTGGGTTGGTTCCAGGTCTTAGCTATTGTGAATTGAGCTGCAATAAACATTAATGTGCAGATGGCTTTTTTATTTGCCAAATTAATTTCCTTTGGGTAAATTCCAAGGAGTGGGATGGCTGGGTTGTATGGTAGGGTTATGTTCAGGTTTCTGAGGAATCTCCAGACAGACTTCCATAGTGGCTTAACCAGTTTGCATTCCCACCAACAGTGAGTTAGTGTCCCTTTTTCCCCACATCCTCTCCAGCATCTATTGTTGGTAGATTTCTGAATGTGAGCCATTCTAACCGGGGTGAGATGGAACCTCATTGTGGTTTTGATTTGCATTTCTCTGATTGCTAGTGATCTTGAACATTTTTTCATGTGTGAATCACTGCAGATACCTGTGTGGTGGATGATTTAGTGTTGATGATTCTTTGGTACATTTTTACCAATCACCACAATTCTGGCAAGAGAAATATAATTTATTATGCTGTGATGAGGCAGTGACCAAAGTGATTCACGGCTTGGCAATGCTCAGAGTTGAGTCGTAGAGCTGTTAGGATGTGATGATGATGATAACTGGAAAGTAACGTCAACTGGAACAATCAATTTGAGAGATGATACATGCTCAGAAAGTCAACTTCCCTATATTGAGCAAAGATCTGCAGACAGAATCATTTGGTCTTAGCAAATAGGCTCAGATCTTCCATTGATGAGCCTGGACAAATGTAGAGCTGGATAGATGCACAGCGTTCACACTATAGGTTTCCAGGAGGAGTAGCTGCATAAAACTTAGAATAGTGCAAGGGCATTTTATCTTTCTTGGATACAGATTCTAATCGCATAATATCATGATGCACATACCACATACATGCTAATTTTCCAATCTGGGTCCACAAATTCCAGATTTGAACAAAACTCACCATAGATTAATGACACATAAGTGAAAACAGAATGAATTTAATTGGGTATGTTATGAACACAAGAACAATTTAATTGAAGAAAATAGCATTACTGTTTAATCTTTCATAAATAAGTTTTATTACTGCGGAGAGAAGTTCACAAAACCTGAAAGGTTATTTTTTTTCTCATAAAAGCAATAAAAAATCAAGTTTGTGTAAATATAGAATTGAAAGTATAACAGTTTAGAATAGTGTTTGTTTCCAAGTTTAAAACAAAATAATGCCAACTCTAACAATTGAACTGAATACATGTGATAGTTAATAGATATTGATTATAAATCCATAAATATCCACCTTTTAATGACGATACTCACTATCTGGTGCTTAATTTTCTCTTTTTGCTGACAACAGGGTTTTTGCTTAACATTTCTACTTTGTATTTGTACAGAACAATTGTTAAAAAGCCTCCTTTTTGTAAAACCTATCATTTGTTCTCAATTTGTAGTTTGGTTGCCACAAAGGAAACAAATAGTGCCAGATCTCGAAGTGCTCCAATGTCACCTTCTGACTTTCTGGATAAATTAATGGGGAGGACATCAGGGTATGATGCAAGAATAAGACCTAATTTTAAAGGTAACTATTCTGTTTACTACTTTAGATATAAAGTGTTTAAATATGTTTAAGCAAAATAAATTTTAAGTGTATTCCATCAAAATTAAATATATTCCACCACTAACCTTCCAAAAACTGTTTGGTCACTGGTCACATGTATTGCTTAAAGGAAGAAATGCATTCTCTAGCTTATATATATCATAATTCGTCTTTGTTGGATCAATGTTGCCTTTCCCTGTCTAATAGTTATTATTCTTATTGTTGTGACCATTTATTTTGTAAATATACACACACATATATGTAGATTTATCTTTTATGTAATCTCCTGTCTATTGTCATTTACTGGAATGCAAGTTTTAGGGACTGACAATAAACTGTCTCATCTTTTTAATCCTCCACAGTAAGACTCTTTATTGTGAGAAATCAGTTCAAATTTACATACTGGGGAAAAAGCGGGACAATTAAAAGCTGTTGATAGTGTTTAAGATATTATTCTGGCCAGTGCTGCGGCTCAATAGGCTAATCCTCTGCCTTGCGGCGCCTAGTCCTGGTCGAGGCGCCGGATTCTGTCCCGGTTGCCCCTCGTCCAGGCCAGCTCTCTGCTGTGGCCCAGGAGTGCAGTGGAGGATGGCCCAAGTCCTTGGGCCCTGCACCCCATGGGAGACCAGGATAAGCACCTGGCTCCTGCCTTTGGATCGGTGCGCAGGCCGCGGCGGCCATTGGAGGGTGAACCAATGGCAAAAAAGGAAGACCTTTCTTTCTGTCTCTCTACCAAAAAAAAAAAAAAAAAAGATATTATTCCACAAGTCAAAGAAAGAGTGAAATAACCATCTTGAGATTACCACTTTTTAGCCTTTTCTTTATTATAAGCAACACACCCATACCATATATGAGACCTATTGAGAACTACAAAGATCCTGTAATTTCATTTTATGGCAAAAGATTAGAAAACGATTTCCATTCCTTAAATTAATTACTATCACCTGATTATTATTCTATTAAATAAAGAAAATAATTTACAAGTATATATGTATCTCTCATGGGATTCAGATAAGTTGTTTTCATTCTTAAAGGTGAAAAAGAACAATATTAGCTGCAATTACTTTTTTCCCCTGAATGTGTTCTTATGAGAAAACAAAAAAAGCATTGCTTAGCTGTGGTGTAAGAACTAATTAGAGATGAGTAATAAATACCAAGAATGGATAGCAGGAGAAAAGGATAGGGGTAAAACTTAATAATTCATGAGTAGAAAATTATGAATTGTTGGCCAGCGCAGTGGCTCACTTGGCTAATCCTCCGCCTGCGGTGCTGGCACCCCAGGGTTCTAGTCCCAGTTGCTCCTCTTCCAGTCCAGCTCTCTGCTGTGGCCTGGGAGGGCAGTGGAGGATGGCCCAAGTGCTTGGAAGTACCTGGACCTGGCTTTGGATTGGCGCAGCACCGGCCATAGCGGCCATTAGGGGAGTGAACCAATGGAAAGAAGATCTTTCTCTGTCTCTCTGTAACTCTCTCACTGTCTAACTCTACCTGTCCAAAGTAAATAAATAAATAAATAAAAGAAATTTATGAATTGTCTTAATTTTAAAATTTGTTTAACATTTTAACTGTGGATTACATTTCTTGATTTGCTTATCAGCTATTCAACCATAAATACTTTTAACTTCACTTAAGGAAAACTGAGTTCAAGCTGTGAGAAAGTAGCACATCTTAGGGGGGTTGATATACAGAAAAACATGAGAAATTCAATGTTTGGAAGATATTTTTCTAGTGAAGAAAAACAGTATCCCCGTCATTTAGTTGCATACTAAATTTGAATTGATCTTGAAATAATAGTGGTGAAATGAGTAGACCTCCAAAAACACAATCTGTCACTGGTAGATCCATAGTGGGAACTTTGTATTCAGTGATTCAGAACCCTGGCTTTCTTTTTACTTACAATTAAAATGGAAAATTCATTCTATTTTTTTTTCTTCTTCACTTGACAGTAAGTTTTTTATTTAACATAGAGACAATTTGTCTTAATTGCATTTCTACCCTGGCTGCTAGCATATTACCTAGCCTGTTTGAGTTTTCATTGAGTAATTATAGACTGAAGGTCTAGATGTAAGAATGGTTTATAAAATCTTTTCTTATTTCTCATTTAACCATCAAACATGCCAATGAGATAAGCAATTGCAGAAATTATTCAAACTTGCATTTTATAGATGCAGAAACATTCCTAGATAGGTGCTGGGTCTTGTCCAAGTTCATATGGCAAATGAGTGGCAGAGCCAGTGTCAAAAACTTGACCCTTACACTACAAGGCCCTTTTTTATCCCTTCACCTCATCTTACTTCTTTTTTTTAATTTAGTAAATATAAATTTCCAAAGTACAGTTTATGGATTACAATGGCTTTCCTCCCCATAATTTCCCTCCTACTTGCACCCCTCCAATCTCCCGCTCCCTCTCCCATTCCATTCACATCAAGATTCATTTTCAATTATCTTTATATACAGAAGATAGATTTAGTATATATTAAGTAAAGATTTCATCAGTTTGCACCCACACAGAAACACAAAGTGTAAAATACTGTTTCAGTACCAGTTATTATCATTACTTCACATTGGACAACACATTATGGACAGATCCCACATGAGAAGTAAGTACATAGTGACTCCTGTTGTTGACTTAACAATTTGACACTCTTGTTTATGGCGTCAGTAATCTCCCTAGGCTGTAGTCATGAGTTGCCAAGGCTATGGAAGCCTTTTGATTTTGCTGACTTCAATCTTATTCAGACAAGCTCATAGTCAAAGTGGGAGTTCTCTCCTCCCTTCAGAGAATGGTACCTCCTTCTTTGATGGCTGCATTCTTTCCACTGGGATCTCACTCACAGAGATCTTTCATTTAGGTTTTTTTTTTGTTGTTTTTTTTTTTTTACAGAGTGTCTTGGTTTTCCATGCCTAAAATACTCTCATGGGCTCTTGAGCCACATCCAAATGCCTTAAGGGCTGATTCTGAGGCCAGAGTGCTATTTAGGACATCTGCCATTCTATGAGTCTGCTTCGTATCCTGCTTCCCATGATGGATCGTTCTCTCCCTTTTTGATTCTATCAGTTAGAATTAGCAGACACTAGTCTTATTTGTGTGATCTCTTTGACTCTTAGACCTATCAGTGTGATCAATTGTGAACTGAAATTGATCACTTGGACTAGTGAGATGGCATTGGTACATGCCACCTTGATGGGATTGTATTGGAATCCCCTGGCACGTTTCTTCATTCTATTTTTAATATCTGTGAATGTGAGTATTTAAAAAGCATATAAATAGCCTCATCTGATGTTATAAAAATGCAGGAAAGTAACTAACCACACAATAATGGACCCAGTGTACTGGCTGCACTTTTCAGTTTAGTTTTATTTTATTATTTACATAATTTAACAAAGGAAATTTTCAGCCTTTAAAATATTAGTAATCATTATTATTTATGCATTAAAACAGAAAATAACTTCAAGAATTTAGTCTTGCTTAAAATAAATACTGATCCTCTTTTTTAATTAAAAAATACATTTCTAAAGATGAATTGGTAATCCAGTTTAGAGGTGGGTAGATATTTTATTTTCATTAGAATAATACATTCTTAGTCATTAGGATCCTTAAAGGAAGAGAAGGTGTTTTCTCCTTCATGGTTTTCCAAGATAGCTGTAAATAAATATTTGAAAAGACATGGGTGCCTGTTCATGTCCCAGCCACTCCACTTCTGATAAAGCTCCTTGCAAGCATGCCAGGAAAAAAGAAATGTATATTGCATTTGATCTCCAAAACATGTCAATTATAAAAATAATTTATTTTTGTTTATCTGTTTGTTTACTGATTTATAATGCAGAGTATCATATATATATGTTATATATATATATAACATATATATGATATATAACATATATTATATATAATGTATATAATATATATAAATATATTTTATATAGATTATAATATATATATTATATATATATATATATATATATATAGAGAGAGAGAGAGAGAGAGAGAAAGAGCTTCCATATGCTGGTTTATTTCCAAATGCCCACAAAATCTGGGGGTGAGCAAGGCTGAAGCCAAGAGCCTGGAATTGCGTCTATGTCTCCTATATGGATGCCAGAGACCTAAGCATTTGAGCTATCTTCTGTTGCCTTCTCATGCACATCAGCAGGATGCTGATCAGAAGCAAAATAACTTGGAATGGAACCAGTACTCTAACATGGATGGCAGGTGTTCTAAGTGGCAAACTACCCTGTTGGAACATAATGCCTGCTCTTGAAATATAATTTAATGAATTAGTAAACACCTTTGCTTTTTCCTATTTTGCAAAATTCAAATGTTATTTACTTCAAGAAACACTCTCATAAATCTATCTCCAAATTAAGTATATTCAATATGTTTCATTTTTTGGCATAAAATACTATTATAATCTTTTGACCATCATTTCATTGCCTAATACTGAAACAAATATTTTCATGATATTTCTTCCTTATGGCTAATAGAAAGATAATTAGATGCTAACCGACAGCTTTTAACACCTAACAGAAGATAATTAGACAAAAGGAGGTAAGGTACATTAGCTCTTCTGGTCCGGTCCTAGTGACCCACTTCCCCTCACCAAGAAAGAAGCTTGCTGAGCAGAAGTATGAAGTGAAGCATCTGTTCTCCTGGTGATACCACAATCATTATTTCTGTGTGGTAGCTCACAAGACTGAAAATATAACCCACAGCATATTGATTCAGTGTCTCACAATTTTTTTGAAGGAATGTAGGTAGCTAATCCAATGAACTCATCTGAAATAGGAATTATGTATGGTTTTGCTTAACAGTTTGTAAAGGAGAATTAATACTGAGAGTTTTGCTTGTTTCTTTGTTTTTAAGTTAAAGAGAAGAGAGTCTATATATGTCATAGATACAATTCTAAGAACATAAGGATACTTCCATTTTTCCCCACTTCCTCCTTCCTTTCTCTTTTTTCTCTTAGTTTTTATGATAACTCAATTTTAATTTACTTTATAATCACAGGCTCAGTACTACCCTAAATATAGTGTTCAAGAAATAAAAAAGTAGATAACCATTGTTCTACAGGAATATAGTAAAAGCCTATAAAATATAATCAAATCATAAGATATCAATTTCATTCTTATACATTCAGGTTTGGGTTATTATTGCTGTTGTTAGTTACCACAAATCAGAGAAAACACATGATATTCATCTTTTTTAGTCTGATTTATTTCACTAAGTATAATCATCTCCAATTGCATTCATTTCATTGCTAAAGACAGGATTTCCTTCTTTGGTATAGCTGAGCAAGTATTTCATTGTGTATGTATACACATTTTCTTTATCCAGTAGTATGAGAGCTTTAAAGCATGACATCAATAATGTAATATTTCACTAGATTAAAATTTTTTTCTGAAAAATAAAAGTGTGAAAAACTACTTAAATATTATTTAAAAGGAGAATTAGGAATATAGATTATATTATATATGACCATATATTAACAATAACAAGTAATTTGGGCCTCATTTCCTAATGCATTAAAGAAAATAATTTATCTAGATAACTGATTCATCAATTACTTATAAAATGTAATAATATTGGAAGAGCCAATATGTTTGACCTCCCTGGAACATAGAAATTTTGTAAAACACAGATATAAACATCTAATTGCCAAATTCTTTATTTATCAGAGGGCTAAGCTTGTGATTATGAAATAAATTCAAAGTATGTCATTGTACAAATTAAAACAAAAATAAAAGGAGAATGAGGAGGGAAGGTGGAAATGAGGGGAGTAGGGAGGTAGTTTGGGAAGTATTATTCTGCTCTTAAAGCTGTGTATATGAAGTACAGGAAATGCTTAGATCAAGTGTCAGCAGTAAAAAAAAAAAATAAAAAAAATTTTTGACAGGCAGAGATAGACAGAGAGAGACAGAGAGAAAGGTCTTCCTTTTCCGTTATTTCACACCCTCACCCCCCAAATGACTGCTATGGCTGGCGCGCTGTGCTGATCTGAAGCCAGGAGCCAGGTGCTTCCTCCTGTTCTCACATGTGGGTGCAGGGCCCAAGGACTTGGGCCATCCTCCACTGCCTTCCCGGGCCACAGCAGAGAGCTGGACTGGAGGAGGAGCAACCGGGACAGAATAAGGCGCCCTGACGGGGACTAGAACCTGGGGTGCCAGCGCCGCAGGCGGAGGATTAACCAAGTGAGCTGCGGCGCCGGCCAGCAGTAAAAAAATTTTAACAAAATATCAGTATAGATACATGATAATTAAAATAAATAGCGATGTTCAGTTTTGTTAGTATTCTGTGAAGTATAAATTGAGAGAAGCCATGAGAAAATATTTTCACTTTTCAAATTATCAACATTTAAAAATAATAATTTTCGGGGCCGGTGCCATGGTACACTAGGTTAATCTTCTGCCTGCGGTGCCAGCATCCCATTTGGGCGCTGAATTATAGTCCCAGTTGCTCCTTTTCCAGTCCAGCTCTCTTCTGTGGATTGGGAAAGCAGTGAAGGATGGCCCCTACACCCACATGGGAGACTAGGAAGAAGCACCTGGCACCTGGCATAGATAGGTAGGTAGATAAGCGTAGCTCCTGCCGTTGTGGCCATTTGGGGAGTGAACCAACGGAAGGAGGACCTTTTCTGTCTCTCTCTCACTGTCTGTAACTCTACCTGTCAAATAAATAAATAAAAATCTTAAAAAAATAAAAATAATAATTTTCCAACCCATATGTGCTATTATAAAACTTATTTATGAAAGAATATTTTCAAAATTTTGATTCTTTTTAAAATATATATCTATATTGAAAAAGAATTTATCTTATGCAACATGGTGAAGGATGCATTAAAAAATATAAAATATTTTCTTATACCATAACTTTGATTTTGCTTCTTTATATATGGCTAAATTTCTCTTTAATCAAATTACATTTGCTGATATTCCTTTGTGTCATCTAAAAAAGTATATCTTAAAAGTCTCATCTCTGAGATTAAATACTTTAATATGTTTTAGAATATACTATAATAATGTAAGAATAAATAATCTCATTACAACACCTTAAATTGATAATGGGTAACACATAGGGCAATGTCTTTCTTTGAACATTATTTTAGTAAATAATAAAATATAAATATTAATTATATATAAAAATAAATTTGAAACAAACTAATTAGGTTCTAAAGCATTGTCTTTTCACTGCTTAATCTATTCTCTTACCTTCCAGAATATTTTAACTTACATTAAAAGTTAAAACATTAAAACTGATTCTCATAAATCAGTGGATAATTTGACAAGAAAATATTTCAAACCTCTGTTATATCTTAGTCCTACTAAATATAATGATTTTTAAATTTTCATAAAGTAAATATTTAGTAGCAACAAATGAGTTTCAAAATTATCTCAAAGTCTTCTGAAAGAATTAATAATTAAAGCTCCATATATCAATAAACTAGTTAATCATTCAGAAATAAAACTTTTGCCCTAATCACTATTTCAAAGATTTGTTCTTAAGGAAGAAAAATGGTATGTATAGAAACAGTTATTTTCAGTTGGAAAAAGGAAAATAACTGGCAGGTGCTACTGTTTTTTTTTTTTTCTTGAATTTGAACTATTCTTTAAAGTTCTGTTTAGGGAAGCAG
Source organism: Lepus europaeus (assembly GCF_033115175.1). Lineage (NCBI taxonomy): Eukaryota > Metazoa > Chordata > Mammalia > Lagomorpha > Leporidae > Lepus > Lepus europaeus. The sequence goes on from NC_084842.1 coordinate 35,436,181, forward strand.
CATTAATGGAAAACATAGAGTGAGAGGTAGCACCACATTATCAGACATAAACCAGTGTCCGTAGCATGGAGGAATAAACAAATTAAGAATGGAGGGAAGATCCAGTATCCCTTACAATAGTAGTTTTTCATTTCATATGCAGCTTATTGTTTAATTTCTTATTTGTATTTCTAAATCTCCCTCCCACATCTCCCTCAAAGATTGATAAAATATGCTTTTTCATTTTCAGGATAGAAGTAAATGTATGGATTTTCTAAGCTCCTGTCTTTCTGATGGTAATTGCTCTATTAATAGACATTTTAAAGGCAGTTTTAGGTTTATAGAAATATTGAACAGTGAGTAAAATCCACTCCCATCCCTCCTAACAGGATACCTTATTGTCAACATGTATGAGGATGGTACGTTTATTACTATTGACGAAACAATATTGGCACACTATTATTAAACAAAAGACATAATTACGTTATATTTCATTCTTTGTGTTGTGCATTTTTTTTTTTTTTTGGACAGGCAGAGTGGACAGTGAGAGAGAGAGACAGAGAGAAAGGTCTTCCTTTTTGCCGTTGGTTCACGCTCCAATGGCTGCTGCGGTAGGCGCGCTGCTGCCGGCGCACCACGCTGATCCGATGGCAGGAGCCAGGTGCTTCTCCTGGTCTCCCATGGGCTGCAGGGCCCAAGCACTTGGGCCATCCTCCACTGCACTCCCTGGCCACAGCAGAGAGCTGGCCTGGAAGAGGGGCAACCGGGACAGGATCAGTGCCCCGACCAGGACTAGAACCCGGTGTGCCAGCGCCACAAGGCGGAGGATTAGCCTATTGAGCCGCGGCGCCGGTCTGTGTTGTACATTTTTAAAGGCTTTGACAAATGGATAATGTGTGTCTCCTTTTTTACTTTTCTATTGTATCATAGAAAATAGTTTCACAACCTTAAACATCCCTATGCTCAAGTTGTGAATATTTTTTCTCTTGCTAACTGCCACTTCCTGCAACCTTTAGCCACCATTGATCATTTCACTGTCTCCTGGAATTTTAGCTTTTCCAGAAAGTCATGTATTAAGATCTTACAGTATGTAGACTTTTCAAGTTGGCTTCTTCCGCTTGGCAAGGTACTTTTAAGCTTCCTTGATGTGGTGTGTGTGTGTGTGTGTGTGTGTGATTTGATAGCTCATTTCTTTATATCACTAAATGATATCCCAGGATAATCTCTTTCTGTGTATTTCACATTGAAGACATTTTACATGATTTTCAAGCTACTAAATTCTATTTTAGAAGTTTGCAGGTGTTCCACTGCCTACTGACATTTAATATTGTAGAGAATGAAATCCTGTTTTGTTTTCTACTCCTTTATGTATAGCCTACTTTTCAACCTAACTCCAGACATTTTTCTTCAGAAAGATAATTGCTTATGCTGGCATTGTTTCATGTTCTTTCTCCAAACAACTCTCCTTTCAAATAAACAATCTAATCTCTTCTTCTCTCATCTATTTCTAACGTATTCCTCTCATACCCTTTACTCTTTTGTCTTTACTTTCTGCATTCAAGAGCAATTTGTTTAGATTTGCCCTCTAATTCACTGTTTTTTTATTACCTGGTGTCATTTATATATTTCTTGAATGTTTAGAAGGATTTTAATTCCAAAATTATTTTTTGGTCTCCCCATAATTCTCCACACTAACCCGCTTTCCTTGGATGTGAAGTAGAAATTATGTTGCAAGCTACTAGACTAGTGCGGTTTTGTATTTCTATTTGCTTGTTTTACTTAGAGTAATAGTGAAAATTATGTCACTGAACTTGGTAAAAATAATTAACTTCTCTAAAAATATTATTGAAAAAAGAGATATTCTTTGCCTCAATACTTCTTATGCATCTTCCACATCTTTGAAGCAAGCACTCCAAAAATAAAATAGGTTACTTCTGATAATGTCACTTCTAATCTGTTTGATTGCTTTCTAGGACTTTTACATTGCTAGCGTTATGATATTCCTTTACACTTACTACTTTGTTAATTTAATGTTTCTTATTACATCCAACCACTCACTTCTGTTATTCCTCTCTGACCAATGATTTATCTGTTCTTCTTAAAGGAATAATTATGTTTATTCACATTGCTCAATGTCATTAAACCACTGATTTTCTTCTGTGTGATAGAATGCTGTTTACTTTATTAAGGACTGAGTTTATTTACTGGGTGCTAATAGAGGTTTTGTCTACTCTCTGTGTTTAGGAAGGGTGGTGATTTTTCTGCTATTTCTCTATCTTGAAAAGGAAACCTGACAGGGGCTGCATTGCTGAGGCCAGAGTTTTGCATTACTTGAATGCTGAGTTTCAATTAGGCCTGAGTCTGGTATCATGCAGATGCCAAAATAAAAAGGTCTTTAGTTTTGATGAACTGACAGGTCTTCAATCTCATCCAATACTTCATTCTTTCTGTAACTGGCATCATCTTGGCATTTTAACAATATCATTATTCATTATGTGGCAGAATGTAACTCACTCTACATTTATGTAATATTTACTAATAAATCAATTCAGTTGGTGCATCTTTGCAAGACTATCACAGATGGTGATATTATCAGATGGAGAACCTTGTTGATTTTAATATTGCCATTCATTTTGACTTTGATTGCTTCATTAAAATGATGCCTGCCTGCCAGGATATAACTACATACATGCACACACATACACACACACAAATACATCCCTATGTCTATGCACAAAACATGTATGCTTGCATATATATTCTGAGCACAATACCGGCCCTTCTTATATGGAGAAGGACCCCATACAGGGTCCTTTTTCCCTTTGGTATCATGGATCCAAAAGCACAACTGAAGTTGACAGTCAACAGCACAAGTTTATTCTGTGGCCAAAGAATGGAGAAGAAGGAGCCTAGCTAGAAAACCAGCTTCTGAATTTGCTGGGGAATCATAGATATAGAGCAACAAGGATGAGAAGGAGGAAATTGTTAATTAGTGGAAGGGATATTTATATATATTGTTGGAAAAGGGGTGGTATAATTCTTGGAGTTGGAGATTTTCCTTTTTTGTTTTTTGTGCTCACTTCTGATTGTTGTCAGGGCAAGAGTCAGCAGTCATGATGCTGATGGGAGTGCCAGTGAGTTTGAAAACTAGATTATCATGAATTTGCAGGTCTTCTGGGGTGTCTCAGGCAGCCCTAATGAGTCTGGCCAGTTCTAGTCAGAATGAGGAGGAATTTCTCACCACAAGATATTCTTTTCTCAAAGAGAAACAACGTCAGGCTGATGGATAGAAAATTAATTAGTCCATGTAGGAATTGCTCAAGGTAGCATGTATACATTTACATGTGTGTTTACTTCTCCATCTTTTGAAAGCCATGAGTTCACACTGATATATCCATTACCACAGGGTTTCTCTAGTTTCTAAATTTCTATATTTCTACTGTTTCATCTAACAGCAAGAAGTTGGTCCTATTATCCTCCATAAAAATACTTATTTGATCACTATGTAATGAATCTTTCTTAACAGCTGCTCGTCCCTTGCCTGCTCAAGTGCCCTGTTTGCCCTGATGAGACTCTGGAACACTGCTCAACTTCATCTCCCACTGTACAGCCCTATTCAGACTCTGTCACTCCATGCCAGGATGCCCTGTGAGAACACAGTGCTCTCCTCCCCTAGTGCTAAACATTCACACCAGGCGGCACCACGATGGGAGTGTCCTCCTCACTCACTGTGGTGCAGCATCCTATGTCATTTAACCCTTCTCTGGAGACATCTTTCTTTCCCTCTTGTAGTCACTACACTCCCCTCAGCCGTCACAATCCCTGCCTGAATGGATTTAGGGATGTCTTTTCAGGAAAGAAAAATAAACAGAAAATGGAAGAATACATTAGATTTTGATTTGATGTCATAATTTACAAATAATTTTAAATTACCAAATAATTTAAATCTGTATTTAAAATAAACAAATATGCTTTGTCAATTAAAAAATAAAACAGTGGTGGACATTGTAATGCACAGGGGTTAAGCCACAATGTGAGACACCTGCATGGCATATCAGAGTTCCTGGTTCCAGTCTCAGCTACTCCACTCTTCCTATACATCTCCCAGTGAAAGCTCCTGGGAGACAATGGATTATGATCTCACTACCTGCACTTCTGCCTTCCACATGGGAGACCCAGAAGGAGTTCCTGGTTCCTGACTTTAGCCTGGCTCATTCCTGGCTATTGTGGGCATAAGGGGAGTGAATCAAGGAATAGAAGATACCTCTCTTTCTGTATCTTTTTCTCTCTTTCTATCACTCTGCTTTCTAAATAAATAAAAAATCCTACTTATATAAAATACAATTTACAATGTGTGTGCATTTAACTAAAATAACAATAAATCTCTATATTGAATTATTTTGAAACAGCATCTTTCATTGGCATTCTCTCTTTAAAAAGAGTGACGTTTTAATACGATATTATATTTAAAATGTTCTGGAGTGATCCTTACTTACATTGGATTTTTTGTTTAATTGCTTCTTACTCTAGATCTGCCTGGTGAATTATTTTCTGTTATATGAATATGAATAATATCATGTCTAAGCTTTGCATCCTACTTTCCTATGCTGCCATCAGTTTATCTCTAAACTTAAGAGCCATGTTCTGTTTCTTTAAGGAACATGTAAAAACAAAACAAACAAGCAAAAAAAAAATAAAAAAGCCTTTCTTAAAAACATCTGCAACTACTGTCATTTGCTTTTCTCGCCAACTATGGCTAAGTTAATAAACTATTTAAAAACACAATTTGCCATATGGATAGCATAGCATTTATTTCTCTGTTGCTAAACATAGTAGTGTATTGGATGGATATAGCAGCTTTTGCATTGGCACAGAGAAGTAGTAGATTTTCCAATAACTGGTAAACAGGTGTTCTCAGTATTGGCATTAGAAGATTTACAATTTTCTCTGAGTGTCATTCTCTTCAAAAGTTTCAAGTATACAAATTAATAGCAAAGGTAGAAAGAGTATTCCAAACTTGCTGCCCTGATTAGAGCCAGAAACTAAAATGTAGAATGCAGCAACTTGTAAACATTATGGCTGTGTCTCCCTTTCATTCTTTGTAATCTTTTGCCACCGTCACTTTCCTTGGACAGATCCATTTTGTTTTTCAGCTATATTATTACAATAAACTCCTTTCTGTCTGTCTCCAAGCTTCTGTCTATCCATGAAACTATTCCCAGTGTCACTTAATTCCTATAATACCAGAATCAAGAACCTGTAATGGATCCAAAGTGTTCATGAAGTAAACTCCAAATACTTGAGTATCACCTTGAAGAGCCTCTATTATTTAAAACAATTACTAGCCGGCGCCGCGGCTCGACAGGCTAATCCTCCACCTTGCGGCGCCGGCGCACCGGATTCTGTCCTGGTTGCCCCTCTTCCAGGCCAGCGTGGTGCTCCGGCCGCGGCGGCCATTGGAGGGTGAACCAACGGCAAAGGAAAACCTTTCTCTCTGTCTCTCTCTCTCACACTGTCCACTCTGCCTGTTAAAATAAGTAAATAAATAAATAAATAAATAAATAAATAAATAAATAAAACAATTACTTTGGGGTGAGTGTGGTGGAGCAGCAGGTCAAGGCACCACTTGGGATGGCTGTATCCTATATTAGAGTACCTAAGATGGAGTTCAGCTTCTCTTCCAACACAGCTTCCTAATGCACACCTTGGGAGGCAGCAAATATTGACTCTAATACTTTTTTTTTTTAAGTCATAGCTATAGACAGAGAGGGGGAGAGACAGAGAGAAAGGTCTTCCATCTACTGGTTCACTTCCCAAATGATTGCAACCACCGGAGCTGGATGGATCTATCTTTTCTGTCCTCAGGCCTTGTGCAAGCAAGAAGTGAAGGGAAAGATAGAGCCTTAAACTGCCTGAACATAGAAGGCATCCCCCCAGATCAACACGAAACACTTCAGTAAGAAGTGACTGATTTATTGGCTCAGGGATTGAGGAAATCTCTGACCAATTGGTAGTGAATCACTCAGCTCACTGGGTAGACATTTCAGAGGTTGTATAGTATATGGAAATAGACATTACAGAAGTCCAGGGAAATCCCTAAGAACACACAACAACAGTTCAAAAAACAAGCAAGAATAAACTGTGGGTTTGAGATGGGGGCAATCTGGTTTCTAATTTTGCCACATTTTATTCTCTATGGATCTAATTTTCAACAGAAATTTAGGAGACATTAAGAGAAACAGAAAATGGCACAATCTGATGGAAAAGATGAACAGAGCTGTCTTTGAAGGAGTTCTGTTGCTGATCTTACTGAATCTGTCATCTACAGAAACATTGTCCATATTGAGATTAGGGAAAATGAGAACAAGCCATGGTGGTTCTCAATTCAGAATGTTCCATGGAATGATTTCCTTTCATTTTGAGCATCTAGGTGTATCCATATATAAGTAAATAATTTCCATTAATAAGAGAAACAATGTGTTATTGGGAAAATCCCACTTAAGTTTCTAAATCCTACAAAAGTGTCTTTATGTTATCATCTTTTTCAGGCCCTCCAGTCAATGTCACCTGCAACATCTTCATAAACAGCTTTGGCTCTATTGCAGAGACAACCATGGTAGGCATATCTCCTTTGTTTCACACTGGAGTGATTTATAATAACATTAATGGAAGTTTTCTGCTACTGTTATGTAATTTAAAACTAATTAATGAGATTTTAAAAGATAAAGTGAGTGGAATAAGTAGCAATCAACTGCATGTTATAATAATTTATTTAGAAATGATGTATCAGATGATTAATGTAAGTAAAAACAAGATTAATTATTCTCAACTCAATAACCTAATATTAAAACTCAAATTAAAACTCAATTTAACCATATAAATTAAATTTTTCTATGCTCATTAATAGCCAGAGGTAAGCATAGCCATAAATACTTTTCTGTACACTACATATTTTGTTATAATATAAACATTCTATTACTTATCCAAATAAATGTAGTATTGCCTAAGCATCATGGATAATAATTTAGAAAACTCCAATATATTTCTTCATATATCAGTATGTAATTGAGAATATACCATAAAATCAAGGTTTTTTTATTTTTTTTAAACTTTTATTTAGTGAATATAAATTCCAAAGTACAGCTTATGGATTACAATGGCTTCCCCCCCCCCATAACTTCCCTCTCACCCGCAACCCTCCCCTTTCCCGCTCCCTCTCCCCTTCCATTCACATCAAGATTCATTTTCAATTCTCTTTATATACAGAAGATCAGTTTAGTATATATTAAGTAAAGATTTCAACAGTTTGCCCTCACATGGCAACACCAAGTGAAAAATACTGATGGAGTAATAGTTATAGCATTAAATCATAATGTATAACACATTAAGGACAGAGATCCTACATGATTTTTTTTAGGAATTGATTAATTTTCTATGCCATTTCCAATTTAACACCAAGTTATTAAAGTTAAAAAACTTAAAACAATAATTATAGGTCATATTTACTCTGTTTTGAATTCTATAAATTCACATTATATATATATATTATTTGCCTTGTAACTTTTATTGTTTGAAAGAAAATAAAATGTAGAAATAGACACATGAACCATTGTCTCTCTGTAAAATTATTTATATGCCAGCTTTTTTCATTAACCATATGTACTTTTTCTTAAATTGCCAACTTTGTTAACAACTTTAACAAATATACTGATGGTTTTCAAAGTTGATTTTAATTAAAATATGATACAAAATACTTAGATTTATTAATTTCCAAAGTTATTATAAAGTAGAGAATTATGCCCTTTTTACATGTTTCAGTCAATTGGTAGTGAATCTTCCAAGAAAAAATAATCTAATAAGTAAATTATTACTTGTGAAGAAGAATGCATATGTATGTGTAAAGTATCTGTCTCAAGTAGAAGAGACTTTATATAGGCATCCTTTATAAAAAAGTATTCCCCTCATGGGTACAGTATTTAGTCAGTTGGCAGCATCTCTGTTATTCCATTTAAACTCAATGTAACTGCAATAAAAGCAGTAGTGGAAAACAATTCACCTCATGTTTTGGGGGAGTACATAAAATTATATTAAATACAGAGTATACATCAATATAAATGTCGATATATGAGTACATACACAGAAAGTATGCATATAAGTTGCTTACTGATGCACGGTATGGTTCTAGTACAATTATGTATTTAAAGTAGATATAATCCTGTTTCAGACTTTGACATGTAATGGATTCTGGATGAATATCTGACTTATGCCCTACCCTACATACTCAGTCCATATCTTCCCAATGTGAATGAATTGCCCCTAGCTTTGTTCTTCTTAGACTTTCAAAATCAATTTCTATCTCGGGAAGCATTCTCATTTTAATTACTTCTATATTTGCTATGTAATCCTAAGAACCTATAAGTGTATTTCTATATTTCTCTTTTGGAAGACTGCTTCCACCATTTAAGAGCAGGAGCTGGAAAGGTTTGCTGCTGAATCTGTCTTTATGAATAGGGGAAGAGACTTGGATAAAAAATAGACATAGCCAGGTTTTCTTCCCATTAAAACTTTAAGATTGTCAGGTCTCTAAAGGTTTCAATTTTTTTATGATGTACTTCATCAGTCTACCATTAAAATGGTTATAACACATTCTATAATGACTGCAACAGCTAACTTTCTTTTCTTTAATAACTTTAGACAGACTTCCTTTATAGTGTAATGTTCCACAAAATGCTTGCAGAACATTGCAAACATACTCCCACAGTGACCCTTGCTCAATTTTATTTCCCTTCTCTAGCACAGCAACCCTTTCCATTCCTGCATATTCCATCATCATTCATTCCCTTAGAAACTGTTTTCACAGTCACAAGCAACATCAATGGATATTAATCAAATGCCCTGGAGCTTAAGTATTACAAAATTAACTATGTCAATTCTGGTATTTTTCTTGTTCCAAACTCCTAAATGTGTGATGACTTTAATTCCACTTAAATGATAATATTCAAGATTGGTAAATTTTGAATAATATCAGCCAAAATAGCTGTGATTTGGTGCCTGTCTACACAGAAATAAAGAAATTTAGATACACAGCAGACACATAGAATGGCAGATGTCCTAAACAGCACTCTGGCCTCAGAATCAGCCCTTAAGGCATTCGGATCTGGCTCAAGAGCCCATGAGAGTATTTTAGGAATGGAAAACCAAGACACTCTGGAAAAAAAAAGAGAGAGAGAGAGAGAGAACCTAAATGAAAGATCTCTGTGAGTGAGATCCCAGTGGAAAGAACGGGACCATCAAAGAAGGAGGTACCTTTCTCTGAAGGGAGGAGAGAACTTCCACTTTGACTATGACCCTGTTAGAATAAGATCGAATTCGGCGAACCCTAAAGGCTTCCATAGCCTTGGCAACTCATGACTAGAGCCTAGGGAGATTACTGACGCCATAAACAAGAGTGTCAAATTGTTAAGTCAACAACAGGAGTCACTGTGCACTTACTCCCCATGTAGGATTTCTGTCCTTAATGTGTTGTCCAATGTGAATTAATGCTATAATTAGTACTGAAACAGTATTTTACACTTTAGGTTCTGTGTGGGTGCAAACTGATGAAATCTTTACTTAATATATGCTGAATCGATCTTCTGTATATAAAGAGAATTGAAAATGAATCTTGATGTGAATGGAATGGGAGAGGGAGCGGGATATGGGAGGGGTGCAAGTGGGAGGGAAGTTATTGGGGGGGAATCCATTGTAATCCCTAAGCTGTACTTTGGAAATTTATATTTACTAATTAAAAGTTTTAAAAAAAGAAATAAAGAAATTTAGAACTTCTAAAAATGTATTCTACCATAAAATGATATTTTGCTCCCACTTGGGTAAATTATTATAGTTTATTTACAGTATCTACTACCACCGTCTTGCAACTAAACTTCATCTCATTGTTTCATTATAGTATTTGTTTAAATTCATTTTCAAGTAAATATTTGTATAGTTTTATACTTATTCATGCAAGCAATGTATTCATATTATTTTTTCTATGAGAGAAAGCTTATATATTTTTTTCTATGAGGGAAAATTTAGGATTAGCATTTTCAGTGCTTCTTAAGTGAAGCATACTCCTGCAAATTTATGGTGAGTTATGAATAGAGCTTATATGCCAGGATAAAAGCACTAATAAATTTGGCTTTGTAGTAGATTGGATGGTTGTTTGTTTGTATATATATATATGATTTATGTATGATTTATGATATCATATGTATGATTTAAAAACATTCAGATTTCTTATTTTAAATATTGTTTATTTTTATAATATAAGTAATCTAAATCAGATAACATAATCTGTTTAAATTGAGAGTACAGGAAGGCAAATTATTTATAATTATTAATAGGTATCTTTCTGTCTGAGAATTTATAATTAAAATAAGGTCAATTTTTCAAATCTATAAATTTCTGCTTAATAAAGATCTTAAATAAGTCATCATTTTACTCACCAAAAAGAGTGAGCTCCTTCTGCTGGATTAACCTATAACCAATTGTACCTCTCCCCCACTTTCAAATACAGATCTATCTCCATTTAAGTTTATTATTTCATTTTTCCTCTAATAACTATTCCTTTAAAGTTACTTTTTATAAGCTTTGTTATATCAACTTTTGCATCTCATTCTTGCACAAGCTTTAAAATATTTGTGTACATTATTTAATGCTATTAACTCAAATTTCTCTTTAACTGTTAAATGCATAATTTTTGAATGCTTACTTGCTAGTCTTAATTTAAGATAGTGTCAATCATTCTCACTTAAATAGTTTTGTCTACAGAATATTTTGTGTGTTCATGATTGTGTATAACAAAAAGAAGCAAGCAAAAATGATGAAAAGATGTAAAGAGGTGCATAACATAAAAGATATCAAAAAATTTTTAGAGAATACATGACCTATTAATGAACAAAGTAGAAAATATGACAAAATTTATGGAACATCCTTTTTGTTCTTTTCCATGTCTTTATGATTTCTTTTTAAATGATTTATTTATTTGAAAAGCAGGGAATTGGGGCAGGGTGTGGTGGGGTGCACACACACACAGAAAGGGAGAGACAGAGAGAGAAATCTTTTTATTATTATTATTTATTTGAAAGTCAGAGCTACAGAGAGAGAAGGAGAGGCAGAGAGAGAGAGAGAGAGAGAGAGAAAGAGAGAGCTCTTCCATCCACTAGCTCACTCCCCAATTGGCCACAATGGCTAGAGCTGTGTTGATCCATAGCTAGAATCCAGGAGCTTTCTCCAGTTCTTCCCACATGGGTACAGGGGCCCAAGAATCTTTCATTCACTGGTTCACTTGCCAAATATCTGCAACAGCCTAAAATCAGGTGCCAGGAACCTGTAGGTCTCAACATGGGTGTCAGGGACTCAAGTACTTGGACCATCATCTGCTGCCTCCCTGGGTGCACATTAATAGGAAGCTATGTGAAGTATAAGCAGGACTCAATCCTAGGCACTCTGACATGGAATGCAGACATCCCAAGCAGCAACTTAGCCTGTTGTGCAACATAACCCACCTCATATGGGGTCTATTGATATATGAATTATTTTAATTTTAATTTACCAAATTTAACCTTGTTTTGCTTAAAGTTGTGTACCTCCTTGCCATACAAAAACCTTTCTTAAGATGATAGGATATCTTCTTATATTTTTGCTGGAAGAGTTCTACTTTTCTTATTTAGGTTGTAGTCCACTTGGAATTTGGTAAAGATTTCCATGTGTTATGATGTGAGGTAAACATTTATTGAATAATACTCCTGATAAATTGTAATAAAACCTCTATCATATATCCCTCAATTGAATTGGTCTATTTCAAGATTCTCAGATCCTTATCAGTGATCTATTCCTCTATGTCTACATGAATATCTTGTATTTAATATTACTTTGGACTTTTAAAAAAGTTTTAGTGGACTTTTTAATGGACTTTTAAAAATGTTTAATGAACTTTCTGTTGAAAAGTTCCCAAATGAATGCTTTTAACTCTTTTTCAATTCCTTTAAGTCCTAGTTATTCTTGGAATTTACTTTTTCATAAAATCATCTTTCTTGATGAGTTACACAAAATAAACTTAAATTTACATATATATATATATATAAGCATTCAGAGAATTTTCAGAATTTAAATGTTGAGTCTTCCTATCCACAAATATATTTTACCCTCTCCTTGAATATTATTATTATTCAACAGAGGCATACAATTATTTGTACGAATTTTAAAGTTAATCAATTTACCTCATTTTCTAAAATATAATTTTTCATTGCAAAATATTAGTCATATGTTTAACTCTTCATTGTTGATACACAGGACATTTTTTACATTGCTTTAACATGATTTAAATTTAGGCCTAATGCTTTATGGTTTGGTCTTGAAATTATGCCATCAAGGCACAATAACACATTAATTTCTTCCTTTTAGTACTTATATGTTTTGTTTTTTTCTCAATATGTTAATATAGACAATATTAATAAAACATATTTTTCCTGATTTTAAATTATCTGTATACCTCTGCAAATAATAAATAAATAGTATGTATGTGTTTGTGCTTGTAAAATTTGCAGAGGAATACAGATAATTCCCCTGCATCCTGTGCCAAGTTTCATCATATTTAGTGTGATTCCTTCGTCAGTACTAATGAATAAATATTGATCTTCCTTTGTGATCTAAAGTCTAAATATTTTTAGTCCCCTTTAGTTTTTGCTTCTTTTTTTTTATTATTTTATAGGATTTTGAACAGGACAATACATTATATTTAGTCATCATGTCTCCTTTGGATCTTATAGATTATGTTTTTTCACATTAATTTTTTTGTTCTTCTTTATGACTCTGTATGGAGATTAGCTTGATATTTTGTGAGCATTTCTCTGTTGAGTTTATCTGATACTATTTTTATGATTAGACAGGGATTATGAGAGTTTGGAAGGAAGGCCGCACAACTCTAGTTTTGGTTACAGAACTCTTCCCAGTTGACTCCAAAATGGTCTCGACCATTTTGTTTTCTGAACACTTCCTAGAATTTTGGAGTTAAAAAGATATTCCATCTCCTATACCTTCAAGGCTTGGGTCACAGAAGAGTCCTTTCTCCAAGGAACCCTAATTCCCTTCATCAGAGAGAGGGATTAACATCCAGGTCAGGGTATACCAACTGCAACTGGAGTGTTAATGCTTCTAGGCCTTCTTAGCAGGCAAAGCTTAGAAATGTGTGTATGTGCACATGTGTGTTCTCTTTCATTTGATATTCCAACTGTTTCTTATTAATATTGATCAAACAATATATTGTGCGATATTGAGATTTTTTCCTAAATTTGATATTTTTTAATTAAACTTTTATTTAATGAATATAAATTTCCAAAGTACAGCTTATGGGTTACAATGGCTTCCCCCTCCCAAAACTTCCCTCCCACCCACAACCCTCCCCTTTCCCGCTCCCTCTCCCCTTCCAATCACATCATGATTCATTTTCAATTCTCCTTATATACATTAGTTGTAGTATTTGTTTGTGAATATCTTTTTATTTTCTAAGAATATATTCATACAAACTCTTAAGACTTCTTAGAGTTACCTAACTACTGCTTCCTTTCCATTCCTTGTATTTCAAATCTCTCTCCTCTTTGTTCCCCACCCCCAACCCATCCCCACTTTCCATTCATATCTTATTGCACTGGTTAAGAACTCCTGCAGAGCACTAAATAAAATAGATGGAGAATGGGAATCTTTGTCTTTTTTTTCCTGATGTCAGTAGGAAATCATGCAATATTTCACCATTTAGAATGGTATTAAGTATGGACAGGAGTTCTTGTTCTCTCTCAGAAATAAATAAATAATATAAATTGATCATGGGGAAGTTGGTATTATTTATTTCATAAGTATCTGGTAAAATTCACCAGTAATGCCATTTGGGCTGGTTCTTCTATTTGTGAAAGTTTGTAAATGACGGGTTCTGTTCCTTGAACAGATTTTCCCATGAAGTCAGTTTTATAATAGCTTTTTAAATAAAACATTCATTTATTTGAAAGGCAGTCACACACACACACACACACACACGGGGTGGGGGGGAGAGATCATTCATTTTCTGGTTCATTCCTCACATGGTCAAAACAGCTGGAGCCAGGCCAGGCCAAAGCCAGGAACCTGGAATTCCATTTGAGTTTCCCATGTGAATGCCAAGGATTCAAGTACTTGAGCTGTGATCTGCTGCTCCCCAGGTATATTAGCAGAAGCTGGGTCATAAACAGAGCAACCAGGACAAGAACTGGCTCTCTAGTATGCAATGCTGTTGTCTTAAGTAGTGTCTTAACTGCACTAAAATACCTGCCCCAGGTTTGTTTGTTTTGTTTTGTTTTCCAAAATTCTTCCATTCCTTTAAAATTAGTCATTTATTTAAGCATACCTAAAATATCTTTTGTTTTTAACTTGAGGAATATTTTTTAACTTCTTTTTATTTCACGTGCTGATAGCTTGGTTTTACTCCTTTCTTTTTTCTTAACTAGTATACATATCAATGTATTTCATTTGTTCTGCCAGGGGCTTTTACTGTGTTATAAATCTAGGTCACTATTTATCTTCTAAGAATAAAATAATCAATGCATATCTCTTCATTTGTGCTTTCTGTGAAATATTCCATATTGTATTATCTGATTGTGTTCTCTGAACCTCAATCTCTCAGAATTTCTATCACTTTGTATTTTTCTGTCTCTCCCTCTTATCATTTGATAAATAAATTATTGAAAATTTATAAATATCCCAAATAATCTATTTCATATCAAACCATTTAAGACTTCTTCACTGAAAATAATTCAATGACTTACATAAAGGCAATTCAAGCAATCTATGATGGTCTTTTTCTTGTGCTACATTATTTGGCTTTGTTATGACTGCATTTTTCCTTGTGCTAGTTTATCACAGTTCAGTGACATTCTATTATTTTATCCAATTCATTTTATGTCTTATTTTTCCTTTTTGGTATTGATATAAAACCACTAATACAAATAATATTTGGTACTTATGTAAAAGTAATATTGATGAAGACTTTTGTGATTATAAGAGCCACAGTGCAAGAATATTCATGATAAGTTCATCATTTTATTAGGAACAGTTGTAATAATAGTCATACAAAAGGAGTTTCTTAAATATGTGCTGTTAAATATAGATAGTTAAAAATTCTGGCTAACGAAAACAGACCTTTGCTGTTAAGTCCTTGACACAATTGGATAAACTGTTCATTTTATTACTTCGTAATTTGATCTGTTTCTGTAGTTTCCAGACTTAGTCATTGTTTCAAGTCAAGGCCACAATCTTCAAAATATAACTGATAGGTTTACTTGTACAATCAAGTTAATGCTGATTGATAATGTCCAAGTTAACATCTTTTTATCCAAAGCTTTACATATGACTTTATAAGCTTTCCTCAAATAGCATCTACTTTTTCAAGAGTTGTCTCTTTGATAAGTAATTAGATCTCCTCTTTATGTAATGCTCATGCTGATCTAAGCATAATTTGTAAAAATCAGAATATTTATCAGTGAAGTCATCTGGTCCTGGGCTGTTCTTTTTTGAGAGGGTCTTTATTACTGATTCAATATCCATCTTTGTTATTGGTCTATTTATGTTTTCTTATGTCTTCATAAGTCAATTTTGGTTGATTGTATGTGTCCAGAAATGTAAGTATTTCTTCTTTTCTACTTTTTACTTATTGAATATTAAGGTTAGTGCTACATTAATGCTGTTATTATAGAGTTAATAGAATTTATTTTTGCAAAAATTAAAGAAAAAAGAATGAAAGAAAGAGGGAGATTGAGGGAAGAAGATAAATATTGTGATCTTAGAATAATTGTATCTATGAAATACATGTAATTTGCCCTTTATAATGAATAAAAAATTTTAAATGAATAAAAAACAAAATATCAAATTATTAAGGTATAATTATTTCAGAAATTGGCTAGGTTTTAAGCAATATTTTTAATGATAATTGTAAGGAAACGTATTCTTCTGTCCTTATGTAAGATTTCTCCAAAAGGGAACCATTGGTCCTTTATATCTATTGTAAATGAGCTAAGCTCTTTTAAAAGTACATTCAATTTGAGTGCCATAATGGCATTCAGTGACTATTCCTGCGTCATCCATATTTATAGATTGAGTAATGTTAGCATAGCTTATGATTAAATTGATTCCATTTAATCTCTTTTTGGGATATTCTGAAAGCATAGACTTGGCCTTTTAATATTAGCATTATATCTGTTACTGTCTCATCTTCATTGTCTTATTTTTCTTTGAGAAATAGGTTAAGCCAATCTAAATGAATATTACACATTTTGGGGACCCCAGTAGGAATGCGAATAAATCTTGGTTTCATGTGTCATCCATAAGATCATACATATAATCATCATATCTCAGAAAGAGAAAGTCTGAAGTTTTATTCACAAACATAAAACTTCTTAGAATATTACAAAGAATGCAATTGCTTAATTAGACAACAATGTTGACAAAAATCCAATGTTAACAAACATAGTTCCAATTCTATGATTGGCTAAAGTGGGGTAGGGTGTCCTATAAAGAAACTGATACTAATATGACAGAAAAAAAGCATATATGAGGTGTATGCAGTTGTCAGGCACATGCCTGTATCATGTATTTCATCTTCATAGAGTTCCCTTTTTATTAGTAGATGAAACAGTTAATTGAGTATTGTTTCATCATTTGAAATATTGGATTGGGGAAAAAGTTAAGGAAGACTATAGAGAAAGACACATGTCACTTCACACTTTCCTCTCTCTGTCTCTTAATTAATAACAGAAAAACCGAGTATTATTACATTTACATGGATCTCTCTAGAGGACGACCTCCTATAGGAGTCACTGCTACCAGATCAATTTAGCACTTTTTGTAGGCCACAAAACACATCAGAAATGATAGATTCTTGTGACTCATTCATTCATTCATTCAATCTTTAAGTGGTACTTGTGTTCATGGTATTTAACACCATCCACCTTCTTCAAAGATAATTTGATTCCTGAAAGAATACATTCCACAGTGCCATTTCATGCTCTAAAGATACAATGGACAGCAAGACTTGGAACTGTGTCATAGATTTAGCATGTCAGTTAATGTTAACTACCTGCCAAAAGATTTACATTGCAAATAGCTCTTCACCTGAATTAAAGTTAACACCTAAGCTTAACACCTGTTGCATGGCACTTTTCTGTTGCTGTGATGAGACAACTCAAACATGACAAACTGAGACCTGGGACTGTGTCACTAGCACCCTGTCAAATAGAAGAGATGAAGCCAAAGAAATAGGCAGTCATTATTATTTAGGAAGTCAATTTTTAAAAAGGAAATTTACTGTACAGTGACACACACACACACATTTATATATATATATATATATATATATATATATATATATACGTCAAAAATGAATCCTGTACTTGGAAAGTTAGTATTAAAACAAAGGGAAAGGGCCTGTGCTGCAGCTCACTATGTTAATCCTCCTCCTGCGGCGTCGGCATCCCGGGTTCTAGTCCCGGCTGGGGCGCCGGATTCTGTCCTGATTGCTCCTCTTCCAGTCCAGCTCTCTGCTGTGGCCCAGGAGTGCAGTGGAGGATGGCCCAGGTCCTTGGGCCCTGCACCCCCATGGGAGACCAGGAGGAAGCACCTGGCTCCTGGCTTCGGATCAGTGCAGTGTGCCGGCCGCAGTGGCCATTGGGGGGGTGGTGGTGGTGGTGAACCAACGGCAAAAGGAAGACCTTTCTCTCTGTTCTCTCTCTCTCACTGTCCACTCTGCCTGTCAAAAAATAAAAAATAAAAATAAAAATAAAAAAATTATCTTTCTGTCAATTGAAGCCATGAATAACTAAGTAACATAAATCATTTGTTATATTGAGTACATAAAACATAATTTTACTAGCCCAAATATATGCCTATATTCTGCACCATTTTTCAACAATTTCCCTTAGTATTTCCTTGGAATATCGCCAACACTGTGGAGACTGACTAAAGTGTAAGATATGAATCCTTCCACATAGTTATAAAAAAGATGTTAATGAAGAAAAATAGGTACACTACACATATCAGCAATTAAGTGGATAAAATACAAGTATTGAGAGATAAACCTGGGCAACATTCATCATTGAAAACCATTCCCTTTATTTATAGAGGTTGATGAAGAAGAATTTTTCCTGCTAAGGAAGGAAAGACATTTGAGGGATTCATGCTTCTCCATTAACTCTAGCAGCCCCTTAGGAATTCTATTCTCTCCCCAGAGTTTTGGAATAAGTAAGAATTCCTCCCTAATTTCCGTTTATCAGTTCTCAATCTACTTATCATCTATCTGTCAACCACCTAACCTTCCTCCCCCTCTCACTCTTCATTCCCTTAATGGGGTTAGGCTGCGATGTTTCACGTTCAGTCTTCCAGAAAGCCTCTGCCTTGGTACATAACTATCAGAGGTGAGCTGGTGACATGAAATTTGGCCCTTTCTTCGGTGGACATTCTTTTTTAAGATTTCTTTATTATTTACTTTAAAGGCATAGTTACAGAGAGGCAGAGGCAGAGAGAGAGATAAAGAGGGAGAGAGAACGGTCTTCCATCTGCTGGTTCGCTCCCCAAATGGCTAGAGCTGCGCCGATTTGAGGCCAGGAGCCAGGAGCTTCTTCCAGGTCTCTCACATGAGTGCAGGGGCCCAAGGACTTGGGGCTTCTTCTATTGCTTTCCCACTTCATAGCAGAGAGCTGGATTTGGAAGCAGAGCATCCGGGCCTGGAACCGGTGCCCATATAGGATGCCAGCATTGCAGGCAGCGGCTTTACCAGCTATGGCACAGTGCAGGCCCCAGTGGGTATCTTTTTTTCTTACTCTTCTCCAGGTTGTTCTTTCGTTGTTTCTTCCTTATATGGAGTCATTTCTAATAAGCATCAGGACCTCTTATGGTTTCTGTTCACTCAGTCTTTTCAGTAATCATTTATCATATTAATATATACTGTATCATATGCTTATTATAAACATATCCCCAGAAGCACCTACCAAAAAGACCAAAAACTTCTGATTCTAAAGATAGTTTGTTACTTTAGCATACTGTAACTAGCTATAAAGATAATTGTTATTCCTCATCCATGTACTTTAAGATTAAAATGATTAATCAAAGTTTGACAGCAGATGTGAAAAGAAATGAATATGCTCTCACATCCCTTTTTCTCTTTACTTTCCCCTAAGGCAATGTTTTTAAACCACTTTTTAAATCATGCCTCCACAAGGAGCATTTCTTTATATCTTTTTAGATAACTGCTCTCTCCATGAAATTTTAACATTGTATATATACTGTATATTTATTTCTGTAGTCAACATATCTCTGAATTATATATGAAAAGAATAAAATTTGTTGCCCACCAAGAACTGATTTTCCTTTAAGATTAATTTTGTCCTTCTTGGAAATGCAAGCTCTAAAGGATTTGTAGAGTGCTCATGAATATCCTTGCCCAAGTTTAATATTTGTGTCTCATTTCTGGGTGCCAAATGTGATAGCACTGCCAGTTACAGAAGTACTTGGTATTCTGTATGGCAAAAACTTCCATTCAAAATCCCTAGCTATTTGCAAAACTATTCATTCTTATAGATTGGATTAAACATATTATTGCATGAATTTATTCTTTTTAGAGGTTATTTTTCAAACTTTGTATGTGTACCTATATATAACTCACACACACACACACACACACCTATACTAATTGTAAATACATTCAATCATGCTTCAGCATTAATTCCTATGTCTGATACAAAAATCCAGATTTCTTTCCTTTTATATTCTTGTGATGTGTATGTTTTAATTTTACTCATATAACCATTGTTACATCCTATTATTCATTATTTGATAAAATTTTTCTCAAAATATTTTCCATGGAATTCATTCTTCTACTGTCTTCCAGCAGTAACAAATCTGTGAAATGGACAATATGCATATGATTTTACTTTGATGGCTAGTCAGAAGAAAGTTCTAGAAAGGTATGTGTTACCAAAAATAAAGATAGATTATAGATAGATATCCAGATAAATACATAAATATACAGAGCAGAGCATACTTCCAAAATACTTGAAAAGTGGAATTAAAAGTTAATTTTATTTTGGTGCAAGAAAATTGGAATTTTTGTAATTTTCCCACAATACAAATTTTCCATGAATTTGTTGAAGGACACATATAGATAAGCTTGTTTTTTTTTTTTTTTTTTTTTTTTTTTTTTTTTTTTTCCTGAGGAAGATGATGAAGGGTAAATTTTGCTCAGGAAGTACTGTCTAATGAATCTCTGTAATGAGGGGAATTCTTCATGAGATAACACTGTTTTGTCTGAAAACATCTCCTAGAACTTGAAGATAAACCTTCCTAACACGAACATTTCCAGCCTACAGATATTCAGGGATCTTTATTGGGGGCATTAGTGTAATTTGGATTACCTTAATGGACTGTCCATATATTTCAAATATACTGATTCTGTACTCAACTATCTACCAAAGATTACTTTGGTTCCTAAGTTCTGACTACTGCTCCAACTCTATTCCAGTCATGGTAACCATGTCTATTTTGCTGATATTAGCTACCTCTAAATTTTATCTAACGCTGTGATAACTGGGTCTCTTTTCAATGGCAATATTTCCAGTGTACAGAGAATGACCATCACAGTGTTTTTTTGATGTTGTTCTTGGTTTTTGTTTTGTTTTGTTAATATGCTGAGCCTTCATTCACCAATATATATTTTAAAATGATTTACTTATTTATTAAAAGGCAGAGTTACAGAGAGGCAGAGGCAAAGAGAGAGGTCTTCCATCTGCTGGTTCACTCCCCAGATGACCACAACTGCCGGAGCTGGACCGATCCGAAACCAGGAGCCAGGAGCTTCTTCCTGGTCTCCCACATGGGTGCAGGGGCCCAAGGACTTGGGCCATCTTTCTACTGCTTTCCCAAGTCATATAAGAGAGCGGGATTGGAAGTGGAGCACTCGGGATTCAAACTGTCACCCATATGGGATGCTGGCGCAGAAGACCAGGGCTTTAACCGGCTGCACCACAGCCCGGGTCCCCATCAATATATTTTTCAAGCTCTTTGTTAATGAACCCTCTCCTGATACATAATTAGGGAAGAGAGCAAAGTTAGCTCTTATGGACACATACATTAGGAAAATACAGCAATTCCTTAAGGTGTGAGACCTCCCTCACAGGGTTTATTCCAACTGACTTTCTTACTGCTTTTAAAGAACTTCTTCCATAAATTATCCTGTCATTTACATTTCAATCAAATGATTGAACCTAGCATCATCAATAATTAGGCATGGCAACATGATACACCACTGACATGTTGCAGAGAGAGGCCACAGCATCTTTTTTATCACATTCTCATTAAAAAGATATAATATCAGTTAATTTATAAGATAATATCAGACTAACCCAAATTGGGAGAAATTCTGCCAATTGATTGACTGAAATTCTTCCAAAAATGTCGAGGACATTAAAGACAAATCAAGATGGAGATACTGTCACATATTGAAAGACAATATAGACTCCTAGGTTAGATCCTAGGAAAAAATGATGTTAGGGGAAACCTTACGAAATTTAAATGGTTTTGCAAGCAAGTTAATAATATTGTATCCTGGTGATTTTTGGTTTTGAAAACAAAACTGTGGATTAATAAAATACTAGCATTAGGGGGAGCCAAGTGAAGGATTGTACAGTAACTCTACTATTTTGTGACTTTTTGTAATTCTAAAATTGGAAGGGAGGAAATACCTTATTTCTGGATTTCCCCAAGAAAAAGATTTTTATTCCACAACATATGCAGAGTTTCCTATAATCAAATAGGTTGGTTTTTTGTTGCTATTAAATGGGAAAGACAAAGGAAATGAAAATGCCGACAGAATGAGCCTTCAATGATGTGATATCTCTCTCCTATGTTATTACACTTTCCCTCAACTTTGTTCCTTGGACATAGAATGGGTTTCGTAGAGAACGGGTACCTCAAGAAAGAGAATGATGTAGTCACAGCGAATTCCTTTCAATAATTGTGTTGTTCTGGGAAAGTGCATGGAACACCAGTAGACAGGCTTTGAGGGCTATCATTGGTTTGTTGCAATCATGAAACTTTATAATTTCACATGGCTCATTTTGCAAGTCTGAATTTCCATCTACCTCCCTTTAGTCTCAAAACAGATGAAAAAGTAAACATCTAACACAAAAGTGAGAGGTATATTTTCTTCTTAAATTTCTCCATGAGTTGAGCAGGATCTTACCCTACAAAAGCCTAGCAGTTACTTGATTAAGAATGAATATATTTTTGTAATTCTCCTTCCTTTCCAGAGCTTCTATTTCTTATAACTTATTAGGGGTAAATTGCTTGTCCTTGACAATTTTCAGTACCACAGTTATTGTGGAATATGTTATAAAACTTAATTCATTCTGAACAATTCAGTATTCAAAGCCAGCTTTAGTCCTCTTACTCCTCAAATCATATTTCTCAAAATAGCTCATTAAAATCATTGAACAATACACTCTCAACCAAATGAATTAGGTAAGTCCTTGGTCAATATGCATGCAATTACTGAACTGCTGTTCAATTGTATTTGTCATATTTCTAGTGAAGAACATTTCCTGCAATTTTAAATACTATTATGTTCCTATTTCTCTTTTTTTTTTAAAAAAAGAGTTATTTAAATATATGTGTCGTGCCATACTTGATTTACTTTTGGTTTTGCTCTTGTTTTTTAAATCATTATTCTTATAAAAAAAAACATGCTAGGGAACTTCTAACTAATGCCAATTATTCTGTGTGTCTGAGAAAAACAAAATGTATCTATCTTGAGTCAAATCTAAATAAAACTCAGACAAGAACAAATAATATCTGACCTCATGCAGTTTTAGATCTATTATTCTTAGATTCTGCCACATAAGAAAATGTCATTCTAGTCTTTTCGCCAAATGCTTTGGAACGATTTATCATCCATGCAAAAGAAAGAAAAATGAATCCCAACACATACTCATAACTTATACAAAAATAACTCACAGTGGACCCCATATACAAACATGAAACCTAAAGTGATAAAATTTTTAGAAGTAAATAAAAACATAGGAGAAAATCTTTGTGACCTTGGATTAGGCAACACTTTCTTAGATATAATATCAAAAGCATAACTTAAAAATAAATAATTGATATTATGCACATGTTTATAGTTAGAAACTTTAACTTTGTGAATATTCTTAACAGAAGAATAAACAAACTACATGCTATGAAAAAAAATTGCCAATCGCAAATTGCACGTCTGACAATGGATATATATCCAGAAATACTAACAATTGTAAACATATAATAATAAAAGGAAAAATGATTTTATTTAGAAAATTATTAAAGCATTTCATGTGAATAAGCCTAAAAAACTGCTCAATATTTTTACCCATTAACAAAATGAACATGTATGAAAACAGTGGTTTACCACTACACATATTTTAGAAAATCTTGAATAAAATAAAATTATTTAAAAACTTGAGAATAGCAAATACTAATTGTAACTCTTTTGTATTGTTGGTGAAAGTACAAATTATAGGCCGATGCCGAGGCTCAATAGGCTAATCCTCCGCCTGTAGCACCGGCCCACCGGGTTCTAGTCCTGGTCGGGGCACCAGATTCTGTCCTGGTTGCCCCTCTTCCGGGCCAGCTCTCTGCTGTGGCCCAGGAGTGCAGTGGAGGATGGCCCAGGTCCTTGGGCCCTGCACCCCCATGGGAGACCAGGAGAAGCACCTGGCTCCTGGCTTTGGATCAGTGCGGTGCGCCGGCCACAGTGCGCCAGCCGCAGCGGCCATTGGAGGGTGAACCAACGGTAAAGGAGGACCTTTCTCTCTGTCTCTCTCTCTCACTGTCCACTCTGCCTGTCAAAAAACAACAACAACAAGAAAAAACAACACACAAAAAAGAAAGTACAAATTATATAACCAATCTAGAAAGCAGTTTTGCATTTCTTTTGTAAGCACATATTAAATATGACCCAGTAATCTCCCTGCTGGGTACTTACTTAAGAGAAATAAAACCTTGTGGTCATATAAATATCTGTAGACAAATGTATTAGGAAAAGAGGCACAGGACAGACAGCAGACAGAATATGAACTCGCAGCCAGACTGAATTTATTCAGAGAAAATAAATCCTCAGAGGTCGACCAACTGCCCATGTTCACAGAATGAACACATGGCAGAAGCCTGGACCCCAGCAGTCCGGGCCCTTTTATATCTCAGGTGGTCTAGGAGTGGGTATGAGGGGCAGTAAGAGGAGATGGGATTTTTCATACTGGTTCTTCAGGTTTGGCCAAATGGCTTCCAAACCTGGGGAACAATGCAGGAGGTAGTGTGGGGAACAATACAGGGTTCTAGATGGAACTGATCTCTTGAAAGAAGGCAGGGGTAACAAGAAACATAAAATGGCTTAAGCTTTGTCCGTGTTCTAACAATCCTATCTCTGAGTATAGATAAGGAGATGGGCACTGGTTTCTTTCTGGCTACTTCCTACTGATATGGGGCATAGATGTGAGGTGAGGGTCGTTACTCAGGATCGGATTGACTGAAGAACAATCTTGCATTGTTCCTGTGTGGTGGCTTGGGATATAGCAGCATTCATTCCTGCAAGAATCTTTGAAATAAGTTAATTATACATAGTAGAAATGGGAGCACTATGATTATAAGGACAAAAGGAAATATTAGAGACATTGCATGGTGGATAAAGTGGCCGGAATGAGGAGGACAAAGTGGAAAATAGGAAAGCAAGAGCCTCATCCAGTTGGTGAAAAGCCAGGTGTATGCCTGGTTGCCACAGGGAAGGAACACTCCCATGCTGGCAAGGAGCTGTAGGATAGAGTTAGTCTAGCCTCCTTCTGTTCCTGGCCTCCCTCATTTCCTCTTTCTGCTTATGGAAACCCTAGGCTGCTGTCAGTGGCTTGGGTGAGGACTGAACCTGAGTCCTTTGAGCTGAATAGGGGCGGGGTGGCGACCCGTGGTCAAGACAGGGTTCCAACAAGTGGCTTCTTGGAGAGGCTGTAGCACTAGCTCACAAAAACTGTCTCCATTAGAGGTTTCATGTGCATGGCCATCTAGAATTTTTTTGCCTGGAGCAAAGGAATCTAACAAGCAGATTAAATACCCAGGGTCTAAAACTAAGGACAGAGTCATTACTAGAGGAAATAAAAAAGGTGCTGTCCAAACCAGGAGGGAGCTTTTCCATTGAAAGGCAAATAGAAACTGACAGGAGGGAGTTGATAATAATCAGATGGGTGTTAAGGCCTGGCCAAGTATATGTGAGGTCCAGATCTGTCTATCTCCTCACATGTGGTACTGCATAGACATCATAAGGGGGGTGTGAACCTCCTTAGGGAAGGCACCCTGTTGCCTTCCATTACCTAACTGGCCTGGGAAGAGATCTGGCCTGCAATAGATTAGTATCTAATAGGTGCCAATTCTAAAAGCAAATTTACAGCTCTGCCTTAATTGTTTCTGACTCTAGGCTGTCCTCCTGATGGTGATTGTTACTTTGGAAGCTGGGCTTTTCTCAGCTTGGGGCCAACAGGGCTGCAGTTCTGACCTAGGAGTCTTTCAATACCCAGGACAGTTCTGTTTCCAGTGGCTTGGCTCTTGGCAGAGCTTACGGTGCTCTTTAAGAGCTGGCTTCTGTCATGACAGTTGCTTGCCCAGTGCCTCGACTCCTCATATCAAAAACCGGTGCCATTTGGGGGTGGACTGGCTTTGTTGGAGCTCCTTATTATCAGATTGCCATGTAAAGGAACCTTTAATTGGCCTGCCACCTATCCTCATATTGCTGCTGCTGCCTCACTCCTCTTTCTCCTGGTCTCCGTTGAAGTAGAACACAGAACACAAAGGAAGCCTTTACAATGTCAGCCAGGTGGGGCTCAATTCCATCCCTAATGTTTGGTAGACTGAGCTAGGTACTGATACACACTAAGCTCTTCTGGAAACACCCTACAGATACACCCAAAATAATGCTTTACCAGGTTTCTGATTATTCACTCTGCCTAACATGATGGAACTATCTGTCATGCAACTCAAATTGTACTTTTCACTACAATTTTCTGACGCACTGATTTTTCCAATGAAAATTGTGATTTTCAGGGTTTTGGCTTGCAGGCTTTCAACATTCCGGATTTTGTTCTTTGAGGATTGTGTGTTTTTGGTGATTTTAAACTAAGGATTTTTATCTTTCAGAATTTCAACATTCACAATCAAGTTTATGTCTTTTGTGATTATGATGGGCACTGGATGTGAAGTACATTGCAGTCACTAGTTCATAGACCAAATCTAAGCAAGTATATCCTTCCAGATATTTGATAAAGGCCCAGTCCTGCTCCCTAAAAACGATTATTTCTACATCTTGATTTCATCATCTAAGCTCTTGGTTCTATCTTCTGTGTCATAGTTTCCTTTCTGCAGAAAATAAACTATCTTTGCTGTTGAAGCCTTTTCATACAGCTTTCTGCTCAAAGCAGCGTATGAGTCTTGCAGTCTATTTGTATTTAGAACTATCATTGTCCATTTTAATTGAAGCTAATCATGCTTTTACTACTCTAATTTTCATAAGTAATTTTTTAAACATTTATTCTTTTACTTGAAAGGCAGAGTTACACAGAGTCAGAGGCAGAAAGAGAGAGGTCTTCCATCTGCCGGTTCACTACCCAAATGGCTGCAATGGCCAAGGCTGCACTGATCTGAAGCCAGGAGCCAGGAGCTTCCTCTGGGTCTCCCACAAGAGAACAGGACCCAAGGACTTGGGCTTTATTCCACTGCTTTCCTAGGCCACAGCAGAGAGCTGGATGGGAAGCAGAGCAGCTGGGACTTGAATTGGTGCCTCTATGGGATGCCCACACTGCAAGGCAGCAGCTTTACCTGTTATCCATAGCACTGGCCCCCATGATGTTTTTGCAGACTTCCTAATTGAGAAAATTTGTGTGCATCTTTTCACTCAGAAGTGTAAACAAAGATGTCACAGCCACATCCTTTTGAAGATATTTACCTTAAGCTCATAAAAATACACTAAGTGGAAATTTCAAGCTTTTGCCTGGAAATCTTAGTCAAATGCAACAGTTCATTAACTGCATTTTCTTTTTTTCACATGACTGAAATGACAGTGTTGCCACACTTTCTGCTCCCCAAAATGAAAAGATGAGTCTATCCGCATTCTCTATATAATATGTAATATTATATATAACAAATAATAATATTCTATATTACTATAGAATATATGATAAGTTTTCTTCATCTCTTTAACCATTACAACAATATCCTCACAGCTTTGTAAGCCTCAACATGCTGACTCGTTCCAAGGTCAATGGCTCATGTTTTAAATTTTTTTTTCCTTACAGTGACACCTATTTTCACTTATCTTATTCCATTTTAGTCTTTGCTATATAACAAAGTGCTCCAAAATTTAGTAGCTTATAAAAGCATGTACCCTATTAAATTTCATAATGTTTTATGTCAAAGATTTGGGCAAGGCTCATTGGATCTTTTCCACATGGTTTCAACAGAAGTCACCCAAGGTTATTCAGCAAGTGGATGAACATTATATCTGAGAGAAAACAATCTGTCACCATAAAAGAAACCTTGCCTTTGAGATAGTATCATTTGCACTAAGCAGTGTGCTGTATATCATGGTGAATAACTTTGAGAGTGCTAGGTCTGAATGAAAATTAGGAGGATCTCAACTTTTGTTCTCCTGTAATTTGACACTAATAAAGATGCTTACTTTACTCTGTTACTTCTCATCAGTTAAAATAATTTTCCTGTCACCACATTAGTCAGCTCTTCATCATTACAACTAAATTCCTAAGACATGCTACTTAGGAAGGGAGATTTATTTCAGTTCATACTGGTTTTCCATTGGCCTGGCATCTGATGGAGAAAATTGGTGGTATAACGCCTACGGAGGAAGGAGCACATTGTGAACTAGGAAGCAGACAGAGAGGTGGAGAACACACTCAACCATGTCTCTATACCTCATGCTGTCACCATTACTCAATCATGGGAACAACACACCAGCAACCCAGTACAATCTAATCACATCCCCAGTGCCCCAGCTTCAGACAGCAATTAGATTGTTTCCACCCATAAGCAATTAACTGGTAACACTGATTCATTGATCATTAATAAACTTTGGAGGGGTGGGGCTGTGGCTCAGTAGTTTAATCCTCTGCTTGTGGCGGTGGCATCTCTTATGACACAGGATCTAGTCCCAGCTGCTCCTCTTCTGATTCAGCTCTCTGCAATAGCCTGGGAAAGCAGTAGATGATGGCTTCGGCTCTTGGGCCCTGCACCCATGTGGTAGACTCAGAAGAAGATCCTAGCTCCTGGCTTTGGGTTGACTCAGTTCCTGACATTGTGGCCATTTGGGGAGAGAATCAGCAGATGGAAGACTTTTCTCTCTCTGTCTTTCCCTCTCACTGTTCTGTAACTATACCTCTCAAATAAATAAAATCTTAAAAAAAAAGACTTTGGAGACCAAGCCTTTAAAACATGTTTATCAGATAACAAACTAATATTCAAGCCATATCAATCAAGAAAGTATTCAAGTATAAACAGCAAATTAATTCTTTACAGAAAAAAAAATGTACCAAAAGATTCAGAAATAGGCCCGGTCAGGGGCCAATTTCACGGCACTGTGTAAAGATAGTGTTTGTGATATCTACATCCATCTCACAATGCCAGTTCGAGTCTTGTGTGCTCTGCTACTCATCCAACTTCCTGAGAATACGCTGTGATGAAGCACAGAATACCTCAAATTCTTGGGCCCCTGCCAGCAATGTGGAAGACCAGGATGGAATTCCTGGCTCCTGGTTTCAGCCAGGCTGTTGCAGGGATTTGGGGAGTGAGCCAGTAGATGGAAGATCATTCTCTCTCTCTCTCTCTCTCTCTCTCTCTCTCTCTCTCTCCCCCCCTCCTTTCTGTAAACCTGATTTTCAAATAAACAAAATCAATCAATCAATCTTTTTAAAAAAGAAATAAGATGGGACAAATTTATAACATGGAAATGAAATAACTGTAAATAAATATTCCAAAAAATTTAGCATCAACATTAAGCTAAAACAACTCTAGGATTTCATTCATTAAAATACTAATGTGCTTGAGTTTTACATATTCAAACAGAAGATAAAATAACAGGTTGCCTAATGTTTTACATCAAAATGGAAACACTGTAATTTGGCGAATTTTACCTGTGATAAAACTCTACATACAAATACTTTTAAATGCTTATTCAAAATGTTAAATATATTTAAGTGAAGAAGCATTAATTTGGTTATATTGTCTTCCCAAGTAACAAAATACCTGATTTATTTAATTTTCCTTTTAATTCGGATTTTCATGGGTTGCATACATATAATTTAAGTAATTGATGTTAAACCATTTTTTTCAGGAAACTATTGGAATTTTTTTAGATTTTTATTTACTTATTTGAGAGGTAGAGTTACAGACACTGCGAGGGAGAGAGAGAGAGAAAGGTCTTCCATCTATTGGTTCATGCCCAAATGGTTACAACAGCTGGAGCTGGGCCAATCCAAAACCAGGAGTCAGGAGCTTCTTCCAGGTCTCTCATACACATGCAGGAGCCCAATTACTTGGGCCATCTTCCACTGTTTTCCCAGGCCATTGCAGAGAGCTGGATCAGAAGAGGAGCAGCCGGGAATAGAACAAATGCCCATATGGGATGTCAGCACTGCAGGTGGAGGATTAACCTACTATGTCACAGCACCAGCATCCTGGAATGCTTTATTGCAATGTTAAGCTTGAATATCAAAACATCTTTGTTTGAAATTGCTTTTTTAAGGTAAAAAAATTCATTTATTTCATAAATACAGGTTTAGGAACATAGTGATACTTTCCACACTATGCTCTCTCCCTCCTGTGCTCCTACCCTTCCTTCTGTTTTCTGTCATATTCCCTCTGTTAATTTTTACAATGATCTATGTTCAGTTTACTTTATAATCATAAAATTAATCCTCCACCAAGTAAAATGTTCAACAAATAGTAAGAAAAAAAAAAAAAACACTGTTCCTCAGTAAAGATAAGGAATAGACAATCATCAAATCTCAAAGTGTCAATTTAACTGCTATACATTAGATTTTTGGTACTATATTAGTTATTATAGATCAGGGAAAACATATGGTAATTGTCTGTTGGAGGTTAGCTTATTTCACTAAGTATAATGGTCTACAATTGCATCCATTTTGTTGCAAAAGACAGGATTTCATTCTTTTTTACAGCTGAATAGTATCGCATAGCATATATGCTACATTTTCTTTATCCAGTCATCAGTTGATAGACATCTGGGTTGATTCCATATCTTACCTATTGTGAATGGAGCTGCAAGAACATGGGAGTACCAAGAACTGATTTTTCTCTATTATGGTTAGTTGTGTCCTTCTTCAGATAACTCTTTCATATACTGATTTCATTTTGCTTGGGTAAATTCCTAGGAGTAGGATGGCTGGGTCATATGGTAGATCTGTTTTCAGATTTCTGTGGAATCTTCATACTGTCTTCCATAATGGCTGCACTAGTTTTCATTCTCACCAACAGTGGATTAGTGTACCTTTTTCTCTACACCCTTACCAACATTATTGTTTGTTGATCTCTGTATGAGAGTCATTCTAACTGGGGAGAGGTGAAACCTTATTGTGGTTTTAATTTACATTTCCCTGATAACTAATGATCCTGAGCATATCTCCATGTGTCTGTTGAATTTAATTAAACCTTTGAAAATGACTGCTCATGTGTTTTGACCATTTTTTAACTAGATTGTTTTGTTGGTGAATTTCTTGATCTCTTTATAGATCCTAGATATTAATCCTTTTTCAGTAGCATAATTTGAAAATATTTTCTCCAATTCTGTCAGTTGCCTCTTAACTTTGTTGAGTGTTTCCTTTGCATTGCCAAAATATCTTAGCTTAATGTAATCCCCATTGTCAATTTTAGCTTTGATAGTCTGGCTTCTGGAGTCTTTTCCAAGAAGTCTTTGCCTATATCAATGTCCTGCAGAGTTTAACCAATGGTTTCCACTACTAATTTGATAATATCAGGTCATAGGTATAGACCATTGATCAACTGTGAGTTAATTTTGTATAAGGGGTGAAGTGGGGATTTTGTTCATACTTCTGCCTGTGGAGATCCAATTTTCCCAGCGCCATGTATTGAAGAGACTGTCTTTTCTCCAGGGCTTGATTTCAACTCTTTGTCGAGGATTAGATGGTTATAGATGTGTAGATTAATTTCTGGGGTTTCTATTCTGTTTCATTTGTCTCTATGTCTATTTTTGTAAAAGTACCAGGCTATTTTGATTATAATTGCTCAGTAGGATGTCTTGAAATCTGGTATTGTGATTTCTCCAGTTTTGTTTGTTTGTTTGTTTAAGAATGCTTTAGTTATTCAGGATCTCTCCTGTTTCCATATGAATTTTAGCTTTATTTTTTCTAGATTTCAAAAGAACATTGTTGGTATTTTAATTGTCATTACATTGAATTTGCAAGTTGCTTTTGGTGGTATGGAAATTTTGATGATATTAATTATTCCAATCCATGAACATGGAAGATTTTTCCATTTTTTGTGTCTTCTCTTTATTTCTTTAATGTTTTGTAATTTTCATTATAGAGATCTTTCACATCTTTGAATAAATTTACACTAAGGTATTTAAATTTACTTGTAGCTATTGTGAATGGTACTGACTTTCAGGTTCTTTCTCAGCCATGGCATTGTCTGTGTATTCAAAGGCTACTGATTGTTGTTGTTGGTTTTATAACCTGCAAATTTTACCAAACTCTCTTATGATTTCCAGTAGTCTCTCAGTAGAGTCTTTTGGATTCTGTATATATGGGATCATGTCATCTGCAAAGAGGGATAATTGACTTCCTCCCTTCCTTTATATCTCTTTGGTTTCTTTTTCATTCCTATGGCTCTGGCTAAAACCTATAGAACTTATTGAATAGGAATGATGAGAGTGGGCAAACTTATCTGATTCCAGATCTTAGTGGAAATATGATGCTGGTTGTGGTTATATCATAGTCCCTTGATTATGTTTGTCTTTTCCATGTATACCCAATTTGCTTGAGGATTTTTACCATGGAAGAATGTTGTATTTTATCAAGTGTTTTCTCTGCATCTATTGAGAAAATCATGTGGTTTTGTTTCTTCAGTATATTTTATGTGATGTATCACATTTATTGATTTGCATATGTTGAAACATTCCTGCATAACAGGGATAAATCTCACTTCCTCTGAGTGACTTATCTTTCTTATATGCTGTTAGATTACATTAACTAGTGTTTTGTTGAGGATTTCTGCATCTATATTCATCAGGGATGTCTATAGTTTCCATTCTTTTTTTATTTCTTTAAAGATTTATTTAACTATTTGAAAGTCAGAGTTACCCAAAGAGAGGAGAAGCGGAGAGAGAGAGAGGCCTTCCATCTGCTGGTTCACTCCCCAATTGGCCACAACAGACAGTGCTGTGCTGATCCGAAGCCAAGAACCAGGAGCTTCTTCCAGGTCTCCCATGTGGGTGCAGAGGCTCAAGGACTTGGGCCATCTTCTACTGCCTTCCCAGGCCACAGCAGAGAGCTGGATATGAAGTGGAGCAGCCAGGTCTCAAACCGGCGCCCATATGAGATGCCGGCAATTTAGGCCAATACATTAACCCGCTTTGCCACAGCACGGGCCCCTCCTTTCCTTTCAATTGTTTTGAATAGCTTGAAAAGAATTTGAGTTATTTCTTCTTTTAAATCTGGTAGAATTCAGCAGTGAAGCCATCTGGTCCTGAGCTTTTGGCTTGACTAACTTTAAGTAGCAATAAAATCAAACAAGGGAGTATGTTCTATCATAGAATGAGTGGATTTGTGATGTAAATTTCAGTTCATAAAACAAAATGGTATTTTCCTGTGTGCTTGCCCTAAACCAGGAGAAACATACAAGCTTCCTCTTGCTACTTGGGGTTACAGAAAATGGAATGAGTAGGAATTTAGGTACTGAGAAGCAAACAAAAAAATGATGCAGAACTTGTGTGATTACATTCTACTGGCTACAGATTTGTTTGCACAACTTGCTGTGAAGGAGAGAGGACATTTCACCTGGTGGCCTAGTCCAGTTTTAAGAAGGCTAGTACGTAGGCATACAATTTGAAAACAAATGGGAATGGAATAGGAATGGAAGAAGTGAGCTTGGGAGGCAGAAGGGATGGTTGGATGAATAAGTCTTGCTGCTGTGCAACACCTTAAGGCAGTGAAGACCTTGATACCTTACAATCGAGGAGCAACATAGATAATCACATTTCATTTACAGTGAACAGTTGCTGGAAGTTCTGGCTCTGAACAGGTGCTTACTTTGAAAGCCAACCATTCCCAAATCAGATGAAACATATTAGTTGAAAGAAATCTCCAACTTTTATTCCAATGGACAAAGTTGACCTCTCTAGCATTTCTAGCATCAGATTAGAGGGATAGAACAGTGTTTTAAACAGAATATTGATTTCTAGCATCTACTATTACAATTTTCAATATTATTATTATTATTATTGACAGGCAGAGTTAGAAAGTGAGAGAGAGACAGAGAGAAGAGTCTTCCTTCTGTTGGTTCACTCCCCAAATGGCCACTATGGCCAGCACACTGTGCCAATCCGAAGCCAGGAGCCAGGTGCTTCCTCCTGGTCTCCCATGTGGGTGTAGGGCCCAAGCACTTGGGCCAACCTCCACTGCCTTCCCGGGCCACAGCAGAGAGCTGGACTGGAAGAGGAGTAACCGGGACAGAATCCGGCGCCCCAACCAGGACTAGAACCCAGGGTACCAGCACCGCAGGCGAAGGATTAGCCTACTGAGCCGCGGTGCCAGCCCAGTATTATTTTTACACAGAAGTTACTGAATGAAAAATAGAGTGCTATTTCATTGATTGAACATATTTTATGTTGTAACCAATCCTTCATAGTTCTGTTTATAGGACTGGTATATAATTAGTTTTTTTTTTTTTTGAAAAATTTTGGTAATTTTAAAATAATTTTACCTCTTTCTTTTTTTATTTTTTAATTTTTATTTACTTATTTATTTTTGACAGCAGAGTTAGACAGTGAGAGAGAGACAGAGAGAAAGGTTTTCCTTCCGTTGGTTCACCCCGCAAATGGCCACTACGGCTGGCGAGCTGTGCTGATCTGAAGCCAGGAGCCAGGTGCTTCCTCCTGGTCTCCCATGCAGGTGCAGGGCCCAAGTACTTGGGCCATCCTCCACTGCCCTCCCTGGCCACAGCAGGGAGTTGGACTAAAGAGGAGCAACCGAGATAGAATCCTGCGCCCCTACCAGGACTAGAACCCGGGGTGCCGGTGCCACAGGCAGAGCATTAGCCTAATTTTACCTCTTTCTAAGAAAATAACTAAACATATGGATACTGAAGAACTTGGGGAGAAACTTGAAGTAACCTTTCTAAGCTTCTAAATTGTTTTTATAAAATGGCTTTCATCCCTGTTGGTTTAGAGACTGAGAATTGAAAGGCACTTCCCCAATGAGCAATTATTTCAGAATCAGTGGCCCCAGATGACCACCCTCCCTGTGGCAGGGTTCATAGAGCAGATGGTTCAGGCAACACAGAGGATATTATAGAGCTGATGTTAGAAACAATTATTCCACCAGGGAGAATTAGTGTTCTGTTCTTTGTGATGCATGGAACTTAGGTTGTATACTTTTTCGGAATTGAGAAATCTTATAAAATAAAATTAGCAAGGCATGTGTTAGGGAGTTTGAACTTTGTTCTTATTCCTTTGACAAAGGTAAGCTATTTTCTGATCATTTAGAAATTAACCAGGATCTCTGATAAGGACTCTTTAAAACAGGAAAGATTCTGGGTTCACCCTTTTGTTTGCACAATTTCAAAAATGATCAGGGTTCACAAGTAGTGAATGAGTCTTAAACAGTTATTTTTGAAATTTTAAATATAGTTCTTTAATAAGGATGTTTGCTACTCATTGTTAATTTACAGGCAAATAAAATCTAAACTGTGAAGACTGTTAAAATTTGAGTTTCTAGGTTTTCAGTACATTATCGAGTCTTATTTTAAATGATAGCCCTAAACAAAGACCTAAATGTGTTAAGAAACATGATACTTCTCGTTTTTCATAGAAGGAGCTCCACAATGGATATCGGATAGCATTTTGGCCATGGTGAGAGATGAAAACTAATTTTTCTTTTTATGATTTATAAACTAAAACAGAAGGACGCTTAATGTCTTGTTAGTTTAATTTTGGAGCCTAAAGTATTCCTGGAAGATCTGAAATTGTGTCTATAAAGTTTATTACTAGTATTAATAACATAATAATAAAGAGATTCAATGAAATTTTGCTTTATATACTGCAGCTTGAAAGTATTTTATTTTGGCCTAAGTGTAAGGAACAATTACATACAGTTCAGGGGTAGAAAAAATGCTATGGCTTAAAAATACTTAAAAAATTCTGTTGTACATCTTATGAAACCGTTCAAATGGAAATTCTCTATGAGTAAGTTATGTTTCCTGGCAGGGATAATGACAACTTGTCCTCATTAGCTTTCTCCTCTCTATAAGGCAGAGAGACTGATTATAGCCCAGTCACAAATTCCTCTGGGGGTACTTAGGGCACATGCTGTGAAATGGCAAAGGAAACAAAAACTGGCCACCAACCATGAGTGGACTTTTTGGTGTTCTGGACGATTTTGTAAGAGAAGATGGTCTCACGTTGGCTTGAGAAAGCTTGTTCATGCATCCCCATTTAGTTTCTGCAGATCTTTGACTAGTGAGATTTCCACATTATCGTGAACTCTCTGATAAAAAGCTGTTGTGAACTCTACTCTGTTATCACCTTTAAAGAGACTTAGGGCATCTTCAGAAAATATTGTCTGGTATGTAACTCTAGTTTGCAGATAGACAAAGATAGGGATTTCAGTGGACAGCATTGACTCAGGGGATACACAGAATTATAGCATTCAGTATGATCTCTGAATTTTACCTATCTGTAAGATAAACAGTTTAACTGGTCTGTATTATTGGAAGAATTTTTGAAGTTTCTTGGTTACTATATTCTACTAACTCATAACTTAGTACTTAAGAAATCTTTATAATTGAAAAGACTTAGTTTTAAATCCTCTGGAAATCACCAGTTTTTGCTATTTTTCACAGAAATGTTTTTCTTTAAATATTTGCATTAGTTATGCTTATAATTAAGTCCATAATTTATTTGCTCATTTCAAAAAATCTAAGGAGAAAATTATATTTATAGTATATGCTACACATACATCAACTATTAGTCTTTGTAATTCTATATATTAGTTCAGAAATTGTGAGCTAGAATATTACTGAAATCGATGATTTCTCTCCTTTTCAAATTATCTATGTAATATCTAATTAGGAAAACTTATTAGCCAAATTATTATTATTATTAACAATAATTAAGTTATTATTCAAAATATTTTTTTTATTTTTAAACAAATAGTTATTTCATAAAAGTTTCAAGGTGTATTAAACAGGAGAAAATGTGCCTTCATTGTTAGAAACAGCACATATGGTAACTTTTTGTAACATAGATAGAATTCAAGAAAATTTCATTAAACATATTCCAGATGTTACTGGATATCAACTACAGCATGATTATGGAAAACAAATTCAAAGGTAAGATATTTTACTCCAAATGTCTAGTAACAATCCAATATTGTATGAAGACAAAGCAGCAACATAAACTTTGAATGAGGAGCAAAAGATAAACATGACAAATTGTGACCTTCAACGGTCTTTTCTTTGGAGACATATAGGTCACTGAGACATGGACAAAAATCTTAGAGCTGAAATGTGTCTGTTAAGTGGTAATGAATGAGGATTGTAGGGTCTGGAGAGCTCCTAAATATTTCAGTGGCCGATTATAGTTCAAAGAAGCCCGAAGAATGCATATAAGATTCTAAGCTTTTCCTTCCACCTTACTTTTTATCACAGGATTACAGAGTGAATATCTTTCTACGTCAGAAATGGAATGATCCTCGCCTTGCATACAGTGAATATCCTGATGATTCTTTAGATCTCGACCCTTCCATGTTGGACTCCATTTGGAAACCTGATTTGTTCTTTGCCAATGAAAAGGGTGCCAACTTTCATGAAGTCACTACAGACAACAAATTGCTGAGAATTTTCAAAAATGGAAATGTTCTTTACTCAATTAGGTGAGTCATAGACTTTATTCCTGATTTTAGTAAAGTAAGGTACTGTGGGTTTTTTGTGAGAGTTTCGAAAAGTTTCCATAAGTATTATCCTTGTTCCAACTGAGTTTCTGTAATACACTGTTTTTCAAATGTGTCTCATCAACAATAACAGGTCTAAGTCTCAGATCAAGAAGTTCATGAATAGTTCTTGGAAATTCAATTTTTTACAAGTGATCTAAGTGATGCTTAAGAGAACAGGAATCTTCAAGGCAAATTGAAAGGCAACTGTATCATGCAACATGATTAAATTTTAAGTGGTCCTACCTCTTTTAAATATGCACAGCTGAGGAAGTATTTATGTCTACTTACCTGAGATCCAAATTACACAAATATTTTCCAGGTGCATGTATTTTTAAAAGATATCTTTGAACTTCTCTGGTCACCCTTTTATATATTAACTTTGGCTAGCCATTTTTACCCTTTCAAACATGCTTCCTGATGATAATTTGTTGAACTTTAAATAAAGCTGAAAAGGAAAAATATACTTGAATATGTAAAGATATATGACAGTCAAAACATCACAATCCCTGGAAAAGATATATATTTTGGTTATCCATTATGCATTTCTCAGAAAACCATGCATTTGAAAAATAACAAAATATAACAAGAGCTAATACCAAAAATAAAAAATAGTCATAAAATTTCTGGAAAGACTCATTCATCTTTGGCAGTTCATTAAATTTCAAATAAATATGGATTCAGTAAATAGCAACTTACAAAGAGATACTTAGTGATTAGTGTCACTTTTGAAAAATCTTCTGAAATAAAGGTACTGTCTTAAAAGTCTTTATAGTTATTTCTTAAATTATTATCCTTAAAAAAGGGTATCAGAAACAGAAGTGTCATATTTCTTAATATAGGGAGAATATGTTCTACTTATAGCAACAGGTGATTGTTAAATACTTATATTACCAGTAATGTGTTTTCAAAAGTATGAAAGCTAAACAGAGGTTTTTTTTTTTTTCCTTCATGCTATTTGTTGAATTCTTTATTTAGTGCAGCGTTAACCTTATGAGTATAAAATTAACTGAAAATAGATTCTTGTAAAAAAATAGAATGGAAATAGGAGAGAGATGAGGGAAAAGGTTGGGAACATGGACAGGAGGGAGAGTAGATACAATGTACCACTATGTTGTTGAATCTGTATATATGAATACATAAAATTTTTATCCTTAAATAAAAGATTTTTTTAAAAAAATGAGGATTTAGGTTTAAAGGCAATCTTTCATGTTTTATTTCTGTCTTACTTTCCCTTTTATTGACTTCCCTTCTAATTGGGGATGAAAATATGTGATTGTATATTTACTGAATTTGAAGAATATTTCTACCTTTCTGAGAAATAACATAAAGTAACAAGGTTGGAATTAAATTTTAAGCTAGTAACTTAGCTATTTTGATACTTTTTTCTGCAAAGTGGTTTTATACATAGTGTTTTATCTTATGAGTGGTTTCCATCACTTCATCTCAATAGATTATGTCTGCTTTTCACATTTTCCTGTTTTAAATGAAAAAGACTTCCTTTCAAAATATTTATTGCTCTCTGAAATTAACAAGAAGATGTTGATGTCACTCTGTGACATCAGATTTCTTGAAAAATAACTAATAAGTGTTTCACATAACCTTGAATGACTAATTGCCAGCCACTGGCACAAAAACCGATGGCTAGACCAATGGAACAGAATAAAACCTCCAGAAATAAATCCACACATCTACAACCAACTTATCTTTGACAATGGAGCTAAAATCAATCCCTGGATCAAGGACAGTCTCTTCAAAAAATGGTGCTGGGAAAACTGGATCTCCTCATGAAGAAGTGTGAAGCAAGACCACTACCTTACACCTTACACAAAAATCCATTCAAAATGGATAAAAGACCTAATTCTATGACCCAATATAATCAAATTACTGGAGAACATTGGAGAAACCCTGCAAGATATTGGCATAGGCAAAGACTTCTCAGAAAAGATCCCAAAGGCACAGGAGATCAAAACCTAAATTGACAAATAGATTATATAAAATTTGAAAGCTTCTGCACTGTAAAAGAAATAGCAAAGTGAAGATGCAACCAACAAAATGGGAGGAATTATTTGCAAGCTACACAACTGACAAAGGATTAATATCCAGATATATAAAGAACTCAAGAACCTCAATGACAACAAAACAAACAATCCAGTTAAGAAATGTGCAAAGGACTTTAAACAGGCATTTTTCAAAAGAGTAAAACCAAATGGCCAACAGACACATGAAAACATGTGCAGGATCTCTGTCTATCACAGAAATGCAAATCA
This sequence comes from Lepus europaeus, assembly GCF_033115175.1. Lineage (NCBI taxonomy): Eukaryota > Metazoa > Chordata > Mammalia > Lagomorpha > Leporidae > Lepus > Lepus europaeus. Next base: position 35,475,743 of record NC_084842.1, read on the forward strand.
AAACTACAGTAATGTTTTACCTCACTCCAGCCATGGTGGCCATTTGGGTGGTAAACCAATGGAAGGAAGACTTTTCTCTCTGTCTCTTTCTCTCACTGTCTGTAACTCTACCTGTCAAATAAATAAATAAATAACCTAAAGATAATCTATAGAAGTGAAATTGACACTTTGAGATGTGATGACTTTGAACAGCCCTTGCCTAAACTGTTGAGGAACAGTTTGTTGTTGTTGTTGTTGTTGTTTTGTCGTACTATTTGTTGAATTCTTTACTTATGTGTTTGAAGTAACTGAAAATAGATCTTAGTAAAATATAAGAATGAGAATAGGAAAGGGAGGAGGAGGAAGGGTGGGAGTGTGGGGGTAGGAGGTTGGGAAGAATCACTGTGTTCGTAAATTTGTATTTATGGAATGCATGAAGTGTTTTTGCCTTAAATAAAAGGTTTCTGGGGAAAAAAGGAATATTTTGGCTATCATAACTAATTAAGACCATTGCTCTCATACATGTGAATAACATAATGGTATATTAAGGCAAAAAATTTTAACATTTTAGAAAATTACAAAAAATTGTGAGCATACACAGTAACAATTTGGCTTTTGGAAATATTTAGAAAGGCTGCTTTTTCACATTCTGCCTCCTATGCAGAAATAAAAGCCCTGGACACAATACACAAAACAGGGAGACTTCCAGGGGGACACCTGGAAAGCAGACTGGCTAGGGACTTTGGAATCTTTGGAAAAACAATGAATTCCAGAGATATTCTTTTTTCTCATAAATCTTACAGTTGGAGATGAAAAAGCCGTAAAACTGGAAATTTCAACAAGTACAGACAAGTCCCAACAAAGCCTAATTTCCTAGCCAATCTAAGATTCTCTAAATATGAGGAAAGGAACAGTGTTGCAAGACAGAAAGCCTCTAATCAATGGGTCACTCTAGTCACACACCACAAAAAATGCTGACCCTTCCTCATGCCCCGATTCAAGCCAGCAAAACAAGTAGGAAGTCTCGACTTTTGGTCTTAGTGGACTGTAATGAATTACCTACCCCAGCTCCTATTCTGAAGCTATGTCAGGGAACACCATATAGAGAGCTAAATAAGATTCAGTCTAATAAAGAAGTGTAAAATTGTCTAGGTCACAATGGAAAATCATTAATCATACAATAAACAAAAAACCCAGAAATCTCAAACTGAATGAAAAAAGATCTTAAGATCTTATTACAACAACAAAAACAGAGATATTAGACATTTAACACAGAGTTTAAAGTAATTATAATAAAATATTTCAATAACACTTACAATATGCTTAAAACAAAAAAATAGATTCAGAAAAGAAATAGAAACTACACAGTAGGATCAAGTGAAAATTTTAGAACACAAAAAATACAACAACCAAAATGCAAAGTCAGTGCACAGACTCAAAATAAAAATGAAGACAAAAGGGGGAAAATCAGTAAACATTAAGATAAAAGAATAAGAATATATAAACAGATTGGCTGACACGGTGGTCTAGTGGCTAAATTGCCACCTGTGACTCTGGCAGCCCAGATTGGCACAGATTTGCGTCCCAGCAGCACTTCTTCCAATCCAACTCCCTTGCTAATGCACCTGGGAAAGCTGCAGAAGATGATCCAGGTACATGGGTTGCTGCACTGATAAGGGAGACCTGGATTAAACTCTTGTCTACTGGCTTCAGCCTTGTCTAGTCTTGACCATTGTGGCCATTTTGGGGATGAACAAGTAAATGAAAGATCTCTCTCTCTCTCTCTCTCTCTCTCTCTAGCTCTTGCTTTCAAAAATGATATAAATCTAAAAAATTACCTAAGCAGAGAAATAATAGATTATAGGAGAGGCATGAGAAGGACAGAGCCTCCAAAACCTGTAGGAATGTAACAACAACAAAAAGAGGAAATAATGGCTGAAATGTTGATGGATTTTGTAAGTGACATAAACCTACAGATTCCAGTTGTCAAATCCCCAAACAGGATAAACTCAAATATATCCCTACCAAGACACATAATATACAAACTTCTGAAAATGAAATAAAAATGCTGAAAAAGATAGAGACTATGACACCTTGCCTATTGAGGAAACACAATTCAAATGATAGCAGATTTTCATCAGAAATAACATTGCAGGCAGAACTGTAAATTTCTTCTTAGAGATGCCCCCTGCCTTTACCTGGCCAGCTCTCCTCCCAGGCCAGCCAAGTAATGAAAGTCAACAGAGTGCCTTCCCCTAGGAGGTTCACACCTCCCTTAGGATATACACCATGTGAAGAGATAGATAGGTCTGGGCCTCTTAACTTACAAGGCCTAAAGCCCACCAGATTATTATCAAGCCCCTTCTATCAGGTTCTATTTGCTTCTCAATCAGAAAACTTAATTGTAGCTTAGACAACACCTTTCTTAGCTCCTCTAATAATGACTCTGTCCTTTGTTCTAGACCCTGTCTAGTACACTTGGGCCTCATTCCTTTGTAATCATAACCTCTACTCTACCACCAATGGCTCTACTCCCAACCTATGTGTACTGATGGTCCTCTTCCCCACTTAATGCTGTATAATTGTTCAGACCTGGTAAATGCCACTCTTAGGATCATTGGTTACTATCCTCACCCTGTCCTTTATGACCTTGTTTAAATATGATCAGAGTCGGGGAACTTGGAAGGCTTCCATAGCCTTGGCAACTCATGACGACAGCCTAGGGTGGTTACTGGTGCCATAAACTAGAGTGTCAATTTGTTGGGTCAACAACAGGAGCCACTGTGCGCTTGCTCCTGATGTGGGATCTCTGTCCTTAATGTACTGTACATTTTGATTTAATGCTATAACTAGTACTCAAACAGTATGTTTCACTTTGTGTTTCTATGTGGGTGCAAACTGTTGAAATCTTTACTTAATATATACTAAATTGATCTTCTTTATATAAAGAGAATTGAAAATTAATTTTAATGTGAATGGAAGGGGAGAGGGAGCGGGAGAGGGGAGGGTTGCGGGTGGGAGGGAAATTATGGGAAGGGGAAGCCATTGTAATCCATAAGCTGTATACTGGAAATTTATATTCATTAAATAAAAGTTAAAAAAAAAAAAAAAACAAAAAACAAAAAAAAAAAAAAAAGAAATAATGGAAACCAGAAAGAAGTGATACATATTTTTCAGATGCTAGAAGAAAGAAATTGTCACTGTAGAATCTTACACTCAGTGAAAATATCCTTAAGGAATTGAAGGTGAAATCAAGACATTCTTGGATAAAACATAACTAAGAGAATTTATTACAAGTAAACCTAGCCTGAAAGTATGGCAAAGAAAAATTTTCCAAACTGAAAAGTAATGAGAAAAGAAGGGACATGGGACTATCAAGAAGGAAGGAAGAACACAATAAGCAAAAATATGGATAAACACTACAGAATTTTCTTCTCATTTTTAATTTTCTACACTGTATTTGACAGTTGAAGCAAAAAATTACTAATACATATGTAGGTGGAAAATGAAAGTAACAAACTTAGAAAGCTTGTTGTAAATGTATCACCATCTGGTAATACTTAGTGTTCTCTGGTATACTCTCTGTGGGAGTATTACTTGGTATTAACTGGGGATATTGTTTGTTAAGATATATAAAAATAGAAAATTAATTTATTCTTCCACTTAGCAATTCTTTTCCAGGAATCTAAATTGAGCATGCATTCCTGTGTTCTTAAGATAGAAAGACACCCACTGCAGCACTGAAATGACAACAAAAGAGCCTATATTTTCAGTAATAAAAACATGGCAAAACACAGTGATGGATTCCATCATGACATATTCTGCATCAGATACGTCTAAATGTATTCATAAGAAAAAGTCTGCAAGATGTATTTAAAACAAATTTTTATGTTATACTTATTTGAAACATTTTTATTTATAAGTATGCCGAAACAGTCATATGCCTCATATTGACATTTTGGACAATGAGGGATCACATATACAGTGGTGGTCCCATTAGTTTATAATGAAGCTGAAAAGTTCTTACTACCTAGTAATGACCAACTGTCATAATTCAAGGTATTAGTCAAGTGATTGTGGTGATGCTGGTATAAGCAAAATTACTGTGCTGCCAGTCATATAAAATTATAGCATACACAATTATGCCCACTAGGTGAGTAGTATGCTATGCCATTTAGGTTTGTGTCAACACACTCTATGATAGTCACACAATGATGGAATCACCTAATGATGCATTTCTTAGAATGTGAATGTGCACGTAAATACATACAGGAAGTTGAGAATAACTAATTATGGAAACAGATAGTGGGATTTGGGCAATAACAAGGAGGAGCTATAAACTCTGCTCTAAGTAAGTTCATATTGTTTGGAGTGTTTATAATAAGTTATGCATTACTTCTGAATGAAGTACATATAATCTAAGTGATAGAGGCTTAACCTAAGATCATGGTTCTTGACTCCTTGGTGCTATGAATGTATGATGAGTGGAGGGTCTCATGATGGGATACAAATGAAAGTTTAATTCCCTAATTTGGAAGTTATATTTCTGAAAATATTTTAAATTATATTATAAAGTACTTTCTCATTTCAAACAGGTTTTAGATGGCATATATTTAAGAATTTATCACTCAGTGGCGTCGAATAATCATTTTGCAAAGTTAGAATATCTGGATTATTTCCAATGATAGAATTGAAACACTGTATGTGTGTTTGTGTGTGTGTAATATGTGCATAAAACACACACTACAAAATTATGGGCATTTGCTTGAGTATTATTGGAGTTAGAAAATGCCAACATAAACCCATACTAGCAAGCTTTTAGTTTTTCCTCATCATTAAGGGAAATAGATTATGAAAGCTGGACTTCTTCCAGGGAGCTTCCTGCTGATGATGTCATCAAAGCTAAAAGCAATGAAATCTACCCATGCTGAAAATTCGCAAAGTAGGATTTTTAATTAAGAAAACTCTAATTTCAACACTAAAGTTGTACTAATCACTTGCTTTGATGTATTATCTTAAAGAATACTAAAGGATATTTATTATATTGAGAGATTAAATAATTTAAGTAGGATTAGTGAGACTTTATTATTATGATGTCTTGAAGCAGAGGAATAAAATTGAAGATATGTGTTTCATGAATGGTGTCACCTATTATGAATTGCTCACATTTCTTATAATATTTTGAGAAAAGCTATGGAATAATTCAGAAGTGCATCTTTTGTCTTTCAGTATAAATTCAAATGAAACAGATTTCTCAGTTCCTAGTCTTTGCTGCTCCTGGCTCACATGATCAAAGAAAAATTCATTTTTTGCGAGTTGTTTTTGGAGGCCTCACAGGACTTTGAAATCTTCAAATACTTCAAATGTTCAGTTTCCTTGTTAACAAAAAATGGTGCTTGAAAAGACATCTTGCTCAATTTACCAATGAAGCATCTGTTTCATGAGAGATCTGTCTTTCCTGTTCTTTTAGAGAAGAAGTTCCTGGCAAATGCAACTTACTGAACAAACCTATGCATTTATTTGTATTACCTCTGTAAACCCCAGTAAACAAGTAAATAAATAAAATAAAACATAAAAATGGCGTTAACATACCGGAATGAAAATAATGGGAAGGAAGACAACAGGCAAGTAATAACAACAGAGTTTAAAGATATGCAAAAATTGACAACACAGAGAACAAGTAGAAACCTCAGCCAAAACTCCAAAAGGAGAAAAAAAAAATCTTAAGAATTTCAGAAGCTTTAGGCAGCTAGGACTTCAAAAAGTGAGGACTAAATCAGAGCTAAAAAAAAAAAAAATTGATTTTCAGTTTGTGGCAACAGTGAACCCCCTTCTACTAGTTTTCTCAACATGCTCTTTAACCCTTCTTACTTTTGGACCTGGGAGGAAAGCAAAAGAACAGAAAATATCAGAGAGGTTTTCTCAAGAACTCCGAGGAGGGACTCCAGGCACAACTGCTGCCTGTCCTGAGGCATCATACCAAGAAAATGAGGATGACAGGAAGCTGGTGCACTGAAAGTTCATATCCCTGGCCTGCCTTAAAGTGATGAAAGCAGACTGAGTTTCCTCTGAGCAGTACTCAGGATATATCTATGAGGAAACTATCTTGTCCAAGAGAAAGTTCTGCATGTGCTGAAAACATGAGACTGGGCAACCATTTTATCACCCTACAGTTAAGATCATTATTCACCTCCTAAGAACTCAGCTTCAGATAGCTTTTACTGCCTCATTTTTTAAAGATACACAGACATTTGAGGACATCTTGTAATTTTTTTTTTTAAAGCAGAGAACAGAATAAATACACACAGGAAAGAAAACATGAAAATAAAAGAGAAGGACAGCTAATGGAACAAAAAGAATTTTGAATTAACAGAACAATACAGGAAGCATAAGAGACTATAAAAATGTCACTGGACGATTCAGACAATTAGGTATGTCAAATAAGATACTCCTAGGAAAGGGGAAATTGCATCATTCTATCCATAATAGGAGCAAAGAGTAAACTAATGTGGGAAAAATCAGTGGAATGTTTGGAAGATGAAGTGAAGAAATCTACCAGAAAAAAATCAAGATACATGAAATAGAAAATGAGACACAAAGCATGTAAAAATCAGAGCATCAATACAAAATTTCATTATCTGAGTGGAAAGAAATAGAGGAATTGATATATTACCTTCTGTGTTCAGCTTCTGAGAGTGATTTTGTTTCTCTGATGGAGAGCTGAATTTGAGTTAGAAGTAGAACTAAAGAAATTGAAACAATTGTTAATGTGAGATATTTACTAACACTAGGAAAAATCAAAAAGCAAAAGAGCTATAATTATAGCAAACTATGAAATTAACTTGTAAACAATGATTACACATTCATAACATGTATACACAGAATACTGATTTACCCATAAAGTTTTATATAACTAAATTTTGAAGATTGGTGAAAATTATTAAAAGATTATGATTAAAGAGAAATTAATTCTGATTTTTCCCCTGTGGAAAAATAGTAGACAACTTCAAATATTTTTAAAGTAAAGGACAATGTTGAAACAATTAGATTTATGAATCTGAATAGTGGATAAATAGCTAAAAAGGTGACCTTTCGAGGTGCTAGAACTGAGGGTAAAATATATTGGGCAAAGGTGAAATGATGAATTATAATAATAATTTCAATAAAGTATTGTTCAAGTGATAGCTTTGGAGAAAGATGCATGAATCCAAATTGTCAATTTGGAAGTTTGATTTTACTGTACATATAAAGTTAATCTAACACTATATCATGGATCCTGACTGAAGACTGCCAAGTCAGAGACAGAAGAGATTGCTCATTGTAAGCTAGCACTGTGAATAGTAGCACATATGTCATTTCTCCCTTGTCCTCAAGTTCCACTGGAGCAATGCAACAGGCTCACATGGACGTAATGCATACAGTGAGTTTATAACACAGTGTGGAAGACAACATTCATGGAACCTACTGCTTTCAGAAGAAGCTCTAAGCCAGCCTCCTCTTTGTCGATATGGATGATGTCATCTCTGAAAATTAGCAGCTGAATAAACCACTCTGAGACATGTTTCAGACTAAAAAGAAAGGTCTAGGTCTTGCAGTCTTGGTATATCTAGCAAGAGGTACAGTTGAAAAACAGAACCCAGGAGGACCCTGTACCCCAACCCAGATCCAGATTTTGCTATTTAGTGGCTGTGATTTGGGGCAAGTCTCTATATTTGAAAGTTTCAAATACTGATTACCTGAAGCCTGAAATAATTTAAGTAATAGAGCTAGCATGGTGCCAGGCATTGAATAGGCACTAAAGCTGTAATTTTTATCATTCCAAGATAGAAAAAAAATTAAACAAAAAAACATATTTTCCAGAATACATAAATCAGGATTGTATGGGCTCTTATAAATTGTGAATCTCCTAAAACTCAGCTTTATCACTTGTATAATGGGCATTGCAATATTCTAATCAAAAGATAATGGAAGGGTGGCATTTGGCAAAGTGGTTAAGATGTCCACGTCTCACATTGAGAGCCTGGATAAGAGTCCCAGCTCTGCTGTCTATTCCAATTTCCTCCTAATGCAGAGTCTGGGAGGCACCATGTGATAGCTCAAGTACTTGGATCCCTGCCACCCACAAAAGAACCCTGGATTGGGGCCGGCATTGTGGTGCAGAAGGTTAAGCCACTGCCTGCAAGGCTGACATTTCATATGAGCACTGTTTCAAGTTCTGGTTGCGCTACTTCCAATCCAGATCCTTGCTGATGCACCTGGAAAAAGAGCAGATGATGGCCCAAGTACTTGGTGCCCTGCCAGCCATTTGGCCATTTGGCAAGTGAACCAATGGATGGAAGATCTCTCTCTCTCTCTCTCTCTCTCTCTCTCTCTCTTTCTCTTTCTCTTCTCTTCTATCTCTCTTTAAAATAAATAAATCTTTTTTGAAAAAAGCACAGAATATAGAATGGGAACCTCTTGAGTTGCAAATGCAGCTCAATCAATTTCTACTGTTTTACAGTTAATATTTTCCAGCAGACTAAACTACTCATTAAGAGTTCATTATCTTTATGACTTGGAATTTAGAAATATTGTTATATTTTATTAGGGTCAAGTAAAATACTCATTTCCATTCAGAGTTTATAATGATTTTTTAGAAAGCTTTTATTTATAAACATAAATTTCATAGGTACACCTTTTGGATTATAGTGGTTCTTCTCCCATACCCACCTTCCCACCTCACTCCCTTCCTACTTCCTACTCGCTCTCCCATCCAATTCTTCACTAAGATTCATTTTTAGTTATCTTTATATACAGAAGATCAACTCTATACTAAGTAGACTTCAACAGTTTGCACCCACACAGACACGCAAAGTATAAAGTACTGTTTGAAGACTAATTTTAGTGTTAATTCTCATAATACAAGTCATTAAGGACAGAGGTCCTACATGGGGAGCAAGTGTACAGTGACTCCCGTTGTTGATTTAACAACTAACACTCTATAATGATTTTTTAACACAAGTATGATGAGATAGAGAACACACTTCTAGCAATGTTTGTTAAAAAATGAGCAATAACAATTTTAATGAGGTCAATTGTTCATAACAGATTATATTCAGCTTTTTCAACATTATTTCTTTACTTAGCCAAGATTTCTTCAGGGAAAATAAGAAATGCCATATCCTGTTTATATGTCTTGTCTCAAAAAGAGAACTTAGTGTCCTTTTTATACAAGAAAGACATTCATTTCCAAAATAGTAGAATGTGATTAATTGCCTCTTGATTTAGTTTTCTTTTGATGTGGTCAGAACATATATTTAACTTATAGGATATGTTTTGATAAAGAAATTGAGTAACCACTCAGCAAGTTGACACATTTTTCATCAATATGCTGTTAAAGAAGCAATTGTATTGTACCCTAAACAAAAAGAAAGAAAAGTCAATAAATAGATGTTTTTCAGGATATGATTTATGGCAGAAGTTCTACAAACTGTGTTTTTCTGTGCCAAATAATTCCTTTCAAGTGCTATTTTTTTAGAATTATGTAATGTCTCTCATTTTATGCCAGAAAAATAGCCAGGATATGAATTTGACATCACATGCATGGTGAGAGTGTGGAAAAGATTCTGAGAACAGTGTTTACTTCCATATAAAAGGTCACAAAATTAATTCAGCAAGTCAATGTTTGAAACCAGCTGGCTGAGAGCCTTGGGTATTTGGAAAATTAATGCGTGTATGTTCAAAATGTACGTGTGCACACTCTTAATAACCCTTTCATAGAGCAGAGAACACTGTGTCCACCTAACATTACAGTTGCACTTTCAAAGAGAAATTGGTAAACATACAGGATCTTACTTGAAGGATTTCTTAACCTCTTAACCTAGCGGAACCAGGGGTAAAATTGCATTTGGATTTCCAACTCTTTGAATTATTTTAATGTGTTATAGACCTTGAATCCAGTGAATTACAAATGACATTCATGCTACTCTTATAAACTCAACAGCGTCACATGTCTGTTTATGTCTCCCTAGTTATTTCAATCAAACCTAACTTGCCAAGGATATTTACTGTTTAATATAGGTCATTTTAACTTTGTGTTTATGGACTTAATAAAAACACAATTTTGGAGTGGATGTTTGGCCTAATGATTAAGACACTGCCTGGGATGCCTGCATCCCTTACCCGAGTACCTGGGTCCAAGTCCCCATGCCACTTTCTATTCCAGCTTCCTGCAAATGAATTCCTTGGGAAGCCACAGTTATGGTTCAAAAACTTATGTCCCTGCCTCCTTTACAGGAGACCTGGATTGAGCTCCCAGCTCCTGGCTTCAGCCCAGACCAGCCCTAACTGTTCCTGGCATTGGTGTTGTGGGGTGTGTGTGTAGGTAGAGGTTGCTGGTGGTAGTGAAGTAGCGTAAAGGAGAGCTCTGTCTCTTGTCTTTCTCTCTGTGTGTATGTGTCTTTCTGCCTACTAAATGAAAAAAAAATAATATTTTAGTACCATTATGGAGAATATGGTTATCCTTTTTAGAGTTGCTGGTTATTTTTGGTAATATTTACATAATTCTTATATGTAATTTAAATCATTCATTGTTGTGTCCACATTGTAGAATTTGTGGGAGGAGTAAATGGGTAAATCTGAGTCATTAATAACTAATATTTTTTGGGTGTTTTCTCTGTGTCAAGCTCTTGTCTAATGACTTTACATGTCAATCATGTATTGCGCATAGTAAGTCTCTGGAGAAGGTATAGTTATCTTCATTTTAGATATGAGAAAACAAATACAGGAGGAGTGAAGTAGTCTGCCTACTTCATGACATTTAGGTAAACTAATCTACCTAGAGTGCTCATTAATATATTTAATTTCAGTGGAATTACTTTTAATAAGACAGCCTATCTTGACAGCCCTTAAGAAAGAACTTAATTTGAATAAATTGTTCAGATCTGGTGCAATTTCTCTCTCTCTCTCTCTCTCTCTCTCTGTCTCTCTGTCTCTCTCTCTCTCAGGTCTAGGAACCACAAATTCTCAGTCCCAGAGGAGATCTGAGTAGTATTCTTTTCTAACAAAAGTGTTTAAGGGTGATGAATTATTTGGAATACTCACACAGTAATAGTCTCTGGAAGTGGGAGGAAGAGTTTTTTCCAATGGGCTGTCCTTGTGTGAAGCAAAATCAGAACTTTGTAAGGTCAGCAGGAAATTATATAAGGGTGTTCAAGAGCACTATTTCCTGACTTTGAAGAGATGTGGGGGAATGCCGTCATCTCACAGAAGGAATGGTAGCTCCGATGACTTCCAAGTCCTCCAGATTCCCTCCACTGAAATCCACTGGTTCTTCACTGACACACTTACAGAGAAGTGTGAAGTTGATGCATACACTTGCTTCTTTGCACCCTGCTATTCCATGTTTATAACTCCATTTCTCCTGTTATACTTGCCCCTCAGCTATTCTATGTGATCTTGAGAGATGTATGCCTTCTGCATTGGGCATTGCTTTTACAGGTCCCAGTCTCAAATCTATCTTTTGTTGATCTCTTACGGAAGTATAGATATCTTCTAGATATTCACAATCCTCTTTTAATGAATTTTAAAGATAGATGCATAAATAATTGTGATGGTATTTTATGTAGTAAATGATTCCTCACCTCCCCCCAAAAAGGCAGATTTACATATGAGGTAGTCTTCAAAAAGTTCATGGAAAGCATGTATTATGAAAAAATTACACATAAATGTCAACATTTTTGCACTTATTTAGCTATTTCATAGTAAATAATATACCTAAATTAGAGAAAATTTATTCTATATGTATGTTAATCACTACCAAAATCATATAATTTTTCCTTAACAATAGAATATTAAAATGTTATAAATTTCCTTTAAAAATAATTAATTTAAATTCTTTCAGATTGACATTAACACTTTCCTGCCCAATGGATCTGAAGAATTTTCCCATGGATGTACAAACATGTATAATGCAACTGGAAAGTTGTGAGTATGAAGATTTTACTTCTTCTGAAGACTTTTAGTGTATAGAACACATGACCTTCCCATCATTTGTACAGATAATTTATTTTGTAATTTTTTTGTAATTTTATTTTGTAATTTATTTTGTAATTTTAAATATTTACTGAATAACCATATAGTCTTTCACTAAACATTGAAAGAAATATCTATGAACACTTAATAACTATCAACTCTGAAAAAGAAGCAAATTGAATATCTATAAATAGTAGTTTTTAAACTAGAAATCAAATCTATGTCTTTATGCTTATCATTAAAATTAAAAAGAATAGGGGCATCCATCGTTGTGGCACAATAGGTTGATTGCTACTCAGGAAGCCTGCATCCTATAGCAGAGTGCCTAGGATTGAGTCACACCTCTGCTTCCAATCCAGCTTCCTGTTACTGAGTACAATAGGTAACATGATAGCCCAAGTACTTGGATTCCTGCTACTCATGTAGGTTGATGCAGATTTTTGGGGAAATGAACCAGTAGATGGAAGATTCATCCTCTCCCCACCCCTCTCTTTCTCTAACTTTCAAGTAAAATAAACAAGTAAAACTATTTTTAAAAAAGTAAAAAGGACATGATTCATTGAAAATAAACTATCATTTATTTTTTGAGTGCCAACTAACAGGACATGTGTTCTGTATATATTATTTTTTATACTCATAGCAAGAATATTATTATTTTCATGTTTCCAAAGTTGAAAATGGTCACTCTCACTGACTGAGTATTGTGCTAAATTTCACAGAGATGCTAAAGATAAACTACCTTGCTCCAAATCCTATCCGCCCCCTTGTTAACTAATATTTATACGTTAATATTATCCTACAGGGTATATTACAGATGTTATCTCAGAGGAAAGATTTTCTCATATGTAGTCAGAGATCTATGCCAGCTTTCAGACACTTCTCTAAATTTTGTCTTCAAAATGAGTCTTATCCATCACTGCTTAAGGCCAATATGGATGAAAATCTTAGGTGCATCTGTTTTTCCTGACTTACCTATATAATCAGCTCTAAATTGATTGCATTCCATGAAATGCATGGGAAAAAGTAAGCAACATGCTGTGTTTTTCCTCTGGCATTCGGTTACCTTGGGAGTAAAAGTCCTATTTGGATGGATTTCTTGAAGAAATGGAACATTGAGCCTGTGATTTTAAAGTAAATTGAAAATATAGAATCGGGGTGGCGCTGTGGTGCAGTGGGTTAATGCCCTGGCCTGAGGCACCGGCCTCCCATATGGGTGCCAGTTCTAGTCCCAGCTGCTCCTCTTCCAATCCAGCTCTCTGCTACGGCCTGGGAAAGCAGTGGAAGATGGTCCAAGCCCTTGGGCCCCTGCACCCACATGGGAGACCCGGAAGAAGCTCCTGGCTCCTGGCTTCAGATCAGCTCAGCTCTGGCCATTGCGGTCATCTGGGGAGTGAACCAGTGAATGGAAGATCTCTCTCTCTCTCTTTGTCTCTACCTCTCTCTGTAATTCTGTCTTTCAAATAAATAAAATAAATCTATAAAAAAAGTATATTATCACAAAAAATAAGAGAAAAAGGGAAGACAGGAATGAGGAGGGAGAGAAGGAGGCAGGGAGAAAGGGATCATTGTATTCAGGAATCATATCTGTGAATTCATGTAATCTGTTCTCTATATATTAATAAATTTAATAAATAACAATTTTAAAAAGTTGAAAAAAAGTGGATCTTGGGACTTCAGTCTCAGAAACAAGGTGTGCAGTGTTACAGAGATGTCACTAGATGGCATACCTACCCTGTGGGGGTACATGACCAGCCCCTCCCCCAAATTGTTTTTCTTAAGAAAGTGGAAATATATATTTCTCTCATAATTCCTACTTATAAAATTTAAATGTGTTATTCTGCTAGTGTTCCTTAAATATTAAGTACATGTATAGATAAAGTACTAAAATAAATGAGAGGAAAATGAGATAATTTAAAATTGGAAGGCTATTTAGTGATATAAATGGGGAGGGGCAACAAAAGATTCCCAATAGCATAAATTTTGTCCTGTACCATGGAAAAAAGCAATCTGAGGACAGATTTATTATGTTGCAATGTGACGATGTCTATCAAACTATCAAAAGCCAAAAACAGCTGGAAGACACTTGATGCAATGATTAAGATGCCACATATAATCCCTTATTGGAGCATTTGGTTTGAATTCTGGCCCCTCTTCCAATCTAGTTTCTTGCTATTACACACCCTAGGATACAGCAGATGATAGCTCAAGTACTTGGGTTCCTGCCACCTGTGAAAAAAATGAGTATTCTGACCCAGGGCTCCTGCCCGGGCTGTTGCAGACATTTGCGAACTAAACTAACAGATGAAAGATTTCCCTCTCTCTCTCTCTCTGACTTTGAAGGGAAGGAAAGGAAAGGAAGGAAGGAAGGAAAAAAGGGAGGGGATGGAGGGAAGAAGGGAGTATCATTATATTCTTAGAATTGTATGTATGAACTACGTTAAATCTGTTTTCCTTGTGTTAATATCACATTAACATAAAAAATTATAAAATATTTTTTGAAAAACATGTTAAACATTTTAAAAACATGAAAAACATGGCCGGCACCGCGGCTCAATAGGGTAATCCTCCGCCTTGCAGCGCTGGCACACCAGGTTCTGGTCCCAGTCAGGGCGCCGGATTCTGTCCCGGTTGCCCCTCTTCCTGTCCAGCTCTCTGCTGAGGCCCGAGAGGGCAGGGGAGGATGGCCCAAGTGCTTGGGCCCTGCCCTCACATGGGAGACCAGGAAAAGCACCTGGCTCCTGGCTTCAGATCAGCGTGGTGCGCCAGCCACAGCGCGCCAGCCTCAGCAGCCATTGGAGGGTGAACCAAAGGAAAAAGGAACACGTTTCTCTCTGTCTCTCTCTCTCACTGTCCACTCTGCCTGTCAAAAAAAAAAAAAAAAAAAAACATGAAAAACATGTTAAAAAAAAACTGTAACAGCCATATATAGAGTGGTCCAATTAGTCATATGAAATAGCTGAATGTAAAGCAGAAAACATAAAAACAGATGCTTAAGAAATACCTACATTTAGAAGTTGTTGGAAGAAATTCCAGTTGGTAAATTAAATTCAATTTTTTTTTGTATTAGAATAAACTGTCAAGAAGATCTGTAAAACAGTATTAAATGGTGTAAAAAATTTCAGATAATTGAAGAAATGTGTATTCTTATTAAGGAAAAACACAAATGTGGTTAGAAGGATAGTCAAAGCTGGATTTCAAAAAGCTTAAGTAAGATATGAGTGATGAGAGAGTGGGAACGACAAGTAGAATCTTGTCCATGAGTGTTAGTTACTAAGGAAAGTTGAGAAAGAGTACAGTACTTGTGGGAGAGTGAGGTCACCAGGCTTCGTTTTTAGGTTAAGAAGAACTTACTAGGGCTTATTTTCAGGACAGATATGGGGCTGCCTTTCTCAGGCCATTTCCACAACAGTCATTCTCAGCATGTGAAAAAATAGTCTGTTACCTATGTCCCCCAGTTTCTTAATTCTTTTATCAGGAATGAGTGAATTGCTTCAAGTGATCTTTTCATATTCAGTCATTAAGCATATCCTGACCTCTTAGAACTTAATTTAACACACAGTATAGGATAACCTTTCTTAACTGGTTTAGTAGATGCTAACTAAATCCTGTCAGTCAAAATAGAAGCTTATTGAAGCCAAAATTTTCAAGGTGTTTTTCTTATGTCTTTTTTAATGCAATTTTGCTTTTCTCTTCCCTTTTTTAAAAAAATAGTGGCTTAAAATGGCAAGTTAAAAGATTTTAAATAAGTTTAACTTACTAGAAAGTAAATAAAAAGAGTTTAACCCACTATAACACAAGATCTCTAAGAAAAACAGTGCCTCCTTCCCAATGAAATCTAACCACAAAAGGGAAGAAGAGAAACAATCAATAATGTTAAGGCATGGAAAATAAACAAAAATGCAAAAACCATTTAAAGGCAAAGGCCTAATGGCTGTGAGGTGTTATCTTCCTTAAATTCATTTAATGTACATCAACGGTGAGGACACATCTAAATGGCCTGGGAATGTCCCTTCACTTAAACACAAATTGAAAAAAAATTTGTCAAATCCATAAATATATATATATTCATTTTATTTGACAATTAGAGAAAAACAAATAGTTCTTCCCTCTGCTGGTTTACTTCCAAAATGCCTGCAATAGCTAGACCTGGATCAAATCAAATCTGAGAGCTGGGAACTCCATCTAGATCACATATATGGATGTCAAGAACCCAACCACTTGAACCAATACCTGCTGCTAACCAAAATGCACATTCCAAGGATCTTGGAATCCATAGTCCAGCTGGGACTTGAACCCTGGCACTGGTTCCTGGCACTTCAGGATGGAATTCGGACACTCCACACAGCATACTAACCACTGTGCAAAATACCTGCCCCTGAACTTTTGCTTGTTTCTGCTTACATTTTTATTGCCAAGCACACGTCCACGCACTACATGCAAGCTGAATGTGATGGAGCAAAGGCATACACCTCAGCCATTCTCACTCATTGCCCAAAAGAGGATAATACTGAAATGTATCCCTTGCCCTTGAAACTCAATTCAGTCTCACACCCTGTTGTCTTTACACCCCACCTTTGCATTCTTCCTCAGGTTTGGAGGCCCAGTGGCCACTTGAAAAGACCAGTGTGTAGGAATTCACCTCTGCCTGTCTGCCCAACCCCACCCTTAGTACGCCTAAGATATAAAAAAGGCCCACCTCCTGAGGTCAGGGCCTCCTGCTGCATGTTCCACCAATGTGCACGTTGTCCATGTGTCATGCTGCCGGCAGTTGGTCACCCACTTCGGTGAATTTATTTTCTCTGAATATATTCTGTCTGGCTGTAGATTCGTATTGTGCCTCCTGTTTGTTCTATGTCTCTTTTTCTAATGTTTTGGTGCTCTGTGTCAGGAAGCACCAATCTGGGACTCTTTTCCTAATGGAATGAAGACAGGTAAATTGTCATTCTTGTTTATGCTTGATATCATTAGAAGTACTGCTGAAAATTAAGATATACCCTTTCTCACTCTTAAATTAATAACTGGCATATCTGAAATAGAACAATCCACAAAACTAATTGGAGGGGTTGTTATAGAACCACTTTCCTAACAAAGGCCACCAACCAACAAGGAGTCATGCAGAGTGGGGGGAGGGGGCATCATAAAGAAAGAAGGTGTTAATTGCAGAGCACAGAGGGAAGAACTGAACAGTCATTGCTTAATTCCTGGGACCCCTGAGGCCTTAGATGTGGAGGTTCTTACAGATTGAAGCTGGGGCTAAGAGATGAATGTTCAGCTTGTATTTAAGTTCCTAGTTAACTGGGAAGAATTCTTGAAGCAACCCATCACATTTTCCTAACCTCTCCTTTCAACTTATGTCAGGATAACACTAAGGTCGTTGGTATGCTTCCACTCATCTCTTCCTTCATAATTTTAGCAGTCTTCCTTGGTTTACATTCTGATTTTGGCAAAATGCGTGTGCTAGTCTACTTTGTGTTTCTATATCAGAATATCATAGGGTAAATTTTAATGAAAATAAATTTGCTGGCCTAAATTCTGAAAACTGCAAAGTCCAAGATCAAGGCACTAGCATCTATTGAGAGTCTTCTTATGGCCTCATCTCATAATGGAAGGCAGAAGGTATAAGATGCAAAGGAAGTCAAACGTGTCCATTGTAATGGCAGTATGAATATGGAACTGTCATAACCTTGTCACCTCTTAAAAGTCCATCCTCTCAATTAAACTCTCCTACAATTACATTGACAAGTTTCAGCACAAGTTTGGAAGGAACAAACATTCAAACTGTAGCAATATATAAAGATAAAATGTACCACCTTAATCATTTTTACATGTAATATAGTAGACATAATATCATTTGGCACAGTGTTGTAAAACCAGTCTTCCAAGTTTGGGGGTGGGTGTTGTAGCATAGTGGGTTAAGCTGCCATTTGGGATGCCTGCATCTCATATCAGAGAGCTAGTTCTGAGTCCCAGATCCATCAATTCCGACCTAGCTTCCTGCTAATTTAAACTTTGGGAGGCAGCAGATGATGGCTCAAGTACTTGGATCCCTGCCATCCGTGTGGGAGATCCGGGTGAGTTACTGGCTCTAGGATTTAGCTTGGCCTAATCTCAGCTGTTGCACGTATTTGGGAAGTAAACCAGCAGAGGGAAGAATGAAAATAAAATAATTTTTTAATCTCTCAAAGTTTTTACCTGGCAAAACCGAAATACTGTACCCATTAAGTCACAATTCCCCATCCCTCCCTTCCCTCATTTCCCAGAAGCCACCATTTTTCTTGTTCCCATGAATTTAATAACTTTAGATTCATGTAAGTGGAATTACACAATATTTGTTTTTCTTGACTGATTTATTTCACTAAGCATTCTTTGTTAAAAATTCATCCACGTTGTAGCATGTATCAAACATTTCTTGCTTTTAAAGTCTGAATAATATTCTGTTGCAAGTATGTGCTACATTTTCTTTCTCCATTCCTCTGTGAATGAATACTTGTAAGGCTTCCAGATTTTGATGACTGTGATTAATGATGTTGTGAACACAGATGTACAAATATCCTCTTGTTGATTTTCAATTCTTTTAGATATGTATCCAGAAATAAAGTTGTTGGATAATAAGTTGATTCATTTTTAACTTCTCAAGGATCTACCTTATTGTTTTTCATAGCAGATGCACCATTTTACAGTCACCAACAGTGCACAGAGGTTCTAATTTCTCTACGTCCTCGCTAATATTTGCTGTGCTTTGTTTTGATGAACAGCAACCATTAGGTTCAGTAGACTATTTTGAATACAGAAGATTACTAATAAGTTAAAGAATTTCAGTCTTTTTTTCCTGTGATTCTGCCATTTGCCATGCTTTATTACTGTCACTGTTTTATTTCTTCTTTATTTCCTCCAAAAAGCTACAGTTCTTTTAACTCTCAGTTTTTTCACCTGAACCAAATGCATTTCCATAGCACACTGGTTCAAAATTTGAGTGGTGCTTTCCCTGGAGATGACTCCAGCTTCCAACTCCATGATCCCTTGAATGATACAGTACATCAGCTGCTACTTATACAAGAGGAAGAACTCAGGAAAATGCATTATATACTTAAGTGTTTCATTAAGAAACTATACAAACTACAAACCATTAATATTTCAGCAGCTCACTCTTCTGTTTTGTAAGATAAGTGAACTACATTAAAAGATAGCAAAGTTCTTCTGAATTCTTAAAAAAAAGATTTAAAAGATTATTCTCTAATATACAGGATGATAAATCTAAAAGATAAAATTCAGAAGGTAACATCCAGAAACCCAGTATATTAAACAAAAAAGGATCAAGAGTAAAATAAAACCAATTAGGTAAATAAAGATATAGGAATGTTCTGTAATGATTATAAACAGGAAAGTCAGCCAAATTAAAAAACATGAGAACATGAAAATGAGAAAAAAAATGTGTGAATGCAATTTTAGAGAAAATAATCCTAAAAAAATTAGAAGGCCACAGTATTGTAGAGGTAAACCTCAGAAGTGTTCCATACTGAGGTCAAAACCTAGGAAGTATGAATCATACTGGCAATTGCTCTGGTTGCTTACTTTATATCTTTTGTTCTGAGGCAACCGGGTTCATGGTTCCCTACCAATGAATTCTTACTGGTTATGTAAGGAGCATCCCACTCAGATTTCAAAAGATTTTGAAGTCTCCAAAGTACTTAGAGAATGCTTACTCAAATTTATAATCGCTCAGAAATCCCAAGGGGCCTATTTCTTCACAATGTATATTATCAGTATTCCGTGGCTGGTTTAGAGTAATTTGTTGATTTATTTTTGTTAAGAGTAGAATGAAACATACAAATGCAATTACCGAAAAAAAAAGTTCTGCGAATTTGCTTATTCTTGGTCACAGTAAGGAGAATCATATCATTTCCAGTCCTTAGGCCTGCTAAACATTGCTGAATGGAAATAATGATTATAGGAGTAGACATTTTTTAAAGATTTATTTATTTATTTGAAAGTCAGAATCACAGAAAGAGGAAGAGACGGAAGACACACACACACACACACAGAGATCTTCCATCCACTGGCTCACTCCCCAAATGGACACAATGGCCAGGGCTGGGCCAGGCCGAACCCAGGAGGCTGGAGATTCAGATGGGTGCAGGGACACAGACACTTGGACCATCCTCTGCTGCTTTCCCAGGTGCATTAGCAGGGAGCTGGACCAGAAGTGGAGCAGCCAGGTCTTAAACTAGTGGCCATATGGGATGCCGGTGTCACAGACAGCAGCTTTACCCTCTATTCTACAGTGCTGGCCTCAGAGATAGATATTTGACCCAGAAATGAAGGTGGCATTTGGGACACCCATACTTCAAATCAGAGTGCATGACTTTATGTCTCAACTCCACTCCCAGTTACAGCTTCCTGCTAATGTGCTCCCTTGGATGCAGTAGAGGAGGGCCCAAGTGAATGGGTAGCACACATAAAGCACACATAAAGGGCCTGGATTGAGTTCAGGTTCTTAGTCTCTCAGTTTTGGTCTGTCCCAGCCCTGGCTATTGTGGCCATTGGGGAGTAAACTTGCGAGTGGGAAATCATTCTTTCTCTGGCTCTCACATAAATTACATTAAAAAAATAATACAGGTCTCTATAAAAATGAGGGTTTTCTGCATTTGTTTTTAAACATAAACATGATAAAAAATATAACATCAGTACAAGTTACAATGTTTTATATGAACAGTGACTTTTTTTCTATGTTACTAATTGTCACAAAATTTCCCTACACAGCTATTACGGAATGTAGCTGAGTAGTCAGGACTACTGGATATAGTTAACATGAGCATTTGTAAAACAAGCCTTCATCTCCAACATAATTATAATCACTGATATTTTGTCACTTCCATGATATATCCTTTCTATGCAAAAACTCTCTTCCCAAGAGTTAGTCTTTCATGTTTAACTAAAATATATTATCATTTAATTTTAGCAAATCATGAATTAGAACACCAAGAAAAATATCTTGGGAGTGTAGCTTATGATAACATTGAATGATTTAACAAATAATTTTATGAAATCTTTAACAAATTGTAATTTATCTGGTAACCAATGTAAGCAGAATTTAAAGGCTGTAGAGCTATGAATTTATCATTTATTTGCTATAAACAACTTAAGGCTTGTATACTTCAAATTGTAAGCCTTCCTAATGCAACAATACAATCAACAGGATATGCCATTTGAAAACATATTAACTTAAGTAACTTTTTATTATTATAGTAGTTCTCATAACTATATTAATTATCCTATAAATCTGTTTTTTTCAGATTCATCATTGATTTCTATATACAATTTCAGGATTTTAGGTGAAAGAGAATCAAATATAATTCCTCACTTTTAATGATATCATTTTTTGCACAAATGACATTTTAATTTTAGGTGTATTTGATATCGTAAGATTTAGTTGCAAGTAAAACGTCAGCTAACTTTTGTCTAATTTGGTAATCTTTTTTGTTTAGTTTTAATAACAAATATTTTTGAAGTAATTATAATTGCTAGGAAATCTGAAAGGAATAATGTGGCTGTATTTATATGGAAAATTATAAAATAATAAATAATTGAAAGTTACATATAGATTCCTATAAAGGCTAATGCACATCAGTTTTTATTAGACTATGTGTATTACTGTGTTTGAAATCTGTCCATTACCATGCTGATTACTTCTGTTGAGCATGTAAATGAAAGTATTTTAGTGATATATTTCAAATTCAAACCTGAATTTATACTAAAATTTTATAATTTCATTCCCTGTTTAAGCTACCTAATCACATTAAAATCTGAATTTTATGTCATTATGAATACCAGTTCATAATGGCACTCTTCAAATGTTTTCAGAAATAAGAATCTGAAATAGGTTTTCTTATTTTTTAAAAGATATTTATTTATTTATTTGAGAGGTAGAGTTACAGACAGTGAGACGGAAAGACAGAGAAAGGTCTTCCTTCCATTGGTCCACTCCCTAGATGGCTGCAACGGCTGGAGCCAGGAATCAGGTGCTTCTTCCTGGTCTCCCATGCAGTTGCAGGAGCCCAAGCACTTGGGCCATCTTCTACTGCTTTCCCAGGTCATAGCAGAGAGCTGGATTGGAAGAGGAGCAGCTGGGACTAGAACTGGTGCCCTTACGGGATGTCGGCACCTCAGGCGGAGGATCAGCCTACTGTGCCACGGTGTCGGCCCATGAAGTCAGTTTTCATATGGAACTTTTTCTCTAGGATTGACTCAGCTTCCAGTTCTTGTGAATGAACAGTGATACTGAAATAGCCGGCATCAAAAACATCAAGCTAAAGGATTATTATAGTGTTTTTAGTTTTCTCCTGAAAGCATCAGAACAATTTAGGAACTGCCAAACTGATTTGGCTGAAAATGTCTTTGTGAATGGATTATTTCTTAAATATGCACAGATCTAATACTTTCAGAGGCAGACAAGTAACATTTCCAGCAACATGGTTTACTCCAAAGAGATGGTCAAGCAGACCCCTCTTAAAACCATGGCTAAAGGAGAAATCTGATCAATTACAACACCTTTTTCTCAAGAAAATTGACTCAAAGGTTCTTTTCTGATTTTAGTTGTGATTTAAAAGCATTTTAAACACTGTATATTAAATGTGTGACAATTTTCTGAGGTTTTGAAAAATATGAGTAAAGTTATTGGTATGATTGTCATTTTAGAAGAGCAGTTAGCAGTCATAAGGTATCTTATTATTCATCATTATCCAAAATTAAAAAAAGAGGAGAGCTTAAATCTATGATTAAAAACCAAGTGCCTCTGGTCTTCCAAGAAAAAAATTTAACCAAAGTATATCTAAGATGATGGTTATAGGTCAATTTTATCAGAGAGTTTTAGAAAAAGTGTAATTACTAAGAAAATATTTAATATTTAATAGGCTTGAAATTTAAATGAAATCATATGTAACAGCCTGATTTATGGTAAAAGAATTCAAATTAAATGCATGAATTATAAATAAAAATATTTTAGATAAATACATTTTGACATAGCAGTTGTTCCTTGTCAGTTCAATAAAACTTACTTGAGTAATATTTCTCCTAGCAATATGTCAGCATGTGCCAACAGTGAGCATGTTTTTCCTTTTGCTTTTTAAATTCCAACTGCTGATTAAGAACATAAGCATTTGCTAAGTAGGTCAAACTCGAAATCTCTGTTTCTTTCATTCTCTCTCTCTCTCTTTCTGCTAATAACATTTGCGATAACTAAACCAAATATTCTCATTTAGTTTTAAAACTAAATGTGAATCTACAATTTATTAATAAACCTCTAAACTCATTGTAACTTAAATATATGTCCGTTCTAATAAGTTCTTCCTTCATAGGAAGGTACTTCAAAAAATTTATGAAAACATGGAATTAAAAGACAAGCTATTAGGGCTGGCATTGCGATACAGCATGTTAAGGTACTGCTTGCAATGCTTTGTTCAAGTCCCTACTATTCCCCTTCCAGTAAAACTTACTGCTAATGTTCCTGGGAAGGCTGCAAAATGTAGTCCAATTACTTGGGTCCCTGTCACCCATGTGACAGATGTGGACAGAGTTTCTGACACCGGCAATCACAATTCTTCTCCTTCTCCAGATTCTATAATTTTGCCTTTTCCAGAATAACATATAATTAGAATCCTACAGTGTATAACCTTTACAGATTGATTTCTTTCATTTAGAAATTTGCCTTTGGGGCTGGCACTGTGGCACAGCAGGTTAAAAGCCCTGGCCTAAAGCGCCGGCATCCCATATGGGTGCAGGTTCTATTCCCTGCTGCTCATCTTCTGATTCAGCTCTCTGCTGTGGCCTGAAAAAGCAGTAGAAGATGGCCCAGGTCGTTGGGCCCCTGAACCCATGGAAGAAGCTCCTGGCTCCTGGCTTCAGATCTGGGGAGTGAACCAGCAGATGGAAGACCTCTCTTTCTGTCTCTACATCTCTCTCTATCTTTCAAATAAATCAAATAAATCTGTTTTTTAAAAAAAGAAATTCACCTTTAAGATTCCTCCATGTCTTCCCATGGCTTCAGGGATCATTTTTTTTTTTTTTTTAGCATCGAATAATATTCCATTGTCTGGATATAACACAATTTATCCATAAACCTATGGATAAGGCATCTCAGTTGTTCCCAAGTTATGAAAATTATGAATAAATTTGCTCTAAATATCGGTGTGCAGGTTTTTGTATTGTTGTGTTTTCAACTCCTATGGATAAATACCAATGAGCATAATTCCCTGTTTGTATAGTAAGAGTATATTAGGTTTGTAAGACATGCCAAACTCTCTTCCCATGTAGCTGTACCATTTTTGCAGTTCCACCAGCAATTGTTATTCCACATTCTCACCAGCAGTCTATGTTTTGACTTTTAACCATTGTCCTAGGCAGACTGGGGTCTTGTTCTAATTTGTGATTACCTAATGATGCATAATAAGGTTTCTAAATGATTGTAGCTTTAGATCACCAGATATCTTTTGACCATTCCACTCTCAATATTTCATATGTACACATAGTTAAATAAGGATAATTAAATCAAGATTTCCCAAAATAACCTACATTCTTATCTAATGACATGAGGAGAAAATGTGAAATTGTAAAATTGCATAATTTATTGGAGGGTTGGAGGAATCCAAAGAAAAGTTAGAATTCTTTTCTTCAAACTTTGCAAACCTCTCGAGAATATTATTTATTTTATTTATTAATACATTTAAACTTCAAAGTATGAGGACTTATTTAAGTATATATCCAGTATTTTTCTCAGATATCTGCATCAAAAATCTATAATTTTTAAAGGGAATTATAGATAATTGCATTTCAAGCTCCCTGCTCATTGCTGGAAGGTCAATTTACCAGAGACAAAAGTTAATGCAAAGAAATCATGCTTATTCAAGAGGCTAGCAATCTTGAGGGAAAAACAAATACTTGTGTCTCCAAAAAGTGCTTTTTCCCTGATTTTCAGGTTAGCAAGAGGAATTTCTAAAAAAAAAAAGTAAGGGGTAATTAAGGGAGGTTAAGGAGGATAATGAGTGAAGTTAAGGAGGATAATGAGTGAAATTGATTGCAAATAGTTAAATTGAAACTGGTTAAGTCATGTTTCGTTTGGATTAATACTACACTGTTAGATTTGGTGACTATAGACCCCTGACCAGGTGGTGAGCCCTTCAGTGTTGGACTTATTGGTCACAAATTAATCCTTACCTGAAATACTACAATACTAGTCATCTTCTTGCAGTTAACCCCTCCTAGAATTTTTTATCTGTTGAATTAAAGGTTGGTCTGATTAACTATAAAGTTGACAATTGATTTTTCTTAGGCAGAATGTGAAAAGAAAATCTATTTACTATAGTTATGATTGCAAGCATAACATAAATTCTTCAGATATCCTTTCCCCCATAGTGTTACACAACACTGTATCTGTGGAATTTTTAAACCTGAGTCTACTGGGCTGCAATTGCCATATTGTTGCTTTCGTATGGACACCGTGCCACTACCAGATGCTGAATATTGGTTGTTGTTTTGTCATTGGCCATTCCACAGTATCCCCAAAGATGCCCCTCAATAAAGGCAGGATCCAGAGACATTTTCTGCATTTCTCAAGTTCTATCAGCGTGTTGTTTCCAAGCCTCATAGATAGTCACAACTATGATACTCCATTTGATGTTGCACCACCCTTACCTTGCTACATGCAGTTAGCACAATTATTAAATATTTTATCTGTGCTTCACTCTACTTCTAAGTTTCATCTTTGATTCATTTGATCAACCTCTCTGTTTCTATAATAGTAGCAACTGTTTCTTATTTTTGTATTACATTTCATCTAAACACATCTGTAACAGTATATCTGACTACATCAAAAAATAAGTTTGGAAAGGCCTTGGAGTTCATCTATTTTTCTTTCTGAAGTTTTAATTTATTTTTACTTTATTTAAAAGGCAAAGAGATGGAGAAAGAAACAGAGAGATCTTCCACCTGCTAGTTCACTTCCTGAATGTCCCAACAGCTGGGACTGGACCAGGTTGAATCTAGGAACCCAGAAACTGATGAGGAACTTCCACATGGGTGACAGGGACCCGCGTGCTTGAGTCATCACCTGCTGCCTCCCAGAGTGCATATTAGCAAAAAGCTGGAACTGGAAGCAGAGTCAGGACTCAAGTCTAGGTGCCCTAATATGGAATATGGATGTCTCAAGTAGCATCTTAACTGCTGTGCCAAACACTCTTCCAAATTCATACATTTGAATAAACTCAATAGATCTTTGTAAAAAATAAGAATGGGCGGGAGGGATGGTAGGGTGGAAAGTATCACTATGTTCCTGAATCTGTAGATAGGAAAAAAAAATGCATACCTTAAGTACTTTTTTTAAAAAAAAAATCTTTTATAACATTGCTGGCAAATAATTTTCCAGTCTTTGCTCGAGGGAAATATTTTGCCAATTCTGTGGTCAGACAATTTCATTAGATATTCTTACTTCTATGTAGCTGAAACATACCTCTTTGGCTGTTTCTATTCTGGATATTACTTTTCTGCCCTCAGCTTTCTAAGGAATTTTCTAAGACACTTTTATACCTTTTAAAATTTATTTTATGTACTATCTCTTGATAAATTCAGATATTCTTTTTTTTTAATTTATTTGACAGGTAGAGTTATAAACAGAGAAAGAGACAGAGAGGAAAGGTCTTCCTTCCATTGGTTCAATCCCCAAATGGCCACTATGGCTGGCGCTGTGTCGATACGAAGCCAGGAGCCAGGTGCTTCTTCCTGGTCTCCCATGCAGGTGCAGGGGCCCAAGCACTTGGGCCATCCTCCACTGCTTTCCTGGGCCACAGCAGAGAGCTGGACTGGAAGAGGAGCAACCAGAACTAGAAACCAGCGCCCATATGGGATGCCAGCACCGCAGGCAGAGGATTAACCAAGTGAGCCACAGCACTGGCCCCTAAATTTAGATATTCTTTAATTTTAATTATCTTCTCTAAGTAGAAGTGACTACCAAAACTATATCTCCAATACTGACCTCACTTTTAAAATATAAGTCCATTAGTAGCTCTTAGTGTATGTGTGTGGATCCCCACTGACGTTGAGCCTGGCTGGGAGGATTGATGGGGGTTAGGTACCTACATAAGACTGTAAGGTGCCCCCTGCATACCCAGGCTCTGAGGCTCAATTTGCCTAAGTGGAGCACCCACAGACAGATGGCTTGAAGAATATCTGTCTCTCTGTGGACTGGACAGGCTGGAACAGACCCTCTGTACCAGTGGTTGTGTGGAAGCTTTGTGTGCCAAGATTAAGGGGACTCTGCGGTGACACAATAGTGTACAGGATATAGCTGTGTCTCTGGTCATCACTGTGTGTGGCTCCACATGGGATAGGTCATTGAAGTGAAATGTGTGCTCAGAGTGAGGACTGCACAGAAGATTTGTGAGGTTCATGCAACAGTGCAGGTGAGTGTTGCATCCACTGGGGGCTAACACCTAGGCGATGACCACCTAGAAGGAAAGGAGGCAAGGGTGTGATCCCTCCAAACGAGGTGACCACTCCCCCAGTTTTGTTAGTAAGAGGAGATCTACCACACCCAATCTGGATATGCACCCCACCCTGGAGCACTGACCAGAGCTCCCTGGCTATGCCCAGCACACACCTCAAGGAATTCAGTGAAAGTGCAGACATTCCACTAAGCCACAGAGGCATAGTTCATAGAAGCCATCAGAGGAAAAACCAAAAAGTACCTCACAAATGGCTAAAATTAAATGCAAAAATTCAAGAAACAAGAATAAGGAAGGCAACATGACACCCACAAAGGAACACAAGAATATTTCAAAATTATAATGTGAGGATGAAGAGATTGAGGAAATTCAGAAGATGAATCACAGGATTACTCAGAAGAATCAGAAGCAAATCCATGAATTAAAGAAATCCATACATTACATGAACAAAAATTTTTCCAATGAAATTGATATCTTAAAAGTGAAATCAAAAGGAAATATTAGAAATGAAGAATTCAGTAGATCAAATAAAAAAATGTGGAGGAAGCCGTAACAACAATCCTGGAAAGGAGGAATTGAAAGTATTTCTAATGCAGATGACATGATTCCATGCATAGGAATCGAAAAGACTCCACTGAGAGATTATTGGAACTCATAAAATCTTCCATGTTCATAGATTTTAGAATCAATACCATCAAAATGTCTGTACTATCAAAAGCAATTTATAGATTCAATGCAATCCCAATCAAAATAACAAGGTGCTAAAATTCGTGAGGAAACACAAGATATCCTGAATAGCTAAGTAATCTTACACAGTAAAAACAAAGCTGGAGGCATCCCAATAACAGATTTCAGGACATGCTACAGGGCAATTATAATCAAAATAGCCTTGCACTGGCCCAAAAACAGACATGTGGACCAATGGAACAGATAGAAACTCCAGAAATCAATCCACGCATCTACAGCCAACTTATTTTTGACAAAGGAGCTAAAACCAACCCCTGAGGCAAGAACAGTCTCTTCAACAAATGCTACTGGGAGAGCTGGATCTCCATGTACAGAAATATGAAACAAGACTCCTGCCTTATTTCTTACACAAAAGTCCACTCAAATTGGATCAAAGACCTAAATCTATGACCTGATACCATCAAATTACTGGAGAATGTTGTGGAAACTGAAAGATATTGGCATAGGCAAAGACTTCTATGAAAAGACCCAGAAACTCAAGCAATAAAAGCCAAAATTGATAAATGGTATTACATCAAAATCAGAAGCTTTTGCACTGCAAAAGAAACAGTCAGCTGAGTGATAAGGCGACTGAAAGAATGGAAGAAAATATTTGCAAACTATGCAACTTATAAAAGGTTAATATCCATAAAGAGCTCAAGAAATTCACCACCAACAAAACAATCCTGTTAAGAAATGAGCAAAGGACATGAACAGGTATTTTTCAAGGGAGGAAATTCAAATGGCCAACAGACACATGAAAAAATACTCCAGAGAACTAGCCATCAGGGAAATACAAATCAAAACCATAATGAGGGTTTACCTCACCCTGGTTGGAATGGCTCTCACACAGAAATCAAGAAACAACAACTATTACTGTGTCAGATTGTATTTTGTTTATATTTCCTTGCTCTACAGAGATTGACTGTATTTTATGACTGATTTTTTTTATTGAGTAGATTTTTTAACTTTATTTAAATCATCAAAAAAAAAAAAAAAGAAACAACAAATGCTGGCAAAGATGTGGGGAAAAAGGTACCCTAATCCACTGTTGATTGTAATATAAGCTGATACAGCCATTGTGGAAGTAGTTCGTAGATGCCTCAGAAATATGAATATAGATCCTACCATATGATTCAGCCTGGAATTTACCAAACCAAAAGAAATTAGCATATGAAAGAGTTATCTGTACCCCCTTGTTTATTACAACTCAATTCACAATAGCTAAGATATGGAATCAACCCAGATGTCCATCAACTGTTACTGGATAAAGAAATTATTTTATATATACACTATAGAGTACTACTCAACTGTAAAAAGAAAATGAAATCCTCTTTTGTAACAAAATGGATGCAACTGGAAACCATTATAATTAATGAAATTAGCCAGTCCTAAAATGACAAATACTATATATTTTCCCTGATCTGTGGTAACTAATAGAGTATCTAAAATGTAATGTGTTGGAGTGAAGTTCACATTTTGAGATTTGATGACTGTTTACAACCCTTGCGTCTGCTTTTCTTCATACTGTTAGTTGAACTATTTACTTATTGTAAGTTTAAACTTATGATTATAAAATAAAAACAAAAAATAAAATTAGTAATAGAAAAATAAGGGGCTGGTGCTGTGGCGTAGTGGGTGAAGTCGCTGCTTGCATGCCAACATCCCATATAGGTACCAGTTTTGATTCCCGGCTGCTCCACTTCTGATCCAGCTTTCTGCTATGGCCTGGGAAAGCAGCGGAAGATGGCCCAAGTCCTTGGGCGCCTGCACTTATGTGGGAGACCTAAAAGAAGCTCCTGGCTCCTGGCTTCAGATTCATGCAGCTTCAGCCATTGTGGCCATTTGAGGAGTGAACCAGTGGATGGAAGACCTCTCTCTCTCTCTCTCTCTCTCTCTCTGCCTCTCTTTCTCTTTGTATAATTCTGATGTTCAAATAAATAAATAAATCTTTAAAAATGAAATAGAAAAATAAAAATTAAATTAAAAATTAAAAATAATAAAAATAAATAGCCCTATAAGAATTTTTAAAAAAGGAATTTTATTTGTGAACTATATGAATCCATTAAAACTTACAGTAAAAAACATTTTACAAAAAGTATTTGAGGTGTTTAACTACAGAAAAATAAAATAAAACATAGTTCCATGTTTCCAACTACTTTAAACAGACATGGGGCCTTCAAAAATTATTGAAAAATGTGTATTATTAAAAAAGTGTGAATTTCAAAACATTTTGTACTAAAATAAACTTATCTTTTAATTCCATTTTTTGCATGAAATGTTAAGAGTACCCCTCATCTAAGACAATTTTAAATTTGTTAACATCAACATCTGTGTCTCCTGCTGGTATCTTAAGTTCAATGAAACCAACATAAACTCATTATATACAAACACAAACACAAACACACACAAACACCCTCTCTTCCTCCTTTTCCCTTCTCTATTTTCAATTCAAAATTTCTAGCACTTGTTATATGCTACATACTATTTTAGGTACTAAAAAATTTAAGTAATAAAAATTTTGGCAATAAGATAATAAATCTCTTTTGTAATGATTAGATTCTATGGAGCAGTGTAGAAAAGCAAAAATATAATGAATAAATGAGTTATAAGGTAAGGATAACTACTAAGGAAAAATCACAGGAAACAAATAATGAGAACAGATGGGAGGAAAGGTATTTTATAAGGTGGTCAAAGCAAGCATTCCTAATTACATGAGATGTGAGATTTTACAACTGTGGCATAGACATCTGTGATGTAAACTAGAACCTGAACATTTTTAGCTGCTTACTTTTCTATAAATATGAATATTAATTAGATTAAGTCCCAATTTTGTTAAAATGATCAACTGAAGAATTTCCTCTGAGTTATATTTTGGGAGGGACAATGCAAAAGAATGAGAGGTTGCTTTGTTTTATTTTCTCAAGAGATATCTAAAGTATCTGAAAACAGTAGTGTCCTAAAGATTAGTGTGATATGAAATTGGAAACCATATCTTTATCAATATTTAAAATAGAATTAATTTGACTATCTTTTACCTTGAATGAATTTTTTATATACATGTGATTTTTTTTTAACATTATACTTTGGTCATTTGGAAACCATTAATTTAATATCCAGATCTTCCAAACAATTGATATATTTCATTGTATAATAGCAGAAGCTAACATCTGTTAATGTTATCATATAGCTCATCAAAAAACCCTTATGTTGTGGGAAGCTGTTCTAATACTTCTCAAAAATTATAATTTTGATTGAAAGTTTAAAATGTACCATTGAAAGCAAATACTTTCAGTTGTTTTCATTGACATGGTAGCTTCATTTCTTCATTTTCAAGAAAATGCCCTTCTAAACATCCATACACAGTAATCACAATTTTCAAACTTTTTTTTTTTTTAAATAAAAAAGCTGGAACCGGCACTGTGGCCTAGCTGGTAAGGCCACCACCTGCAGTGCTGGCATCCCATATGGGTGCCAGTTCTAGTCCTGGCTGCTCCACTTCCAATCCAACTCTCTGCTATGGCCTGGGAAAGCAGTAGGAGATGGCCCAAGCCCTTAGGCCCCTGCACCCATGTGGGAGACCTGGAGGAAGCTCCTGGCTCCTGGCTTCAGATCGGTGCAGCTCCAGCTGTTGCGGCAAACTGGGGAGTGAACCAGCAGATGGAAGACCGTTCTCTCTCTCTATCTCTGCCTGCTTTTGCCTATCAGTAACTCTGCCTTTCGAATAAAATAATTAAATCTTAAAAAAATAAATAAATAAAACAAAAATGCTGTTTCACAGAAATGCCAGCTAGTTCAATTTGTAACTTCATAACACTGGTGACTTTCCTCGAAAGAACTGTTGAATTAAAGCATGCAACTCGGCGATGTGCTTGATGTGGACATGCCATGTGGAAGTACAGGATATTGAGATCTTTACAAATGATCAACATTTAATAAATCTAGTAATTGTTACTACTCCACCCAGGATCAAGTATTGTTAAATAAAGTGGCATTGATTTTACTGAGGATGTTTACTGCTTCATGAGTTGTCAAGGACATTGATAAATAAAAGTGGCATCCTGTTTAGAGATATGGCAGTAAGGAATAGAATAAGCAGCAGCACAGTTTGGTGCCACTGCCTTAATTTGTGCTAAAGGACTAAAATTCACCTACCATTGGTTTTTCAACATCAGGGCAAAGGTTAACACAAGGAATAAAGGCAAACAATGTCTTACCATGATTGTGAAAGTAATTTTGACCTTGCAAATCACATGAAAGGATAATGCTTTATTCTAAAGCATAATTTTTGTTACATTATTCCCTTGCTCAAAAGATTTTAATTGCTCTTTGTTTCCCACAGAACATTTTTGAAAGTCATTTTTTCAAGCTGAATTCTAAAAATTATATAACTTGTATTAATCTGTTTATCTGTTTATTTCTATTTCTATTTTGTTTTTTTATCTGTTGTTTCATTTGCTCTTGCACAAAATCAGGTTCTGGATAAATGAAACTATTACTATTTCTATTATAAATCTTAAGGTTTAGTCATTTCTTTCAAATAATTTCGCTGTTTCTTTTTCTTGAATTGTTTTGCTATCCTCACATTCTTTAGATGCAGGTCCTGCCTTATTGTAAGGTCCAACTCAAATGAAGCTTAAGTACATGTCATAGACCCCTCTTCTGAAGATACAAGGCCCTCATTCCGCTGGCTATCTCTGGAAGATTCCTTCCAGTTATTGAGGGGGGTAGGAGTGATCAGTTCCCTTCTCCACCCTATGTTCTGTCCATGCTACCCTGGTTCACGCTAGTTATTTCTAATCACTCAAGTGTCTTTCTCTGAAATAAAAGGTTATTTCCAGGAAAATTTATATGGAACAAGTTCCCTTGCATGATGCTTTGTAGACCTACAGTTTCTCCTTGCTTTGCCTGACATCTTACTTCAGAGGCTACAACATGTTTTCTCTCTCTTTCTACTTTCATGGTAATTGTGCACCAATGAACTCATTTATCAGAATAACAGAAATCCTGCCCCACAGGTCCTATTGACTTTTTTTTTTTATTTAGTAAATATAAATTTCCAAAGTACAGTTTATGGATTACAGTGGCTCCCCCCTCCCCATAATTTCCCTCCCACTCGCACCCCTCCCATCTCCCGCTCCCTCTCCCATTCCATTCACATCAAGATTCATTTTCAGTTATCTTTATATACAGAAGATCGATTCAGTATATATTAAGTAAAGATTTCATCAGTTTGCACCCACACAGAAACACAGAGTGTAAAATACTGTTTCAGTACTAGTTATAGCATTACTTCACATTAGACAACACATTAAGGACAGATCCCACGTGAGAAGTAAGTACACAGTGACTCCTGATGTTGACTTAACAATTTGACACTCTTGTTTATGGCGTCAGTAATCTCCCTAGGCTCTAGTCATGAGTTGCCAAGGCTATGGAAGCCTTTAGGGTTCGCCGACTTCGATCTTATTCCGACAGGGTCATAGTCAAAGTGGAAGTTCTCTCCTCCCTTCAGAGAAAGGTACCTCCTTCTTTGATGGCCCCGTTCTTTCCACTGGGATCTCACTTGCAGAGGTCCTATTGACTTTTGATTCTGTCTCTGCAGTAGCTTTAACATACATCTCAATAGTTTTTTACTAAAAAGGAAGAAAGGAGAAAATTCTGCTTATCACAGATCACACCCGTATAGAAATAAGTAGTTTAATTTATCAGAGGCTGTTGACGTATTACAAAGTCCATTAGTTAATTTTATCGTTAACTGATATTTTGTGCAATAATTTTCTCCTTCACAAACTATGCCATGTGGATTTTCTTTGTGCTCTTGTTTTTGATGGATAACAGATATTTGCATTTAAATATCACTTTGATTATGAACATATAAGTAGATTTCTTTAATCTAAAAGAGTTAATAATTAAATCAATAAATGCATTTGGTGGTGGTGTTTTCCTTTCACAAACGTTTTAGTTTAAGTCATTTTCTAACCAATAAAAATTTCAAGTATGTTGAAGGAGTCTTCAGTGACTTGAAAGAAGGTGAGTGGAAACTTAATGGTGTGGAAACAAAATGAAGATTGCTGATGTAATCCAGAAGCTGCCCATCCTATGGAAGGAGTATATATATGCATATACCTTAAAGTTTCTACATGCCATATTACATTTTTTAGACCGATTCTTTTTCTTGCATTATTTGTGAAGTGTTATATACAGACTTCAGTAAACTTTTTGGAATGGAATTAGGCAATGCATAGTTGAATGTACAGTAGTAAAATGACAGAGTTGGATCTTCTCATCTGATGAGACTACACGTATTTTTTTTTTTCTTTCTTTCCTTTGAATGCACTTTCTTTATGTTTTGCCTAGTTGGGTACACAATGAATGATCTCATTTTTGAATGGCAAGATGAGGCACCTGTACAAGTGGCAGAAGGACTCACTTTACCCCAATTTCTGTTAAAAGAGGAAAAAGATTTACGATATTGCACTAAACATTACAATACAGGTACGCGTTGAAGCTTGTCTTTATACTTATAACTTGTGATTTTATGATATCCAGATGTTTCTTGAGTATAATGGTAGGTTAATTATTTCAACTGTGTATAGCTCAGTCATGGTCACAGAACATGAAATGGATGCATTTTCAATTTATATATATTTTACCTTATTGCACATTGTTCTGTAACTGGTTTGTACGGGTCCAGTTATATATGTTAAGATTTTTTTGTGAGAAGCCCATAGTTACCGTTATGGTTTGAATATATCTCCCTAGCCTTCATGCACTGGATGCTTGGTTCTCAGTGTGATGATGTGAGAGGTAGTGGAAGATTTAAAAAGTTGGGCCTGGTGGAAGGTAATTAGATCATAGGTGCTGCCTTCAGAGGGGAAGTTCTTGCAGGACCTCAGTTACTTCTCACATGTATGGGTTGTTATAAAATGGGCCATCCCCTGAGCTTTCCTTCTCCTGCAAATGGCTGTTTCCCTTTCCGCCTCTCCACTATATTACGACCGAACAAGGGCGCCCTCACCCGCGCTGAGCTGGTGCTGATGTCATGCTCTTGCAGCTTCAAAACTGTAAGCTAAATAAATTTCTTTTCTTTACGGCCACGCAGTCTCAGGTATTTTGTTATAGTAGTAGAATCTGAACTGATGTAGTTACACCAAGGTGATGTTTAAAAAAATTCCTTTAGTTTGTATATGAGTGATAAAAGTCTTTTAAAATTATTTTTGGGCTGTAAACATCTGCTATCACACACACACAAAGAAATTTCTTCGTAGTTCAACCTAAATTTTTGTAAACTTTCCTTTTGCCAAATTTTTTAGGAATATTGAGGTATTTTTATCTAAGCAGTTAATACTCACACTGACATAGGAAGCTTTTGCCCTTGAGTGTAGTTATCAGATATATTTATTTGAAAATATTAAGACTGAGAAACTCAATATGATCATTTTAACTCTACAAAATCTGCGCATCTGCTTACTTCTTTCAACTGGTTGAGCTAGCCCCGATATATTTGCTAATTAATATGTTTCTAACATAATATATTGCTGTGAATTCCACTAAAACTCCATTCCTAGGTGTTGTTTGGGACATCACCCCAATGTGGCAAGTGCATGGCTTCCCGCTAGCACCAGCTGCTATTTTACCATTTAATTATAGTAACTATGATATATCACGGATTCTGCATTTTTCAGAACTATGAGCTGACCTTTCACTATTTAAAGTCCCCAGAATTTAACAAATTCACAGTATCTGATCAAAAAGTCATTGTTATTAACTCAAAGGTGAAGCTTACATCTAACTTATAAGGGAGTCCAAGGTTAATATCCCAGCACAATATAAAGGACAGGCAAGTCAATAGCAACGCCCTTGTTCAACTTCTTCAGGGCAGTCATATTCATGACCCCCTTTTAGAGAAAAACTGACAAAAGCCTCTAGAGGTGGGTTATAGTGTTGCATTAGTTTGCTGGGGCTGATATGACAAATTTGCAGACATGGTGGCTTAAAACAATGTAAATGTATTTTTTCCCATTCTGAAATCAAGGTGTCAGCAGGATCAAGCTTTCTCTAGTACTCTGTGGAAGAATCGTTCCCTGCTTTTTCGTAATTCCTATTTCTGGATATCCTTCGTTTTAGATGCATTACTTTAGTCTCAGTTTCCATAGCCACGTGACATTCATTCTCATGCCTCTGTGTTCAAATTTTCCTCTCCTTATGAGGACATCAGAAATACCTAATTTGGGACACAACCTACCCAATATAACTTCATTTTAACTTGACTATATCTATGAATATCTTATTTCTAAGTAAGACCGCATTCACAGGTTCCAGGTGGACATTAATCTTAAGGAGATGTCATTTTAACCCAGAATAAGAGAGGCAGGGATTACTAAGGATACATTTCTATGATGCAGCATCTAAAGGCCCCTCCTTGGTTAGCATACTGTAGAGCTACCTACCAAGCTATTATATTTTAAAGGAAAAATAATCTTACATATGTGAATGGCTGATACAAGCAAAGAATTGAACAGGTGTTTTTCAGATGATATCAGTGGGAATTCAAACTGTATGATCTAAGAAATTAAAGCATAATAGTCTTCTCTAATTATAGAGAGAATCCAAGTATCTGGTAGTGTCTTCAATTAAATATGTGGTGAATTTCTTCAGACACCAAAGTCTTACTCCTAAAATACATTAGAACACTTTGTTAGTTATTTTTCAATAATAGACTCAAACACGGCAAGTGCAAAATAGAAAACAAAAACACTAAAAACACACTTATAAGTACCTTTTTCTCCTAAAAAAAAAAAAAAAAGAAATATACTGATTTTAAGAATGCTTTTAACTTGGGCTGGTGCCGTGGCTCACTTGGCTAATCCTCCGCCTGCGGCTCCGGCATCCCATATGGGCGCCGGTTCTAGTCCCGGTTGCTCCTCTTTAGTCCAGCTCTCTGCTATGGCCCGGGAAGGCAGTGGAGGATGGCCCAAGTGCTTGGGCTCCTGAACGCACATGGGAAACTGGGAGGAAGCACCTGGCTCCTGGCTTCGGATCGAAGCAGCATACCGGCTGTGGCAGCCATTTGGGGGGTGAACCAACGGAAGGAAGACCTTTGTCTCTTTCACTGTCTATAACTCTGCCTATCAAATAAAAAAAAATGCTGTTACCCACAAATGAATTTGACAAACTGAGAGGTTTTGTTGTTTTTTATGTTAATGAAAAATTGGTGGGTTTTGTACATTTTTTCTCTTTGTAATCACACGCATTCCATGTGTAAACAGTGTATACACACACACATACATGCACATAAGAACTGTGTGTTTGTGACTATTCTTCTATATACTTTTTTTCCCAGCACTATTCATAAAAACACATATTTCAATAAAACATGATAGCTTGTATTTTTCTTGAGCATCACAATAAAATCAGAGAAGTTATCCAAATAACCAGTCGTCAGGATTGGTTACTACTTATATAATGAGATTACTAAGTGAATTATTAGTTATAGCAAATATTTCAGTTATTCTTGCTCCACTTTATTTCAGTATTTTAAATGAAAATTTTAAAATATTTACATTTAATAGCATTTTAAATATGTTCATAAGATTCATTAAAAGTGGAATCCAAATTTCCTAGTGCTTACATGTCTTTATAACACTTCTAAGTCCAGAAGTCAAATCTATCCTTCATGAATGGGTAGTGCTCTTGCATCAGCTCTGAAATCACATGTGGCCCAAGATACAATAGGTTTCCACTTGATTCAATCTAGCAATACATTAGCAATTTTCCTTTATATGCTCTTTGATATCTTTTCTTCACTGTTGGGTCAGAGAATCATTCTTAAGCAGCAGAAGATTAACTCTGATCTCATCGCTCCAAATTAATTAGAAGATAGAAGATAGAATAAAACCAGAAGTTGGAGGTCCATAACATGGTGCAATGGGTTAAGCCACCACTTGGCAATACCATAATTCAATGTTTGAGTGCAGGTCTTAGTCTTAGTTACTCCACTCCCATCCAGCCTCCTGCTAATGCAGGAAAACAGCATAATATTGCCCAAGTATTTGGGTTCCTGCCTCCCACATGGGAGACCCAGATAGAGTTCCAGGGCTTCTTGTTTTTCTCCTACGCAACCCTGGTTGCATCAGCCGTTTGAGAAGTAAACCAGCAGATAAAAGATTGATCTCTTTCTTTCTCTCTTGCTCTGGCTCTCACTCACCACCTTCCAAATGTTTTGCTTTCAAATAAATAAATTTTAAAATCTTAGAAAAGAAAGAATTGGGTAAGTTAGAAGAGCTTTTCAAAAATATTCAATTATTTGATAGGGAGGGAGCAACAGAGAGAGAGCAAGGACAGATAACAGACGACATAAAGTAATAGAGATAATAGAGGAGGGAGTAGAACCAGGAGATTAGCAGATATATCAACTTCATGTTTAATTAAAAATTAATTTTTTCTGATATTTATTATATCCTATGGCAGAACTAAACAGTAGCGACATAAAGTCATAAGTACATAAAACAAATTAAACCTTTTTGATTTTGTTATTCACAAAATTATTAATAGGAAATAACATACTTGTTATTTGTTTGTGTTATTACTTACAGAACCATTCATATATGATCATATTTATTTCTTAACACTTACTTTAAAATAAATAGAAATAAAGTTCTCTGGAAAAAATAACTCTAGATTCTAAATTATACACTTTACAGCACCAGAAACAGTCAATGAGAACAGATTTTTATGTGGTAAGTATTCATTTCCTTAGTCTGCCTCAGAAGCAATTATTAGAATCAAGTGAAACAATAGATCTTGGAGTAATTAGTCAAATTTGAAGTGCTAGTCAAATGTGAAGTACTATTTCCTCAAAGAGCACACTGTTTCATTATATTGCCCTAGATGCTAAAATAAAAGTAAAAAATATGTTTTTCAGGGACCAACCTGAATATGTGAGTTAGAATATAATGAAATATTTTAAGACAAAATTATTATGAAAATGAAATTAAAAAATACTTGATGCCATAACAAAGATCTATTTTACTAATTGTTATACTTATTTACAACCAATTAGGAAAGTTCACATGTATAGAAGTGAGATTCCATCTTGAGCGACAAATGGGATACTATCTGATCCAGATGTACATTCCCAGTCTCCTCATTGTTATTCTGTCCTGGGTTTCATTTTGGATCAACATGGATGCAGCTCCAGCCAGGGTAGCATTGGGAATAACCACAGTGCTGACTATGACCACACAGAGTTCAGGATCACGAGCTTCTTTACCAAAGGTAAGTGTTCTGGAAAAACATACATGGACTTGCACATATACTTCAAAATATCTTTTTTTCTGATGTCAGATATTTCTCAAAAGGATTTTACTATTTATTACTGATTTTAAAAGTAGTATGTAAAGAGAGTAGAAAACTTGTAAAACACTAAAATAGATGAAGGAAAAATTATACAGAGCAGTGATATCTGCTTTTCACATTGTGTTATTTATTTAAATATCAATAATAGTCTTGCACACTGTGAAATTATTTGATCTATGATTTTTAAATATTTAAAAATATATAAAAACATTTATTTTATTTGATTCTACATGGTAGATTTAAAGGTAGCATAGTACTCCATTGTGTGCATATGCCATAATTTACTTTTTCAATTTCAAGACTAACACTACATTGAGTATTTTTACAATCAATGTTAATTATATGCATATATAGGTATACATATATATGTTTATAAGCAGACCCACACATGCATATATATATATATATATATGCTGCTTTACACATATTTCATATACACTCTTAGAGCTAGAACTTCTGAGCATTGAGGTGTATTGCCAAAGTTACCCCCAGAAAAAAATCGTACAAAGAACACTGCCACAAATATTGTATAAGTGTCCTGGCTACCCTGCAGTTCCAATCCACTTTCCTGCTAAGGTGCAGGGGATTGAGGCCCAGATACTTTGAGTTCCGAACTTCAAATGTAGAGAAAAGTTGACCACATATCTTGAATTTTGTGACAGCTAAGGGTTAAGAGGTTGAGCATATGTAATCACTTGTATTAGAATTTAGGAAGGCAGGGGCCGGCGCCATAGCTCACTTGGTTAATCCTCCACCTGTGGCGCCGGTATCCCATATGGGCTCCAGGTTCTAGTCCCGGTTGCTCCTCTTTCAGTACAGCTCTCTGCTGTGGCCCAGGGAGGCAGTGGAGGATGGCCCAAGTGTTTGGGCCCTGCACCCCCATGGGAGACCAGGAGGAAGCACCTGGCTCCTGGCTTCGGATCGGTGCAGCGCGTCGGCCGTAGCAGTCATTTGGGGAGTGAACCAACAATGGAAGAAAGACCTTTCTCTCTGTCTCTCTCTCTCACTGTCTAACTCTGCCTGTCTAATAAAAAAAAAAAAGAATTTAGGAAGGCATACACTAAAAACCCAAGAGAAGCAAGAATTAACCTATTGGTTGATGCCATTCAAAAATGTAGAAAATTGTTTATAATAGAACATATGATAAACATGATATAATATGGTATCATAATATAATTCTGATTATGTGATGACTAGAAAAACATGCTTGCATTTAAAAATAGATGTCTAAAACCATGCACCTTAAGGTCTGCTGTTTTTAACCTCACAAAAGAACCCTGAAATGCCTGCCATTGAAACAATCACTATTTATCTAGTGACAATTTCTAGCAGGTAGGAAAACAAAATTAAACTTAGGAAATAGAAGCAATGAAATATTAATTTATGGTAACTGTTTATTGTGCTGTCCAAACTTTCTGTTAATGCAAATCTTGTAGGACTTGAAGGAATTGGAAAATTAGTCAAATAACATTCAGAGAAGAGAATCTCTAGGAATATAATTTAAACAGCTCATTTGAAGTCCTTCACAGCTGAGATTCCTCTCATTTTCTATCATATTGACCTCTACAGTAGCATGATAAATCAAACACTTAATAGTCCAAACCAAGAGACTCTTGTGATTCAATCCTTGGAACTTGGAGCAATTTTACATTTCTGCAGTTCCTGCATTAGGTGGACAAAAGAGGGTGTCATATGCATCCCATTGTCAGAAAATGTTTCAGGTTGAATAATTTCTTGTGTTGTGTTTAAGATTGGATAATTTCAGTGTTCTTGGAGCAGAGTGAGAAAAAATGGCAGTCATTATGGGGCTACATACTGGAGAATTTTATAGTCCTTGATAATGTTTAGGTTTATTTTGTATGCAGTAGTAGTAGTAGGTCCCTGAAAGGTGTTTTGTTTTATAAGGTTTTTTTTTAGTTCTAAAATTTAACAATTTTTAACACTATGTACACATATGTAATATTTGTCTTGAAAACAGAGATATCAATATCAAAGTGAGGGATTAATGATAATGATTATAATTTGGTGAAAGAAGGGTGCATTGTCACATACATGGTATGATTCAGTGAAATATACCAATTGATACGACATCCACACAATATTTATATTCTCTAAATATTAAATTAGGAAAAATATATGATAAAATCACAAAGCTTAAATTTTTTAATGCGATAATACTGCAGCTTTGGCATCAAACTGATACAAAAATAAAATATGTATATGCAATTCTAAGAATATTTATCCTGAAACATGTCTTAAACTCCCTTCACAGCATACATACATATCCTAGAATCATAATACGGTCCCCTAAAAAATAAAAATGTGTGTAAATATGTCCTTTTGCTATGGAAGGAAGAACTTGGTCCTCAAATCTGTATTGAAATGCACTTTTGAGGCTTTTTTTATGTTCATGATTCCAGTTTGAAGTTATAAATAGAGGTCTTCAACTCCAGACAAAAAGACAATTGGAAGGTTTATGATTACATGAAAGATGATGTATAGAAATACAAAAAAACTTCAGCATGCACACACACACACACAAAACCAGAGAGAGAAAGGTCACAAAAATAATTTAACCTTAACTGAGTATGTCAAAAAAGGTAATATATAAAGAAAATCCAATAAGTATAACAGCATGCATATTTGAAGCATTTCTAGTGGCATTCAGATTTATTTTACAGTTCATGTAAGTGCTAAAAATGAGAAAGAGTCTCTGTCCTATTGAAGAGATGACAATAAACTCCAGTAACTGAAGTAGAAATCAGATATAACAGTGTGACTTTTCAAACTCCTTTAGTCTCTTTGGTTGCACTTTCTTTGACTGAAAGGATTGGTCAAGTTCATCTTTTCAAAATAATCTAGCTCCGTTATACAATTTTATGCTACATTTTAAATCTTAAAATAAGAACATTTATGTAGAAAACAAATCCCGTGTTAGAAGCGTTTTTTTTTCATTTTCTAAATCCTCTGAGTAGCATTAGTATGTACTTGACATAGTAGGACACTTGTGGGTGAC
This sequence comes from Lepus europaeus, assembly GCF_033115175.1. Taxonomy (NCBI): domain Eukaryota; kingdom Metazoa; phylum Chordata; class Mammalia; order Lagomorpha; family Leporidae; genus Lepus; species Lepus europaeus. Next base: position 35,518,328 of record NC_084842.1, read on the forward strand.
CCTCAGGATGATAAATGTCAGAATGTCAAATTTCACAATAACCGGTAGCCTGTGTGATTCACTGCCTCGTGCCTAATGCTCAGAGAAAATGAATCAGCCAGCTCCTTTTGCCTTTCCACTAGTAGCTCCACACTACTGCAACACTTGCTCCTCTATTTTTTTTAAGTTTTCTCTCTTTATATGAAAGACAAAATAGCAGAGAGAAATGGAGAACACACAGAAACACACAGAAAGTGCTATATACATTTCAATGTTCATGTTTCAGAAATTATGCCTTTCTAAAGGTAAAATTGTGTTTCATCTTATATCTCCTCTAACCACATTTTTGGGCTAGTGCTTAATTTGAAGAAAGAAATTTACAAAATATGCACGTTTTAATGTATGGATAATAAAATTTCTAAGCATTAATATCTGAAATATTCATATCAGAGACAATTATTTCCATGTGTTTATTTTTTTCAAACTGATACATATGTTATAATTTAGAAGCAGAAAATATATAGTTTTTCTATCAAATAAGTAACAAGATAAGTCAATCTGCTTACTCTCTTTTTCTTCGTGACTCTCCCCATCTACTGGAAGATCCTTTACCCAGCCCATCTCTAGACCATTACCCTTGTATTTTCTTCATAGCACTTCTGTTAACATTACGTGTTTGTATTTATTCTGTGTTTTCCTAAATTGAATGTAAACACCATTAATAATGGATATTATTTTTCTTCCTCATCTTTGTTCTTATAGCATAAAGAATATTACTTAGTACATCATTTTGTTCAACACATGTAGAATGAAAAACAAAAACTGAATAAATGTAGGTAATGTAAGAGAATAGCTGAAGCCTAATTTTGAATGTTTTTATAAACCATAAAACTGATTTTGGACTTTAAATTAATGAAAAGACAATTAAGAGTTTTATGAAGTTTTATGTTTTATGAAGGCAATACAATCAGACTTGTCTTTAAAAATGATCACTGGTGTGAATGATTGACCTAGCAGTTAAGATGTTGGTTAAGACAACTGCGTCCCATATTGAAGTGCCTTGGTTTGATACTGGCTCTTGCCTTGTTTCCTGCTAATGCAGACCCTGGGAGGCAGTGATGATGCCTCAAGTAATTAGATCCCTGCCACTCATGTGGGACACCTGGATTGCATTTCCAGCTTCCAGCTTCAGCTTAGCCCAGTCCCAGCCATTTTGGGCAATTGTGGAATGAGCTAGTAGATGGAACCTCAATCTATCTGACTCCTCTCTCTCTGTCTCACTCTCTCTTTCAATATCTTTCCTCAAATAAAAAATGTTAACAATTTATAATCATTGATTGCTGTGTCAAGGCTACCACTGAGGGAGTGGAAAAGTATTTGTTGTGGCTTAGATCAATGTGATGGAAGTAAGGAAGGAAATAATTTATAAATTTGAGAAATAGCGAGATTAACAGGCTTATTTTCTTTAGATGCAAGAGAAGACTACTAGGACTGAGGGTGACCAATGGTAAACAGAGGCGGACATTTTAGTTGGAGAAAGAAGTTGTGTGTTTTTATAGTCCGGTACAGATTCAGAACTTCTTTTTAGTCAGATTAAGTATGAGGTGTGTGAGACATCCAAAGGGTTTTGTTACATAAGAACTTGTCTATAGAGAGATCTAGTCAGGAAATAGAAACTTGAAGCTGTGAGCACAGATATGCATGGGAATAGGATTCATTGGTGAGAGATTTGAGAGAAATAAAGGAGGTATGAGAGAAATAAAGGAGGTATGAGTGGGATGGGAGAGGGGATGGGAGATGGGATGGTTGTGGGTGGGAGGGAAGTTACAGAGGGAAAAGCTGCTATAATTCAAAAGTTGTACTTTGAAAATTTATATTAATTAAATAAAAGTTGAAAAAAATATATGATGTAAGAACAATGGGGAAAATGAGAATGGGTTGTTAGTATTATGTGGTAGGATTAAAAGATCTATATTTGCATAAACTTTTTAAAGTAATCTCATACTTTGGTGGATGTATATATACATATATAATCAAATATTAACAATTGAGGAACACAAATTCTTTTCACTATTCTTATAACATATCCTTAAGCTTAAAAACACTTCAAAATAGGTAGTAAATAAGCATATAGTACTGATTTAAAAATACATTGAAATAAAATTATCATAATATAATTGACTAATAAAATTTCAAAATTTCAGATGAATAGATAAAATTAAAAAGTCAAAGGTGCGATATATATTTCAGTGTTCATGTTTCAGAAATTATGCTGTCCTAAAAGTAAAATTATATTTCATCTTACATGTCCTCTTATGTTTTTGCACCAGTGTTTAATTCAAAGAAAGAAATTTACAAAATATACACATTTTAATGTATGGCTAATATAATTTCTAAGTATTAATATCTGAAATATTCACATTAAAGACAATTATTTCCATGCATTTATTTTTTTCAAATTGATACATATGTTATAATTTAAGAGCAGAAAATTTCTAGTATTTCTCTCAAATAAGTCACAAGATACGTCAATCTGCTTACTCTCTCTTTCTCTCTTGGCTAGGTTTCATATGTCAAAGCTATTGATATTTGGATGGCAGTTTGCCTCCTTTTTGTGTTTTCAGCACTTCTGGAGTATGCAGCTGTAAATTTTGTATCAAGGCAGCACAAGGAACTTCTGAGATTTCGAAGAAAGAGAAAGAATAAGGTAAATGATTCAGTGTATTGGGTTTGGTGGAATATCCATTTTCTCTGGCAAGTGCATTTTTTGTATTTAATAGAGATGTACAAAGGGGATATTGTGACTGGGGGCTAAATGACCAATTAGTTTTCTGTTGATCTTAGGCAAAAAACTGTGAAGCAATTGATCAATTAGTTTTACAGAGTGTCAAAATAGCTTCAGCAAGAAAATGGTGATACTACACCTTAAAGAGCTATATCTAAAGCTATACCTTAAAGAGCATATCTGGTGGCAAGAGAGCTTTATCTTTTTTTTGTAATGTACTTTCTGGACTAACAGTGTCTTGCTTCAGTTAATGAAATAAGGAATTTCTTACCTGTAATATTAGAGTGTTTACTTTCATAAATTCATCAGATATAATTATTAAAATTGTCCCTTTTTATGAGATAATTCCTTTAATTTTCCATCAAATGTTATTTATCAATGGCAAGGTAGTACATTTGTGCAATACTATATGATCTATTTTACACACAATTTCATGTTCTTGACTTTTCTGTGGCAACCTCATGGGAAACAAATAACAAGACATTGTTGCCTTTCTATAATCTGTTAAAAAATGAACTGAGAAGAAAATTCTTATTTTGAACATCATAAAGTGAGCATGGATGGGAAGATCCCCTGTTTTAAAGACCTGGAATGGAACTTCCCTTTATATGTATGTGGTTTGGACCTACCCCATCTCTTTCTGATGGCAGGGTTTCTACTGACAACTTCAATTATTCTAATCTGAGTATACTGACATTTTGAAAGCAAATGGAGTTCTGAAGCAATAAAGTAATATCAAAGTTATATTGAATCGTGGCCAGGATACAATATACTGAAAAAGTGAAGTCAAACACAAATTTTAAACATAATGATATAGTTCATATATTGTGAAAAGTTAAGAATTTTTTGAAATTTGCAATTGTTATTCCTTATGATTTGTAAATTATGTACTACAATTCATTTTTTTAAAGTTTTAAGACACTAAGCTTTTATTTCTCAGTGCTCCTGTCAAGTCAGTATTAAAACTATTCTAAAGTAGCAATTCGTTCAGTTATTTTCAATTGGCACTCAAAAAATTACCACTGCTCTAATAATTAACAGCAACACTGAAAGAACCTCAACACTGGGAAACTGAGTTACTACATTGGACAGAAAACAATGCTAGAGCTTACATTTCATAAATCTTTATGAAAATATATGCGCATAATTTTGTATTAAAATACATTTTAATGGAGAGATTACCTTTTCTTTATCTTCTTGTCCCACTTCTGCCTATTCTTCTGCTCTAATTATGTTTTTTCAATCTTCTTCACTCTCCCTTTACCTTTCCTCTCCCTCTTTCTCCTCTGCCACCCACTCACTTACTTGCTTTCTGTTTTCTCTTAGATTCTTGTCATTGGCTAAAATGCTGTAATAGGACAAATGCTATATCATAGGAGTAAAGCTTTTATCTTTCTTTGCTATTAGTAACTGATGAAAACAATTTCCTCTTCTAATGGCACTAATCACAAGCAATGCAATATTCATTTCCCTATCATTACGATTTTCTTTTTCTTTTTTTATTTTCCATCTTTTTTACCTTCTTCCCTCTCCTTGTTACAATGAATCAATCATGTTCTGCAAACACTAGAAACGAAAAGTGTTATGTACATGGTGTCTAAATGGGAAAGTCTGAGAGCTCAGATATTCTACATCCACTATTTGATATTCACAGTATCCACTGGATAAAATAATAGGCGTCAACATTAGACATTGAATTCTTGTTCCTAATTTTAAAAAAATTTAAAACTATGTATCTAAGGATAAAGTTTCTCTCTACTCTATTTTACCACTTATATCTTATGCCCCTTACTTTTTTAACTGTAGAAAGACACAAAAATTGATGTTCTAGTTATTGCATTCTGGGAAAATGTAGGAATACAAAAGGTAATATTGTATCATTTTCTCACCACTACTTGAAATATTCAGGAAGCCAATGTCATGAAATATAATCAAAATTTATTACAGAAAGATGCCAGGTACTTTTAAGCTCAACTCATGCTTTGCAGTAGATACTTTGCATAAGTGAAATCTCTCTCTTGATACACACGTATGTTAAATAGTAAATGTGATTAAAATCAATTGTGTAATTATATTTAATTATATTTGGCTTGATTCTCTGGTTTCTCAATCCCTCTTGGTCCACTTTACCTTCCAACAGACAGAAGCTTTTGCACTGGAGAAGTTTTACCGTTTCTCAGACACGGTAAATTGACTTTCTTAACTCTAAGTACAGAAATGTGGTCATCAATGAAAAGCAGATAGCACATTCTGCACCAGGACAGTGTTTGGTGGGGAAACATAGCACCTCTCACACTGAAACTCAAACAAACACCATCCTCCTTCAGTTAAGAATGATGATCTCTTTATCTAAGAACCCCAATCTCCCCTTACTAAATAAGAGGATATTCATAAATTACCTTTCAATTTATTAACAGAATTCTTTTATTGTCCAAAATAATTTTAACTATATGTTGGAGGAGAAATAGTATGTACATTTTGTAGTAATCTCCATGAAAGGGACAATCTTCAACTTGTAAAAAATCAGTTTCAAAGTAAGTATAAAGGTTATTCATGAAAACATTCTAAAATTAGCTGTATAAAAGAAATCAAAACTTCCAGAAACTGCTTTGTGCAGTCAATGGAACTTTAGAAACAATTCTTACTGTTAAAATATACTAAAATTACAGCAAAGGAAAACTGAGGTTTTAAAATTTTCTATTTATTTTATTTTTTGAGAGGCACATTGATGGGAGAAGGGGAGAGAAAAAGAGGGAGAAAGAAAGAGAGAGAGGAGAAGGACAGAGAGAGAGAGAGAGAATGCTTCCAATCACTGATTTACTCCATAAAATTTTCTATTTATTTTATTTTTTGAGAGGCACAGTGATGGGAGAAGGGGAGAGAGAAAGAGGGAGAAAGAGAGAGAGAGAGGAGAAGGACAGAGGAGAGAGAGAGAGAGAGAGTGCTTCCAATCACTGATTTACTCCATTCAGGTCTCCCACATGGGCAGCAGGGACTCAACCACTGGAACCATCACCGGCTGCCTCTCTTGTGGAAACAATAGGGAGAACCTGAAATTGGGAGTGGAGCTAGGTCTCAAACCCAGGTACTCCAATGTGAGAAGTGAATGTTGCAAATGGTGTCTTAACCACCAGGACAAATGTCCGACCAACAATTCCATCTTGATAGAAACATTCTTCAAGATTACTGAATAACAAGAGATCACAAGTATTCATGTCCCATAATAATAGCTAAGTATTTAGAAAGGCTAAAGTAGAGAGTATTGGTCATTGGTGATTTGACTTGTGTGCCCATATCATAATTAAATATAAATCTACCAAAGCCAAGGGATTAGCCTGTAAAATAATTTATCGATAGGCCAGTCAACTAATCTAAAATTTCTGGGGCAAAATATCTTTTAAAGTAGCTCCCCATGTGATACCACAAAGGGTCATCAAAAACTGCATTAAAAATGTGTATTTTGAGGGGCCAGCATCATGGCTCACTTGGTTAATCCTCTGCCTTGCGGCGCCGGCATCCCATATGGGTGCCAGGTTCTAGTCCCGGTTGCTCCTCTTCCAGTCCAGCTCTCTGCTGTGGCTCGGGAAAGCAGGGGAGGATGGCCCAAATGCTTGGGCCCCTGAACCCGCATGGGAGACCAGGAGAGGAAGCACCTGGCTCCTGGCTTCGGAATGGCGCAGCTCCAGCCGTAGTGGCTATTTGGGGAGTGAACCAACAGAAGGAAGACCTTTCTCTCTGTCTCTCTTTCTCACTGTCTATAACTCTACCTGTCAAATAAATAAATAATTTTTTTTTTAAATTTAAAAATGTGTATTTTGAAAAAATATGCATAAATTTTAAAATGTTTTGCATTAAAATAAATTTATCTTTTATTTCATTTCTGTGAACTTCTTGAAATGCTCTCAGACTATATACTCAAGATAAGAATCCCTACAAGAGACATAATGTTAAATGAAGCTCACCTTTTTAGAAGATTATTGAGACCCATTAATATTTTAAAGTCCTTAGTAGATACTCTTATAATCAAAAATCACTCAACTATTTTGTTTTGCTATTAAAATTATATATTGCTTCACAGCATATGATTTATCCTTTTTGTTTCCTATCCCTGAAAAATAATTTCATATAATCTCTTTGCCTTTACTAGATTATCTTAATTAAATTTTTATTGCATGCAATTTAGTAATTACATGTAGTGTTTGCTATATATATATATAGACATACACACATACAAAATCTCCTTTTGGAATGCAAACCATTTTATCTCTAGTAACTAAACAGTTAATGTTTTAGAAGCTATAGAAATAAAGATATTTATTTTATCAATTATTGCTTTATAAAGGACTCTGATGAAAAATCATGCTTACTTCATGGACATACTCAATAAATTCTGCCTTTTTTAAAGCAATATAGTAATACATATCTGCTTACGTTCATTAGAAAGTGTATTCATCTCATTTATTTTTTTAATATGCTACACATTAGGCAAAGTTGTTGATAATTCCATGTTTTGAAAACAATTTCTTTTAAACTAAAAGCTTCTAGGTTAGACAAATTCATTTTTTAAATTATGTATTTCGCTGTGAAACAATCTAAGGAATCTAAATCTTTAAGTCAACATAACCAAAATTAGTCCACATACTGACCTTCTGTCCTTTATTATCATGAGTACCAATTTACAGGAATTTTACTCAGCACTTTAATTTGATAGAATAGACAGTATAAATAAAATAACCTCAGTATAAGAAGTTTGCCACAAAGGGGTATTACTAGGGAAGATTTAACTTGGTTCAGCATGGACTTAAGCACTGTATATAATCTTTTATACTTTACTTCTTATTCTGTTAAGGTACCTTAGTATCCTTTTGTCTATTGTGAAAGAATACAAGTTTGCTCTTATACCCAAATTTCCCCACCCCACACTGTCATAGCCTGCTGTGTGCTGATCACCACTGCTCCATGCCATGGATGCTATCTCCAGTGCTGTGTATGTATGGATGGATGCATGAAATGAGAGTCTTTTGGATAGAAGCTGCTATTCCCATGTATGATATCATTAGTTTAGTCCTAGAGGCTTATAGAGACATGCCAAAGTGTTTCTAAATGTATGCGATTTGGATTAAAGACATATGGATTAAATGGGATTGCTTTAGTGCATTTCATATAGCTTCTTCCACACTACAACATGATGATCTAATATATTGCTAAGAGTAAACACAGTCACAGTTTTCCAGTATTTCTTTCCACCTGCTACCATGTATTAATTATTATCTATATGTGCAAATGAAATACAAATCGACTGTTAGTTGTATATTTGAGAAATGATGACCAATTACATGTTTTTGAGGGATGATGATAATATTTTTAAAAATACATTATTGACTGCATTTTGATTATGTGTACAACAATATTATTATTTTAAAAACTTGTGTATTTATATGCTGTTTTAGTTTAAAATTAACTCATGATAACTTAAGGATAGAAATAATTGATTTTCTGCCCTGCACATTCTGTCAGCTCCATAGTCTTAGGACAAATACAAATATACAAGTACACTATTTGGGGAAGGGACAAGGCCCCACAATTGAAAGCAGAATGGTACCTATATACACTAAATAATGTGATAATAATTCCATTCCAGGTCAGTTTACACTTTATTCTAGATTAAAGATATTCTTTCAATAGATAAAATATTTCCTGAAAATGTCTTTGTTGCCAGAGGAAAAGTAATTTCTCAAGAAGTTAAATTCAATTTGAAGGACCCACATTAGTGTATGAAATTAGGTCTTCTCAAGTATAACAACATTTATAAGATTTTATTAATTTTCTTGAAAAAATATTTAGAATTTTACTTTAAACACAATTATTTCTTAGAGCTATATACCAGCAGAAATACTTGTTATCAGTTATTAACTTCCAAGCCATTTCTGAATTTAAGTTCAATTTGTCAAGCATAAAGTTAACAACTAACTCATAGCTAATTTATATGTCATCTACTATAAATGCATGATTCTCCTGGAGCTAGATTGCAAACACTTTTATACTAAACTAGGATGAAACCAAGAGCTGACAACTCAATCCAGATCTCCACAGTGGTGGGGACAATTACTTGAGTCATTACCTGCTACCTCCAAGGACAGGCATTAGAGCAAGGCTGGACTCAAGAGTGGAGCCATGACTCAAACCTAGGCATTCTGATATGAGATCCAGGCATCTCAGGCAGCATCTCAGCCAATAGGTCAAAGGCCTGTCCCTTTCCGTTTTTAAACAGACAGTAATTGGTATAGAAGTATAAAGCCAAATATTTTAATTTAGACTATTTCAGAAAAACAAATTTTAATTCACCAACTATTTTCTAAGATAATTTCTCCCAACAAAATAAACCATTGTTATGCTTATTAAAAGCTTTAAAAATTCATATGATTTAAATTCATGCAAATGAAAACTGACAGTTTAGTTTTCCTTCCTTAGTTACTTTCCCACTTGACAATGAAAGTATAAAGTTAAAGAAAATTATTTAAACAAGAAGAACTTTGGAGTAATCTACATAACACCTGATTTATACAAAAAAAGCCATAATGGGATTTTATTAAGGCAGAAATGTTAGGATGAATATATTGTAATTGTTGTTGTTGTTGTATCTTACAGCAACTCAAATAATCAACATCTCATGCTGTTATACATGCTTACAATTTTGTTATCATTCAATGGCAATCCTCAAGCCTTTAGCACCCTTACATTCAAGTTCTGGGTTTTTTTTGTTTGTTTGTTTGTTTTTTGTACTTTAAAAGACCAAAAACAAGATAGGAATTTAATTATCTTCTATCTTCTTACATGTATGCTAATATATATATATATTGACAGTCAGAGTGGATAGTGAAAGAGAGAAAGACAGAGAGAAAGGTCTTCCTTTTTGCCACTGGTTCACCCTCCAATGGTTGCCGTGGCCAGCAAGCTGTGGTGCACCACTCTGATCCGAAGGCCGGAGCCAGGTGCTTCTCCTGGTCTCCCATGTGGGTGCAGGGCCCAAGCACTTGGGCCATCCTCCACTGCACTCCCGGGCCACAATAGAGAGCTGGCCTGGAAGAGGGGCAACCGGGACAGAATCCTGCGCCCCGACCGGGACTAGAACCCGATGTGCCGGCGCCGCAAGGCAGATGATTAGCCTATTGAGCCGCGGCGCCGGCCTATATGGTTTTGATGATAGTGATGAAGTAAGTCTATTGAATGGCTATATATCACTTTATTTTTATCTCTAGCATTTCTAGTTATATCAATTGGTCTTAGGCATAATTTTATTATTAAAATGAAAAAGCACCTAGAAAGTTTCACAATATGGTACTAGTGCATAATTACTGAAACATTTTTCTTCATTGTGAATTTAGTTTAAGAGGTCTTCCTATAAAAGAGAATTGTTCAGAAACTTAATAGCCTTTTACATTCTTCACTACCTAAACTTTTAACATGCTTTAAGCACAGTAAGTTACTTCTGGATAATTTAAGGTATTTCTTCAACTTTACTTTTATACTCAGCTATGTTCTTCAGGCTATATTTAGTTCATTCTATTTGGTCTTTATTATTGCCTGTATTTGGAATTATAAAGTGCCTTAATTTTCTAACAATTAAATATTAGTTAACTTGCATATAGTCTCTGAGTAAAATTTTAGGCATTTATTTTAATTCCTTTCATTTTGGCATATAGTTCATTAGAATTTAAGTTGATATTTCCAGAAAGTTAAATTATCTCAAAGAAATATTTGATTACTAATTAGAGTAAGGAATATCACTAAACATCTAAGCATACATAAACACAAGATACTTTTATGATTGAGTTATTAAAAGCAGGGAAATCATTTTAGTAATAAAATAATTAAATACATCTTCTAATTTAGTTGTCTAATAAGCTGCAAGAAAAACTTCATCCATGCTTAAAATTATTACTTAGATTGAGCTTTTCAAAAACAAAATATCCAAGAACTAATCCTTAAAAACAAACAGAAAAGGCCTGCGCTGCAGCTCACTAGGCTAATCCTCCGCCTGCGGCACTGGTACCCTGGGTTCTAGTCCCAGTTGGGGCGCCGGATTCTGTCTCAGTTGCTCCTCTTCCAGTCCAGCTCTCTGCTATGGCCCGGGAGTACAGTGGAGGATGGCCCAAGTGCTTGGGCCCTGCACCCCATGGGAGACCAGGAGAAGCACCTGGCTCCGGCCTTCGGATCAGAGTGGTGCACTGGCTGCAGCGCGCCGGCCGCGGCGGCCATTGGAGGGTGAACCAATGGCAAAGGAAGACCTTTCTCTCTGTCTCTCTCTCTCACTGTCCACTCTGCCTGTCAAAAAAAAAAACAGTGCACAAGAGCAAGTCCACCTGCTGAACAGGCAACAGGGGAAGCCTATTATACATAGTACTTTAGGCTGGTTTGGTTACTGAGAGATTAAACAATCTAATAGAAAAAATAATTAAAGTTATTATTAGCATTTTTCTCTCATATTGTGTTATAAAGTAATATAATTATTAAAATTAAAATGTTAATAATATACTCAGGAAAATTAGAGTGTCATTTCAGGTGTTTCCTAGTAGGAAAGTTATCAATGAGACATTTATTAATGAAATGTATTCTAGATGCTTTTGAAAACAATAATGCATCAAATCAAGTTATATAACTTTTGGTTATTCAAGGTCTATTTCCTGAGTCATGGCTAGGTCCTTTACTAGATTTAAAGATTTTTTTTTTTAATTTATTTGAAATGCAGAATTATAGAAAGAGAGAGAGAGAGAATCTTCCATCTTCGGATACATTCTCCAAATGGACACAACAGCTGGGGATGGGACAAGCTGAAGCCAGGAGCCAGGAGCTTTTTCCAGGTCTTCCATGTGGGAGAAAGTCACCAAAACACTTGGGACATCTACCATTACTTTTCCTAGTCCTGGATCAGAAGTGGAGCAGTTATGACTGGAACAAGCACCCATATGAAATGCCAGCATCCCAGGTGGTGGCTTTACCTACCATGCCACAATGCTGGCCCTTAGTAGATTTAAAAATGAATAGTCCGATCCTGTCCCGGTTGCCCCTCTTCCAGGCCAGCTCTCTGCTGTGGCCAGGGAGTGCAGTGGAGGATGGCCCAAGTCCTTGGGCCCTGCACCCCATGGGAGATCAGGATAAGCACCTGGCTCCTGCCATCGGATCAGCGTGGTGCGCTGGCCGCAGCGCGCCTACCGCGGCGGCCATTGGAGGGTGAACCAACGGCAAAAGGAAGACCTTTCTCTCTGTCTCTCTCTCTCACTGTCCACTCTGCCTATAAAAAAAAAATTAAAAAAAAAAAAAGAAAAAAAAAATGAATAGTCACAAAGTTTATGAGGATGGCCTTACAAACATCCATACCCATAGTTGTAGAAACAAGGCCAGGAAATAGGAATAAGTTAAAAATAGAATAATAGCTCAATACTAATACAAAAGTCACTGCAAAGTATTTTCTTCATAAATGACTACTTAAAATGTAAATGAACAAGTGTTACAAGAATTCAGAAAATGTTAAAGCAGTGTTAATTCATACTGACTAGAATTGTTAGAATTTCCCTCTTGAAAATTCTTCTTTCGTAAACTTTATTGTGCATTGTGATTATCTAAGAGAATTGTTAGAAATGCAGATTTCTGGGACAACTTAAATGTTAACAAGTAAAGATTTCTGCAATTAAGATTCACAAGAATGGGTTTCATAAATCCTTTCCAGTGATTCTGGGACAAGTGTAAATGTGGATCAGACTTAGAAACAGTAACCTCAAACCATTCATCATTATCACCTACATAAAGAATGATGGTGATTTTAAAAGTGTTATTGGTTTCTAAGCTGAATCAATACTATGTGAAGATGATTTAATATAAATTATTTGAATACATCATATTCTATTAAAACTAATATCCAAATGTGATGTAGCTCTGAGTTAAACAGCACCATACCTCTGTTCACAGATTTTGTAAAATAATCATACATATGAGACAAAAATACACTTAGCTTCATATATAATTTACATAGTTTTATAGAAATATGGGAGGTAGGAGAGACAACAGCTATAGTATTTTCATCTAATTGAGAAGTCTTGCAGCTACTCAAGTTTACAGGACTTTTTGTCCACTCACCAGTACCATACATGGCATGAATTGCTTCCATGTTTAAAGAAATAAATATAATATAGGCAGCAATGATCCCTTGGATCTGGAACCATTATATTAAATAAGAGAAAACACTGTGAGATGGGAGAGCTGTGTCACAGTGTTGCACTGCAACCAAATTCTTTCTAAAGACATTCCTTCTTACTATCACTCACATCCACATGGTCTACACACTCTCCAAGGAACCAACCAGCTTTTCATTCCTTTGTCATCTCATAAGTATATTAATAGCTCATTTCAACTTCTATTTAAGCCACCACTCTGTGGGTGGATGGAATAGGATAACCATGATTTTTCCATTCTAAAAAGGCTTGATCATAAGGCCACTGACTAGGGCCTAGCATTCTTTGAATATCCAGAGTTTGTTATGAGGGCAAGAATCAACCTTCAGTCCCATCACATATGTTGCACTTAAGTCAACCAATTATGTAGATTTACCTTTGCTTTCTTCAACCAGTAAATAGTTGATTCGGTTCATGACCTTCTATCTAGGACATTCCACTGGTGAATTAAGTGACTGATTTGGCTTTAATGGCAAGAGAATCATTAGATTCAAACCTCTCTGGTAGCTCAACTGGAGATCCTATTAGTGTACTGTCAGTCAACATTTATGGGGATGCGATGCACTCGTTCAAAGTCAAACACCTTAAGTTGTTCATGAGAATGTCGTTTATAGTTTATCAGAAAGCTTAGATCAGAATGGATTGTTGATGTGTGGATGTCTCAGGCTTAAATATAGACTGAAATCCTTCATATTCCTTTAGACATAAGGGTTATTTCTAGCAGAGCTTACCAGAATGCCAGCATCAGAGAGTTTTCTAGTCTGGAAGCATAGCTACCACCTTAAAGTGCCACTATTGAACTCTTCTCAGAAATACCAGTCTGCATGTGTTTTAGCAGCAGATGCCTCCACAACTTGTGAATTTTAAGGCACAGAGAGGGCATCTTGGTCTACTGTATGCCTCAGATCTCTTGCAGTTTGCCTCTGCTTCTCTTTCAAATTCAGTCTTCTAGTCACTTTTATACGATGGGGTCAATAGAAGTCTAAAATGGACCCACTAGATTTCAAGAGTGCTACATGCTGTTTTCCTCACAATTGCATAGGAGAGCGATTTGTACTTTAGTGTTTTTTTGACTGTTTCTAGTGACTTGAGATGAGATTATTCCCAGAAACTTAACTGATGGAGCTGGGCTTTGAACTTTACCTAAATTAATCAGCCATCCTTACCTAGTCACATATGCCACTGCAGGTTCCAAAATCTCCCAAATTTCTCTTTAAAGAGGAAAACTACTATTCGTTACTAATAACATTATGTTTAGGTTTTAAAACTTTGATTTATTTGTTTGAGAGACTGACCAACACACAGTCAGAACTCCTATCCATCGGTTCGTTGTTCTGAACCTCCCTGAGCTGGGAGCCTGTAATGCAATCCAGGCCTCCCATGTGAGTGACAGGCTCTCAGTTACCTGAGCCATCATCACTGTCTCCCAGGGTCTACATTGGAAGGAAACTATAGTCAAGAGTTGGAGCTGAGGATTGAACTCATATGCTCCAATGTAAAACACAGGTGCCTTAACTGTGGGGCTAATCATCTCCTTACTGGTTTACTTTTGACAGTGACCTAACCAAATTGTTTCCTATTAAGTTGACAATATGTTATAGAATTTAGGTTTCCTTAGGTGTGGAAGGAAGATTATAATTGTGCCTGATCCATATGAAGGTTTACTTAGTGTAATGATTATTTTTGTACACTGGGATTAAAATGAAAGCATTAGTCAAGTTTAGCAAAATCATACCATTCTCCTTCGTTCTGCTGAAACTCCTGAATTGTTTTGACCATGCCCAACATGGTGGAAGCTATTAGGAGTCAGTCAGCCTGAAGATCCAGTTTTACCAGAAGCTAGACATGCTATTGTATACAGAATTAATGAGGACTAGAATCCCCGGTTTACTATTTCCTTAATCAAAAGTAAAAGTTCTCATTATCTTCTTGTAATCTTGTACCGATTAACATTTCTTACAGAGGGAGACTTAGACAATTTTAAGGGCTCCCTTTTCAGTACATCCAATTAAAAATGGACTAAGGGATTACTGACTAAATACAGAAATGGCAAAATCCTCCACTCTATGTCAAACTGTTTCAATCACACATAGCGGCAAAGAATACAACTACTGGATATATCCTACTCATTTTTTCCTATTTACAGTTTTTTTGTTTGTTTTTGTTTGTTTGTTTGTTTTTTTTGGTTTTTTTTTTTTTGACAGGCAGAGTTAGACAATGAGAGAGAGAGACAGAGAAAAAGGTCTTCCTTCCACTGGTTCACCCCCCAAATGGCCGCCACGGCCGGCACGCTATGCCCATCCAAAGCCAGGTGCTTTCTCCTGGTCTCCCATGCGGGTGCAGGGCCCAAGCACTTGGGCCATCCTCCACTGCCTTTCCGGGCCACAGCAGAGAGCTGGTATAACAATGATATCTATTATGACAGCTGACACTTTGCCCCTTTCCTGTTCCATCAGCATCTCTTTGGCTCTTCATATTGCTTTCTGTTTCCCAGCAGTATGACCATACCTGTGGGCTGGCATCTGGGAATCCCCAAAAGCTGTATTCACTGCCCTTGGCCATTGAACTTTAACTATAGTGTGGTTTTGGAGTCCCATTTTGAATTTTGGGCAAGGAGATGCTGGCCTTCAAGGTAATTTTCTATCAGCTGCCCTAACTGATGGAATAATTTTAGCAACCTATGTCAGAGCCTTTTTTTTTTTCTCATTCCCCATTGATATTGGATTTAACTTTCGAGCTGAAAGGAACAGATATAACAGGATTCTAAGTGAGAAGCAACCAGCTGGTGAATCTGTTCCAGGAATCATTCACAGAAATCCTATCATTTTTTTACTGTGTTCTCTCTGTGTCTTCGCCTAAAATGAGCTAATTGATTTACCTCTGGCCATGATCATTCCTCTGATTTCCTTCTCATTAGTAAAATCCAACATGACAGCCACAACAGTAAATGTGCCTATGAATTTATATACACTCCTGTCTTCCCAAAGGAGAGTCACATGCCTAAGGGAATCCTCTAGCCACAGTGTCTACCAGAATGTAGGTCAAAGGATATGGTTTGGGTAGACTCAGTTCTGATTGTCAGGTGACCAGCTCTGCACTTAAACTTTATTCTCAGCCTGCGCCGCGGCTCACTAGGCTAATCCTCTGCCTGCGGCGTCGGCAGCCAGGGTTCTAGTCCGGGTTGGGGAACCGGATTCTGTCCCAATTGCTCCTCTTTCAGTCCAGCTCTCTGCTGTGTCCCGGGAGGGCACTGGAGGATGGCCCAAGTGCTTGGGCCCTGCACCCATATGGGCTGCCAGCACTGCAGGCTGCAGTTTTACCCGCTACACCACAGGACTGGCCCCATCATCTCATTGCTTTTTTTTTTTTTTTTTCACAGGCAGAGTTAGACAGTGAGAGAGAGAGAGACAGAGAGAAAGGTCTTCCTTTTCCGTTGGTTCACCCTCCAATGGCTGCTGCGGCCAGCACACCACGCTGATCCGAAGCCAGGAGCCAGGTGCTTCTCCTGGTCTCCCATTTGGGTGCAGGGCCCAAGCACTTGGGCCATCCTCCAGTGCCCTCCCGGGACACAGCAGAGAGCTGGACTGAAAGAGGAGCAACTGGGACAGAATCCGGTTCCCCATCCCGGACTAGAACCCTGGCTGCCGACGCTGCAGGCAGAGGATTAGCCTAGTGAGCCGCGGCGCAGGCTGAGAATAAAGTTTAAGTGCAGAGCTGGTCACCTGGCAATCAGAACTGAGTCTACCCAAACCATATCCTTTGACCTACATGGAAGACCAGGAGGAAGCACCTGGCTCCTGGCTTTGGATCAGCACAGTGCACCAGCTGTAGAGGCCATTTGGGGGTGAACCAACGAAAGGAAGACCTTTCTTTCTGTCTCTCTCTCTCACTATCTAACTCTGCCTGTCAAAAATAAAAAAAAAATTTAAAAACTCTATAATAATAACATCCTTTCTTTCATATCACAGTAGTCAGACAATCAGTTTCCCTTCCCAGTATAGAGTCACAACACCTCACCTAGGCTTCATCTACTCCATGGCAGTCATTTATATTATCACTGCCAGTAATAAGCATTGACAGCAAATACTGAATTTTACAACTGAATTTTGCAATGTCCGAAAAGCCTATAATTAGCTGCTAAGTCAATTAACGTAAAGGTCCAAGAAAACATGGATTGCCTGCATATTTGCCAGCTCTGCTCAGCAGTGACTCAGTCTTCTAAATAATTGTTCAGTCCAATGTGGCAACCACTAGCTACATGTTGATACTGAGCACTATAAATAAATAATATGATGTTATACTCATAAAACTGCATATATGAAATTTGTTCCCTTTGTATAAATTTTAAAATTTATTTAATAAAATAAAAAAGAAATAAAGAATCTGAACTGTGATGTTTTATAAATTTAAAATGCACACCAGATTTCAATGACTTAATATGAAGAAAAGAATGTAAAATACCTCTTCAATTTTTACTTTGAATAAATATTGAAATAATATTTTGGAAATATTAAAGTTAGTTTTTGTTCTCTAAGTAATGTAAAAACTATTTTATTGTTAACATAAAATTTAAAATTACACATACAGCTTTCATTTGTGGCTCACATCATATTTTTATGGGACAGGGCTGTACTCTACAATAACTTCCGTGATGACCTCCCCAGGTTGCAGATGGGTGACATCAAGATGAAATGCAATGTACTTCCAAGTCACAACTGGGCTTTGTTAGGTCATGAAGCTGCTTGCTTTGCTCCCTGTTTCTCTTTCCTCCAACTGAAACAAGGAATTAACTGCTTCTTGAGCCACCTTTGCCTGAGATTTCTATCAATCATTCATCTGCCAGTTTAATGAGTACTCCAATAACAGATTTACCTCTCAGTTATTTTCCTTAGCTGTCACTCTGATGTGATGGACCAGCATCTGATTCTCAGAATTCCCTCCCAGAACTTTCAGTTACATTGAATCCAAAATAGTCTGAAAGCCTGGTCAAATTTTCTCCAATGCTGATATTTGTGCCTCAAACTGTCACTCAGAGTCTCCAAATACCAATAGGCTTTAACCTAATATTGTATTTACTAATATTATTGGTGAATGTGAAGTTGGAAATAAACCAAGTCTGCAGCCTCTTCATCACGTGAGGACTCAATAGTTTCTAAAGTAACAGTTTGTTATGCTCCCTCACGACACAGAACATGTAGGTACAGTTTCCAAGGAAAAAATCAGGATGTATATAATTACCTTAAGACAAAGAAGCCACAGACTTTGTTCTGAAGCAAACTGGTATACAGTCCAGTCACATGGGTAAGAGATCTTAAGCTCAATGTGCACTGTCCACAATGCAGGTGTGATTTTTCACAGTAAATGCTATTACTCCCTATTTAGCTTAACTCTATTGTTTTCAAGGAAATGATGTTCAAGGAATCAGGGATCATTCTTAGCAGTCCTGAAACAGCCCAGATCTGATGTTAACGTTTTACTCATAATTGGGAAAAATTTAGTTGATCCCTAAATATGTTAAATGGTAAAATACAACCAAGAAGAATTTAGTGGTTCTCTAAATATGTTACTTTTAAATGGATTATTTCTGTTTTGAGATGAGCAATAGGGGTTTTTAAAAATTTCAAATTAAATTCTCCAAAACAGATGGCTAGAAAAGTAATCATTTAATTCTGTTTTGCTAAATACATCTACTAGGATTCTGAAATCTTAGCATTTTAGTAATGATTTCCCAGGTTCTTCAACTACTATGTCAACATATACAAATGCCCATTGAGATGTTGCTTTGGTTCTTTTTTAGTTGGACTTTTTAAAAGCACACGGGTTGACCTAGTTTAATAGGTTATTTTATACTTCAGCATTCAACTGATTCACACACAATCTAGTGCAAATTACTCAGGTGACCAATATTTTCCTTTTTGAATATGAACACTAGCATGATTTACTATATAAGTGTAAGTGTAAGGACACCATTTCATCACTTACATAAGAAAAGTGTAATCCCTAGTACTTTTTTAAGATAGACAAAATCTTGAAGCAAACAAGTACATTTAAAATTTTCATAGAAGTCAAAGAAATAGCAGTCTAAATGTGCATGGTCATAAGGAGTATTAGAAAAATCAACTTTTAATTTATGCAAGATTGTAACAGAAGTCACAGAGAATATGGATTGTCAGCTTTTATTTCAAACTTATTTCCTCAGGACTCAGTTATATATATTACTGATGAAATATTTCCCAATAATTATATCTTTTTGTTTTTCAGGTGGAAATACCTTACTTCAGTAATTTCCAAGAAACTATTTTAGACATAACTGAATCAACTTTGGTCATTTCCTCATTTTTAGAATTCAAAATTTATATTTTATATAAATATTTTTATATTTTATAGTATACTATATATTCAGCAGCTTTCACAGATCAAAAAAATTGAGCCACTTATTTTTATCTTTCATATTACTGTGAAAAAGTACTACATACATACATGTGTTTATATATAATGCTATTTAGATATATAACAACTTTATAAAGTATTTTACTTAATTATACTTTAAGTTTTTAGTTTTAGTATCAAAATTGGTAGCCATCTATGCCTAGATGAATGCATTAATAAATAATTCCTTAACAAATTTAATTATAGATTATTGAATGTAGTTTTTCTCTTTCATTACCACATATTTATTAATCTTTCCTTTAAATTTTGGTTTTCTTTTTGTTTACATATTTAGAAAATTATGTTAAATTGGCCACATTTAAGATGGTACTTTTAGAAGAATAAAGTTGTAAATAACTGTAAAATTTTATTTCTTGACCTTGAAAAAAACATATGCCAAATTTCACTCATAGTTTCAACCAAACCAACACACTGGCAGAGCAATTGTATATGAACTAGTCTATGTAATGATCTTAGAGATCTTCCCAAAAGGGTTATTGTAAAACAGAGAAATAGCATGGGGTAAGGATAACACAGAGCAACCAGTGTTACTGTTCTAGACTATACTTGTATTTTCAAGAAGTAACTTGAAATTGTGGGAAACAAATATTAAAAGGTTTGCCTTTGTGATAAAGGAAAATTCAGTAAATGATACTTGTACATTCCTCTTTGGCACTATATGTTTATCAATTTAGATACATAATGTTGTACATATGTATGTATGTGTATATATCTATGAGAGACAGACCATGAGCATACATAACATAATATCCCAATAACTTTTACTCTAATCTCTTAATTTGTATATGCTAAGAATATGTAGACAATATCAGAATTTCAGTTTTTCCATTAAAATGTACCTTTTGAGTTCTATATTTATAACTGGACTCATCAATTTGCACAGTAAATTTTATCAAAGGAAAGAGGAGAAATAATGCAGGTAACAAAAACTAATACCTAGAGATGTAAAACTATTTTCTTATACTGTAGTTACAAAATAGGAAAACAATTTATTGGAAAACTCATTCATATTAGTAGAGGAATGTACATTCAAATAGAACGAATACATATAATAATTAAAATGTTCAAATTAGAAGGACAAGTGAATAAAACATCACTGGGGAAAAAAGCAACTCATCTTTACAAATTATTCAGTTACTTTTTATATTAACATAAATATTTGTTATGATAATACTTAAGTTATAATTGTGAATATTCTGCTTTACATGTCTTAATCCATTACTAACAGATTCTCTTACATTTTTCTTTGACAGGATGATGAGGTCAGGGAAAGTCGATTCAACTTCACAGTCTATGCAGTGGGACCTTGTCTGCAAGCAAGAGATGGTGTGACTCCAAAAGGCCCAAACCATGCTGCCCAGGTAACGCCAAAAAGCCCCGATGAAATGAGGAAGATCTTTATTGACCGGGCCAAGAAGATCGACACCATCTCCCGAGCCTGCTTCCCGTTGGCCTTCTTGATTTTTAATATTTTCTACTGGGTTATCTATAAAATTCTTAGGCATGAGGATATTCATCAGCAACAAGATTAGGTCTCTAGGGGCACATAAGTGCAAATGTTCAATTCAGAAGAAAGTTTCCCTCTCGTGGATGTGTGTGTGAGTGTGTGTGTGTGTGTGTGTGAGACACAAATGATACTATTATAATAAACAGCAAATGGGGAAGGACCTATTTTGATTAGTTATGTAAAATCAGGAAACAGATTAAGATTCTTTAAATTGACACAAAATATATATTATGGAGATTATATTTCATATTAATTCAAGTTCTGTTTTTTCATAGTAAATCATATAACTTGAAGCTTTACTGCCAATGTGTTTCTATGTTACATCATACAGTAGCAGATGTGAAAACTACTTTGTAATTCCTTGATTTTTAACTAGATGATACTAAATGTTACAGATGCAAGATTTACACAGTAAATTTTATCAAAGGAAAGAGGAGAAATAATGCAGGTAACAAAAACTAATACCTAGAGATGTAAAACTATTTTCTTATACTGTAGTTACAAAATAGGAAAACAATTTATTGGAAAACTCATTCATATTAGTAGAGGAATGTACATTCAAATAGAACCAATACATATAATTAAAATGTTCAAATTAGAAGATTAAAATACAAAATTTTTATTATTTAGAATATTTAATCTTACTATTTAGAATTCTAAATTTCCATCTGTGGAAATTTTTAAAAGAAATGACTTAAGAAATCAGTTATATACAAAATTTGCTTTTCTTAAATTTTGTATCTCTAGAAGTGAAGATAGTATTCTGAAAACATTATTATTCTCAAATAAGTGTTACAACAATCTATCTATTTCTAATTATTGCCAAACACTGAAAGATTCTAACCAGCATTGTTATTTTGTTACATTTTTAATAGCTGCTAAATGTCTCTATGTGATTAAGTTTAATGCTTTGATATAATTGAACAAGTTTCAGTAAGACTTTTATATTTTAATTTAGAATGAGGATTTAATATTAAATGTAATTAAAATATTTACATTTTGATAAAAATGAGTTCAATGGAAATAAATAATGATTCACCATATATTTTAATAACAATTTTTCCATCAAAGTTATATGGATTCAAATGCATATCTCCAAATATAAGGAGGGAAGATTTTCATTCTAAAACATATAAATAAGTTAATTCTATAAAACTAGGAATATTTTATCTATGAATTAATAATTTAAAAATATAAGCTATCCATAGATGTGAATATTTTAAATTAGATTTTGACTTAAAATGCACCCAGAACCCATGAGACTATTTCAACAGTAGTAGGGCATTAGCTCATTTTTACAGCATAATCAAGTGCAACGTATGACACAGTTACTGGTTAAACTGAATCAGATTCTGATTCTTTTTCAGTTTTTCCAATTTTTAGATTATTTTGTCAGTAATGATGTATTTGAAAAAGTTTTAGAAAGCATTTAGATATTTTAATTACTAGTCAAATGCATCAATAGGTAACTCATTATACCAAATTATTTACAGATAAAAGTATGAACATTTTTTAAAAAGTAGATGTATGATAGAAAAATTAGCCAGTTATTGAATGAAATGGTACTATTTTCAACCTTCTGCCACTTTCAAAAGAAAAGCAAGAACTGCCACTTAAAGTTTAAAATTTCTTGTTACTGTATTTCCAATTGTAATTTTTAAAAATAATTTCAAAAATATGCATTCAATCATTTTTACAACTATAAGACTAAATTTTCTTCCATTATAAGTAATTTAAATCAATAGTATCAGGAAAAAATATCACAGTGTTTGGCATTATTGCAAATACCACTTAGATACTTTGAGGATTGTGCACTCAAGAGTTAAACTTGTGCTTCTTCATTTGGTGTACATGAACTAAAACTGTGGAGCTATTCATATATCCTTATATTTAATACTAGAGAAAGATATGTTTGTGTTCCCTGAGAATTAGATGGAGAGTTAAACAACAGTAAACTACATCATCTCAACATATCTCTGAAAACTTGAATACAATTTTCTGTTTGTCACATATATTGCTTTAAAAGTTCTCCAACATTGCTTAAATTATGTAAATTCTGCCAGAAGGAAGCAGAAGTATAATGAACATAAGCATGAATATTCACAAAAGAAACTCATGGATATCATTTGTTGTTTTGGTTGAGGATATTAAAATTCTCTCTTTTTTAAAACCTGAACTTGAAATGTAAAAAATAACCACCATGAGACAACCTGGCAACAATAACATTGGTACAGTAGAAATATCCCTATCTCAAAAACATTTTATTTTCCTTAGTCATAATTTTGCTTTCCCGTTATACTTATTGCTGTCTTACTACACTAAGAAAATACTTTCTTCACTCTCAAGGCAACAATGATAAGGTAAAATGGCTGAATTCCAAATGTCTAAAAGAATATGTCTCTTGTAATGAATTCTTACAGACTTTTAAGAATAGCAAAACTACATTGTATGTAGTAACCTCATATAGTATTTGCCACAATAAGCCCTGTGTCAAATCAGAATATTTCAATAAAATACCAGAGAGGGAGCATTAGCCTCACAGTTAAGATGCTCACCTAAGTGTGCATGAGTTCAATACCCAGATCAGGCTCCTGATTCCAATAGAGCCAATATAGATCCTGCAAGCACAGTGGCGGTTCAAGAAATTGAGTTCGTACCTCCCATGTTGGAGACCTGCATTGTGTTCCTGGTTCTTTGTGCCAACCCTGCCGAAGCCCTTACCACTGCAGGCATTTGGGGAGTGAACCAGTGAATGGGAGCTCTTTCTCCCCCTCTCCCACTATCTGTATGTTTCTCTCTCTCTCTCTCTCTCTCTCTCTCTCTGTGTGTGTCTGCTGCCGCTTCTCTCAAATTAAAAAAAATAAATAAAAAACATTTAACATTAAAGAATACTACTAAAATTGAGAAATTTTAAATTTTGCATATATACTGCCACACACTTACGTTGAAATTTAATGTGGATATTCTAAGCTATTTTCAAAGAGCCACATTAGAAAAGATAACATCTTTGTGCATGCAGATTATAACACGTTTTAATAAATAATTATGTATCACAACCATTAAAATATTTGGTTCTATACCATTTGAAATTTTAGGAAATCATAACAGTGTACACATGCTCTTTATTCTCTTGCCCAACAATATAAATGGACTTAAACTATAACAGGGACCTAGAACTTTCTTTACTATTTAAATTAGATACAAGAATCACTATAGATACAAGAAATCTAAGGACAATAAAACTTCTCTAGCCTTTCTGGAAGTTTCTCCATGCCATTTAATTGGAGAGCCCATGCAATTCTCAGCTCTTTTATTTATGGGATAATTATGGCTGTTCAACTAATTGTAAGTGACTTTCTAGCCTACCGATATATTTGAATAACTTTTATCTTAATTTTGGATTCTAAATATGTGAACATCATATGTACCCAAGATAAGAATACATGTACTGAGTTTATGAGTGTTCCAGGATCTTACAGAAAGTAATGGAAATTACAAAAAAAAAAAAAAGTGAGAAATGAACCCAAACATTTAACAAAAGACCAAACTGTTAACTACATTAGCACTCTCTGCAATTTAAGCAGTAAATATTTGAAGAAAATTAGGTATGTCTGTCATATTATCATAAATGTTTTCTGAATGTTCTTCATTCCATTTTTAAAAATATACTTTTCTATTCTTAACATGATTGTTCTCAACCTGTCAGTTACTTGGGAGAAATGAATGTCAATATTGGCAGCTAAATTTTCCTTTCACCTGTAAGTACACATTTCATGAAATGAACTCCAGAGTACTTGAGACTTTGCAAAATTAAAATAGGAGATAATTTTAATATTGAATGTGGGAAATTGGCAATACTGGAATCCACAAGTGTCTACTAATGACAACACAGAGCACTCTAAGAGCAAAACTCTGAGAATGAAAATGTATATAATGATCCTTGGACAGATCAGTGAGGTCATGATGTCTTCACTCTGAAGTGGAGTTCATAGACTTTACAATATTGATAATAGCACAAACTTTCAAAATTAATCAGCATATGACATCTGTATTTTTCAACTAGTTAATGTCAGACCATTAGAAAAAAAAAAGCCAGCCATTTCAAGTATTCAGGTTAAACATATGTAGTCACTCAGTATTCATTGAAGCTAGCAAGGCAAAGACTATAAAATAAAGGACTTAATCTACCAATTAAGAGGATGAATATAAGTTCTACTCAAAATGCAATTTAATTTTAACAGTCTATTCAAGGTAAACATTACCAATAAAATATAACCTATAAACATGGTAATTATCTTATTTCATTGAGAAAATTAGGAATTATTTTAGTGACTTAAAGAATAGTTTCTGTATCTTGCAATTGCAGGCTTGTCTTTTGAATTACACCCACCAATTACACACATAATTATATATCTTGTTTGTTAAATTAGGTATTCAATTTTTGAACCAGTTATTTTATGTCTGAACTTGGTTTCCAAACTGAGTTGGGAGCTGTTATAAAGATATTGAAACTTTTAGCACAGTTACCTCTCACAGACTATAAACATTATAGTTACTGGCTCTATGTAAATTGCAGAGAAGAAAACATAATTGTTTACATGTTAAATTTAAATATTGCTTGTAACTAGAACTAAAATTGATCTGCTTAAGCAAAATTCATTTCTTTCTGGTGAATTTCGTTTGAAATTTTGACAAGACTATTTGCAGAACAATGAGCAGTGGAATGGTCTATGAAGATTAGACTTTTGGAAATGACTTAAACATTAATATAATGAAAACTGAATCTTATTCTCTGTAGTGCCTTCATAATTGCTTCATACACCCTCCATTAAAAGGCACAATTCCATTCATAGCACAGTAGGAATAATTGTAACTATTTCAGTGGTCATTGAATAATAAATAACTCTGACTAAGTACACAGTAACTATCATAAAAATTATATATGGATCACTGGAAACTTAAGGAGAAATAATGATATTTTATTTTAGACCTTGAAATTTATGAACTCAACACTCTAACATTTAAAAGAATGCTAAAAAATAAACCAGGGAATTACAGTTTGTGAATATAAAAAAATCCAGTGCTTTTTAATACTATGCTTATATGTTAGAAGACATAGTGTGTTCAGGAAAACAGATATCTGTTTTGCTGAAGGCAACTAAAATACTCACAAAATGCTCTGCTCTTTTAAGAGACTTTACTCAGTAGATACATTGTTTTTAATTTTTAAAAAGTATTCTCTTTTCGTTTATTTGAAAGTCAAAGAGCCAGAGACACAGAGATAGAAATAAATCACATCTGTTTATTTTTTTTAACTTTCATTTAGCAAATATAAATTTCCAAAGTACAGTTTATGGATTACAATGGCTTCCCCACACCCATAACTTCCCTCACACCTGCAACCCTCCCAACTCCCGCTCCCTCTCCCATTCCATTCACATCAAGATTCATTTTCAATTATCTTTATATACAGAAGATCAATTTAGTATATATTAAGTAATGATTTCAACAGTTTGCATCCACACAGAACATAAAGTGTAAAATACTGTTTAAGTACTAGTTATAGCATTAATTCACACTGAACAACACATTAAGGACAGAGGTCCTACATGAAAACTATGTGCACAGTGATTCCTGATGTTGACTTAACAAATTGACACTCTTGTTTATGGCATCAGTAATCTCCCTAGGTTCTTGACATGAGTTGCCAAGGCTATGGAAGCCTTTTGAGTTCGCTGACTCTGATCTTATTAGACAAGGTCATAGTCAAAGTGGAAGTTCACTCCTCCCTTCAGAGAAAGGTACCACCTTCTTTGATGGCCCATTCTTTCTACTGGGATCTCACTCACAGAGATCTTTCATATAGGTGTTTTGTTTTTGTTTTTGTTTTTGCCACAGTGTCTTGGCTTTCCATGCCTGAAATACTCTCAGGGCTCTTCAGCCAGATCTGAATGCCTTAAGGGCTGATTCTGAGGCCAGAGTGCTGTTTAGGACATCTGCCATTCTATGAGTCTGCTCTGTATCCCTCTTCTAATGTTGGATCGTTGTCTCCCTTTTTGATTCTATCAGTTAGTATTAGCAGACACTAGTCTTGTTTGTGTGATCCCTTTGACTCTTAGACCTATCATTATGATCAATTGTGAACTGAAATTGATCACTTTGACTAGTGAGATGGCATTGGTACATGCCACCTTGATGGGATTGAATTGGAACCTCCTGGCACATTTCTAACTCTACCATTTGGGGCAAGTCATCTTGAGCATGTCCCAAATTATACATCTCCTCCCTCTCTTATTCCCACTCTGATATTTAACAGGGATCACTTCAGTTAAATTTAAACACCTAGGAATAATTGTGTGTTAATTACAGAGTTCAACCAATAGTATTAAGTAGAACAAAAAAAAAATACTAAAAGGGATAAAGTATTAAGTTGTACATCAACAGTCAGGTCAAGGGCCAATCAAGTCACTGTTTCTCATAGTGTCCATTTCATTTCAACAGGTTTCCTTTTTGGTGCTCTGTTAGTTGTCACCGATCAGGGAGAACATATGATATTTGTCACTCTGGGACTGGCTTATTTCACTCAGCATGATGTGCTCCAGATTCCTCTGTTTTGTTGCCCATCTGTTTATTTACTACCCACATAACCAAAGTCAGAGCTGGACCAGATCAAAGTCAGGAGCTGGAATTCAATCTGGGAGGAAGGGATCAAATACTTGAGCCATCACCTGCTTCCTCCCAAGGTGTGCCTTAGCAGGATTTCAGAACTGAAAGCAGAGCTGGGAGTTGAACCCAGGCATTCTAGTGTGAGATGCAGGAGTCCCAAAACAGCATTTTAACTGCTGTGCCAAATGCCTACCCAGGATATACTGGTTATTATTTTCTTATTCCTGTACTAGAAATAATGGCAAAATATAGCAGCCTCATATATACATATATATATATATATAGTCATTATTATATAATAATTCCTGAAGAAATAAGTGATATACACTGTGAATTGTATTAATTCAAATAATAATTCCCCTATAAAACATATTTTTATTAAAAAGTAGACTTCTGTAAGAAGACAGTTGCTATTCTAATTTCTTAGTTCCTATTCTTATCTTAAAAAGTAAGTAATACATATTCTTGTACAACAAATATACTTAGAACTCATATGTAAACCATACCCCTACATCAGAGAAAATATCCTGGAGAAGTTGCTCCTAGAAATCAAGCCAAGAGATAGAGAAGTTCCAAACTAATAGCTAGGAACCCTTATCTATTTTTTCATCTACATATTAAAAATTTATTTATTTATCTGAAAGTCAGAGTTACACAGAGAGAAGAGAGGCAGAGAGAGAGACAGAGGTCTTCCAACCGCTGTTTCACTCCCCAATTGGCCACAATGGCCGGAGCTGTGCCGATTCGAAGCCAGGAGCCAGGAGCTTCTTCTGGGTCTCACACATGGGTGCAGGGGCCTAAGGACTTGAGCCATCTTCCGCTGCTTTCCCAGGCCATAGCAGAGAGCTGGATTGGAAGTGGAGAAGCCAGAACTAGAACCAGCACCCTTATGGGATGCCGGTGCTTCAGGCCAGGGCGTTAACCTGCTGTGCCACAGCGCCCACCCCTATTTTTCCATCTGCATATTTCACCCTAATGTTGCCTCCATCACTTTTTCTCTGTTACAAATGTATACACAGGTTTCAGAATTGTTCCCACCAAAATTAACATATCTTCTAATTCCAACTTTGAGAAATTTTGGAAGTACCCTCATACACATGCACAAATACACTTACAATTTTATATAGTCAATAGGATTAAAATTAGATATACAAAAGAAGTCATGTTCCTTAACAAAAGGTCATATTCCTATGATATGTATTTTTGTTAAAGATTTATTTTATTTATTTGAAAGAGAGAGTTACAGAGAGAGGTATTCCATCCACTCGTTCACTCCCAAACTGGCCGCAATGGCTGGAACTGTGCTGATCCAAAGCCAGGAGCCAGGAGCTTCTTCCAGGTCTCCCACATCGGTGCAGGGGCCCAAGCAGTTGGGCCATCTTCTGCTGCTATCCCAGGCCATAGCAGAGAGCTGGATCGGAAGAGGAGCAGTCGGGACTATAACCAGTGCCTATATGGGATGCTGGTGCTTCAGGCCAGGGCATTAACCCACTGTGCCACAGCATAGGCCCCCTAAGATATGTACTGTAATGTAAATAACTTTTAATGAAGAATATAAACAGAGCAGACATTTGATTTGGTCATGTTATAACTATGAAACCATGAGATTTTGCCTAAAATAAAAGCTCTCTGGATCAAATCTTTTCTCTTGACTTTAACATGGTATTATAAAACACTATCTGAACTATTAGTAAAGAATAGGTGAATATTTTCCAGTTCTTCCAAAAAACAACTAGTAATATTGGATGTAGTTTTCTCAGAATCCCTTATGTATTTTTTTTTTGAAAGAGAGACAGAGGGAGGGAAGTAGCATAGAAAGAGGAAGGGACAGGGAGACACAGGGACAGAAGGAGGGAGGAAGAGAGAGATCTTCCCATGCTGGTTCACCCCTGAAATGCTTATGATAGCAGGGGCTGGGACAACCAAAATCCAGCAGCCTAGAATTCAATCTGGGTGAATTCCATGAATTCCACCATGTTTCCACATGGATGGCAGAAGCCCTACTACTTCAGCCATCACCTACTGTAGGGTGTGCATTATTAGGTAGGTATAATCAGAATTGGAGTTGAAACTGGAATCTAGACTCTGATATGAGATGCAAATGGCCCCAAATGTATCTTCAACACTAAACCAAATCCGACTTCATCCTTTACCATACATTTTTTTAATATGTGGTGTCCAATGTAGAAAGTTATTATTCAATTGTTCACAAAATAAATATTCAATTAGCACTTTATGTGAGCCTGACAATGTGCTAAGTGCTGAATTCGGTATCTTTGGAGTAACATATGAAACTCTTCATTACTGACAAAGTTTTATAAGAAAATTGATGTAAGCAGGCAAGTAATCCTCAAAAAACTCATATAAATATATTATGGGAAAACCATACATGGATTTCATAATTTTGTGCACTAAAATAAACATCTTTTAATTTCATTTATCCACATATTTTCTAAAATTCTAGTTGAAAATAAGTCTATTTTAATGACTCAATACTTTTAAAGTTATATAATTTTCATCTCTTCAAGCAAACATTTTAGTTGTCTGTCATTTATATTCTAGAACTAGAAATAAACCTTTTATTTATTTCTCCTGTTGTCAGATTTTTGCCATACTATCCACATTCTCCTAGTATCTGTATTGCAACAGGTAGCTTATGACTCTGGGGATAGCTTGCTCCATTATGGCATAGCTTTGTGTGATAAAAAGCTAATCTTCAGGCTGGTGTTGCGGTGCAACAGATTAGGTCACGACCTGTGATACCAGCATTCCATGTGAGCAGTGGTTCAAATCCCAGGGATTCTACTTCCAACCCAGCTCCCTTTAATGCACTGGAAAAATAGTGGCAGATGGCCCATGTACTTGTGCCCCTGCCACACTTATGGGAGACTTAGGTAGACTTCTGGGTTCCTGGCTTCATAATGGCCCAGGCCTGGCCATAGCAGTCATCTGGAGAATGAACCAGAAGATGGAAGATTTCTTTCTTTCTGTCTCTCTCTATGTGTAAATCTGTCTTTCAAATAAATAAATAAATCTTTAAGAACAAAGTTAATCTTTATCAATAAATGACTTTTACTTCATAAAATTCCAAATACATCTATCCAATTCCCATTAGACAGCCATCAGTTTCTAAAACTACACCCATATTTAAGCTAAATCCATTAAACTTTTTAATACTTTCTTACTAGCGTTATTATTTTTTAAGACATTCAAAAGAGCACTTTACATGATAAACAATATTTTCAGATTTATAAAATAAAAAACTATAAATTTAATAAATAGATAATTATAAATTGACCTTTTAATCCAATTAAATTACTTGCAGTAATTCTAAATGTCTTCCTGTAATTGAGCAATATTTTAAGTACTTAAAATTTTATTTCAGATATGAAGATATTATATAAAACTCTACAAAATAATATAAATTTTAGAAAAACTATCACCTAGACATAATGTTTTTGGAATAAAGTTATAATAAAATATAATGAATTGATTAAGTTGTTTTAATAGTGGATTTTTCTCTGAGATGGTTTCAGCAAAGGTGTCTTCGGGGAACTGCACTTGCATTTGCATTATCTAGCCTAGCTTGTTAATATGAGTGAAGAGGTAGAGCTGAGGATTAAATGCCAAGACAAGTTTCAGATATAAATCTACACTTGAACATGTTTGAATAATTTTGCACTCTGTCACTTTTATCTCTGAATTATGCAATAGCCATTCCTTAGGTTTGTATTTTAGTGTATGGTAGATGATAATGTGGGAAAGCACTGAATGAAGTACCTTGACACTCTGTGGGTATTGTGTAATGTGCTATGGACACAAGACAAAAAGAAAATGTGCCATATATTTTCCATGAACCATCTTAACATGATACACAGTGACTTTAACATTAGTGAAA
This sequence comes from Lepus europaeus, assembly GCF_033115175.1. Taxonomy (NCBI): domain Eukaryota; kingdom Metazoa; phylum Chordata; class Mammalia; order Lagomorpha; family Leporidae; genus Lepus; species Lepus europaeus. The sequence goes on from NC_084842.1 coordinate 35,549,842, forward strand.
CAAGATGTTTAAAGGACTACTAAAAACAAAGGATTGTTATTTTATGACCTTAATTATTTTTCTGTAAAAACATGTCTTCCTAAATCTGATGTCTGGGTCTGTCTTTCTATCCATATTGATGTCATATATTTTCAGGAAATTATACTAAAGATGATGTTTTTCATTGTATTATCATTAGCTCAATTCTGCAACTAATAAATTCTCTTATCAGAGTTAACTTGTGAATAGTGCTATTTATCATGTAACAATAGATAATTTGATCAAAATCAATAAAAATTAACACTTTTCAGGAATGTAGATCTCTCTTGTCCAAATTTTTTAAAGATCAAATTTGATCAAAAGGTTATGTTGTTTTTCCAAAATATTTCATACTATCTATCTGTTCTGATGGAAGATATTGTATCTCAGGTTACAAAAGCCTGTGCTATCTCACTAACAGATGCCTTAGCATGGATCTTCCATTAGAGAAAAGGTAGATAATGAGGATCGTGAATAGAGTCTCTGTGCTAAGGGATAAAATGAGAAAAGATGTGTAATCAACTTAAAAATGATTTGACATTATTGTATTACTTCTATTTTCTGCACAAAAGCCTTTTCCCTAACATTTGTGTTTTGAATAAACCACTTTTTATTTACATATCTATAGACAGTATTTCAAAAGGAAATGCTGATTTTTTTATGTTTGCAATTTAATATGCCTGTTTTCCTCCAATTAGATAGTTTAGTGATAGTATGGTAAAGACATAAGAGAAAATTTAACATACACAAAACTTAAAAAAATGTGATTATTGGTCTCTTATTTAGGGAGTACCCATAATTTATATGTGACAGTCTTTATATAATTATATATCTTTACTGGCACAAGATTGACTCATAAAATTTAGAGCCTCAAAATTCCTTGCCAAATGAGCATTGACTGTCTTCAGTGAGCTGGCTTTCAGCAACTGCTTGAATGGATTACGTCATAAAAGTACACTCTTGACTGAAAAAGTGCCATAGAATCAGGCAAGGTTATCTGTAAGTGTAAGTGCTAAAGATAGCTACAGGTATAGGAAGCTGAACAAAAAGTATATGAGCAAATGTAAGGTTACTACACTAACAATGCAGAAATACTGGTAAAACAATTTTTAAAAATCAGTTTGTACTACTATGGTTTAAAAATTTCTACTTATTCTCCTTATATTCACCATTTTCTTTTACTTAAGATTGATTTGTTTATTTGAAAGTTAAAGTTACAGTGAGAGAGGAGAGAGAGAGAGAGAGAGAGAGAGAGAGAGAGAGAGAAGTAGACTGTATATTCCACTTACTGATTCACTCCCCAGATGCGCACAACAGCCAGTACTGAGCCAAGCAGAACCCAAGAGCCAGGAGCTTCATCCAGGTCTCCCACATGGGTGTCAGTGCCCCAGATACTTGGATTGTCTTCTACTGCTGTTTCCAGGCCATTGCCAGGAGCTAGATTGGAAGTGGAGCAGCCAAGTCAGCAACTGGTGCCCATATGGGTTGTTGGCATCAAAAGCAGTGGTTTTACCTGATACTACCACATTGGTCTCATAATCCCAATTTTCAATACCACTAAATCAATTACTTTCCTTTATATACTTTATCTCAATTAATTCTGGCTGACAGGTGCTTTCTTCCTTGAAGAACTAATATTGTATGATTTACATTGTTAATTGCCCATCTTATAGAAACATTAAATCAGAATGAAGCCACAGTTAATGAATTATAATGTTATAAATATTTAATATTTAGTTTTGTTTTTTTTGACCCCTGTGTTTTTCTATTAAGTTATCTCAGAAGATGCTCTTTATCCTACATCATAATGCTCTAATTATATCTGAAAATTCACTTATCCAAGTTTCTAACTGGAAACTAGGTTGTAAAAAGGAGCTAGTGCTATCAAAGAAAACCAGAGATGTGTAAAAGTTAAAGCAGTGAAGGCAAATATTAATTAGAAATAGAGGAAAGAAACTTGATTACAGAACTGAATCCACTTTGAATACAAGGACAACTGAAAGTTAATGAGCAAGTAAGTGTTAGCTACCAGAAAATATTAAGAGAAAACATCAGGAGAAGGGGATTCTGGCTACTTTGACTCAGCTAGATTCTGGCTGAAAGCAGACCATGGTGATAAAAATATTGAGAATGGGAGCTGAGAAATTTGATCAGAAACAAAGGCTGGGAAATTTCTTGCTAAAACTGAACTAAATGATAGGACAGATCCCCAGTTTGAACCTAGTCAAAAAGTGGACTTAAAGGAGTGTAGTCAAAGTTTGGTCACTGAGAAAATCTTGTCATCTGTTTTCCAGTCCACACTGTGACATGAGGAATGAGTTGTCTGAGAATTTGTCATCTAAACAATGAACTACTTAAAAATCAAATGGCATTTACTTGCTGCTGTGATACCTAATGGCTATTGGTCTTCTAAGCAGATCTCTCTGTTCTTTGGTCATTCATTTAAAAACTCATTTTTCCAACTTGATGCCTTTCCCTTCTGGAGGCAAAACTCTTCTAAATGATCTGTTACTGAAATAATTACATTTATAGACTTTTAACAAAATAATTATTTTCTCCAAAATAGTAATATACGACAGATTGAATTTGCTTGAACTACTTGTTGAACAGAAGGTCATCATCATGGGTGTAACACTCTGTTTCCTAAGTCACTAAGCGAAGATAATTGAAATGAAATATATAAAGGAGTAAAAGCGAATTTATTCAAATTGGCAAAATATTTGTCTGAAAGTATAGATTGATTTTTCTAAATGCCAGAAAATTGCCAAAAAATGTCTAATAATGATTTATTAAATACTTTGAAAGAAATATAAGCTACTGTACTTCATTTACTACGTACCAGAATTGAAGTTATAAGGCTACCTGGTGATAACATGATTATCTCTGGGTGTTTCCTTTGTTTTCATCATCACCAGCAAGGTTTTTTGTTTATTCTTTTGTCTGTACTGTATTAGGCCATGAATATCTCAGGCAGGTGGCTAACAGGAAAGCTTCCTTCACTTTCAGGAACAAAGCAAGGAAGGAAATAATATCTGCAGGAACCATGTGTCATATACAAAGGGCTTATCTTATTTTCACTATATGTTTGCACTTTTTCTAGGTAATTTATAATTTATAAACAAGACCCAATCCTTTCTAAAATTAATGGCTCTAAGTTGGTGGCTTCCATATAGTACACTAAAGTATCTTTCCAAATCCTTCATGATTTGCGTTAATTTATTTTCTTTTTTGGATAAAAAAAGAATAATAAAACATAAATGGTAACAGTATAGTCTTTACAAGTTACCTTAGATCAAACAAGTCAGACTTTGTTTACTAATGTTAAATTGGCTGTTTGAAATATCTTTTTCATAGTATCTGTGAAAGTTAAATAATAAAAGTAACAGAATTAATGAAAAAAGATGTCATTTTAAATCATAAAGAAATATATGTAGGGGAAATATATTTGCATGACTTACATAATAAATATAATTTACTCTCTGAAAAGAAGCTTTACAAAGTAATATTAAAGTTTTCATATTATTTGCATATTATTTGATATTATTAACTTACATATTGTTATTATTTATGCTAGTATTCTTATCTTTTAATATATGTTATATATCTTATTCATTAGGAACAAAATAATGATAAGTTCATATGCCAATATTAGCCTGCTGAAATCCCTAAATGATGAAAATGTGTGATTCGTATGACTGAGAGATACGGTTAAGGAACATAACATATTATATACAGTTGTCTATTTTACTGATATTATTCTACCTTTTAAGTTATTTCCTAAGTGTGCTTATCTGATCTTTCTTATCTTCATTAAGCTTTACAAATACTCATGCAGTACATAATGAAAGGTTTTCTTAAATAACAAAATAATGACACATAGCAACATGTTATATGCTGCACATCCTTAGTTTCAAACAAGCCCTGTGGATTGGCTGAAGAACAATACTCATTTCCAGAACAGGAGCCTTAATTACCTGTAAATTAAAAATATAGATAATATTCACAATGTACCTAGGGTTATTATATTTTCAAAAATTATGCATTTTTTTATCTAATAAATGTTGATGGAACATAAGCCACTATGTGCATAAACCACAAGATGGCTCCCTCTCATTGACTTGGGAATTGTAAATATCATTCAAAATACTAATAAGGCTCATTTCAATAAAGATTGAGGGCAATGAATGCTATAGAGGGTGTACTGCTGTGAAAACAAAAATGGAACAAGTAAGTATAATGCTATATTTTAATAGTTTCATTAAATAGAATTTTGGGTTATAACCTACTCAAAACCTTTGTGTTATAAGTAATAAAACACATCCTAAAACTAGAAAGCAATTTTGCTCAACACTATTGATTCTGGTAACTATTGAATCCAAAACTATATTTGCAATCAGTCTTTGCTCTTGATCTTCAAATTGCAGTAAGGTTAGAAACTATGTGATAGGGGCCGACACTGTGCCATAGCAGGTTAAGCCTCTGCCTGAGATGCCAGCATCCCTTATGGGCACCGATTCAAGTTCCTGCTGCTCCACTTCTGATCCAGCTCCCTGCTAATGCACCTGGGAAACAGCAAAAGATTGCCCAATTACTTGCATCCTTGCACCCACATGGGGGACCCAGGAGAAGCTCCTGGTTCCTAGCTTTGGACAAGCCCAGCTCTGGCCATTGAGGCCATCTGGGGAATGAACCAATGATTGGAATATCTCTCTGTGTTTCCCACTCTCTCTGTGACTTTGCCTTTCAAGTAAATAAAAAAATCATTTAGAAATGTGATAAATATTTGTATCTTCTTTTAGGGAAAATTGTACTTTAAAGTTGAAGAAAAATACATCAGAAAAATGAAAAATTATAATGAGTAAAAAAATTTGAGACAAACACAGAAAAGAAATTTCAGTGTTATGGAGTAAACTGTGCCACCAGTACCCATTTTGTTTTCCAACCCCATTCCAATTGCATTTAAAAATTCTTGGCAAATTATTTATCAGTTGGAACCACGATGCTCTCTTGAGCTTTTAGAAGAAGTAGAAAAACAGGTAAATACTGCTGATTATCGTTGAAGTAAAGAAAGTTGTGAAATGATCTCATTACCATGTACATCCTTAAAAAGTTTCATTTTGTTTCAAATTAGTCTTCCAAAATTAAGCAAATGCCAAATGGTTAGAAATGCAGACAATTTTACATGAAAAGGGAAGGAGAACAAATAAGAATTTTTTTTTGTTGGAGCAGACACTTGGACTCTCAATTATTTTATTTAAAGTATACATATATCATATATACAGGTTAAGGAGCATAGTGATAATCCCCACATTATCTTCCCTCCTGCCCACTCTCATACCCTTCCTCCTCCTTCCTCTCTTATTTCTTCTCTTAATTTTTACAATGATCTACTTTTAGTTTACACTCAGATTAACTATACACTAAGTAAAAAGTTCAGCAATAGTAAGAGAAAAAACACTGTTCCTCAACAGGAGAGACAAGTGGTACAAACAATATTCACATCTCAAAATGTCAATTTCACTCCTGTACATAACAAAATATTTTTTTCCTATTCTGTCAGTTGCTTTTTTACTTTTCTGAGTGTTTCCTTTACAGCACAGAAGCTTCTCTGCTTGATGTAATTCCATATGTCAATACTGGCTTTGATTGCTTGTACTTCTGGGGACTTTTCTAAGAAGGCTGTGCCTATGCCAGTGTCATGCACAGTTTCCTCAGTGTTCTCCTCTAGTAATTTGATGGTATCAGGTCATAGATTTAGATCCTTGATCCATTTTGAGTTGATTTTTATATAAGGTGTAAAGTAGGGATCTGTTTCACATTTCTGCATGTGGAGATTCAATTTTTCCAGCACCATGTGTTGAAGAGATTGTCCTTTCTTAAGGGATTAATTTTAGCTCCTTTGTCAATGATTAGTTGGTTGTAGATACATGTTTTGATTTCTGGAGTTTTTATGCTGTTACATTGGTCTACATGTATATTTTTGTGCCAGTATCAGGCTGTTTTGATTATCACTGCCCTGTAGTATGTCTTTCCATAATTCCAGAATATGAGAAATCCTCATCTTAAAATATTGATAACTGATTCGATTTGTTTGATTTAGTTAACTGGACACTAATACTGTAGAACATACAGCCTCAATATTTCAGATATTTAAGAAAAATAATCACCTATGGAACATTAAGATATGTTGTCAAGGAGAAATTTTTTTAGGTTCCAGCCATCTATCACTTTATTTGCCTTATTTTAGTCTATAATAAGCCTACATATCTTGTGATTTGATTGCTGTGATTATTGTTTTTAGCTCTTGTTTATTCTCTGTGGGACTGTGGTCTTTCTACTTTTTCACTTGTTGAGTATTATGATTAGAGGTGCATTAAATTTGTAAATATAAAGTGGATTGAAAATATGTTTTGCAGAAATTAAAAAATAACAAAGGAAGGAAAATGAGGTATTAAGGGAGGGAGAGGAGGAGCAAGGGAAGCATGGTTATCTTCTTGGGGTTGTGCCTATGAAGTACGTGAAAGCTTTTCTCTTTATATTAAGAAAAATTTTAAAAATATTTAAAACTATATCTGCAAAATAACATGAGTTTTTAATTATGTTGTTTAAACCACAAAACAAAATTACGTTTATTTAGATATTTCCTTTAACTATTTATTTCAGGTCTTCAAGAAATATGCCTAAATTTCCTTCTTAATTTTAATTTCTATTTAATAATAAAACAGAATTTTTTAAATTAGGTTTTAAATACCTTTATACCATACACACAAGTCTCTGAATTCTTTGATTTATATCTCGTATATGTTATTCCAAGGAAAAATAAAATATATTGAAAATCAGCACGTATTATAATATAAAAATGATAATTTAAGATGAAAGACACAAATGACTCTGCCAACTTCAGAATAATTAAAAAAACATAGGAATTGGCATAAACCCTAAAAAAGCGTGGTGATTACTAGAATTGTAATACAGAAAAGTATTTTTTGGAGGAAGAAAGCAAACATGAAATTATTTGAATTAAACTAATGTTTAAAAGCTAATTTATATGTCACTGGGCTATTCATTATTCACCTTTCTATATTTCTTTAAGTATACATTTATTGTTTAATAAATTTTCAATTATATGTAACATTCAATATTATAAGTTGAGATTTCAAATTTACTTTCAATTTCTGCATATATATTAATAACCAAATTTTCTTAGAATGTTGCAGCTTATAAAGTGCTTAGCAGTCATTTGTAAATTATGAAAAACAAGCACATAAATCAACAAGTTATGAGTTCAACTGAAATGTTCTCAGATAAATACATTGTATTCATTTGACACTTTTACTTTTAGGCTTCCCCTGTTTCATCATCAGGTCCTGAATTTAGGGGAGATTAATTAGGTAAAAGTTCCTACTCGGTATGTTTGGTGGAGCCAGAGGAGCACCTGCTGGTGAAAGGAAACTACCACACTAAGTGAGACTATTGTCCCCATAAGAGAACGTAAACCTTGGGGGTGGCCTAATGGCCAGTTCATTCTATGCCAGGTCAATTTTCTCTCATCTTCAGTGAAAGAGCTCAGAAGTGAAAAAAGAGAGCTCAAAGCCAAATATGTGTGGATTCTTTTTGGTAATACACACCTGCTACATTGTTCAGTCACTTAGACCTTTACCTAATCGTAGTAAATATGACCCCTTGCCTGGAAACATGAATAAATTTGTTCCTCAACTGAAACAAGATGAATAGATTCATGGCTTTTCCATTAATGCTGTTGATGATCAGTACCAATAGGAAGCACAATCTCTCTAAGAACTCTAATTATGCATGGTTGTACTATCTCTACATATGTGATCAATAAAGCCACATTCTTTAGAGTAAGGATCACTTATTATTTAATTTTGAGCTTCAAGAATTTATCTAATAAGTGATCAGAAAGTATATGTTTATTTTATAAATAATCAATAAAGAAGTCAATTAACAAATGTTGGTCATTGTGGAAACTGAGATATACATTGGATTGTCAGTATGGTATAGCCAAGCATCCTTAATCATTTCCTTAAGAAAATAAAAGGTAAATAATTTAAATTAATATAACCAACAATACAATTTAACATATTGATTTATTTTAATTGATGTTCCTCCATATTAGAATGAGTTAAATTACCTTTTCCAAAGAGTCCACCAAACACTTCTCACATTAAGAATTTATCGACCTACACGAGACTTCAGGTGGGAAAGTAGAGAAAAGAAGAATCTGAATCACAAGATAATAGCAAATTTTTACATTAAAAATTTAATATGGCTAAAAAAGCATTTATTTGGGACCGACATTGTGGCATAGCAGGTTAAGGTCCCACCTTCAAGCCAGCCTCCCATATGGGCACCAATTAAAGTCCTGCTGCTCCACTTCCAATCCAGCTGTCTGCTTGTACACAAAGGAAAGCAGCAGAAGATGGCCTAAGTGCTTCAGTTGCTGCACTCACCTGGTAGACCTGGATGAATCTCCTGGCTCCTGGCTTTGGTCAGGCTCAGCCCCATTTGTTGTGGTCATTTGTGGAGTGAACCAGTGGATGGAGGATCTCTCTCTTTCTCTCTCTCTAAAATTCTAATAAATACATAGATAAATAAACATTTGTCCCAGAAAAAAAATGATATTATTGTAAGACACACTTTAATTCTGATTTCTAATATGTTTAATCACATTCTTCCCAAACCATCAACATTCAATTTAGGTTGTTTATTATAACTTAATCTAAATATTATTACTATTACAATAGCTGGATTTATTTTCACTGTTTGGTGTTCTCCAAATACCCTCCAATCCAGTCATCTCAGATTCTTAAAACTGGTGAAACTATTTCTAACCAATTTCACACTCTGATTTGCTGCTTTCTCACTGAAAAGAAAATAATAAGAACTTTCTTGGGACAATTCTGCAATTCAGCCTGGTTCTTCATGAAATTATGTTGTATTTATAATCGTAACAGAAATGTCGGCTTCCAGCAGCAGTCTGCAAAATGGGCTGAGCACACACAAGAACCTTGTGGATCTGTGAAAAGTGAGAGATTTACTAACATTTGCAATGTTTCCTTGGCAACAGGCTCACACATCAGGAGATAAATCTGAAAGCCACCTGCAGTATTTTGAGCATTGAAATCATTTTACACTAGTGAATTTCACAGGATCTGTGCTATCATTAATTTTAATAAGCATTGCCCAGTAGGGGCTAGTGAGTAAATGTCAAAAAAAATCTGTGATAAATTCTGGGATCTTGGTAAGTTACATCAAAATTCAGTATGTTGAAACAAAACTGTGAATTTAGATCATTTTCAAAATATATTTGTAAGTGATTTAATGTGAACATAATCCTTTGTGTTTACCATCTACAATTGTTATAAACTAAGCAAGCAGAATGAGGTCAACTGGATTTGTGTGTGTGTGTGTGTATATATATATATATATATATATATATATATATATATAACAGTTTCACAAAATGCAGTAACCAAAAGAAATGCAAAAAAAAAATCAATACAGATTTACCACATCAAAAGTTTAGAAAATAAGGAAAATTTTCTCAATTATATTATATAACATATAATACGTCATCTTTCAGAATTACTGTAATACCTGGAGGCTAGTTGTATTATGTCAATTCACCCCTGTGACTCAGAATGTAAGTTGTATAAAAGGTAAATTAACATGCTTATACCTCTGAGAATCACTATGATTCACGATGATGTTACTGTGTATATGTGCTTCTACAATAATTAATGATTCAGAGAGGATTTCAAAAATTGTTTCTGATAAAACTATTGACCAAGGTAAACTGTAAATAGCATTATTACTGCATCATTCCACAATATTTATAGTCCCTCAGCCACAGATAGCTGTGAAAATGTGTATTAAGAGTATATAGAGGGGCCGGTGCAGCGGTGTAGCAGGTAAGGCCTCTGCCTGCCAAGCTGGCATCCCATACGGGTGTCGGTTCAAGTTCTGGCTGCTCCATTTTCGATCCAGCTCTCTGCTATGGCCTGGGAAAGAAGGGGAAGATGTCCCAAGTCCTTTGACCTCTGTGCCTGCTTGGGAGACCCGGAGGAAGTTCCTGACTCCTGGCTTTGGATCGGCACAACCGTTGCGGCCAACTGGAGAGTGAACCATCAGATGGAAGACCTCTCTCTCTCTCTCTCTCTCTGCCTCTGCCTCTGCCTCTCTGTAGCTCTACCTTTCAAATAAATAAATAAATCTTTTTTTTAAAAAAAAAGAGTAAATAGGATGCCTTTCTTTAAAAAAATAAAATTAAGAAATACTATGATGAGTATTAGATTATAGAATCATATCACATAAATGTAAATTTGTATATGAAGATCACAGACATTCTATTTTAAAATAGTGCTTATAAGCATTGACACTGAAGCTAAACTACCTAAATTAAAAAATTGTTTTCACCAATGCTAGGTAATGGATGGCTGTACTAGCTCAGGAAATTTTATTTTACTTCTTTTAACTTTCATTTCTTCTTCTGTAAAATTTAGCTAATTTTAGAATTGTAGAAATTTAATGATTCACTATTTTTAAAGTTCCATTAATAATGCCTACTAAAATGAAACAAAAACAACATTTTTATTAGTGTAGGTTTGAACTACAAAGAAACAAAGATGTACATGATTCATTTTGGTAATAAAAATTTATTTTGAAGATGCAGAGAAAATTACAAAATTAATCCTGGTCATTGGGATATAAACTCTAACAAGATGAGAGTTCCACTGTTTGTTAATGTATCTCCCACTTATACTGTGTACTTGGTTAATAGGCACTTGATAAATATTTATGGAATGAATAGTGAATGAAACACTGCGAAGTCAGTATTCCCGAACAATGGAATATCATCCAAAATATATACTAAAACAACACTAGCAATAAATAACTACCTGATCATACCTGCAGGGCTGGCATACATGATAACTCAGTGTTTCACTGCTATGGGACTTCTTTAGCTGTTTCTGTCTATAATGATAGAAGCTTCCATAGCTTTTTGACTTGTAGTGTCTCTATATTTTCTTTCACCTTCTGCTTCCACTACTAACTGTGATCATCCTCAGAAGGTTCAAAAGCCAAAGCTTCCCTGACTCCAACCCAACCAAAAGGATTTTTTTGGACAGTCGATCACACTCCAATAGTATCTGCTCTCTACTGAGCAGATAATATTTTATCCATACCACCTCTTACTCTGTTAGCCAGTTTATAAATTAATATAGTTTGTTTTAGATAGCCACTGCTGGTTTCCTTAGTTCTGTCCAAGATAAGAAAGTCAGGTCTTGTAGAGATGGTTTAGATATAGCAAGCAATTTTTGTGTAAGAAAAATATAAGAGGACTGCAAAAATTACATTTATTTGGAGGCTTCCTAGAAAGGAACTCTATAAATTAAAAAAAAGTTTGTCTGATGCAATACATATTGATTACTCATTGCAAATATGATAGTGAGAAAATATTAAAGTGCACTAAATAATGAACAATGTAATTGAAATGATACTTCCACTCTTATAAAAGGAATAGTAGACAAATTTTTACAAATTTTCATTGACTTATCAAAGGATTATGGCCCAGAAACCTTCTCTAAGTTACAATGCCTTGAACACACCCAACCTTCTCAACATCCAGGCCTACCCATACAGTATATGTATAGCTGTATAGTGTTAGCTGTTAAACCTTATGATTTCAGAGTTGACTGGGAACTGCACCACCTGCAGTATGGTACATCACATCACCAGCCTGGAAAAAGAACAAAATTTAAAGTAATATTTCTATTAAATATGCTTTGTATTTGTATCATGATAAAGTCTAAAATTTTAAGTCAAACCATTGCAATTCAGGGACTTTCTATAGTTCAACCTCCAAGATAGTTTTTTTTTGTTTGTTTTTGTTTTTGTTTTTTGTTTTTTGTTTTTTTTTTAAACAGGCAGAGTGGACAGTGAGAGAGAGAGACAGAGAGAAAGGTCTTCCTTTTGCCGTTGGTTCACCCTCCAATGGCCGCCACGGTAGGCGCGCTGCGGCCTGCGCACCGCGCTGATCTGATGGCAGGAGCCAGGTGCTTCTCCTGGTCTCCCATGGGGTGCAGGGCCCAAGGACTTGGGCCATCCTCCACTGCACTCCCTGGCCACAGCAGAGAGCTGGCCTGGAAGAGGGGCAACCGGGACAGGATCGGTGCCCCGACCGGGACTAGAACCCGGTGTGCTGGCGCCGCAAGGCGGAGGATTAGCCTAGTGAGCCGCGGCGCCGGCCCAAGATAGTTTTAAAAGGGATAAAATATACATTTAGGAGGACTCATCCTTTTATTTACCAGTCAATTGTGTCACCAGAATAAAATACTGCTGAGTGAAGACATGGAACTAGGGAGTAAACATTTAGCCTAGAGCTACATCAGGATGCCTCAGTTCAATTCCAGGCTCCAGCAACTGATTCCAACTTTTTGCTATTGCAGACTTTTTTTCTTTTAAGATGTATTTATTTATTTGAAAGTCAGAGTTACACAGAGAGAGGAGAGGCAGAGAGAGAGAGAGAGAGAGAGAGAGAGAGAGAGAGAGAGAGGTCTTCCATCTGATGGTTCACTCTCCAGTTGGCTGCAATGGCCGGAGCTGTGCCAATCCAAAGTCAGGAGCCAGAGCTTCCTCTGGGTCTCCCAAGCAGGTGCAGGGACCCAAGGATTTGGGCCAACTTCAACTACGTTCCCAGGCCATAGCAGATAGCTGGATCGGAAGTGGAGCAGCGGGGTCTCAAACCGGCCCCCATATGGGATGCTGGCGCTTCAAGCCAGGGCATTAACCCATGTGCCACAGCGCCAGCCCCCTTATTGCAGACTTTCAAAGACAGCAGTGGTGGCTCAAATGTTTAGATTCTTTCCAACCAGATGGGAGAACTTGATTGCTTTCCTGACTCCATTTCAGCCCTGTCCTAAAATCAGGTATTACAGTCATTTGAGAAGATCTCTCAATCTCTCTCTCTCCTTCTCTCCCTCCCTCCCTCTCAAATAAATAAATAAATTTTTAAAAAGCCTTCTGGAAATAGTACCAGCTGTCAGTGGTTTTCTGTGTCCTTATATGATTCATTTTTTTACCTTGAAGCATCCTTCAAATACTGCAAATTGTAGAGTGTGGAGTTGATATTCCTCAATATATAGGGCATATCTAAGTGCAGCTGTGGCAAACAATGGTCTATTAGTATTCCTATTATGTTCACTTAAATATATTACTTTTAGTTTGCACAGAAATAGACTTGTCATATGATGCAAGAATCCCATTTCTGGGTATATACCCAAAAGACATGAACACATAGTATCAAAGAGATACCTGCACCACCATGCTCATAACAACACTGTTCATTATAGCCAAAACATGGAATCAACCAGGGTGTCCACCATCACTGGATAAAAATGTGAGATATATATATATATGAGAGAGAGAAACACACATATGAATATTATTCAGCTATAAAAAAGAGTGAAATTGCACCATTTGCATCAAAATGCATACAACTGGATGACATAATACATAATACACAGTGAAATAAGCCAGACACAGAAAGACAAATAATTCAAGTATTTTAACATTCAAAAATGTTCTCCCTTATATGTGGCAGCTAAAACTAAATAATGAGAGAAACAGAGAGTGAAATATATGTGTGCATCAGTATTGCTGCATATATAGTTTTGTCAAACTTTGTTTTATATATTTGATAAACCAATGATTGAGAATGATATACTATTGTTGTTTTAAGTATCTGATTATTGATTATTTTTATATCTACTATATATGAGTGAAATGGTGTTTTCACATGATTGTTTATAGTCCTTGCTTGTATTCCTACTGAGCTAATATCTTTTTACTTTTTATCTGTTCAACTCTTGGTTTAGTGGAGCATTAAGACTTTGAATATTAAAATTAAAAATATTAAATATTTATAAATATTAAATTAAAAATATTATTTCGGGGGCCAGCATTGTAGAGTAGCAGCTAAAATCGCCACCTGTGATACCAGCATCCCGTATGGGTGCTGGTTCATTTCCCAGCTGCTCCACTTCCAGTCCAGTCCTCTGCTAATGGTCTGGAAAAGCATCAGAGAATGACCCAAGTACTTGGGCCCCTGCCACTCACGTGGAAGACCAGGATGAAGCCTGTGACTCCAGATTGTTGCAGCCATCAGCTAGAAGGTCTCTCTCTCTCCCCCTCTCCCTCTCCCACTCCCTCTCTTTCTGTATCTGTGATATTCAAAATAAATAAATATATCTTTTTTAAAATGTTATTTCAAAATTAAAAAGAAAGGGAGGAAGGAAAAAAAGGAAGAAAGAAGGAAAGATAAGGAAAAGAAGGAAGGAGAGAGGGAGAGAGGAAGTATCATTATATTATCAGAATTTTACTTATGAACTATGTTGAATCTGTTCTCTTTATATTAATATCACATTAAATGAGAATTGATAAGAACTATGTTGTAGTAATTATCAGGCATTTTCTATGACCCTGAGAATTGTATGTATTAATACATTCCTTAAATAAAAGTTACCCAAACCTCCAAAAAATAATTGATCAACCCACATGCTTGCAGAACAATATTTTTATTATTCAACTTTTTAAAAAAAAATTTATTTATTTGAAAGTCAGAGTTACACAGAGAGAGAAGGAGAGGCAGAGAGAGAGAGAGAGAGAGAGAGAGAGAGAGAGGTCTTCTATCCAATGGTTCACTCTCCAATTGGCAGCAACGACCAGAGCTTCGCCGATCAGAAGCCAGGAGCTAGGAGCTTCCTCTGGGTCTTCCACGCAGGTGCAGGGGCACAAGGACTTGGGCCATCTTCTACTCCTTTCCCAGGCCACAGCAGAGAGCCGGATTGGAAGTGGAGCAGCCAGGTCTCCAACCGGCACCCATATGGAGTGCTGGCACTTCAGGCCAGGGTGTTAACCCACTGTGCCACAGTGCCAGCCCCGCAACTTTTTAAAAATTGAGTATCAACATATAAACTACTTAATTAGAGTCTTTTTTTTTTTTTTTGGCAGGCAGAGAGAAAGACAGAGAGAAAGGTCTTTCCTTTTCCATTCCCTCAATGGCCACTGCTGCTGCCATGTTGCGGCCGGCGAACCGCACTGATCCGAAGGCAGGAGCCAGGTCCTTTTCCTGGTCTCCCATGCAGGTGTAGGGCCCAAGGACTTGGGCCATCCCCCACTGCACTCCCGGGCCACAGCAGAGAGCTGGACTGGAAGAGGAGCAACCAGGACAGAATCCGGCGCCCCGACTGGGACTAGAACCCAGGGTGCCGGTGCCACAGGGGGAGGATTAGCCTATTGAGCTGCAGTGCCCAATTTGAGTCTTCCTATTGGAAATTTTTCAAAAGCTGGGTCCTTTGGGGTGGCTATTGTAGCACAGCTGATTAAGTCACTGCTTGAGATGCCTGTATCCCAGAACAGAGTGCCTGATTCAAGTCCTGGCTCCTCCACTTCAGGTCAAGTTTCCTGCTGATGGGTGTCAGAAAGCAGCAGATGATGACTCAAACCCTTGGGTCCTTACCAACTACATGGGATACCAGAATGGAGTTCTAGAGTCCTGGCTTTGGTTCTGGCTGTTGCAGGCATTTAGAGAGTGAACCAGTAGATGGAGAGATGGAGGATCTCTCTTTCTGTCTCTCTCTCTCTCTCTCTCTCTCTCTTTCTCTCTCTCTCTCCCTCCCTCCCTCCCTCTCTCTCTCTCTCACACACACACATACACACACACCACTATCCCCTTTCCTCCCTCTGATTATATCACTCTGCCTTTCAAATAAATAATCATATAAAATTTTGTACATATACATACACACACATAAATTCAGTCCTTTGCTTGTTTTCTCTAGTAAACATAATCTGATAAGAAAGTTAAATACTATTGTTTGGAAATAAGAGAATTTAAATACCAAAAGGCAACCTGAACATAATTTTTATTGCATAATTATAGACATATAGAAGTATATAGATAGCAAATATAACTAATGTGTATGTCTCAAAAGCTCAGTAAATTTGGAGAGATAGTCAATAAATAAAACATAGAGAAAAAGTTAGGGGAAACCAGAACAAAACATAAAAATGATACTTTCAGTATTATTCATGAGATAACAACTAGTAACCGATAGCAATGCAGTTGTCTAGTGTGAATTCCAAATTTTTCATTGGCATATGCCTCATAGACACATTAAACTCATTTCCAATGCCAGGTTTAACATAACCTAGACCACAACTTCTAAATCTCAAAACACCACCAGATTATTTGACAGAATTTTTTAATTTTTAACTTGTTTAATATTTGAAAAGCAGGAAGGGAGGGAGAAAGAGAGAGAGAGAGAGAGAGAGAGAGAGAATGAATCATGCATCTACTGGTTCATTCCTCCAAAACCCATAATAGCAGGGCTGTACTAGGCCCAAGCCAGAAGTCTGGAACTCAACACAGATCTGGAGGCAGGGACCCAAGGGCTTGAGCCATCACCTGCTACTTCCTAGAATGACCATTAGCAGAAAGCTGGAATCAAAAGCAGAGCCAAGACTCAAGCCCAGGCATTCTGATATGGGACATGAGTACTTCAAGCAGTATTTAATCACTGTGCCAAACACTCAGTGTAATATTTAAGTTATCTGAAACCTCTCTTTCATCATCCTTCAGATTAATTGGTCATTGCATGTTCTGATTACTTTATATCTGTTCCTTCTGACACTGATAAATTTCAGATTTTATTCTTTTCTCATATGGATTCCAAACCAGTTTCTATATCTCATATTTCAACCCTCAAGCAGCCTAATTTCAAAAAGACGGAGCACTTTGATCACGTAACATAATTGCTTAAATACTCTAGAAGTGTCCATTGCTGAAAAAGTACTTGGAATATCTTCTGTGGTCTATTGCAGCCCTGACCTTCACCTGGAACTATAATTATCTTTTGCTAAGATATATTAAATTCCTATAAACCTCTAAACATGACAATATTTCAGGAAGCCCTTTACACATGGCATCTCTGCACTTAGCATAGATGGCTAACACCAGGTTATCATCTTACAATACACAGTTTCCTCTAGGAAACTCTACCAAATGCATTATAGAAACATGCTGAACATAGCAAACTCAGACCTTATCATCAGGACCGTTCTCTGGTTTCCACAGTACCCTGTGTCCACCACTATCATGGCAATTACCCTATGCAATGGTTTTCTTCACCATTTCCCAAAATTTTCTCTGACTCCTTAGATCATTCTTTATATATTTTTATTGATATGTACTAACACATCAACTAATCAGTATTCAATAAATATTTTTAAATAAGCAAAATAGTGAATAGTGAACACATTGGAAGTACAGTAGTCCCTCAGCAATGGTGGATGAATAATACAAAATACCAGCCTCAACCTATGATCAATTTCATAGAAATTCATTATATATGTAGAAAGTATAGAATAAAATTTCCTATATATTAAACCAATGTGCCTTTTCCTTTAGTTTGTTTGATTTAACATGTGAAAACATGAAACAGGTTACAAATGAGTAAATGCTTTTTTAAAAGTTTTATTTGTTATTGTTTATTTGAAAGGCAGAGTGACAGAGAGACAGACAGACAGATCTTCAATTTACTGGTTCATTCCCTGAATGCCCACAACAGCCAGGGCTAGGCCAGGCAGAGCGGGGAGCCACAAACTTCATCCAGATCTCCCACAGGGGTGACTGGAACTCAAATATTTAGGGCATCATCTGCCTCCCAAGTGCCTTAGCAGAAATCTGGATTAAAAACAGAGGTTGGACTCAACCTGAGGCACTCTAATATGTGATGAGGACATCCAAAGTAGTACATTAATCTGCTATAACACAACATCCAATCCTGTAAATATTTTTGGGTATCTTTCCAGAAGAATGATGACCACATTTAAAGAATGTAGTAGTAGAGAATGTAGCGAATTATAAATGTAGCGGATTCTAAAACCAATTTATAATACATTTAATATAAATGTAGTGATTTATAAAACCAATTTCAGAATGATGGTTTCTCCACAACAGCCAACCTCTATGGGTAGATACTTATTTTAATTTCAATAGAACTTTTATTGTCATTAAATTGACCAATGGGATGCAACTTACAGAAGCCCAGTACTTTAAGCTACTGACAAGGGGTTATAAAATGGCTTAAATTTAAATTAGAAATATCTTATATCAAGCTAGAAAGCCTAATACAAACAATAATTTTGGTGTGTAGTTTAAAAGTATCTAGGACATAGTCTTGTTTTCAATAGTTCAAAATTTAATCTATGCATCCAGTACTATAACATTTTATGCTACTTTTTTTTTGTTTTGTTTTTTGAGGTAGGACACTTTTTTCTTCTTAAAGGGCACAATGTAGCAAAAGAACTTGAAGCCGTTATAAGGATATTCAGCCAACATTACATTCAGGGAGATGCCTGAAACTACATATAGTATTAAAGTCTATATACACTATGGGTTTTTTTAATTGAATTTAGAACTACCATCTTTTCACTTCCAGGAAGCACTTTACAGTTTCTGGAATATCTGAATTGCCAGCATCACTACTCTTGTATTTTGTGGTTATAATTAAGTAAAACAAAAATCATTTGAACATAAGCACTGTGGTATCACAACAATCTGAATCTGATAACTAAGATGGCCACTGATTGACTAATGGGCTGACAGCATATACAGTGTGGATATACCGGACAAAGGAAAGATTCATTTTCTAGGCTCAATAAAGCAGAACGGTGTGAGATTTCACCATGCTACTCGGAACAGCAGGCAAATTATTATCATTATCATTATTACTATTATTCCATTGAATAATTTCCAATGGTAATTGACTATGCATGGGTAAGTAAAACACTGGAGAGTGCAACCATGAATAAAGAAGAACTATTAGATCTCTTGATGTTTTTGGGCTGCCCACTGCAGGGTGTGAAAAACACATCCATGCCTGTCCCACAAATCAGGAAGTGAGTCAGCTCTCAGGCAAACTTTACAAGCTGCAACTGGTATCTAAGGTTAGGATGAACAGGAAGTCAACATCTGGACAAAGATGGGAACAAAAGAAAATGAGAAAAACTACTAACAAGAAGATCAGTCGGTGCTATAAAAGGACAAGAATAGACGAAGAGAAATTGTAAAATGAAACTGATCTCTGCAATATACGTCAAACACTCAGACAGGCAGTATTAAAGTAGACAGGAAAATAGAAAGAAAGGAAAAATAAATAAAAAGGAAAATAATAAATGCACAGAATTTAGAAAAGCAGACCACAAGCAGATAATAAGAGATCCTAAGCATGGAACCAGCTCTCTGCTTAAGTTTGAGGTACTCTACTTGATTCCTGCTGAGATAAGTGTCTACCTAAGGTTCTTTTAATGTCCACACCCACGCTTAAACACACCTACCCACACACCCACACCCACCATGGCTTACACATAAAAGGAAGTAATAAAACAACAAAACCTGTTCCAAGAAATAGACTGGAACACCTCAACCTGTTTGTCTTATCGTCTCCTTTGTCCTGCAATTCTTTTTTTCTGAATCCAGGTTTTCTGTAATATGTGCCCCTCTCATTTCCTGTAGCCTTTCCCCTTAATAAGACTTGACATCCTTTGAAATTATCCCTGCAAAAGTGAGATCCCACATTCTCCTACTAGCTTAGCTTTCTCTCCTACTCTACTTCTAATATTCTCATTTGGAAATCTAACACAGTATAGAAGACATATAGGTAGAAAAGCAGGCCCACTTGATTATAACTGCCTAAAAAAAGAAGAGTTTTTCTTGAAAGATGAAAATAAGATCTTCAGATACTTAACTTTTGATCTAGTCTTTTATTGTTTCTATCAACAACAAAACATTTACAGCATATTAATATCAATTTTGTGTAACTATTATATATAATATATAATTAAGTTTAGAGCTACATAAATGTTCAGAATGAGTTAGTGTATTCTTAAAAATCAGTACTTACACCTGTGGTTGGTTTAATCCCAGGTATATGCTTTACTTATTTAAAAACCTTCAGTTTATTCTCATTGCATAGACACCTCCCCAATTTTATCTATTCCCACTGTTGAAAACATGTTTCGTTTCCTTATGTCTCTCCACTGTGGTTAGATTTAAAAAAAATTCATTTGATTAGAAGGGATAGCTTTAGAAATGGATAAGTTTAGAAATTTCTCAACAGCATATGTTTCTTTTTTATAATTTTAATTTTTTCCTTCCCATGGAAAATAGAAAATCTAGATCACAACTAAATATCCAAAATATTCAATCTACTTTTGTCTTCCTTGTTAGTTCACTAAATGTTTCTTAGTTAACAACTTTAATTATCACAGATGTTAAATATTAGTTTTGAATATTAATCTTTGTAACTTATAGCTTCTGTTGAGACAGGAGTTTTAAAATTTGATTCAGTATTTTATGAAAGCCAGCCAGCCAGCCAGACAGACACACACACACACACACATGCATATGTGAAAAGGTTTCTGGAAAGTAGAATTATGATATATGTTTCTTAGGGCCAGCATTGTGGTACAGCAGGTAAAGCCACTGCCTATGAACATGGCATCACATAGCTGCACCAGTTCATGTCCTGGGTACTCCATTTCCCATCCAGTTCCTTGCTAATGCAGCTGGGAAACCATCAAAATACGCCCCAAGTGCTTCGGACTCTGCCACCCATATGTGAGACCCAGAAGAAGCTCCTAGCTCCTGGCTTCCGTCTGGCCTAACCCTGGCCATTGCAGCTATTTGATGAGTGAATGAATCATCAGATGGAAGATCTTTTGCTTTCCCTTTGTGTTTGTCTCTCCCTCTCTGTTTCTATAACTCTGTCTTTAAAATAAATAAAATAAAGCTTTTACTTAAAAAAGTGTTTTCTGGGGCCAGCACTGTGGCGCAGTATGTTAATCCACTGCTTATGGCACCGGCATCCCATATGGGCACCGATTCTAGCCCTGGCTGCTCCTCTTCCATTCCATTTCTCTGCTATAGCCTGGGAAAGCAGTAAAAGATGGCCCAAGTCCTTGGGCCCTACACCTAGATGGGAGACCGAGAGGAAGCTCCTGGCTAGCTTCGGATCAGCTCAGCTCTGGCCGTTGCGGCCATTTGGGGAGTGAATCAGCAGATAGAAGACCTCTCTCTCTGTCCCTCTCTCTGCCTGTAACTGTACCTCTCAAATAAATAAATAAAATCTTAAAAAAGGTTTCCTTTAAGGCAAAAAATTGTAACTCATGCATTTTTCTCACAATACAGCTTGAAGTACCCCATACAAACAAATACATTGATATTTATATACAACTGTCAGAGATTAATTAATATTTATTTCTAATGATTCTTTTTTCTAAATATTTAAGCAGATTTTTGGTATGAAAAGTCTTCAAATACAGTTTTACATGAGCTCATTCATAGAAAACTGATAAAAGAGTGAATTATTTTCATTGTTTTTTTAACTTTTATTTAGCAAGTATAAATTTCCAAAGTACAGCTTATGGATTACAATGGCTTTTCCCCCCCATAACTTCCCTCGCACCTGAAACCCTCTCAACTCCTGCTCTCTCTCCCATTCCATTCACATCAAGATTCATTTTCAATTATCTTTATATACAGAAGAGCAATTTAGTATATATTAAGTAAAGATTTCAACAGTTTGCACACACATACAATCATAAAGTGTAAAATACTATTTGAGTACTAGTTATAGCATTAATTCACACTGAACAACACATTAAGGACAGAGATCCTACATGAGGAGTAAGTGCACAGTGACTCCTGTTGTTGATGTAATAATTTGATACTCTTATTTATGGTCTCAGTAATCTCCCTAGGTTCTTGACATGAGTTGCCAAGGCTACGGAAGCCTTTTGAGTTTGCCAACTTTGATCTTATTCAAGGTCAAGTCAAAGTGGAAGTTCACTCCTCCCTTCAGAGAAAGGTACCACCTTCTTTGATGGCCCATTCTTTCTACTGGGATCTCACTCACAGAGATCTTTCATATAGGTGTTTTGTTTTTGTTTTTGTTTTTGCCACAGTGTCTTGGCTTTCCATGCCTGAAATACTCTCAGGGCTCTTCAGCCAGATCTGAATGCCTTAAGGGCTGATTCTGAGGCCAGAGTGCTGTTTAGGACATCTGCCATTCTATGAGTCTGCTCTGTATCCCTCTTCCAATGTTGGATCGTTGTCTCCCTTTTTGATTCTATCAGTTAGTATTAGCAGACACTAGTCTTGTTTGTGTGGTCCCTTTGACTCTTAGACCTATCATTATGATCAATTGTGAACTGAAATTGATCACTTTGACTAGTGAGATGGCATTGGTACATGCCACCTTGATGGGATTGAATTGGAACCTCCTGGCACATTTCTAACTCTACCATTTGGGGCAAGTCAGCTTGAGCATGTCCCAAATTGTACATCTGCTCCCTCTCTTATTCCCACTCTGATATTTAACAGAGATCACTTTTCAGTTCAATTTAAACACTAAGAATAATTGTGTGTTAATTACAGAGTTCAACCAATACTATTAAGTAGAACAAAAATATACTAAAAGGGATAAAGTATTAAGTTGTACATCAACAGTCAGGGCAAGGGCCAATCAAGTCACTCTTTCTCATAGTGTCCATTTCATTTCAAAAAGAGGAAATCCAAATGGCCAACAGACACATGAAAAGATGTTCAGGATCACTAGCAATCAGAGAAATGCAAATCAAAACCACAATGAAGTTTCACCTCTCCCCGGTTAGAATGGCTCACATACAGAAATCTACCAACAACAGATGCTGGTGAGGATGTGGGGAAAAAGGGACACTAACCCACTGTTGGTGGGAAGGCAAACTGGTAAACCCACTATGGAAGTCAGTCTGGAGATTCCTCATAAACCTGAATATAACCCTACCATACAACCCAGCCATCCCACTCCTTGGAATTTACCCAAAGGAAATTAAATTGGCAAACAAAAAAAGCGGTCTGCACCTCAATTTATTGCAGTTCAATTCACAATAGCTAAGACCTGGAACCAACCCAAATGCCCATCAACAGTAGACTGGATAAAGAAATTATGGGACATGTACTCTATAGAATACTATTCAGCAGTCAAAAACAATGAAACCTGGTCATTTGCAACAAAATTTACACTTTCATTGTATATAAACTGTGTCTATGTCAAGTATGAAAACTATGTCAGACATGCTACTGAATAAAATCCATTAATATGTAATAAAAAATTAAAATATATATCTAAAGAAATCATCAATAACAAACAGTAGAAACAAATTACATCATACTTAAGATCTGGAAGAAAAATTACATAAGTTGGAAAATATCAAAACTAGTAGAATTCTTATGAACAGTGTTAAAACTATTGATCCACAAAATGTTCTCCCTCCAGAGCCAGTTTATCTCTAGTCTCGCTTTATCAACGCTTTCCTTTCCATTTCCCCCTCATCTCCAATTATTTTCTCTGGTCTACTCAAGTAAGAAATCACACCTGTAAATGGTTATACTAGGAATTGACTAGTACACATTCCCAAGGAAACTCAAAAGGAAAAGAAATATAATTCTGTGTACTCCATCAAATTTCTCCTGTCCAACCCCAAGCCCCAAGTGTATATTGCCTCTATATTGTCAAACTAATGCATTTAGATCAAGTGTTGTTTCCACCAGAAAGTTAATTAAAATAATTATTTCATAATCTGGACTTCAGCTGAATATGACTGTATTTTCTAACATGTGTATATCTAATATCGTGTGGTCAGAAAAGTAGAATAGAAGAACGAATGGGAAAGAAAAATTTTCAAGGACAGATATAAGTAGAAAAACATTTCAGTAGTCAAAATAAGAAGACCTAACTTCTACCCATATTAGCATTGATCAGTAATGCATCACACATATGTCAAAATAGCTAAGAGGAAGCTGGCATTGTGGCACAGTGGGTTAAACCACTGCTTGCAATCCCCATATTGGAGCATTGGTTAGATTCCCAGCTGCTCCACTTTGATGTAACTCCCTCCCAGTGTGTGTTGGAAAGCAGCTGATGATGCCCAAGTACTTGGACCCCTGCCACCCACATGACAGACCAAGACAGAGTTCTTGAATCCTGGCTTTGACCTGGTATAGCCCCATCCCAGCTATTGCAGCTATTTAGTGAATGAACCAGTGGATAGAAGATCCCTCTCTCCCTCCTCCTCTCCCTCTCCTTGGCTCTCCTTCTCTCTGTGTGTCACTCTGCCTTTCAAACAAATAAATCTTAAAAACAGCTGAGATTGCTTTTATCACAATCCTATTCATTGTGACCTTAGTTATTTTAACTATTATATATATATATATATGCTTAATAACAGAGTTATGAGAAATAGGAAAAATAGGAGAAGTCATCAGAGACAAACTAGATTCTGTGAAAGGATCAAAAGCTCAGAGTTGATAATATTCAATATATTTTAAATCCATCCAAAAATGTATAGGGTCAGGGGACAGAATGAAACAGAAAGAGGACAGGAAGGAGGGAGGGAGGGAGGGAGGGGGAGAGAGAGAGAGAGAGAGAAGAAAGAGAAAGAAAGAAAGAAAGAAAGAAAGAAAGAAAGAAAGAAAGAAAGAAAGAAAGAAAGGAAGGAAGGAAGGAAGGAAGGAAGGAAGGAAGGAAGGAAGGAAGGAAGGAAGGAAGGAAGAAAAAGAAAGAAGAAAGAAGAAAGAGTAGGGAAGAGGGAGAAAAGACTATAAAAATTAATTATCTTCTTGGCTTGGAAAATCATTTAAACTTTTTGAATTTTTCTGCATCTATCAATATTATTTCACTTTAAATTTAAGGAAATATGAGCTATAGGAAAGAAAAAGCGTTAGATGAAGAATTTCAAAACCAAGCAGAAACGGTTTATTTACAATAAAGTGAGAAAAGTAATATTTAAATAAGAAGTAAAAAATTGTAATTGTAATTTTTTCTCTCAAACTAAAGCTAAATGTCCAAATAAAACTGCCATAGGCCTCATGGGTACCATAACAAAGGAAACTGACAGATTCCAAGGACCAAATATTCTACCACTCTGCCTTTTTATACAATAAACACAATACAAGAGCTGATTTTGGAGTGCCTATATTATTTAAATATGTTATTTCCTAATAAGCCTTATTTTATTAGTATTTTAATATTTTATTGTGTCTACATGCTTTAAAATAATTAATAGTAATTATTAATTTTTATATTTTTTAAGAGAAAGAGAGACAGAGAGCTCCCATCTGCTGGTTTACCCTCCAAATATTCACTATCACCAAGAGAGTAGAAGCTGGGAATTGGGAACTCAATCTGGATCTCTAGAGTGAGTGGCAGGAACTCAACTACTAGAGCCATCTGAGTTGCTCCCAGGGTTGACAGTAGCAAAAAGCTGAGCTCAGGAGAAAGATTAGGGAATTGAATATAAGAACTCTGATATGTGTTGTGAGAGTTAAGACAAGGGCTCATTCTTAATAGTTAACGATACTAAGACCATTCCGTAGACCAAATGTTGAAAACCAAAAGATATATTTAAAGAAGTTGACTTAAGTAGTGGAAATCAAAATGAGAATTTTCACAACTGCACAGAATTATTTGTAATTCTAAAGTAAAAAAGTTCTTAAAGATTCTAAATTTAATCTGATCCATAAAATTGAGTTCTGACTGAGACAGCATAGAAACAGGACTCACAAAATCAAGACCCTCCCTACCCAACAGATACATAACTCCAGTTTCAAATCAACCAGGGGTAAGAAGTTTCCAGACCATAACCATGAAAACCCCATACTGAGCAGAACACCAAACTGAGTGCAAACCAAGTGTTGGGTGCAGAGAGGGATGAGCCAAAACTCTACACTTTATACTGCCATCTGCAATGCTGGCATCCCACATGGGCATCAGTTCAGTCCAGGCTGCTCCACTTTTAATCTAGCTCTCTCTTAATGGCCCGGGAAAAGCTGCCAAGTCTTTGGGCCACTGCTACCCATGTGGGAGACCCAGATGAAGTTTCTGGCTCTTGGATCGGCCCTGGCCATTGCATCCATCCAGGAAATGAACAAACTGATGGAAGATCTGTCTCTCTCTGTCGCTCCCTCTCTCTTTGTAACTGAATTCAAATCAATAGATCTTTAAAAGAAGAACAATAAGAAATGTATGAAGCACTATTTCTGATTTGAAAAGAGAATATAATTACCTCATAGCTAGCTTCAAAACTCATGGTTAGCTTCACAGTCAACAGAGTAAATCTTGATAGAATAGATTTAATTTGTATGACAAGAAATTGTTTGGACAGAAACAACTTTATTGAGTGGGCAACATAATTTCATTAAGTGTGGAGAACCCGTGACTTTACCAGTACATTACTGCAACTTACCTACAAATAATTGGAAGCCACAGAGAAACAAAAATATGGAATAAAATACTGAAAAAAGATAATTATTTCTGTCTTAGCAGCAAATCTGAAAAAGATAAGAGAAAATGCATTACACAGTATAAAAGTTCACAGTTTAACAACTTCAAAGTTTAACTTCTATGTAAAGGAGTATTCTTTTTAAAATATATTTTCTTGCCAATTTCCTCTTGTACAGCTATCTTGTGTTTTATTTGTGAAATATTAATGTTTCTACTAGGAAGTTTCTTCACATAAAAAAATAATAAGGCAGGCATTTGTATAGCAGTTAAGATAACCTTGGAGTGGACATGGGCTTCCAAAAATGTATGTCTTTAGCTTCCCTTATTGTCAGCTATCCTATAATCTGAGAAAATTCTTATCAGGGAGAGATGCAGACAGCTGGATAGAGAGGGCTTGCACGCAATTCAACCACAGAAAAGTACCAAAATAATGGAAGAAGGATTATGATTCCAGAAGACTGACTGAAGGAAAATGTCATTGAATAAATGATAGCAATGGTAAACAGCACAGAGGCTTCAAAAGCCAGCAGACAGAGGGAAAAAAGCCTGTTGCAACTTCTCCTCCAGCTCCTTGGCCAGGGAAGGATGTGATATTATTGGGAAAATAGTCACTAGAATCTAGCCTGTAAGACCCAGGGAAGAACCTAGCTGCATTCCACTGCTCCAGGCCCACACCTGCCAGTGCACAATCCCCAGAATAACTTGTGTTCACCCCATAGGACTGGGTTAAGGTTCCCTTCACATCCTTCAGTGCTGGGACCAGGGCTTTTGATTTTTAAAGCCAAACTTCAGTAATGCCTTGCCAGAATGACCTGGGAAAGATCCTATCCACATCACACAGCCCCATGAACATAGCTGTTGGTGCCACAAGCTCCACAATCATGCCAGCTTGCCTGGAGAGACAAAGAGACATTCCTCTCTATGTCCCACAGTTCCAGGAGCATGGCTATATACATCACAAAACCTAGTATGATTGACACCAAACCCTCTGGGGACTGAAGATGCATACCTTTGGAAACCCATGTCTGTCTCCCTGAACTGCTGCAGACCAGACAACTGTGGAACTCATAGTCATCACTGACATTGTTTAAAAATATAGAAATGCGCCAGCACACCGGGTTCTAGTCCCGGTCGGGGCACCGATCCTGTCCCGGTTGCCCCTCTTCCAGGCCAGCTCTCTGCTGTGGCTAGGGAGTGCAGTGGAGGATGGCCCAAGTCCTTGGGTCCTGCACCCCATGGGAGACCAGGATAAGCACCTGGCTCCTGCCATCGGAACAGCGCGGTGCGCCGGCTGCAGCGCGCTACCGCGGCGGCCATTGGAGGGTGAACCAACGGCAAAAGGAAGACCTTTCTCTCTGTCTCTCTCTCTCACTGTCCACTCTGCCTGTCAAAAAAAAAAATATATAGAAATCATTTGCAGGTTACACTTTTGGGCTCACCTAGAACCAAAGCCAAAGGAACAATACAAGCTAAACAAAAAAGTCTTTTTCAACACAACCTAGTGTATAAAGAAGAAGGAACTTACTAACCCAGAGGAGTTGACTTCAATGTAGAGACATAGGAAATATAAAGAAACATGGAAATATCAAAAAAATACTCAGCTTCATTAGTTAATAGGAAAATGCAAATGAAAACCATAGTAAAATATCATAGCACATTTATGAGAATTGATAAAACCAAACATCTGAGCATAAAGACTCACATATTTCTGGTAGGATTACAAATTGGGGAAATATTGGGGAAATTTGGGGCTTTTTCTTATAGAATTATGTGTACACTTACAATATGAACCTGCAACTGCACCATCACCTACTTACACAAGAGAAATGAAAGTATATGTCCACAATATCATGTGCAACAATGTTCTTGGAACTTTCTTCATTATACCAAAAATCTATAAATAGTATAACACAAGAATGCAAAACAAATTTTGTTATGGTCATTTAATGTAAAGCTTCTCAATAACAAAAATAAATGAACTACTTTGAGCATCAAAGCAGAATCTATGCTATTAAGATGCTAAGAAGTAAAAGTCAGACATAAAAAGTATACATATTGTATGAGTTCATTGGTATGCAGTTCCATAACAGACAGCTCTGTGGTTAAAAAAACAAAAAAACAAAAAAACACATTTTGGTTGCTTCTGGCTGGGGGGAGGGATGTTAATTGTCTGAGAAGAGAGTATAGAGGAATTTTCCAGAGTGACGTGTGTGTCCTATTTCTGATAGAGTTGTAGTTTCATGGGTGTAGGCCTTTGCCAAAACTCATGAAATCACATGCTTTTAGGTTTTGAACATTTCTTCTTTTGAAATAAGTGGGAACTGATAATAATTATTACAATTTCTGTATAGTAAAATTTTTACAGTGACCATATAACACCAAAAATAACTACAACTCTAAGGAAAAGAAATTTCTCAATAGAATGGAAACACTTTAATGGTGTATTTGGCCTGGCCTCAAGCATGATTGATATGCAGCTCACTCTTGCACTAGCATGTATTTTGACAAATGACTAGGGTAAAACTGGCTGGAAGAGTTAAAAGAATGTCTGAGATACCACCAAACCTGCTGTAGCAAAAAGTATTTTATTGAAAATCTGGTCTTGTCTCTTTCTTTCAAGTTATGAATACTAAAAGTTATCAGAGGGAACTCAAAGTTACTCAAAACAATGATTTGTAATTAAACATCTGTCATTCATGGGGAGAGAATGTCAGGAGACCTGAAATTCCATTATACATTTTTTGTTTGGTTGGCACTTGCTTGCTACTAAAGGTTTTTAACTTTTCCTCGTGAACAGTGATGCACAGTACAAAACCAAACCATAATTGGCAACGAAAGCTATAAAAACCCCAAAAAAGAAAACACACACACACACACACAGAAGAGCCCAC
Source organism: Lepus europaeus (assembly GCF_033115175.1). Taxonomy (NCBI): domain Eukaryota; kingdom Metazoa; phylum Chordata; class Mammalia; order Lagomorpha; family Leporidae; genus Lepus; species Lepus europaeus. Next base: position 35,579,159 of record NC_084842.1, read on the forward strand.
AGCAGTTAGTCTTAGATACAGTGCTGGAGTAAGAGGAAGGAACGAAGCCAGTATCCTAGTTGGAACATTTCATTTCCTGAGAAATTTGCATTGCATTATGAAAAAACCAACATCTAAAGCTGCAACTTGTTAGTACATAACGATGTTTATGCATAAATATTTTTAAAGACACATTTTTAACAACTCCTGTTTCAACTGACTACTTTTCTTTTCTTGTATGAAATAATTTATAGGAAATTAGAGATTGCCTAAGGCCTTCCCACATTTTAAGGAAAGCAATATGAGGAACTTAAAAAGTTCATAGGAAATGGAGTTAAAGAATATAATTTAATTGCAAAAATATTTTGAAATCCACACATAGTTTTTCCCCAATATGCATTTTCCATGAACTTTTTGGAGTTCCTTACTATGACAAAAAGCAGCTCTTGAATGGCAATAACATGTAGGTAGACGAGAGTATAGGTTTGGCTCCCCTGAAGCAGATGCTGAGATGAGACTCACTTATAACTGACCCATTGAAGAAAGGAGATGAGTAAGGAACTGAAGGATGCAGGTAAGAGCAAAAGCAAGTTCAGCAATCATGTGACCAAAACATGAATCTAACAATGCATAGCTTTCCAACTGATGCAAACAAAAGCTGAAATGTAAGTTACATCTCAGAGTTATTCCAAACCAAACAAGGAAGCTGAAGTTTCAGGCTGTTTCACTGTACAGTCATTATTGAACAGCAGACTGAAGAAGGGTATAGGGCAGTAAAACCCTGGTGCTTCTGCCCTCTATACCCGCTGGCAAATCAGCTCCAGTGGCCCCGAGGCATTTTTCAAAAAAGTAGGCACTGAAAACACATCTCAAGGCTTACTCCCACCCTTCAGTAAAAGTATACAGAACATCCACTATATCTAGAACATTTATTAAAAGGATTATACAGGAAAAGGTAGTGAGTAAGATTATAAACACTCATCAATTGGTAACTTCTCTTTTTATTCTTAGACGGCACCAACCCAGCAAAACAAACTGTATGTTTATATCCCACATATTAAATGTGTCTAAATGTATGCATACATAAATCTGCTTTTTCTTTTAGTGGTTGGAAAGTATTATATAACATGTATTAATTGAACTTATTTGTCCATTCACCTACTAATGGACATTTATATTTCTTATTTGAATTATTTTTCTTATAAACTATTCTTTTACATGTTTTTAGTCTGTTTTGTGCAACTGTAACAGAATAACACAGATGGTGTAAACAATGAAGAACAGAAATTTATTTCTCATAGTTCTGAAGTCTCCAAAGTCCAAGGAGCTCACATCTGGTGATAGCCTTCCTGCTGAGTCATCCTATGGGAAGGAGGGGGAGAGAAGGGGAGAGAGAGAGAGGAGGGGGGAGGAGAGGAGAGGGGAGGGAAGGAGAGGAGAGGAGGGGAGGGGAAGGGAGGAGAGGGGAGGGGAATGGAGAGGAGGGGAGGGGACAGGAGAGGAGAGGAGGGGAGAGGAAGGGAGGGGAGAGGAGGGGAGGGGAGAGGAGAGGAGAGGAAGGGAGGGAGGGAGGGAGGGGAGGGGAGGGGAGGGGAGGGGAGGGGAGACCCAGAGGCCAGTGCTGCTAAGCTGTCATCTGGAGCATCAACATCCCATATGGAACACTCCAACCCTGTGGGAGATCAGGAAGAAGCTCCAGGCTCCTGGCTTCAGACTGGCACAGCTCTGGCTATTGAGGCCATTTGGGAAGTGAACCAGCAGATGGAAGATCTCTCTGTCTTTCTCTCTCTCTATCTCTCTCTCTTTCTCTCTCCACTAATCCTTTTGTAATGAATTTATTCTAGCAATCTGAGGGTTCTCCAAAAAGTTCATGAAAATGTGTATTATGAAAAAAAACACACTTGGATTTTAAAACATATTTGCATCAAAATAAACTGACCTTATAACTGTAATTACCTAAAAATTTTTGAAATATCTTTATAATGGCGTTAGTGTGTTCATGAGGGCAGAGACTTCATGGTCTGATCACCTCATGAAGGCCCCAACTCTTAATACTTTAATATTCCTAATAATCTAATGACCACTAAATTTCAACTTAAGTTTCAAAGAGGGTAAACATTCAAAGGATAGCAGGTGTATATTCAACAGTTTCTTCATGAGTGTGTAGAAGGAAAATTGCAAATAATGAGATTGCTGGATAAAAGGAATGTACATCTTTTATTTTTGTAGCCATTATCAAATTGTCCATCAGAGGAGAGCACCATGGCTCACTTGGTTAATCCTCCGCCTGTGTCGCCAGCACCTGGGGTTCTAGTCCCGGTTGCTCCTCTTGAAGTCCAGCTCTCTGCTGTGGCCCGGGAGGGCAGTAAAGAATGGCCCAAGTGTTTGGGGCCCTGCACCCACATGGGAGACTAGGAGGAAGTACCCAGCTCCTGGCTTTGGATTGGCGCAGTGCTAGCCATAGCAGCCAGTAGGGGAGTGAACCAACGACAGGAATACCTTTCTCTCTGTCTCTCTCTCACTGTCTATAACTCTCTCTCTGTCTCTCTCTCTCACTGTCTAACTGCCTGGCAAAAAAAAAAAAAAAATTGCCCGCCGGAAATATTGTACCATGTTAGCCTCCAATAAACAATATTCAAGAATGTTTATCAACAAATATTAGGGGAAAAAATCTTCCTCAACCAAATAAAACATTTGAATAAAGGTTAGTTAAGGAATACCAAAAACCAGAATCCTCCCACAACCACAAATAATGAAATAATGAAATATTTCTGGTAAAGATTAGAGATAAAAATCACAAGGACTATAATATTTTGGAAAATAATATTATCATAAGGTTTTATAATACTATGCAAAACTCTTTCAGGGCTCAAAATTTATAGGTTGCAAATGGCTTGAATGCAATGTCTTAGTAATCCATTTGAAATCTATTTTAATCATTAGTAATATGATAATTTAATACTACATATAGTCAAACATGAAAGGTCTTAATGTCTTAAAAAAAAATCCACACCTTTGGTGGCAGAATTGACAGCTCAAATAGTTGGATCCCTGCCACATACATGGCAGACACAGATTAAGTTCTGGGTGCTTGAATTTCACCTGGCACAGGCCTAACTATCGCAGGCATTCTGGGAGCAAACCAGCAGATGGAAGATGTCTCTCTACTTGTCTCTCTGCCTTTCAAATAAAATTGAAAGTAATAAATTTTAAAATAAAAAAGTGGGAAAATTTAGTAGCAAAGAGGCAATCTGTGTATTAGACACAAAATGAGGCTCAAAAACACAACAAAAGGCACAAAACCTAAGACTGAAAACACCACATGCCTGCTCTAGAGAGTATTTTCCTTTATCATTCCCCACATGAATGCTGAGCTTCAATTGGGAATTCAATCTTAAAACTCTTCAGACCTTGAATCCTCTGATTTTCTCCATCTGGAGAACGGAAAGTTTGAACAACAAAATGGCTGTCAGCTAAAGAATGATTCATGACTCACCCAGGCTTGTGGCTCTGCTCATGTGCTAAAAAGAAAAAAACTGGAAGCTAATTCGGCGGTGGCCAAAACCCCTGATCCAGGCTTATCGTGGTCATTTTGAGGAATGTCCCTGGCTTAGCCCCAAGCCAGGGATGGATGACACTGTGTGGCAGAATTCAATTGAGTAACTTGAATAATAGATTACTAAACAAAAAAAGTATTATTCATTCCTCATTAATAATATGTAAATGGGACAAACCCAAAAAGCTGGAGCAATAAAGAAGACACTAAGCTCATCTTATTATCTTACTGAAAATCATCATCCTTTTTGCCCAGCAATCATGTAAGAATCTTCCTTCTCATCTCAATGTATTAAGCCTTCAAAGTGCCTAACTACTGTGAAATTTGAGACACTAAAATCAGACTCGATACAGACATGGACACAAACATTTTCTCTTGAAGTGTTAAGTTTCGCTTATATGTTTTTCTTTAACTTGGCACAAGAGGAGAAAAATGAGATTTTCCATTACATTTATGTTTTTCCCATTTAAATTGGCAGTGTGTAATTCACACTCATTCACTGGTTCACTTTCCAAATGCCTGCAGCAGCCCCAGAAGAGGCCAAGGACCAAAGCCAGGAGCCAGAAATGAAATCCAGCTCCCTGAAGTCTACGGCAAGAACCCCTCTAAGGATCCAACACTACTGTCTTCCAGAGTCTGCATTAGTAAGAAGTTGGAATTGGGAACTAGAGCTGGATGTCGAACTGAAGCTCTCCAATATGGAACACAAGTGGCCTGTTAGGTCAAGTGCCTGCCCCTCCCCCTAATTTGTTAGCTTTACATTATTATGAATTATATTATAGTAGAGTGGGTAATTTCTCTGTATCACAACTTCCTGCTGAGGCAATAATCATACAAGCATAAAATGCTGCTGCATCAACCATTTTAAATATTAATGAAAAACCATATACATATTTGGAAGCAAATCCAAAAATTAAGATACCATATTATTGTTATAAAGTACACAAAGATGGCATTGCTATACACTCTTGCATCAGTTGTGATACTTCTGGTTGCCAACAATCAAACACACACACACACACACACCAAAAAAAAACCAGACCTAATCAATCAATCATGTTCTTCATTTCTGTAACCAAAGACCCAAGAGAGCAACTTTTAAGCTTGATTTGATCAAAGTTCACTCTCTATTTTGCTTGTAATCCTCTGAGCTCTGTACATCTTCATGTGCCAGTTACATCCCCAACACACCGTCTTATATGGGAGAAGATAGTGCCCCTATTTATATTCTATCACATTCACACCAAGGGTAAGACCAACTAAGAGGATTCTCATAATGAACAACAGAAAAAGTTTCAGCTGAGTTCAGTTGGTTCCTTCTTCATGACATCTATACTTCTGACCTAATGCCTGGGAGCCCTGTGTACATTGGTTTCTGTCTGAATTACTTAGCCATGCAGGAATTTTCACTGCAGTAAGGGAATATAGGACTACTGACTGCCTTCAAACGATCAGGGCTCACCTCTAGAACTGCAGAGAAGATCACAGACCTCAAATCTCATTTCAGCTGCACAATTGAAGAAAAAGAAGATTGTGTTAGGATGGCAAACACAATTTCCACTATAACTCAGTTTGCACCCATCATTTGAAGTAAATCAGTTGGATAAAAGGACTATGGAAAAGTAGTAGAAAACATCACCTTTCCAATGATGCCCCTTCCCAGAACTTATAAAGCAGCGAAATTCTCAAGGGTCAAAGCACATGACAATGCATTCTGTCTTCCTAGAGCCAGAGCTACCTAATGGAAAAATATTACAACTAAAGCACAATCCTTGGACTCATACAGACTGATTCAAATCCTTAATTTGCCACTTGTTAATTGTGCAAGAGTTGGCAATATGCATAACCTTCTAAACCTTTGTTATCTCATCTATTAAATGGAAAAATAGGGACCAGCACTCTGGCACAGTAGGTCAAGCCTCCAGCATCCCATATGGGAACTGGTTTGAGTCCTGGCTGCTTGATTTCTGATCCAGCTCTGCTAATGGCATGGGAAAACAGTGGAGGATTGCCCAAGTCCTTGGGCCCCTGCACCCACTTGGGAGACATGGAAGAAGCTCCTGGCTCCTGGCTTCAGATCGGCTCAGCTCCGGCCATTGTAGCCACTTGGTGAGTGAACTAGGAAGACTCTCCCCCCCACCTCTCTCTCTCTCCCTCTCTTTCTCTCTCTCAAATTCTGCACTTCAAGAATTATATAACTCTTTAAAAAATGGAAACAATGTTGCCTAAGTGATCTACTACTGCCAAAATGTTTAGCACAACACCTGGCATGTAGGAAACATTACTAGTTACCATTCTACAAGCAAGGATGGAGGAATGGTACTTTCACTGTAGGACTGAGTCAGAAATTAGATATCACACTCGCCTTTTCTTTATCTCTTCAACTCTTGCTTCTTAAATCATCTAATGTAAGAGGATACTCAAGAATTTCATGGGAAAATTGTTAGCTACTTAAAATAGCTCTAGTTATCATCTAAATCTGATAGCTACAGGCTGAATGATTTTGTGTGGTAATATCTGAAATACTCAAAAAGAAAATGACTCAATTACAATTGGGAAGATACAAGAAAGTTATCTTCTCCCTGTACCTTAAAAAATGTATAATTTTAAAATATAAACTTATTTTAGTAAAAAATCTTTTTAATATTTGCATAGTTTTTCATAACATGCATATTCCATGAACTTTTTAAAAGATTTCTCATAAAATAATTTCTTGAGAAGAGTACAGCTTTCTGATGTTTTTGGATGAATTACAATTTCTACTTAAGAGATTAAACTAGTCTAATATATGAAATCTGTAGTTTTAAATTCTTGAAAACCTCAGATAGGAAAATTCATGTTACTTTTAAATCCCTGTTTTTGATAAAGAATAAACTACTGAAGAGTGTTGATCATCACAGCATGTTAAGCTAGAGCCTGATTACCTGGCTCTGCATCTCAACCCTTCCAATTGCTCCCCGTGTGAGCTTGAGCAAGCTAATCAAACTTCTTGGAGCTGAGCCTTAGTTACTACATCTATAAAATTAACCAGTGATGTTCCCTACTTAGACTCGGATGATGTACTGAATGGACACTGCAACACATAAGCCTGCCTCAGGGAATGGCTCTATCCTTGCATTTTGACTTGATGTCAGTGAAGCAGTACAGAAGATAGGGATCCAAATCACTGCCCAGTCCAGTCCAACCTTGAGAGCACTCAGAGTGCCAGAGCATGGACAGGAGGTTTCCTGTGATGTAATGGCAATCTGATTCCTACAAATGCAATAAAGATGGAGAGGAGGACTTAAATCCAACTCCAAGTGCATGCTATTTCAATAAGATCCTCTCCTGTATGACTCAAACTAAACTCTGTGGGGGTCCAAGAGATTGGCTTAAAATGTCTTCTCTATCATCAATTGATTTAAAAAAGACACCTGTCTGTCTGGTTTTTCTCAAAGGAAAAATATTCTATTTAAATTCCTGTTAGGTGACAAAGTGTTATTAGTATTATATCAAATAATACAAATTCAAGTGGCATAAAAATGGTAAATATATCTATGTAAACATAAATTGCCAATTTAGGTACCAAATATTCTACAAGAGTTCAAGTTTTATTCTGATTCTGATGCTAAAGATAACATGAAACTCTGGAATGCCCCATTCAAAATCAGTTTTCCATGGCAGCTATTTTAATGTTTTATTTGCGATGATAATGTAATTTGATTTTGGAATACATGGCGAACACCACAGGACAAGAGGTCAAGCTAAGCTTCAATTTTTGTTTTGAAAAGAGTCAAGAGAGGTTCAGGAAGAATAGCTTAATAATGTCATATTTTTGAGGGCACATTTAAGTTTATTTTGAAAAATCCATGGAAACTCTTCTTGGAAAAATCTAGTCAACAAGCACGCACTCTCTTAAAAATTTTATATTCAGAAACTGGAATGCATTTTTTAAAAACTTATCTGATCCATATGTATACTATAAATAAAACCAAATTAAGGCCAAATGGAATTATCTGTTTATGGTCAATTTAGAGTTGAAAATGCTCAATAAAATAAGTTTCAGAATTTGGCAGCTTAATATAAACTGAGTTAATAGTAACCTGACCAAAACAGATTTTGTTGCTCCCGGGTCACTATGAAGTAGCCAAATGTTTGTTTTAAACAGTCCCTACTGAATCAAAATTAATTTGTCTTAGACTTAGTCAAAATATATTTTCTTTCCACACCCTCTGTACTTCAGTGACAGTTGGAGTTGCTAAAATGCAACTATTAATGTGTTCTTTTTACTTTTTTTCATATTATTCTGATCATGACATTAAGATCTCTGAAGAAAATACTCATTGAATTTGTTTTTGTTACTTGAGGCTTTCCCCATCTTCATTGAAATCTCTTTGTCTTGTTTCTATTATCCTTTCCCACTTACTCTGTTGCACAGAGGCCACTAATATCCCACCCCAAACATCCACTGATTTCAAAGTGCACCATGGCCATGTATCCACTTTATTTATTTATTTTAATAGGCAGATTTAGACAGTGAGAGAGAGAGACAGAGAGTAAGGTCTTCCTTTTGTTGGTTCACTCCCCAAATGGCCGCTATGGCCGGCACTGCGCCGATCTGAAGCCAGGAGCCAGGTGCTTCTTCCTGATCTCCCATGCAGGTGCAGGGCCCAAGCACTTGGGCCATCCTCCACTGCCCTCCCGGGCCACAGCAGAAAGCTGGACTGGAAGAGGAGCAACCGAGACAGAATCCAGTGCCCCAACCGGGACGGGACTAGAACCACGGGTGCCGGCGCCACAGGCGGAGGATTAGCCTAGTGAGCCGCGGCGCCGGCCACCACGTTTTCCCTTTAAAAGTGGTTAATTCTCAGATTTAGCTAGGGTTCTCCACCAGATTAAAAGGAAGCATGTACAGTCAGATGCCAGAGTCAGGAAGTGGAAATTGCCTGAAAGGCCTCCTGCTCTTTTCCCATCATTCTCTGAAAGATGTAATGAAGGCGGCACCAGCTCAGCTGAAGAATACTCATGTATTAGCAACTCTGGCTGATTTATGTTACTGTATTAATTATTGTTAAGCTACAGGCTTCATTCCCATATATCTGTTTTGTCTTTGCTGATTCATAACAATCAAAAAGGGTAAGCTTTGGGACCATTGTCGTGGCCAAATGAGTTATGCCATAGCCTGCAATGCTGGCATCCCATATGAATAGCTAATCAAGCCTCAGTTGCTCCATTTCCAGTTCAGATTCCTGCTAATGAGCCTGGGAAAGCATCAGAAAATGGCCCAATTGCCTGGGTCCCTGCCACCCACATGAGAGATCTAGATAGAGTTCCTTGCTCCTGGCTTCGGCTTGACCCAACACCAACCATTTCGGCCATTTGGGAAATAAACAAATGGAAGTTCTCTTTCTCTTTCTCTGTCCCCTTCTCTCTGCAACTGTGGTTTTCAAAAAAATAAATAAATCTGTTAAAAAAAAAAGGTAAAAAAAAAAAAGCTGGTGCTCATTAAATATGTTAACCTGGGCGTCCATAAAAATATTCTATCCAATCATATGACCCAGCAATCCCCGTGAATATATCCAAAAGAAATAAAATAAGCATATGAAAGAGTTATATGTATCCCATGTTAATTATTGCTCAACTCACAATAGCTAAGATATGTAATCAAATTGGTATCCATCAGTTGATGAGTGGACAAAGAAAAGATGGCATGAATACATAATGGAACACTACTCAGCCATACAAAAATGAAATCCTGCCTTATGCAAATGAGTGGATGCAACTGGTGACCATTATGCTTAGTGAAATAAGCCAGACCCAAATGACAAATATCTTATTTTTCTTTGATTAGTAGTAGCTAATAGAGTACCTGAATGTACAAGTGTGAAATTGACAATTTATGATTTGATTATTGTTTATAACCCTTGGCTATATTCCTATGGAACAAGAATCTTCTTACTTTTTGCTTGTTTAGCACTATATTTATTGGAGTACTAACCCTGTGATTATAAAATATATATTTTTTTAACTTTTATTTAATGAATATAAATTTCCAGTGTACAGCTTATGGATTACAATGGCTTCCCCCTCCCATAACTTCCCTCCCACCCGCAACCCTCCCCTCTCCTGCTCCTTTTCCATTCACATCAAGATTCATTTTCAATTCTCTTTATATACAGAAGATCAATTTAGCATACATTAAGTAAAGATTTCAACAGTTTGCACCCACATAGAAACACAAAGTGAAACATACTGTTTGAGTACTAGTTATAGCATTAAATCAAAATGTACAGCACATTAAGGACAGAGATCCCACATGAGGAGCAAGTGCACAGTGACTCCTGTTGTTGACCCAACAAATTGACACTCTAGTTTATGATGCCAGTAACCACCCTAGGCTCTCGTCATGAGTTGCCAAGGCTATGGAAGCCTTCCAAGTTCGCCAACTCTGATCATATTTTGACAAGGTCATAAAAGACAGGGTGAGGATAGTAACCAATGATCCTAAGAGTGGCATTAACCAGGTTTGAACAATTATGCAGCATTAAGTGGGGAAGAGGACCATCAGTACACACAGGTTGGGAGTAGAGCCATTGGAGGTAGAGTAGAGGTTATGATTACGAAGGAATGAAGCCCAAGTGCGCTAGACAGGGTCTAGAACAAAGGACAGAGTCATTATTAGAGGAGCTAAGAAAGGTGCTGTCTAAGCTACAGTTAAGTTTTCTGATTGAGAGGCAAATAGAACCTGATAGAAGGGGCTTGATAATAATCTGGTGGGCTTTAGGCCTTGTGAGTTAAGAGGCCCAGACCTATCTATCTCTTCACATGGGGTACATCCTAAGGGAGGTGTGAACCTCCTAGGGGAAGGCACTCTATTGACTTTCATTACTTGGCTGGCCTGGGAGGAGAGCTGGCCAGGTAAAGGCAGGGGGCATCTCTAACAAGAAATTTACAGTTCTGTCTGCAATGTTGCTGACCCTACTTGACCATCCCCTCAGCTGCAGTGGTCACTCTGGAAGTTGGGCTGAGTGAAGGGCTTTTCAGCTTAGAGCCAATAAGATCTGTGGCTCTGACCTGGGCATCCTTCGACTCCAGGGCAGGTCCATTTCCAGTGATCCAACTCTTAGCAGAGCTGCCAGGGCTCTTCACAAGTTGACTTCTGCTGAGGCCCAGGCTTACCACATTGAAAGCCACTGCAGTGGACTGGCCTGTTGGGTCTCCTTGAGGGCAGATCACTGTACAGATCAGCCATTAATAGGCCTGCCACCCATTGCTTCTGATGCCTAGCTTTCTTTTACTCCTGGTTTGTGTTAAAGCAGACCAGAGGATGCAAGTCAAGGGAGTGCCCAAGTCCCATCTCTAATCTCCAGTGGCCTGAACTACAAGTCTATAGTCACAGGCATGTTCTGTAGTACTTTTTCTAAAGTAGACAATGCCCATGAGGAAAATTATATTCTCACTTAAAAACTTTCTTTCCCTTTGGTCTGAAAGGGAGGTTTTTTCTACTTACTGTTTACTTCGCTGATGGTGAAGTAAATCTAGCTATGAGATTATAATTTAAGCTCTTATTTTGGCTATGCTATTACAGAAAAATGTTAGCCATCTCTTTTATAACGTCTAAAGATTAAATTGTGCATCCTAAAGATTCCTTTATAATAGAATTAGTTTCCTACCTTGAGGAGAATAGAGAAATGAAAGAACAAGTTGGGCTTGGAATAGAGAAATGAGGGAGCAAGTCCTAGATCGCTTGCTGACAATAGTAATATTACATGAATACTTAGCAAATAGTTTCAACCATTAGATAACAACTTAAGAAAACATTTACCAGAAGGTCCAATGCCTTCTATAAATTTTAAGAATCATGTATTTGGAAACACCTCTTAAATATCGAACATTGTGTAGTTTGTTTAACCAGTAAACTTAAGCACAACCATATAAAATGTTTTTAGTTTCTTTCTACCAACAAGTTTAAAACATATGATGCAGAGATTCAGGTCACACAAATTAAAACATATCTTTGATTAATTTTAGCAGCTTAAATTTATGGACAATCTTATCTATAAGCCAATTAAAATAAAACTCTTAATAAAATTTCCCCATGTGGACATACAATATGTACACACATATAGCATAACATAATAGACCAATATGGCAATTTTAATAATAGCTTTTAAAATCTTTAACTCTTTTTGTATATTGCCAATTGATTTGAATTGCTTTTTGTTTTTAGTAACCTTAGTTAACCATACTTTCTCTCAGTTGGTACTGTTAATACATTATTGGCTTCATCTGTTTACAGAGCCATCCCAAAGTACTGAATACAATAGAAGTGGCTGGAAAAAGTCCATAGGAACCTATAGGAGGACAGCTAAACACAGAACCAACGCTTTAGTTTTATGAGCAGCAAATCATATATAACTGTGGATGACAAAAGACTTTAAGTCGCCATGTTTAAAATTATAAACTCATCAACCAACAAGAGGCACTTGCTTTCTTCACAGTATTTTTGAAAGCACCTGTAGGATTTTACAAGTATTTAACCCTTTAAGCCTCTGGGGCTTTCTCATTAAGATAACTATCATGTCTAGTAACACAAGATCATTAGACTTTTTAATTCTCAAACATTTGTATTAATAGCATTTTCCATTATAGAAACTTAAAATTTGGTACCACGTCACATCTTGACAGTACTTCTAATATAATCCAAATAGCCCGATTAGCTGGTGTCTCTATGAGATGAGAGACATAGGTCCTTCGATTTTTTCAGTTGGGCCCAAACTGGAAAAACCAAAATCCAAGATTTACTGGAAATTTTAGAGTCTAGATTGTTTGAAACTTTGATTTTTTGAATGCCTGTCAGGAATGCCAAGAAGGCTCAAAATCCAGAATATCTGGTTGAAATAAGATTCCTTAAAATCATGACATAACATAGACCAAATTTGATCATTGTTACAAGGTGATTATTCAAATCTTTGAAAATAAGCACATATTTAAATAACCCATAGCTCTTAATAAAAATTCAGCTGTTTTTGAACAATTAGAATGTAACAGACATCAAGAGAATATAATAGATTACTTTAACACACTGCTTTAACAGAGCATCAGAGTTTAATTTATGTCAAAGAGAAATTGAGCTTCCTGTGATCGTTTGCTGTGAGGTTTCCTTCCTTTACCTTCTTTCATATTGGTGACCATGTTTCTGTGTTTCTGTGTGTAACACATCTTTAAGCATCTTTTGCAGGGCTGGACGAGTGGCGACAAATTCTTTCAGTTTCTGTTTGCTATGAAAAGTCTTTATTTCACCTTCATTCACAATTGAGAGCTTTGTAGGATATAATATTCTGGGCTGGCAGTTTTTCTCTCTTAGTACCTGGGCTATGTCTCGCCATTCCCTTCTAGCTTGTAGGGTTTCTGATGAGAAGTCTGCTGTGAGTCTAATTGGAGATCCTCTGAGAGTAATCTGACGTTTCTCTCTTGCACATTTTAGGATCTTTTCTTTATGTTTCACTGTGGTGAGTTTGATTACAACATGTCGTGGTGAGGATCTCTTTTGGTCATGTTTATTAGGGGTTCTATAAGCTTCCTGTACTAGGATGTCTCTGTCCTTCTCCAAACCTGGGAAATTTTCTGCTAGTATCTCACTGAAAATGCCTTCTAATCCTTTCTCCCTCTCCATGCCTTCAGGAACTCCCAGAACCCGAATGTTAGGTTTTTTAATAGTATCTTGTAGATTCCCGACAATATTTTTTAGATTTCTAATTTCCTCTTCTTTTCTTTGATTTGCCTGTTTCCTTTCCTGTTCTCTGTTTTCTAAGTCCGATATTCTTTCTTCTGCTTCACCCATTCTGTTTTTAAGGCTCTCTAATGTGTTTGTCATTTGATCTATTGAATTCTTCATTTCATTATGATTTCTCCTCACTATCACAGTTTCTTGTTCTACTAGTTGTTTCACTTCATTTTGATTCCTCCTTAATATTTCATTTTCACGGGAGAGATTTTCTATCTTGTCCATTAAGGATTTCTGTAGTTCAAGAATTTGTTTTATAAAATATATTGAAAGTATATTATTGCAACCACTAAAAGAAAAAAGAAGGAAAGAAAGAGGATGGAGGATGGGAGAAACAGAGGGTAGCATCATTATATTCTGTATCCCTGTTCCTTTATCTATAGATTTGTGAAGTAAAGAACCCTAAATATATATAGCCTTCTGGAAATGAAAAAAAAAAAATGTGGAAATTGTCTGCTTCAGCTCATATGTAAGAAAAAAATAGTACATATTGCACAATGTTGTGATACATACTTGCATCCTATGTGTTTTTGCCCTCATTTTTCAGCATTCTGTATTGTTTTATTATCGATAAGCAAAGAAGTACAAAGAAGTGTTAGACATATATAGAGATCGGATATTATCAAATGGTTAATAATCACATTTAAAAAGATTAATGAATCACCACACTTTTCAGTAAGTAGAATGAATTTGTTTATTTGCTTCATATAATCAGCTAGTAGTCAAATATCACATTTATATTTTTATATTTATATATTTCTTGATTCATTTAATGGTCTCTTCCTACTTCAGGCTATCATAAGCCTAAATATTTCCAAAACCTTTGTAGAGTTTCTTGATAATTTCTAACTGAAGTCAACTCTTTTGAATTATTGATAATTTAGCAACTAGAGCATGCAATGTAAAAGTAAAATTTGAGTCTTTATACATTCTCTTGTGATGATAAGATTTATTCTTTTCTGAAAACTATTTTTTGGATAGTGATGAATTGTCTAGACATGGACCACTTAAGACATAATCTAGTCTTAAATAGCAGTATAGCCCCTTCTTTTGTACTAAGGAACAGCTAATATGCATAGTTCTGAATCTATTAACAACTTATAATAAGATAATCAATAATTCAGTAAAATAACTGCTATACAATTGCTGCAGAAAATTTGTATCACACAAGCTGAATTTTCAATGTTTAAATCTATGAATTTTTTTTCTGTTAATTTTTTGAAAATATATTTACTTTTATTTGTTTGAAAGGTTTAGGCACAGAAAGAGAGAGAGAGAGAGAGTCTCCAAATGCCTAAAATGGCCAGAGCTGGGCCAGGCCCGATCCAGGATCTTGGATTCCTAACAGATCTCCCATGTGAGCAGCAGTGACCCAAGCACTTGACCTATAATTTGCCAACTCCCAGAGTGTGCATTAGTGGAGGTGAGGTTCTGTCTTGGGCACTGTGACATGGGATGCAGCAGTCCCAAGTGGTAGCTAACCCCCTGTGCCACAACACCTACTCCTGCATGCCAGTTTTCAACTCACAAAAATCACAGAAGAGAGCATAATGAGAAATATTCACTTAAAAAAAAAGATTAATCATAAAATTCAAAAAGTAAGCTTTTTTGAAGTAGTTGTGTAAGTAAGGAAATTTTTCTGTTTTCACATCATTCTGTATCCCTGTTTCTTTATCTGTAGATTTATGAACCCTAAATATATATATATCCTTCTGGAAATGAAAAAAAAAAAGTGGAAATTGCCTGATTCAGCTCAAATATAAGAAAAAAATTAATATTACAGATTGCACAATATTTTTACTCTTACCATAGATTTAAACATAAAATTAAAAATAAAAATGAGTAATCACAACCACAAATTCAAATTCTGTAATCCTGCTCTGTCTCCACCTCTAAACCAACAACACAAAATAAAACACAAGTCCTCAGAAGACAATATGCTGTGTATGAGAAAAGCATCTTTTTCTGAAGTATTTGCCATAAACTTAAATGCATACAAACAAATGTTTGCTCATTTTTAATATGTTGATGTTCCATTTATATATTTTCTTTTATGAAATATTTTATCATAAAATATATACATTAAACTATATCCAATTCTTAAAGAATCTCTTCAAATGTTTCTCTTCTTTGTAAGCTTTTGTAGACTTTTAAGTCCTATTTCAATATTGCTGAGTAGTTAATAGGAGTTACTGGAGAACAGCATGCTCTATTTCCTGTTATTTCCTTAATGGATTGTGGCTTCTGTGAACTGTTAAAATAAAATATTATTTTAACCAGCTTCTCAGTGCTCTGTGATTTAAAAACCCCCTCCCAGGATGCAAGCATGATCCAGATCAGTAAACTAATTCATTCTCCAGTGTACTGAAAGACTATATGTTGATGCTAACATCACTGGGCCAGGTAGGGCATAATGCCAAAGAAGCAGACATCGCACATCCAGTCAGTTCCTGACCAAAATAACTTTTTCCATCTGTTTCTTCAATAAATCCTTACAATATGTTGGTCACTAAGAAAAGTTATTTAAGGGAGTAAGACTCAATCTGGAAAAAGTCAACACTGTCCCTGGAAAGCAGTGGCATCCTTTTTATAAGTGAATGAAATATCATTGTACTTTAAGTTAACAATTGCCCATTATAAGGATCACTTAGCTTTCTGGCATTCCAGACAATGGAATTCCTCTTAATCTGTGAATTTTAAATGTTTCCTCTGCTTCAGATATCTCCTTAAAAATTCTATTTCATTCCTTTCTTCATCCACAAAGCATCAAATAAGTTTTTTTTTTCAGAAGGGATGATAACATTTTGTCATATAAAACACCCAAAATTTTAGTTTTGTCATTTTAGTCTTCTCAACTTTAAAAGGTGATGTAAAAGTTTACAAGTCTCAAGCAAATGAAACTGAATTTAACTCAACATTTCCTGCACATTAATGCATTTTGACTATCTGAATATTTTTGTAGTAGTCATTATACTTATACTTTTCAATAAATAAAACACTATCATTATCTTCTGTTACTATCTTTTCCTAGGTGTATCAGTCATGGTCAAGTCAGGAGAGGGAAATCTTGTAAATTATTCAAAGTGAAAATAATATACAGAATTTATAACTAGATATAAAGCTCTGAACTTGGTCACAAAGAGATGAAAATAGAATGTGAATGAACCATGGTGCTATGGATTGGTTTGTTCTCCAAAGGTTCCTGTGTTGGGAGCATGGTTTCCAGCATGGCAACATTAAGGAGTGATGGAACATTTAAGAAGTGGAGCCTAGTGGGAGGATATTGGGGGAAAAAGTTGTTCTGATAGGGCTCCTGTATTAATTCTCACAAAAATAAGTTGATATAAAAGTCTAAGTCGGGGGGGACAGTATTGTGGCGTAGCAGGTAAAATTGCTGTTTTGGATGCTGGCATCCCACACAGATGCCAGTTCACATCTCGGCTGCTCCACTTCTAATCCAGTTGACTGCTAATGCCCCAAGAAAGGCAGTGGACAATGCCCTGCTACCTCTGTGGGAGACCTGGATGAAGCTGCAAGCTTTGTGATGGGCATCTGGGAGAGTGAACCCCTGAGTGGAAGCTCTCTCTCTCTTTCTCTCTGCCTCTCTCTCTCTTTCCGTAATTCTGAATTTAAAAAAAAAAATAAGTAAATCAAAAACAGAAAGAAAAATAGATAAAGAAAGAAGGATGGAAGCCTAAGCCTAGCCTCTGAGTGGCTCTGGCTATCTGTTTCACCGTGTGGACTCCATGTGAGTTCATCCATTCTCATGTTCTTCTGTCACGTGTTCCATCTGCCATGATCTGATGCATCATGGCCCCATGATGGGGTCTCCCTAGAGGTCAGCATTGGTCATGTGCCTCAATCTTGGACTTTCAGTCTCCAAAACTAAGAGGTAACCAAAAATCTTTTCTTTATAAGTTACCCAGTCTCACATATTTCATTATAGCAATACAAAGCAGACCAATGTACATGAGGAGTAGCAATTACAGGAAATAGTTAGTATTCTTAGGATTAGAGAAACATCAACAACAACAACAACAACAACAACAACAAAGAGGATGATACTACTAAAACCTAAACACACAGAGGAGGGGCAGTCCCAAGGAAGTGAAACTCAGACCTCTGAGGCAGAAGCTGCCCGACAGATGGTAGCACATGTAAGCCTCAGAGAGGGAGCTCTCCGTGGGCCTGATTTCTATACAGTGGCTGTCTGCTGACTGGTGCCAAAACCTATGGCATCAGATGTGGTGGAGCTGGTCATGCAAGTGTTAGAAAAGCTGAAAACTGTATTCATCTGCTGCTATGAAGAGAAACTGGTGTCACAAGGGTAAAAACAAGCATTAGGGTAACGCTCACAAGGAAGGCAAAGGTCGGCTCCACATGGAACCGATGTAAGGGAAAAGGACAGTAAGGCCAGATTGTATTTAGAAACTAGTTTAATTGCCCCCCCCACACACACACACAAAATGAATATCAAGGACACAAAATTTTAGAACATAAGTCATATTCAACATGGTTTTGAAATAAATTACTTATCTGCTGTCATGGTCAGTGAAAAAACATTTTAAACTCCTACAAAAGACTATCACTAAATATCTGGTTATGAGAGACATAGATTCAAATTGAATATTTCAATTCCCTCAGACTTTCATTTGCTAAGATTGAAACCACTTACAGGCATGATTATCAGAGAAGGGAAGATGCAAACGATAAAATACCAACTATGCATGTAACATTTTTGGCATTTATAAAGCAATATCCAATCTAGAAGTTTTGGTGATACTGTTATCCATACATTGTTGGTGGAATCTAGAAAATAAATTGAAAGGGAAGCTCAAAATATTCAAATGTGTTGATCACTTATTTAATCAGTATAGGTTGACATTCTTAGGTAATAAGAGCTTCAAACAGATTTAGGTGCAAAGAACTTTACTGATGGTTACTATATTGAAATTTGGAAAATACATAAATGTTAAATACTAGTGACATTATAAAATATATGATGTTGTAATTACATGACAGATTCTTCTGTTATCTTAGTTATGTATTAACGCTAACCTATAACATTAAATTAAAAAGTAGGATAAATTGAAAATATGCTATATGATCTAATTATTTGAACCCACGTAAGCACTGTGAAAGCATAAAATAGAATAAACATCAAAATTTAAAACAGACTGTCTCGATTTTCTGACTTGGAAATTTCAATGTCGTCATAATACATTTTTAATATTTTTCAGTGTTCTACAATTAACATTATTTTTATAGCCAGTCCTATTTTAAGACTTAACAGTCACTTTTAATTGATATATTTACCTATTTAAGAATGGGTGTTTAGATCTCATTGATAATCACAGCTAGCACAGGAGACTTGATTTAATTTTTCTTATCCTATTATAAGGAAAATGGTGAGACATCCACACAAATATAGTAACATTATAGAAAATGAGAATATTCAAATATTTAAAAAAGGGAGCATCATAGTTCATATAAAATTGATGCATCATTACTTAGTATCAAAAATAACCATACTTTCAAATCTCCCACAATATGTTTAACATTCCTTTTACCATATTAAAACTGTATGTTATTAATAAACTGCTTATCAAAAATTTGTCTTATGCTTCTTCTACCATGCATGATATACATTTCTGTATATGTAACACAAGTTTTTCTTCTTTTCTTTTCTTTTCTTTTTTTTTTTTTTATTTTTTGACAGGCAGAGTGGACAGTGAGAGAGAGAGAGACAGAGAGAAAGGGCTTCCTTTGCCGTTGGTTCACCCCCCAATGGCCGCCCCGGCCGGCGCGCTGCAGCCAGCGCACCACGCTGATCCGAAGCCAGGAGCCAGGTGCTTCTCCTGGTCTCCCATGCGGGTTTAGGACCCAAGCACTTGGGCCATCCTCCACTGCACTCCTGGTCCATAGCAGAGAGCTGGCCTGGAAGAGGGGCAACCGGGACAGAATCCGGCACCCCCACCGGGACTAGAACCTGTTGTGCCGGCGCCGCTAGGCGGAGGATTAGCCTGTTGAGCCACAGCGCCGGTTATTCTTCTTTTATTTTCAACTGAGTCTCCACAGCATAGAATAAAGGATTTTAAGTATTCATATAGTGTGGAATGGGGTGACAAAAGTGTTTTACTAATCTTTAATTCACTATTGCCTCAAATGTATATAAAAGAGGCATAAATGTGAACTTCGTACAAATGGAACAATACAAAATACACTACCTTGTTTCAAGCTTTTTTAATTCAACATAATCTTTCATAATGTTGTCATGTGTTTAGTATAGCAATAGTTCTTCCTTATATTCTTCATATTGCATGACACAAATATACAAAAATTTAGGCCGGCGCCGTGGCTTAACAGGCTAATCCTCCGCCTTGCGGCGCCGGCACTCCGGGTTCTAGTCCCGGTTGGGGCGTCGGATTCTATCCCGGTTGCCCCTCTTCCAGGCCAGCTCTCTGCTATGGCCCGGGAAGGCAGTGGAGGATGGCCCAAGTGCTTGGGCCCTGCACCTGCATGGGAGACCAGAAAAAGCACCTGGCTCCTGGCTTCGGATCAGCGTGATGCGCCGGCCGCAGCGGCCATTGGAGGGTGAACCAATGGCAAAAAGGAAGACCTTTCTCTCTGTCTCTATCTCACTATCTACTCTGCCTGTCAAAAAATAAATAAATAAAATTAAAAAAAATATACAAAAATTTATTATTCCACACATTTTAGTGATCATGTTCTATCAAAAATCAGCTTTAAGACAAACAATTCTTGAGCATCCATTCTTCTACATGTCTCTTGATATAATCTTTAAGAGGAAATGTCTGGATTCTAAATTTGTTCAATTTCACTTTAATAAATATCCTCAAATTTTCTCCAAGTGATTCTACTACAAATGTCACTCTATCCAAGAGTGATTTAAAGTTCTAGTTGGTGCACATTGCCACCAACACTTGGTATGATTCATCATTTCAGTTTTACCCTTTCTGATTAGCATTACCAGATAAAACACAGGATGTACATTTACTTTTGAAAGACGGGGGGCACACTGGGGGTCTTAAAAAAATGTTCATGGAAAATGAAGTAAATTTATTTCGGTGTAAAAAGTTGAAATCCATGCATATGAAGGTTTTCAGAAATTCATGAAAGTAGGTATTTCTTATAGCAGTTAAAACACAGCTTGGAAAGCAAACATCCACACTGAGCACATGGGTTTGAGTTCTGGCTCCCTCCTGATTCTTGCTCATTTGTATCCTAGGAGGCAACAGGTGATGACTCAAGTAATTAGGTCCCTGCCACCCACAGAGGAGACAAGATTGATATCCCAACTCCAGGCTTCAACATGGCCTAAGTCTAGCTAAGTACTAGCAGCAGTAGTGTAGCATACATGGCATGCTTTAAAAATAACAAAAAAGGACATGTTCCTCTGAGGACTGGACTTGGGTGCAGAGAATATTGAGATAAGGGAATATTCTTTATTATCATTCAGTACATCTGAATTTTAAATTATGTGCATGTCACGTTGACTAAATCACTTTAACATTGGAAAACAGAACGCCCGGTGAGTCTCTAATGTTCCATACATTTCTCTTAAGAAATTAAAGCTGAAAATGATCTTTCCTTTTTCCTTTTTTTAAAGTTTTATTTTTCATTTTATTTGAAAGTCAGAGACAGAGACAAAAAGACATCTTCCATCTGCTAGTTCACTCTCAAAATGCCCACAACAACCAGGACTGGTCTTGGCTTAAAACAGGAGCCCATATGCATCCAAGCCTCTCTCACGGGTGGCAGGGACCCAAGTAGTTGAGTCGTCACCTGTTCCTTCTCAGGATGCTCATCAGCAGGAAATGAAGCAATGGAGACTAGAACTAGTAACTGATAAGAGTTGCACATTTCCCATGTGGCAACTTCACTGCTGAGCCAAATGCCTGACCCCAATTTTTCTTTGATGGCACTGTAAGGCAATTTATCCTATTCACCTTAGTTAAGCAAAACTTTTTGCTAGGACTTATAGTAAATATTTTGGAAGATCATTTGCTATGCTACTCTATGACTGATAAAAGGTTACATTTACAACATTTGATAGCTCTTTAGAATATATATTTGGATAAACTATTGGTGAGGGGAAATAGATAATTTCTGAAAAATACTACAATCTAATTATTGTAAACCACCCCTCATTATCTTGTTTCAATTGCAGCTATGGTTTAACTATGTCCTCCAAAATGCATGTGTTGGAAACCTTATCCCCAATACAATGATGGTGGGAGGTGAGACTTAATGAATGTACTTAAGTCTTAGGAGCTTTGCCCTCAAAAATGGACTGTCATTATCATAAGAGTAGGCTAATCATTGCAGTCCAGGATTTGTTATAACAAGTTCAGCTCTCTCTTGCTCCATTTCTCTCTTGTCCTCTCTTTACCTTCTGCCTTTCCATTGCTGTGTGACACAGTAAGAAGGCCCTCATCAAATGTTGGCATCACGCTCTTAGAATTCTCAGCCTCCAGAGCAGATGCCCGTAAGTTTTGGTTCTTTAGTAACTATCCACTTCCAAGTATTCTGCTGTAGCAGCACAAACAGAAAAAGACAAATGCATAGGCATATATATAAATCAAACTTAATATATCTTTCCTAAGAAGAATAAATTGAAAAGCAACAATATTTGAAAATTTCAAGGTAATAAGGGCATTATTTATTATGAGATAATTAGATATTTTAAATTTTAAATCGAAATAACTTAGAGGGAAAAGGAAATGATTCATTAAAATCGAAGAACGAAGCATAAAGCATAAAAAACACTCATACCCTTTGCCATGAATAATTTGGCATAATGCCTTTTCCAACATTTCCCCAGCTGTTTTAAAACAACTGTTAATCGTTCCTCAAGGTATATTTAAAAGAAATTCTTTTAAAAAGAAGTTTTGATCTTATAAAAACATAAAGGAAATAAATCAAATTGCTACTTTTCAATACCAAATGGCACTCAGTGCCTGGGGAGTTATTTTCACTTATTGTTGACTCACACCCATAATGGTTAACCTGGCTTGGTTTCTAGAATTCCTTGGATTTTGTGTGGAGGCGCCACAAATTTCCACTAATTGAGGCATATACCCTTGAACTCTATGCAGCAAAATTTTGTGTGTGGTCAATTTGGTTAGCTAAACTTCAATGGTGCTAAGGCTAGTAGAAACTCCATCAGACAAGAAAACATTCAGATACGATCAAATTTATAAAAGAACTCCAGCAGTATTACAATGACTTGATCCTATCCAATGACTGGGAATCTACAAATAGAACACATAGCTACCAATCAGCTATCCAGAGCATTTCTTGCTGGCATATCGCAAGAATTAACCTGACCTCCCTTTGACCTGCTGCATATTTAGTTTTAAGAATGTTGAGTGTGAACAAAATTGGCATCTCTTAAAAAAGAAAAATTCCATGAGTTCTACCTCATTCTCACATATTTTTTTGTTGTGATCTCCTCTGTTCTTTCTCCTGATCATACCCTGTTGTTCCATTTGCACTTCATGCACTGATTGTTTATTTCTATAGATGAAAAACTATGTTTCCTACTATTTGCTCATGTATATTACTACTCTAACATATAATAACACTGTTATGATTCATAAAAGTGATTCATTCATAAGTTTCAGATTCATAATAGAAAATCATAATAATTTGTTTTCTAAGGAATTGATTCCAAAATGTTTTGCAAACTTCAAAAGATACTGAAACTTATGATACTTGTATTACTGCTACGCTTAGACTTTGTCACCATCACAATAATCTATCTACCTAAATATCATGGGGAAAAGTTTAAAGCAATATTTGAAAGCATGTCATCAAGAGAAAAAAAACCTGAAACATGACATAATGGTTTCATTAGTCTCAAGTAGATCTGTATTTCATTTCATATTTCATTCTGTCTCATTTAATGGAAAGTTTCAACAAGTATCATATTACTTTGAGCTACCTAAACTAAGCAAATCTGGCCTGACAGTTATCCTAAATACTATGAGGGAGAAAAAATCACTTACTATTAATTACCTTTGCACACATTGCCATAATTTCTCAGCCTGATGATAACTGTTCATAATACGAGCGCAACAAGTTCTTTGGAACCAAATAGTTCCAAAAGTCATATCAGAAAATTACTATCAAAAGGTTGGAGTTTTTTCAAACACAAAGAGATTTTTATGAATTATATCTTCAAATATATAGTTGATAAATTTAACAGAACATTCCAATAACCATGATTCAGTTCAACAAATCTAAATTTCCATACTTGAAAGAAGAAAAAGAGAGGTCCTTGATTAAGTGGAAGCAGGTGTACTGCTTAGGGATGAAGACACAGCCAATCAACAGGCTGGGACAAGAGTGTTTGAAAGATTAAAGAGAGGGAAGAAAGACATTTGCCAAGAAGATGCAGAACTGGGCAAACTTCTTCCCACAGTGTAGCCAAGGAACATGTACTTTAAAATCCCACAGTGACTTTACAAAGCATTGTACTTGCAAGTACCTGGTTAAGTCCGCGCTTCGGAAGCTACGCTTTGTCTCGCACCATGTGTGCGGCTCCTATGGCGGTGGCTGCCCAGTCGGTGTACTCCTTGGCGCACCCGCTGGCCGGTGGGGAGCCCGCGAACCTGGGCTCCCTGCGGGGCAAGGGGCTGCTCATGGAGAATGTGGCGTCGCTCTGAGGCACTACGGTCCGGGACTACACCCAGATGAACGAGCTGTAAGAGCGCCTCGGGCCCCGGGGCCTGGTCGTGCTCGGCTTCCCGTGCAACCAGTTTGGACATCAGGAGAACGCCAAGAATGAGGAGATTCTGAATTCTCTCAAGTATGTCCCGCCTGGAGGTGGGTTCGAGCCCAACTTCCTGCTCTTCCAGAAATGCGAGGTGAATGGTGCCAAGGCGCACCTGCTCTTCGCCTTCCTGCCTGGACGTAAGGCCCTGCCGGCGCCCAGCGACGACCCCATCACCTGGTCCCTGGTGTGTCGCAACGACGTTTCCTGGAACTTCGAGAAGTTCCTGGTGGGCCCTGATGGCGTCCCGGTGCGCAGGTACAGCCGCCACTTCCCCACCATCGACATCGAGCCCGACATCCAAGCCCTGCTGTCCAAGGGGTCTGGCGGTGCCTAGGGCGCTCCCCCATCCTGGCTGCTGGCCAGTGGCCTGCTGCTCTCTGGGGGTTTCATCCATGAGGGCGTTCCCCCGAAAACAAATGGAGGAACGCCTGATGTCCGGGAAACCCCCAGGTGGGCGCTGGTCCTGTCCATCCCTGCCTCTCCTCTGCCAGCCTGAGGCGAGCTTAAAAAAAAAAGAGAGAGTACCTGGTTAAAATGAAAATATTTCAGATTAGAAATATCCTTTTATTTCTTTCAAGGGAAACAAATGGTGCTGATATGGTGAAGAGTTCCTTATTTTAAGAAATATGGAATTCAGAATTAAAAGGGAAAATAATCAATAATGAACATAAATTAGAAACAGAAGTTCATTAAGAAGATATGTATTTTGGGAGTACAATTCTCTTGTAAGTAGTATAAATGAATTTTTTTTTTTTTTTTTTGACAGGCAGAGTGGATAGTGAGATAGAGACAGAGAGAAAGGTCTTCCTTTTGCTGTTGGTTCACCCTCCAACGGCCGCCGCAGTTGGCGCGCTGCGGCCAGTGCACCACGCTGATCCGATGGCAGGAGCCAGGTGCTTCTCCTGGTCTCCCATGGGGTGCAAGGCCCAAGGACTTGGGCCATCCTCCACTGCACTCCCTGGCCACAGCAGAGAACTGGCCTGGAAGAGGGGCAACCGGGACAGAATCCGGTGCCCCGACCAGGACTAGAACCCAGCGTGCCGGCGCCGCAAGGCGGAGGATTAGCCTAGTGAGCCGCGGCGCCGGCCATAAATGAATTTTTCAACACAAAAATGAAGAAAGAAATTAGATTGGTAATTGAGAAGGCTAGGTTTTACTGTGTGTAAACCTTGACTCAGTTGTTACCTAACTTGTCAGCAGTCTACACAATCCTGCTGTGCTAAAATAGAATCATTGTATCATGGATCTTTTACAAACTGCATATTAATAGCAGAGAAAAAATTGTAAATTTAAGAAACCATTAATGTGCTGTCTCTCACATTCACTCAGGTTGTGACAAAATGTAGAAAGTTAAATGCCATGGTGTATGTTGTTCCCTGCCTAGAAGAGAAACTCTAAGAAGGAAAAAGTAATTGAATTGGTTATATGGAGACAATATAATAAAAAATCAACATATCTGTTTAATTAAGGGAAATGACAGTGCGGAAAATCTCGTTGGAGTGACAGTGTTGAGTATGGGCAAGCATTGATGATAAGGAACACATACAGGGAGCAAAAATTTAGGTCACCAAGTGTATAAGGGAATTTATACCTAAGCATAAGACAAACAACAATTAAAAATAGCAATAAAAACAACTAAACCTTTTTGTATAGCTAAATTATAACAAAAGAGAGTATGCTAAAAAATTGAAATCATTGACCGGCGCCACAGCTCACTTGGCTAATCCTCCACCTGCGGCGCCAGCACCCAAGGTTCTAGTCGCAGTTGGAGTGCTGTGGCCTGGGACGGCAGTGGAGGATGGCCCAAGTCCCTGGGTTCTGCACCTACATGGAAGACCTGGAGGAAGCACCTGGCTCCTGGCTTCGGATTGGCACAGCGCACTGGCTGTAGTAGCCATCTGGGGAGTGAACCAAAGGAAAGGAAGACCTTCTCTCTCTCTCTCTCTCTCTCTCTCTCTCTCTCTCTCTCACTGTCTAAATCTGTCAAAAAAAAATTGAAATCATTGAAAATATGAATAACATTGGAATTGGGTATAGTGTTAGGGTTATACTTGCTCACCAGAGTCCAGTGTAAATAAATCTGAGATATATTTTGTAATGCTAAAAACAAGTACATTTAAAACAAGTGAAAATAAATTGTATTTATACAGTGGGACATCTAATATTCCTCAAATATGGAGACTGTTCCACCAGTTTACAAAGAATAAAATGCAAACAGCTTCTAAAATGTTGAAACAAATCATTTGACTCTGAGTGAACTTTTAGATTGCATGTAATTCCTTTGCTTAAAATCTTTTAATAGCCTTATTGCTAAAAGGATAGAAATCGAGTTTCTTCAAAGAGCATATATGATAAGGATCTAGTCACACATTTCCCTTCTCACATTCCCCACATGCACCAACAATTTCCAATATGTCAAACCACCACTAATTGCAGATCTTTAGATGTTCAATTCTATCATACATTCCAGGGATTCTGTACATCCCTCTCCAAACTCACTTGCTCACCTATTGCCTATTTACTACAAGAATCAAAAGCATTACATTTTCTCCAAAAATTTCTAATGTTGCGAGCAGAATGTAAAAACTTTCACTTTTAATATATTTGAGTAAATTAAACAAAGAAGTCCTAAATACATGGAAAGATATACCCCATTCATATATATATATATATATATATATATAGTATATATATATATATTTATATATATAGTACTTAATACTGTAAGGTATCAGTTTCCCCCAGTTGTTGTATAGTCATGAAAATTCCATTAAAAACCATCGTAGATAGTTTTATGAGAATTAACAAGCTGCTTCTAACATTCATACAGAAAATAGAAGATTCGGAATAGCCAAAGCAATTTTTAGAAAGAATAAAATGGGAGGGTAAAAACTACATTATTTCAAGACTTACAGTAGGTAAAATATTATACTATGGAAGTAAATAAAGGTAAATATTATTAATATAGTCCATAAAAAGTCATAAACAGTCCCATAAATACACAGAACACCGAATTTTGACAAATACATGTTAAACTACAATACATTGGCCTAAACTAGTCTTATACTTGAGAGTTTGTTAAAACAGGCCTTTGTATGAAGTGAACTATGACATTGCTTGATACACCAGTAAATTATAATCTAATCCAAAAGTATATTCTTGCAGCTAAGCAACTGTGCCTCAGTCAAACAGAATCTGAAAACTACAAATTATGACACTAAACATCAAATTCCAAACTGCATCATTCAGGTAATTTCTGTACATCATTCCCCATGTTCCTAGTTTTGAGAGTGGATCACAATGTTGTAGACGGATTATTCAGAACCATGTTTGGTCTGGAGTGTTGCATGGTTCTTCTGGACTCTTGTTTCATTTTTCAACAGATGAAAAGACATTTTAATGGAAAGGATAGCCTTTTCAAAAAATTGTGTACAATAACTGGAGAACCATGTTAAAAAAATAGCTGTGTTTTTGTGTAGTATCTTATACAATATACAAAAATAATTAACTCAGAATTGATCATAGTTCTGAATGTGAAACACGAAACTACCAGTCTTCAAAAGAAAATCAATAGGAAATCTGTGGGTTTTAGGGGTTAACAAATTTTTCTTAGTCAAAAGTACAATTCATAGAGAACAATTTGATGTTAAATTTTAAAATCACTGCTAACTGCTAATATGCCAAGACATAGACAAGAATAAAGCATTTGAAAAACACACAGCTGATAAAAGATTAATATTCAGAATATATACAAAACATACAAAACCAATAATAAAGCAAAACAATCCAATTTAAAATTAAAGTTCAGCAAGAAATACAACAGGCACTGCCTTGAAGATATGTGAATGGTGTGGGATAGCAAAAAGTTATTTTCTACCCTCATATTCTTTTACTAGGACCAGTGATTTAAGCTGGCAAAAGGCTAAGAAGGCAAAAGGCCAAACAAATTTCATTGATGTTTAAAATTGTATATGTTACAAGGGTTTTACAGAAGAAAGATCAAAATCTAAAGAGGTCTATAAGCCTGTGAGCTTTTATACCATTTTTACAAAAGATGAGCAGTTGTGAAGTAACAAAATCAAGACAAGCAGTGTTTCAGTTACTACCATGTTTAACTGTAAGAAAGTGACTAGGAAAGGCAGAGTAGATGAGGGGTACTTACCAAGGCCAGCTATGCAGAGAAGAAGTAAGCATCATCCTCCTCTTCCTAGCACAATAGAGAGATGACCTTTACAAATGGAAGTTCACATCACCTTTTTTAACTTTTATTTAATAAATATAAATTTCCAAAGTACAACTTTTGGTTTATAGTGGCTTTTTTCCCATAACCTCCCTCTCACCCGCAACCATCCATCTCTCGCTCCCTCTCCCATCCCATTCACATCAAGATTCATATTCAATTATCTTTATATACATAAGATCAATTTAGTATATACTAAGTAAAGATTTCAACAGTTTGCACCCACACAGAAACACAAAGTATAAAGTACTGTGTGAGTGCTAGTTATACCGTTATTTCACGTAGTACAACACATTAAACAGAGATCCTACCTGGGGAGTAAGTGCACAGTGACTCCTGTTGTTGACTTAACAATTGACACTCTTATTTATGGCGTCAGTAATCACCCGAGGCTCTTGTCATGAGTTGCCAAGGCTACTCTTGAGTTCACCAACTCCGATCTTCTTTAGACAAGGTCATAGTCAAAGTGGAAGTTCTCTCCTCCCTTCAGAGAAAGGTACCTCCTTCTTTGATGGCCCGTTCCTTTTACTGGGATCTCACAGAGATCTTTCAGTTAGTTTTTTTTTTTTCTTGCCAGAGTGTCTTGCCTTTCCATGCCTAAAATACTCTCATGGGCTTTTTAGCCAGATCCGAATGCCTTAAGGGCTGATTCTGAGGCCAGAGTGCTGTTTAGGGCATCTGCCATTCTATGAGTCTGCTATGTAACCTGCTTTCCATGTTGGATCGTTCTCTCCTTTTTAATTCTATCAGTTAGTATTAGCAGACACTAGTCTTGTTTATGTGATCCCTTTGACTCTTCATCCTATCATTATGATAAATTGTGAACTGAAACTGATCACTTTGACTAGTGAGATGGCATTGGTACATGCCATCTTGATGGGATTGAATTGGAATACCCTGGCACATTTCTAATTCTACCATTAGGAGTAAGTCCAATTGATCCTG
The DNA here is from genome assembly GCF_033115175.1 of Lepus europaeus. Classification (NCBI taxonomy): domain Eukaryota; kingdom Metazoa; phylum Chordata; class Mammalia; order Lagomorpha; family Leporidae; genus Lepus; species Lepus europaeus. The sequence goes on from NC_084842.1 coordinate 35,608,446, forward strand.
TGCCAAACTGTACATCTCCTCCCTCTCTTATTCCCACACTTATATTTAACAGGGATCACTTTTCAGTTAAATTTAAACACCTAGGAATCATTGTGTGTTAATTACAGTGTTCAACCAATAGTATTAAGTAGAAGAAAAAAATACTAAAAGGAATAAAGTAGAAAGTTGTTCCTTGACAGGACAAGGGCTGATCAAGACATTGTTTCTGATAGTGTCCATTTCACTTCAAGAGGTTTCCTTTTAGGTGCTCAGTTAGTTGTCCTGATCAGGGAAAACATATGATATTTGGGACTGGCTTAATTCACTCAGCATGATGTTTTCCAGATTTCCTCCATCTTGTTGCAAATTTTTTTTTACTGCTATATAGTATTCTATAGAGTACATATCCAGTAATTTCTTTATCCAGTCTACTATTGATGGGCATTTAGGTTGATTCTATGTCTTAGCTATTGTGAACTGAGCTGCAATAAACATTGAGGTGCAGACAGCTCTTTTATTTTCCAATTTAATTTCCTTTGGGTAAATCCAAGGAGTGGGATGGCTGGGTTGTATGGTAGGGTTATATTCAGGTTTCTGAGGAATCTCCAGACTGACTTCCATAGTGGCTTTACCAGTTTGCATTCCCACCAACAGTGGGTTAGTGTCCCTTTTTCCCCACATCCTCTCCAGCATCTGTTGTTGGTAGATTTCTGTATGTGAGCCATTCTAACTGGGGTGAGGTGAAACCTCATTGTGGTTTTGATTTGCATTTCCCTGATTGCTAGTGATCCTGAAAATTGTTTCATGTGTCTGTTGGCCATTTGGATTTTCTCTTTTGAAAAATGTCTATTGAAGTCCTTGGCCCATCTCTTAAGTGGGTTATTTGTTTTGTTGTGGTGGAGTTTCTTGATTTCTTTGTAGATTCTGGTTATTAACCCTTTATCAGTTGCATAGTTTGCAATATTTTTTCCCATTCTGTCAGTTGCCTCTTCACTTTCCTGACTGTTTCTTTTGCAGTGCAGAAACTTCTCAATTTGATGTAATCCCAATTGTTAATTTTGGCTTTGACTGCCTGTGCTTCTGGGGTCTTTTCCAAGAAGTCTTTGCTGTGCCTATATCTTGCAGGTTTTCTCCAATGCTCTCTAATAATTTGATGGTGTCGGGTCGTAGATTTAAGTCTTTAATACATGCTGAGTGGATTTTTGTGTAAGGTGTAAGGTAAGCGTCTTGCTTCATGCTTCTGCAAGTGGAAATCCAGTTTTCCCAGCACCATTTGTTGAATAGACTGTCCCTGAAATGCGCACAATCTCATCTCATATCACTTTTATAAAGGGAATTTTATTCCTCTCTTTTAGGCCAAAAAGAGGAGGGCAGAAAATTCTTCCTGGTTTTGCTGTTGTTCAGTTCTCTTCAGCTCAAAATATCCCTGCCAAAATGGCATATTTTTGAGAGGCCTATACTGGTGCTTTTTAATGGCAAGCAAGCACGGGAAAGGTGTCTAATATCAAAACTAGAGAAATAGTGAAATGCAAATTAAAACTATAGTGAGATACCACTACATATCTACTGCAGTCCTGAAATTTAAAATAAATTAAACATCATATCAAGTGTTGGGGAGGGTGCCATACACAGAGATCAGGCATTTAAAATTAAAAGGCTACTGCAGGAAAAATGTTTCCAAATGTGTATATATATATATATATATATATATATATATGTATATCTTTATAATGACTAAACAAGCTTCTTTCAGTCCCACAACGTCCTCAATGACCTGGAAACCATCTTTGTGAACTGCAAATATTGAGGATGTGATCACCTCACCTCCCAGTTACCATGCACAGGTGAGAGTCTAAGTCCTGAGGCTACTTTGTTCTAACTTACTATGAGAAGTTTGTCACTCCTCCCAATAAAGGCAACTCCAGGATTCTCCCCAAATACTTTTATAAAATTAGAACAAACACCATGTGACAAAGGGCATTCTTAAGTTCTCTTGTCTTAAAACTAATAGTTCTCTATCTTGAAAGCATGTTTGTAATAGGTTGTATCAGTTTGGAGATATTAAGGGATGAAATTCTGTCTTTTCAATGTGATAGACATCACATTCTGACTGAGTGCTTATTCTTTAATAAAGTTGGTTTATTTCTGTTCTATTTTAAGACAGTTTTTCTAGGTTAGGGGAAGATTTTGTTTTTTTTATCCTTCCCTAAAAATTGAGAAAGGAATTTATTTTTAATTAGATTATCATTTTACCAGTAATTACATATTTATGGGATATAGTGTGACATTTCTTTTTTCTCTGTGCTCCCAGAAGCATTTTTTAAATTTTAGACTTAACAATTTTTGACATACGTATACATTATACAGATAAATAAAATACTACTTTTTTGAAAACAGGGATATTAATAACATATAATGTGAGATTCATGACATTTATCACAAAGTGAGGAAAGAAGGATGTATTGTCATGTAGATGTTATGATTTAGTAAAGACAATATTTATAAATATCTGCACAATTCTTATACTCCCTATACATTAACTTCAATATATGAGAGAAAATGTAATATTTATCTTTTGGGGTATGGCTTATTTCACTTAACAGAATGGTCTCTAGTTCCACCAGTCTGTTGCAGATGTCAGGATTTCATTCTTTTTTCACACTTGAGTAATATTACGTTGTATATACAACAGATTTTCTTTATCCAGGGATCACTTGATAGACATCCAGATTGATTCTATATCTTTGTTATTGCGCTGGCCCCCCAATATATCATTATAGTAGAGAATTTTTAGAAACCTATAACACAAATTTCCTTCTCTCAAAATAGAGAAATTTTGGAAATGGACCCAAAAAAAAAACAGGAATAAGACAAAAAATTTGAGTAATTTAATGCAGAAGAAATAAAACCAATGCAAATTTAAATTCAACAAATTGTTTTCTAATCCAAAAGTGAGTAAGTATGTGAATAATCTATTGCAAAATTTTCCAGAACACATGTGGTCTCAATCATGCATAGGTATTGGAAAAATATACTGTCAGCTCTATTAAAGTTGATGTGAAACCTTAACACCTTTGCATAATATAGGACATACCCTCCAATACCAGAGATAATAGAAAATATGAGATCAATAATAAAGGATTACACACAAAAAAGGGTTGAACTTTGTTGGTGAGATGTTTTTCTTGTAGGCAGCAAATAGACAGGTTTTGTTTTTAATCTGTTCAGCCAGTCTGTGTCGTCGTCTTCTTCTTCTTCTTCTTCTTTTTTTTTTTTTTTTTTTTTTTTTTTGTGACAGGCAGAGTTAGACAGTGAGAGAGAGACAGAGAGAAAGGTCTTCCTTTTTCCTTTTTCCGTTGGTTCACCCCCTAAATGGCCGCTACAGCCAGTGCGCTGCACTGGTCTGAAGCCAGGAGCCAGGTGCTTCCTCCTGGACTCCCATGTGGGTACAGGGCCCAAGGACTTGGGCCATCCTCCACTGGCTTCCCAGGCCACAGCAGAGTGCTGGACTGGAAGAGGAGCAACCGGGACAGAATCCAGGGCCCCAACCGGGACTTGAACCCAGGGTGCGGGCCCCGCAGGCAGAGGATTAGCCAAGTGAGCCATGGCGCCAGCCCAGTCTGTGTCTTTTAACTGGAAAGTTGAGGTCATTTACATTCAAGGTGACTATTGATAAGTAACGACTTTGCTCTGCCATTTTCCATATATATTTCTATTTTTTTTTTATTTTGGATTCTCTTTGTACTTTTACTGGGAGATTTCCTTCCTTTACCTTCTTTAGTAGTAATGACCATGTTTCTGTGTTTCTGTGTGTAGCACATCCTTAAGCACCTTCTGCAAGGTCAGACAGGTGGTGATAAATTCTTTGTTTCTGTTTGTCATGGAAGGACTTTATTTCAACATCATTCATAAATGAGAACTTTGCAAGGTATAGTATTCTTGATTGGCAGTTTTCTTCTCTTAAGACTTGGAATATATCTTGCCATTCTCTCCTAGCCTATAGAGTTTCTCATGAGAAGTCTGCTGTGAGTGTAACTGGAGATCCTCTGAAAGTAATCTGGCATTTCTCTCATGCATATTTTAGAATCTTGTCTTTCTGTTTTACTTGATTGAGAGCTTGATTACAATATGTCATGGTGAAGATCTTTTCTGGTCATACATACTAGGAGTTCTATGTGCTTCCTGTAATTGCATGTCCCTTTCTTTCTCCAAATTGGGTAAATTTTCTGCTATTTCACTAAAAAGCCCTTCTAGTCCTTTCTATCTTTTACCATGCCTTCAGGAACTTCTAGGACCCATATGTTGGGTTGTTTGATAGTATCCTATCCATTCCTAACAGTGTTTTTTTAGTATTCTAATTTCTTCTTGTGTTTGGTCTGACTGTATAATTTCCTATACTTTATCTTCTAAGTCAGATTTTTTTCTTCTGCTTCATTGATTCTGTTGTTAAGGCTCTCTACTGTATTTTTTATTTGTTCTATTAAATTCTCCATTTCAAAGTTTTTATTTTGATTTCTCTTTAAGATCTCCATCTTGTGGAAGAAATTTTCTTTCATGTCATGTATGGATTTCATCAGTTCATGCATTTGCTTCTGATTACTTCTAAGTAATCCTATGACCAATTTTTTTTAATTACATTTATGGCATTTCTTCAATCTCATCATCTTTAAAATCTAGTATTGAGGTGTTATGTTTTTAGGGGGTGTCACGTTGTCTTCTTTATTCTTGTGTCATGGATTTGTGCATTTGTTATTCGGCATTTGTGAGGAAACTTGTTGAATTCTTTGTTTTCTCACTGTGGCAGCTTTTATCTTTGGACTATCTCTGAGTGGATTTATGGAGTGTCTGCTTTCAGGGAATAGCTAGAGGCATTTGGTGGGAGTGGCCAGGAGCTCTGTTCAGTGTTCCAGGTGAAGGATGTGTCTGAGGTGACACACCCAGATTTGACCTAGTAAATTTTTTTTCATCACAGGGGAGATTTCTTCATGTCTGTTGGCATAGACTCAACTGAGCACCTCTCCTTGAAGAAGACCAGTGCCTGGGCGCTAGCCCCAGTGAGTATATTATTTGTCTGTTCTGCCACAAGGACCACACAAAGAATCTGTGCAGTCCTTACTGTAAGCTCGGATTCCCCAGAATGCCCCTCACCAGGTAATCAGGGAGCCCGGATCATGTGGAGCCTCCCACAGTGACTTCCCAATGTCCCAGCCACACCATGAGTCCTCCCACACACCCTCAGGGTTTTCACAGTCCTGGCACACAAGCTCCCACAGTCACGAGCACCCAGCCCCCTGTCTGTTCTCCCCACCAGACTCAGGAGTCTCAGCTTGGCTGATTGCTGGGAGCAGACATGAGCTGGTGTAGCAGTTATGTATGTTCAAAATGGAACCTGTTCTCTGTCAGCTTGTTACAGGATGCCTTTGCAGGCTGATGGGGGAGAGAGAAAAATGTGTCCCCTTTTTGTTTTTTCTCCTCTAGTTTGGTGGGTACACTATCCCTCACAGGGCTCCAAGTTGGATTCCCTCTTGGCTCTTCCTGCAGCCTTTTTGCCAGTGGCTTGGGCTGCTTCAGTCTGATATCACCTCACTCTCCAACACTGGTGCAGAGACCCTCAGCTGCTGAGGTCCTAGTTGTGTGCATCTTTGCCCTCCATGTAGGTCCACTGAATTCCTACAATTTACATAGAGTTTCCTCTCTGTTTTCTCCCTAACTCTTCCCTGAGACTGCACTTTTTCCACTTTTTTAAACTATCTTCTCCTAGACTCCACCACTGACTTCTGATGACATGCCCCATGGCTCTATTACTTTTACTGACCAAATCCTCATTCCCAGATAGGAATTGCAAGAGTTCCCCTCACTACCCCTCCCCTGATAATGCAGTTTTTGTTTGGGTTACTGATACATCCTATTTAGGTGAAGACTTGAGGAAATACAATGCAGGATAGGCAGTTTTCTCCTTAATAGAGATCATAGAAAGCAACCCTCTCCCAGTTGCAAAATCAGCCCAGTAAACTGAGCTGATTGCTTTAACCAATATTTGTCAATTGGCCAAAGATAAGGTGGGTAATAGTTACATGAACAGTATCCCATGATTTGGGGATGCTATGGAAAAACACAATTCTTAACCTTCCCAGGGCAACCCAGTTGGAATAGCCATAGGTTATTGTTTTTAGAAGCAATTCAGAAACTGAAATCATTAGCTATTCCAAAAAAAAACTCTGGACATTCAAAATTAGTCAACTCAAGAAGCAAAGGCAATCATTTCACGGATGTGAAGGCTAAATATGAAGCTTTAAAACTCACCTCTGACCTGAAGAACCAATATCATGAACTGCCCTTAAAATTACATTTCTCATTCAAAACCTCACTGAAGGAGGCACAAGTAAAGGCCCTTGAAAAAAATTTCAAACATGGAAAAATGGGGAGGTGGCAGTATTGTCTTCTGAGACTGGTTTGTGGTGTGAGCCAAATGATAGGCCAATCCTTCCATACAGGACATTGCTACCTTTCTCATAGTAAGTTCATGAGTTAACTTACTGGAACTGTTTTTTTTTATTATTAAACTTTTATTTAATGAATATAAATTTCCAAAGTACAGCTTATGGGTTACAATGGCTTCCCCCTCCCAAAACTTCCCTCCCACTCGCAACCCTCCCCTTTCCCGCTCCCTCTCCCCTTCCAATCACATCATGATTCATTTTCAATTCTCTTTATATACAGAAGATCAGTTTAGTATATATTAGGTAAAGATTTCAACAGTTTGCCCCATATAGTAACACAAAGTGAAAAAAAAATACTGTTGGAGTACTAGTTATAGCATTAAATAAGAGTGTACAGCACATTAAAGACAGAGATCCTACATAATACTTTTCAAAAAAATTAATTAATTTTCTATACCATTTCCAATTTAACACCAGGTTTTTTTTTTTCATTTCCAATTATCTTTATATACAGAAGATCGATTCAGTATATAATTAGTAAAGATCTCATCAGTTTGTACCCACGCAGAAACACAAAGTGTAAATATACTGTTTCAGTACTAGTTATAGCATCACTGCACATTAGACAACACATTAAGGACAGATCCCACATGGGATGTAAGCACACAGTGACTCCTGTTGCTGACTTAACAATTTGACACTCCTGTTCATGGCGTCAGTAATCTCCCTAGGCTCTAGTCATGAGTTGCCATGGCTATGGAAGCCTTTAGAGTTCACCGACTTCGATCTTATTCCAATAGGGTCATAGTCAAAGTGGAAGTTCTCTCCTCCCTTCAGAGAAAGGTACCTCCTTCTTTGATGGCCCCGTTCTTTCACTCACAGAGATCTTTCATTTAGGTCTTCTTCTGTTTTTTTTTTGTTTGTTTGTTTGTTTTTTGTTTTTTGTTTTTTTTCCTTTTCCATGATCTTGGCTTTTCATGCCTACAATACTCTCATGGGCTCTTCAGCCAGATCCAAATGCCTTAAGGGCTGATTCTGAGGCCAGAGTGTTGTTTAGGATGTCTGCCATTCTATGAGTCTGCTGTGTATCCCACTTCCCATGTTGGATCTTTCTCTCCCTTTTTGATTCTATCAGTTAGTATTAGCAGACACTTGTCTTGTTTGTGTGATCCCTTTGACTCTTAGACCTATCAGAGCCATCGGTTGTGAACTGAAATTGATCACTTGGACTAGTGAGATGGCATTGGTACATGCCACCTTGATGGGATTGTATTGGAATCCCCTGGTACATTTCTAACTCCATCATTTGTGGCAAGTCTGATTGAGCATGTCCCAAATTGTACATCTCCTCCCTCTCTTTTTCCACTCTGAAATTTAACAGGGATCACTTTTCAGTTAAAATTTAAACACCTAAGAATATTTGTGTGTTGATTACAGAGTTCAACCACTAGTACTAGAACAACAACAACAACAACAACAAATACTAAAAAGGATAAAGTATTACATTGTACATCTAGAGTCAGGACAAGAGCTGATCAGGTCATTGTTTCTTATAGTGTCCATTTCACTTCAACAGGTTTCCCCTTTGGTGCTCAGTTGTCACCGATCAGGGAAAACAAATGATATTTGTCTCTTTGGGACTGGCTTAATTCACTCAGCATGATGTTTTCCAGATTTCCTCCATCTTGTTGCAAATGACTGGGTTTCGTTGTTTCTTACTGCTGTATAGTATTCTATGGAGTACATGTCCCATAATTTCTTTATCCAGTCTACTTTTGATGGGCATTTGGGTTGGTTCCAGGTCTTAGCTATTGTGAATTGAGCTGCAATAAACATTAATGTGCAGATGGCTTTTTTATTAGCCAAATTAATTTCCTTTGGGTAAATTCCAAGGAGTGGGATGGCTGGGTTGTATGGTAGGGTTATGTTCAGGTTTCTGAGAAATCTCCAGACTGACTTCCATAGTGGTTTAACCAGTTTGCATTCCCACCAACAGTGGGTTAGTATCCCTTTTTCCCCACATCCTCTCCAGCATCTATTGTTGGTAGATTTCTGAATGTGAGCCATTCTAACCGGGGTGAGGTGAAACCTCATTGTGGTTTTGATTTGCATTTCTCTGATTGCTAGTGATCATGAACATTTTTTTATGTTCCTGTTGGCCATTTGGATTTCCTCTTTTGAAAAATGTCTATTGAGGTCCTTGGCCCATCTCTTAAGTGGGTTGTTTGTTTTGTTGTTGTGGATTTCTTGATTTCTTTGTAGATTCTGGTTATGAACCCTTTATCTGTAGTATAGTTTGCAAATATTTTTTCCCATTCTGTCGGTTCCCTCTTCACTGTCCTGACTGTTTCTTTTGAAGAACTTACTGGAACTCTGATAGCATGGGATGCTAACTTACTGGAACTCTGATAGCATGGGATAAACAGCGTTTACTGGAAGCTGCCTCTTACAGTACTCAAAAGGTATACTCCTATTGCACCATTTTCCCTAAGCCTAATCCTAGGAAGCTGCTTAATGAATCACAGGGGCATTTTATTTTGCCCTGGGATCTTTTTAAATATGGCAATTGAACTTTATTCAGTTACTTCTATCTCAGGGATACAAGTGTGTTTTAGTGAAGCACTGTGTTCATCATTGGGTTGAAACATTCCCATGCTTTAGAGCCATGGCCTAAATGATAGAAAAAACTTTACTAGAAAACATTTTCTTTCCTGAGAGTTTCCTTACAATTTACTGCTCAAATACTTCAGTCTATTTGCAAGATATGGCCAATTTTTAAATACATCCATTGTGCTTCTTACCATAATTCTTGGTCTTCTGGATAAGTGAAAGTATAAATGGAATAATAAAGACACAATTGGCAAAAAACAATAGGTTTTAAACTTCCCTGGCCAGAGCTATTCCACTGTTTTTGTTCAACCTTTGTTCTATTCTCTCATTGAGATAACAAGAAAACTAATGCATAAAGATTAAGGAACACACACATCAGCACTTCTCACAGGGGACATTCTCAAATATTGTCAGGGTCTTATCAAATGCCTCCCCCAAAATTCTCTTTTAACAGTGAGATCCAAAGAGATGAAAATACTGAAGTCAGGATCTTCATCCAGGAAAATGTGTTCACCACAAATAGCATCAAATAAAAAACTTCCTCCAACCTTTTCAGAAAGTACCCCGGCCAGCGCCGTGGCTTAACAGGCTAATCCTCCACCTTGCGGCACCGGCACACCGGGTTCTAGTCCCGGGCAGGGCGCCGGATTCTATCCCGGTTGCCCCTCTTCTAGGCCAGCTCTCTGCTATGGCCCATGAAGGCAGTGGAGGATGGCCCTGCACCCGCATTGGAGACCAGGAGAAGCACCTGGCTCCTGGCTTCGGATCAGCGAGATGCGCTGGCCGCAGCGGCCATTGGAGGGTGAACCAACAGCAAAAAGAAAGACCTTCCTCTCTGTCTCTCTCTCTCTCTCATTATCCACTCTGCCTGTCAAAAAAAAGAAAAAAAAAAAAAAAGAAAAGAAAGTACCCCACCAAGTGTTGTTAACCAACCCTCATGCAACTTAATTAAAAGATACTTACTTGTGGACTCACATTTCTCATTCTAAAAGGATACTTCCTCAAGAGTGGACCTCTATAGCCACTGGACATCTTCAACTAAAACTGCAATCCATTTCCATTGCTTCAAGATCAGGAATTAAAGCAGGCAAAATCTGTGTAGTCTCCTACCTCTTGACAGCCCAGATCAATTCTGTACAAAGTACTAATAAATGACCTGAAACTTTGGGTAGTTGCTATAGTGGTCATGATACCAGAATATTGTTCATTCTTTCAAGGCTTGTGCTTTTTTAACTTTTATTTATAAATATAAATTTCCAAAGTACAACTTTTGAATTATAGCAGCTTTTGCCCCCCATAACCTCCCTCACACCCGCAACCATCTCATCTCCCATTCCCTCTCCCATCCCATTTTTCATCACGATTCATTTTAAATTATCTTTATATACAGAGGATCAACTTAGTACACACTAAGTAAAGATTTCAACAGATTGCACCCACAAAGGCACACAAAGTTGAGAGTACTGTTTGGGTAGTAGTTTTACCATTAATTTGCATAGTACAACACCATAGTGCATAGTCCATTATGGAAATCTACATTTCCATGCTCATGTCCATAGATGGATTCATAATGCTTTCTCAGCAAAGGAAAACTTTTGTTTATCAGGACCACTCTTACAGTGTAAGCATTTTGTCTAGCACATAAGACACTTGTTAAAGATGCTTGCGCCTACCATCAGATTACTCGGGTTTGATACTAGCTCCAGATCTTGACTCCAGCTTCCTGCTAATGCAGAACTTAGGATGCATCCATGATAGTTCAAGTAACCGGGTTCCTGCCATCTATGTGGAAGATCTGTATTGAATTTTTGGCTTCTAGCTTCAGCCTGCCCCATATTGGTGATTTCCAGCACTTAGGGAATGAATCAATGGATGGGAGCTCTGCCTCTTCTCTCATTCTCTCTCTCTCTCTTTTTCTCTCCCTCTCTGTCTGTCTCTTGGCCTCCCAAATAAATTATTTTAAAATATCCTTACTTTGAAAACTAGAAATAGTTGAATTATAACCTGCAAATTGAAGTAATATTCCCTTAGGAAATAATTTGATCATCAATATTTTCATGAATGATATCAATTGGTAGCTACTAAATAGAATAACACCAATATATTGGTTACCTTTGACTCTTGATTTTAGGCTATGTTTATTATTGAAGATATCACTTCAGAAGAAATTTCCAGGAAGTATTTAATAATAAGGTCCTAAACCATGTAGCATATTATTTTCTACATTGTGGCACAGTTGACATTCTCGACAATCAGATGCTTTACAAGGTCCCTAGTTAAAATGGACAAAAGCTAACAGCAGCATGATTATTATGCCATAGCATATTATGCCCTAAAAGCCATCAGCCTTGCTTTTGTGAATGGAAAGCTATTGTACAAGAGAAATAAAAACAATGGATTGCTGATGACAAGAAGACAATGGACGTTTCAAGGAGACCAGATTCCTGAGAGCTAGTTCTAGTTTAAGGGAACAAAAATATGAGAAGCCTTATAGCATATCCAAACTGAATTACATTTAGGAGTGGTCACCACCTACTTAAATTTATCTTGGAACATTCAACATTGCTAGATACAAAATATATACCTCAACTCTCCTAAAGCCAAATACTCAATGGAAACAACATGAACGGTAGATTAAATAATATGGTCCCACAAACAAAAAAGAGCTTTAGCAGACATACATGCAGGCTTAAGCGTTAGCGGACAGGCTGAATTTGCTTGCCGTAAACAATAACATTTGGAGAAAAAGGGTTATCTGTCTAATATAAACAGATTAGAGGACACAATCTTTCAGGAACAGGGTAAAAGATAGGATGCCTCTTAGAAAAGCAATGAGACCCTAATAACAGGGGGGAGAAACACTCAACAAATAATGTTAAGTAACTCAAGAAGGTGTACTAACCACACTAATACAGATGAAAGCCAAGGTTGCATTTGACAGTGGTCCACAATCTTACCTGCAGAAGCACAAGAAATGAACTTGTGAAAACCTTATGAAACTCAAATGTATGGAAATTTATTGGGGGTACTTCTAATTTATATTGTTTTTCTATGATGAATGTATTCCGAAAAGTAAAACAAGAAAAGTATTCAGAGTGATAGCACAGTTACTGAACATATGGACCATATTGAATACTTCTCATATTCTCATAGGCAATAGATAGACCTTATTAGGTCATGACACTCAATGGAAATCACTCCAAGTTCAAGACTGGGGGATGAGACAAAGATATTGGCTTGTACCCAGTCTACTTGATCCTGGAAATTTCAGAGTCATAAATGTCAGAGCATTTATTCTGGGTGATTGGAATATGTATTTTTGATGACAGCTGTGGTGTGTGTGTTCGGGGAGAAGGGGGTGGATTGGGATCATTCCTGCTTTGTGTATTCCTGCCCTTAAAAATATCTGATATGTAGACAAGGAAAGTTTCTATCAAGAGGGAAATACAAATGGCACCATGATTCTCACTGACCTCTTATATAAAGAAACTCAGTTATAATAGCACTACAACAAGCTGTGATACAGATACCAGTGGAATATCCAACTCCACATAAGTAAGTCTTTTGATAACACTGATATTAATAATCAATATATTGGGAAACTGAATAAAAATTGTCTCTAGATGTATTACTAATGAAAACTAGTAGGCCTAAACAAAAGCTATACTTAGCTGATTACTAATCTCCACATGAAATGTGTCAGCCCAGACATACCATAAGGCATAAACAACAGTTGATGAGAGATGGAAAAAAGGTAATAAATCTAACAACAGATTATGAAAATAGTTGTAGTGGAATCCTAAGAATAGTAAGGTTTTTTGTTTTTTTTTTTTTTTTCAAAACACTTTATACTCTACATTTGTTAGTTCAAATGTAGGGGTATTTTCAGCACTTTTTTATTATATCTATTTTATAAATGCTAAGGGACTTCTAAATACACACACACACACACACACACGAAGACACACGGTTTCCAACGGGTCACTCTGCTTCTCGAAACATGACTGGAGCCCACATAACACTGAACTGTGAGTTGTTTTCTAAATTCAGCTTTCACATCAGAGTTACAGCCTTCTTCCCCTTTATGAAACAAAGATATAGCTTCAGCCACTCTCTCATGGCCCAAAGGATAAACACTGGAATTTATTCCTTGCCCTTGAATCTCAACTGGATCTCACACCCCATTGCCTTCACACCCCATCCCCACATTCTTTCTCAGATTCCAGAGGCCCTGCACAGCCACCTGAAAGACCAGTTCCAGGCATTCACCACCTCCTGCTGCTCTCTACCCTCAACTCTGTCCCCAGATCCTCCTAATATATAAAAAGGCCCAGCCCCTGGGGTAGGGGGCTTCTGCCATGTGTTTCATCAATATGCATGATGGCAGTTGGTCACCCAAGTCTACGAATTTGTTTTCTCTGAATAAATTCAGTCTGGATGTAGATTTGTATACTGCATCTTTTCAGTTCTATACCTCTTTTCCTAACATTCCTCCTATGCTGAACATGACTCTCTATCAGTAAGTTTTCCCTGTGATGCGGGATTATCAACTTTCAATCTAGCATTGAAGATCATCAGCACTTTCTGGAGAAAGATCTTTATCAAAAGTGGAAAATTAGAAAGGAATCTGAAATCAGATAAGAATGAAGCTCATTAAAACCACTAGCCTGGCCGGCGCCTCGGCTCACTAGGCTAATCCTCCACCTTGCGGAGCCGGCACACCAGGTTCTAGTCCCGGTCCGGGCACCGATCCTGTCCCGGTTGCCCCTCTTCCAGGCCAGCTCTCTGCTGTGGCCAGGGAGTGCAGTGGAGGATGGCCCAAGTTCTTGGGCCCTGCACCCCATGGGAGACCAGGAGAAGCACCTGGCTCCTGCCATCGGATCAGCACGGTGCACTGGCCGCAGCGCGCCTACCGCGGCGGCCATTGGAGGGTGAACCAACGGCAAAGGAAGACCTTTCTCTCTGTCTCTCTCTCTCTCACGGTCCACTCTGCCTGTCAAAAAAAACAAAAAAAACAAAAAAACAAAACAAACAAAAAAAAAAACAAAAACAAAAAAACCACTAGCCTGAAGAAACATGAGTTATGAGACCCTAGTCACATACAACAGGGCCCTAAAGCCTATTTCCTTGCTTTTTAGTTGACACCGTCCAAGTAATAAAGTAATTCAAGTAAACCTTGTTCCTACGAATCACAATTTCCTTTCTGAAATGTACAGCATGAAATAAGCAGTAGTCAAGTCCATATTATTCTTATTCACCTGTATAATTGGAGCAACTATCCACTTGTTCCTGCTATTCCTCAGAGCACCTTTACAGAATATTTAATCTGGGCAACTGGAATATTTGTTTTCTAGGTGTGTGGGAGTTTGGGGAAAAGGGCATCATTCTTCTTATGGTTTGAAAAAATTCTTTTATTCTCCTATTTGGTATGCTTCAACTTAGTTGCTAGGTTGACATAGATGTATCACTCTTTTAAGTTTGAACATTTAAGTTTAATTATCAAAAGCAAATTCAGTCATTTATTTGGTGCTTTTATTTTTCTACGTTAAAATTACAAAGCAGCATGTAAAAGTTTTCAAATATTTCATGGAAAATTGAACTAAAAGATAAGCTTATTTTGGTGCAAAAAAATTTAACCTGATATATAGTTCTTTCATAATAAATATTTTCCATGAACTTTATGAGGAACTCCCAAAGAATCAAGACTCTTTAAAAAGAATGCTGATAATGTTGTATATATAAATATATCCACTTGTCCAGTTGAATCCCTTTCTAATCACATTCATAGAACACTGCTGCTTGATTTCAGCAGTTTCTCTATCAATATTTATTCTTTTTTTAATATTTATTTATTTATTTGAAGGGCAGAGTTACAAAGAGCTAGAGGCAGAGAGAAACAGAGAGGTCTTCCATCCACTGGGTCACTCCCCAAGTGGCCGCAATGGCTGGAGCTGCGCCGATCCGAAGCCAGGAGCCTGGAGCTTCTTCCAGGTCTCCCATGTGGGTGTAGGGGCCCAAGGACTTGGGTCATCTTCTACTGTTTTCTCAGATCATAGCAGAGAGCTGGATTTGAAGTGGAGCAGCAGGGACTCCAACCAGAACACTTATGGGATTCTGGCACTGCAGGCGGTAGCATTACCTGATATGTCACAGTGCTGGTCCCTCAATATTTACTATTAATATGCAACTATTTTGTTAAAAATACAGTGCAGATATTAAATTATTTTGGCTTATTTAATCTGTCTACCTCATTGTCTGTAGAGTAAATCCAATTTTGAATTGAATAGGTTTATAGATAATTGCTATTAGAATGATTAATGAGAATAAGTCATTTTCTTTATTTCAGATAAATGCTATTTGTGTCTGATGGGTTTGATTTAAATTGCAACAGAATTTTTCCATAAAGTGAAAACGTTGGAAGTAACTAAATCCAGGTAATTGAACTTCGAAAGTAACATTTAATACAAATGAAAAAAACTTCCAGTAAATACATTTGAATTTATTTTTTAAACAATTGTAAAAAAATAAGAATCTATTCTTTGTTCACATGCGCGTACATACACACACACACAGATAAGCTCTCACCATTGACAATAATCACCCACCAAGTTTGCTTTTGATTATCTCTGTCAAGTTCCTAGCTTATTAAATTCACTGATAAGATAAAAGAACTTTGAACATATATGCCCAGGGCCAGCGCTGTGGCACAGCAGGTTAACGCCCTGGCCTGAAGCACTGGCATCCCATATGGCACCAGTTCAAGACCTGGCTGCTCCTCTTCCGATCCAGCTCTCTGCTGTGGCCTGGGAAAGCAGAAGATGGTCCAAGTCGTTGGGCCCTGCATCCAAGTGGGATACCCAGAAGAAGCTCCTAGCTCCTGGCTTCGGATCAGCACAGCTCCGGCCGTTGCGGCCATCTGGGGAGTGAACCATCGGATGGAAGAATGAACTATCTCTCTCTCTCTCTGCCTCTCCTCTCTATGTAATTCTGACTTTCAAATAAATAACAAATAAATAAATAAAATATATGCCATGGCTTCGAATAAATAGCAAACGAGGCAAGTGTTGTGGTGTAGTATAGTAGGCTAAGTCTCTGCCTGCAGTACAGGCATCCCATATGGGTGCAGGTTCATGTCCCAGGTGCTCCTCTTCCAATCCAGCTCTCTGCTGTGGTCTGGGAAAACAGCAGAAGATGGCCCAAGTGCTTGGGCCCCTGCACCCACATGATAGACCAGGAAGAAACTCTTGGCTCCTGGCTTCAGATTGGCTCAGCCTCAGCCTTTAAGGCCATTTGGGGAGTGAACCAGCAGATGGAAGACCTCTCTCTCTGTCTCTTTCTGTAACTCTGACTCCCAAATAAATAAAAACATCTTTTAAAAAAAAGACTAAATAACAGCTATTTGAAGTTAAGTGTCGTAGCTGGTATTTCTGCCAAAATAATCTGCTCAAAAGACATATACTCAGTTAGACTGTAAGAAATACACGGAGCTTCTCAATTTTGATGATATTTCAAGTTCCCTTAAACTCTTAAGTGTTTGTGATTACCATTATAGAAACATAGTATATAACACTTAAAACATAGAAAAACAGATAAAAACGTTCACCATTGTGATGGATTCCTCCAGTTATATTTATTTAACCAAGAACTTCCAAAGACTATGCAATTCTTTATTTTGTATTTTAATAAAATTAGAAGGACAATATCTCTCAAAAATCTATGTAAGCATAATTAAATTAAATTGTTGGAAAATCACAAAATATTCCCTTGGGACAATGTAAGTTTTATTGAATTCAAATTCGCAAGTATACATTTAGTTTTCACTGGCACCATACAGAGTTGACCCAATGTAAAAACCAGTTACAAACTTGCTAATGGTTCATATTGCTCAATGAATTTGAATCATAATTAATAATTATGTTATTACATTTGCTGTTCTTTAACTTTCATACTATCTGACCTGTCATGGTCTTCAAATGCTCCTGACTGTACTGGATGAAAGAAGCAGGGAATATTCAAGTAATAGATACACTTTGGTTCTATATCAATATTCTATTCATTTACATCTCTCTTCAGATTGAAATAAAAACATTGCTTTTTAACAGTTCCTTATGATTTTCTTCCTCAAAAACGATGTCATTCATCAAGCACTAAAAGATAGAATAATATTACAGGCATATTATTAAATGAAAAAGACACTTTTTAAAGGATACATTTGATTGCTACTGTGTGACATTCTGGAAAAGTGATAATAAAAGGATAACAGTTTAGCAGAGTTTGGGGAGAGAGGTGGAGCGCAGAAGATATTTTTGTTACTAGATGTTTTTCAAACCCTGTAGAATATACAACACAAAGAGTGACCTTAAAGTTAACTGCTGACTTGAGGTG
The DNA here is from genome assembly GCF_033115175.1 of Lepus europaeus. NCBI lineage: Eukaryota > Metazoa > Chordata > Mammalia > Lagomorpha > Leporidae > Lepus > Lepus europaeus. Next base: position 35,625,860 of record NC_084842.1, read on the forward strand.
ATGATGATGTGTCAATGTTGGTTCATAGATTGTACCATACATACCACATTACGATATGAGATGTCAATTGTAGAGGAGACACAGTGTGGGGAGGGGAGCTAAAGAAAGTATATGGGAACTTGCTACACTTTTCACTCAATCTTACTGTAGAGCTAACGCTATTCTTTAAAACAAATTGTTTGTTAATTTAAAAAGTTAATGTCATTGCATCCTCCCTGATGTTCCTCGGTAATTTTGAGGGTGCTTGTTTACTCATTCCATCTTTATTTGTTATGCCCCCTGGAGTAAGTGCTTAACATCCAAGAGTTTCAGTTTCCTCATTAAAATATAAGTGAAAGCAATAGCGATGTCACAGAAAGGATTAAATCAACACACTGAGAACATTTTTAAACAGCGCCCTACAAGTGTTGGTTGCTGCTTCACTGTCCACTCAGATACCCATCTGTTGATAGTTTGTTAAAAAAGTATATGGAATGGGGTTCCCAAAGGTAGCAATAGGTAGTGAGTTTATTATTGCTTTCTTCTTGGTACTTTCCTGAATTTCTAAAATATTTGTGAGCTGTGAAAATGATTAAGAAAACAGGAGGAAAGTTTTATAGCTTAGAGAGTTATACTGCCACCTGGAATGACTACATACTATATTGGAGTGCCAATTTGAACTCTGACTACTCTGCTTCTGATTAAGTTACCTGCTAATGTACTTTGGAAGTGGCATATGATGGCTAAACTTCTTGAGCCCCTGCCACTCACACGGAAGATCCTAATGGAGCTCCTGACTCCAGGCTTCAGCCTGGTCATCCCTAGTTTTGGGGGTCATTTAGGGATTAAGCAAGCAGTTGGAAGATTCTCATTCTCTCTCTCTCTCTCTCTCTCTCCCTACTCCATCTCTCCCTCTACCCCTCCTTCGAGTTCTCTCTCTCCCTCCCTGTCACTCTGTCTTTCAAAATAAATACATCTTATAAAAATGTTTAAGAAAGCAGTAACTTTCATTTTAAAGTACGTGAAAACTATGATCAGATCAATTGATGTGGCATTAGATGAAGGAGGAAGTTTAAATGAAATGAAAATATGAAAAAGAGAAAGAAAATGAGGGAGGAAAAGAGGGAATAAAAGACTTAAATGTCAGGTTATGGTAAAAAAAAAATAGCAATGATGAAAGAAAGGAAAAGAGCAAGAGTCTACAAGAGTAGTGATAAACTACAATCTGGATTGGCTTAAAATTGAATAAAAACTATGTAGGTGTTTGGTCTAGCAGTTAAGACATTACCTTGGAATGCCCGCATCCCATTATCAGAGTGCCAGGGTTCAAGTTCCCATTTTCTATTCAACTTTCCTACTAATGTGCACTCTGAGAGGCATCAGGTGATGATTAAAGTACCTGGGTCCCAGCCATCCACATGGGAGACCTGGATTGACTGAATTTCCAACTCCTGGTTTAAGGTCTCTCTCTCTCTACCCTTTTCCCATCCCCCCAGCCCTTTCCTCTTCTACTTTTCAAGCAAAATTTTAAAAAGAAATATGATCTGATCTCTGCAAGAGAGCTAAGACAAATACAGAATATATGATAACCAAAATAAAAAATATAGAAGTTTATGTAGGAGTCCTAAACAAAAAGGTACAATCATTCAGAAGATGGGATTACAATGAGGTTGGAACATTATCCAATTAACTGATTCACTTTAGTGAGCTTCAGAACCTGACCAACATATATATGACTTTCTGTCTCTTGTTGTCTTCATAACAATGCTATTAACTTGAATAAGGCTTATTCTAAAAACAGAATGGAGTAAAATGTACCAGGAAGCAAAATATTTGTAGTCTTCCACTCATTTCTGATTCACTGCTAGGAATTTGATGCTTGTCTTAAAAAAAGGCTGGTCCATACACATTATGGCTCTGTTTGGGTTTTCTTCTTTATTATGGCTTGTAATTTCCATATTTTAGTGTATGTATACTGTCATTATTTGGCATTTTATTTGTGGAGCTACAATTACTGTATTTCACAGACTAATTAAACTATCAATAATTTTCAATGTGTGTGGTTTCCACCCTGTAGTCTAACTGCAGCACACATTGACTACTAAGAATATTAAATACTGCATTGATTGGTTGAACAGAACAGTCAGTGAGGAATTCCCACTTTGACCTAATCCGAATGCACTATAGCTTAGAGCTATTAAACACCACCCAAGATTCCTTAGGAAAGGAAATCTAAGCAAAATTCCTGCACTAGCCTTAGGAAAATATAGAGTAGATGTGAGAGCCAGAATCTTGTGGTATGTAGGTTCTAAATTGACCAATGTAGCAATAATTGCAACTCAATATTTTTATGCTATAAATGTTAGTAGAAATAAGTGCAAATATTTTATTAAGTGGCAGTGTACTAAAATAATGACTGTTCTATGATTGCAGGGCTCAGAATACCAAAAGAAAAAACAAATGATCTTTACAGTTTGACAGTAGAGAAGCTCAGTAGTGTTCCTCTGCATCTGCAAAGGTTTTGGTTCCAGTAATTTCCCCTCCCCAAACCCTAAATGAATACCAAAATCCAGAGACAATCAACTTTCTTATATAAAATGGTGCATTACATATAAACTTTGCAATCCTCCTATGTACTTTAAATTATGTCTAGATTACTTCTAATATGTAATACAATGTAAACATTATGTAAATAGTTGTTATATTTTATTGTTGTGGGTGTGGGGAACCTTTTTTCTAGCAAGGGCCATTTTAATACTTATAACATCATTTGTGACACATATAAAATTATTAGCATAAAATTTAGCCTGCTATCAATGTATTGAATTTTGAGTCACACCAATGGTTGCATTGGCAGGGTCAGATCAAATGATTTTGTGGTCTTTATACAGCCCATGGGCAAGATTGTGCCCCCACCCTTATAAGGTATAATAAGAGAATAAGGTATATACGAGAAAAAGTCCAATATATGTTCAATACCAATACAACTATTGTTTGCCTAACTATATATACAATACTCTGTTGGTAGAATCCCTCTATTCAGGATACAGATTGTCAACCATATATGAGATTTCTTTTAAAAAGCACTCTACTATATATCAGTTTCAATTTGCACACATTCCCTTTTATTATAATGTCTTAGACAATACCAAAAAAGAAAGTATAAAATTATTAGATTAATAAAGTGTAAGTAGCTCAAAAGTTGTGAAAAGACATAGAATTGAGAAAACTATAATCAGGAAATAAAGTTTATCATGTCTGATAAACAGCCCTCATTCCTGAGAGCTGACAGCCTCAAGCAATTAACATTCTCCATCTAGGGGAATAAGATAAAGGAAAAGCAGCCATCTTGGTCAAAGCAACATTTGACATACATCATGGTAGGCTAATGTGATCCAAGTGTGAGGACACTGCAGGAAGCAATACCTTGTCTTAACTGATAGTTGCAAAGAAAGACGACTAAAAAGGAAGACTGACTGACCTGACAGTACAGGAGAGCATCACAGCCCCATTGTACAGGAAGCGTATAAAATCTTCTCCTCTAAGTTCTTTAGTACAATAATACTTTCTCTCATTTCAAATTGCTTCAGGTGTGGTTCTCCTAATGGAGTTTGTGATTCTTTTACATATTTGTTACACAACCTAATACTTAATACAGTTTAATTATCTTTCAATGTTATGTTAGATAAACACTAATCTATCCAACATTTATTCAACATTTGTTTGCCTTTTACTTTGCATTTATCATAGTATTTAACAAGAGGCTACTTCCTTTACCTTTCTGGTTCTAAGATTTTTGAGGTACTTCAAGTACAACTCTTCTGAAAGTCAGGTCCAAGAATCTAAATAAAAATAACAATAATTAATGTACACTGTTGCAAAACAAAACCAGAAAACTCCAAATAAGAAAATCATGTACCGTGCATGACAGATCTAATGGTTATATGCAACTTTGAGATGCTATAATAAAATACTTGACAATTTCTTCATATTATTTGGAAAGAACATGATGTTTCCCTCACACAACACTGAATCCATGACATTTCTCTCTATGCTATTCCCATGCGATTTGAACACATTATTTTTCCCTTTAAACAAGGTCACCTATATTTTCAGATACTGTGCTTTCCATAACAACTATATGGTAATATTTCTCTTCGTTTTTTAAGTTATTATATTGGGATGATACAGTCATTTTTGATAGCTTCACTTCACTGGTTTTGTACTAGAATGTTTAACATAGCATACATATGTAGGAAAAATGTCTTTGACAAATAAGTACTCACTCCATAAAATGGAAACATCCTAATGAAATTATAGCCTCAACAGATTAACAACTCCCAACTAAAACTAATCTATAATACTCAAAACACTTTTAAGACACAAGAGAAAATTTACATAAAAGAACAATCCAGGGATTTCAACAGAAGGAAAAATCCATATTCCCCACTGACTTTTAGTCTGTCTGGGAGGATAGATGGGGCTGGGCACCCACATATGTCTGTGAGGTGTCTCCAGCCTCTCAACATATCACAGGTTCTGGGGCTCAAACCACCTAGGCAGAGCACCTGCAGCAGCTAGCTCTGGAATCATTACATCTCTCTATGGATGGAACAGGTTAGCAGGGAAGAAGGGGTCCTCTGCACCCCATGATTGTGGGAGCCCTGTGTGGGACCACTGTGACTGCATGAGATGACACAGGTTGTAGCTGGGTTTTAAAGCATTCGCTGTGTGCAGCTCCACGTGCTCAGAGCTCCCTGATTGCATGAGGTGTGTCATCGCCAGCAGGATTCATGCTTCACAGCAAGGACTACACAGATCCTTTGTGCAGTTCCTGTAGAAGCATGGATGAGTGTTGCACTCACTGAGGGCTAACACCCAGGCATTGATCACTTTGGAAGAGAGGAGGTGAGGGTATGATTACACCAAAAGATGATCATACTCTCCTTCTGTTACCAAGAAGATATCTACCATGTTCAACTTGTGTGTCACCCAGGATACTCACCCAACACTGGAGCACTGACCAGAGCTTCCTAGACACACTGAGCATACCCCTCTGAGTATTAACTGAAAGAACAGGAATTCTACTAAGTCACAGAAGCATAGTCTAAAGATAAAAGATAAAGAGAAAAAAAAAAGCAAGTATCTCTACAAATGTCTAAAAATAAATGCAGAAATTCAAAAAACAAGGATAAGGAAGACAACATGACCCACACAAAGGAATACAACAACACTTTAATATTAGAATTTGACGATAAAATATTGATGAAATGCCTGAAATGGAATGCAAGAGATTAATCATAGGATTACTCAGAAGCAATCAGAAACAAATACATGAATTAAAGAAATCCATACATGACATGAATGAAAAATTTTCCCATTAACTTGAAATTTTAAAGAGAAATCAAAATGAAATATTAGAAATGAAGAATTCAATAGATCAAATAAAAATATGGTAGAAAGCCTTAACAACAGATTTGGTGAAGCAGAAGAAAGAATATCTGAGCTAGAAGACAAATCTTTGGAAATTTTTTGTCAGACCAAAATAGCAAAGAGAATGTGAAGGCAGAAAATCTCCCAATAATAGTACAAAGGAAATCCAATGTAAACAATAGGAGTATTTAAGGAAAAATATCAGGGCCAAGTCATCACTTATCAATAGCAACCTTGAATGTAAATGGCCTAAATTCTATAATTAAAATATACAAACTAGCTGATTGGGTTAAAAACAAGACCCATCTTTTTGCTGCCCACTGGAAACACACCTCACCAATAAAGATGCATGCAGACTGAGATGCCTATATACCATATCAGAATACCTGGGCTTAAGTCCTGAATCAGCTCAAGTTTCCTAATAATGCACACCCTGGGAGACAATAATGATAGCTCAAGTAGTTGGGACCCTGACTTATACATGAGAGGCCTGTATTGAATTCCTAGCTCCTGCCTTTGGCCTGACCCAGCCCCAGGTGTTGCAGGCATTTGGAAAATGAATTAGTAGATGGGAACTTTCTCTTTTTCTTTCTGCAACTCAAAAAAAATAAAATGAATACATAAAATCATATACTAACTTTTTAAGAGGGACCAGGAAAGTCTTGTCAAAACTATCTTTCCATAAATCCTCTCCCAGTTTTTTTAGTGTACAGCTTTGCCATTTCTAAAAGTATCATTTACTTCAAAGGTTAGCCCCTGTGAATTTGAATTTTCAGTTCTAGCTGGTTTGGGTCACTCAGCAAGTCCTGTGCTCTAGAATAACAAAATCACATCAATATAACACTAGGCTAACACAGAAATCAAAGACTCATGACAAATTTCAAAGTCTCTGAATTGTCTGGTTTCTTCTACAATGGGATTATATAAATGTGGAACTCTGGAGCCAACACTGTAGTGCAGCAGTTTAAGCCACTGCTTGTGATGCTGACATTTCTTATCAGAGTGTTAGTTTAAGTCTCAGCTGCTGTTTCTGATCCAGCTTCTTGTTAATGTACCTTGGAAAACAACAGAAGATGATCCAAGTACTTGGCTCCTTCCCACCTATGAGGAAGACCAGCATGGAGTTCCTGGCTCCTGGCACTGGCCTGTCCACACTTGGCTGTTGTGACCATTTGGGAAGTGAACCACTGGATGGCAGAGCACTCTCTCTCTTTCTCTCTCTGTCTTTCTCTCTTTCAAATCAATATTGTTTTAAAAAGAAACTGCAGAAACCTGAACATAACCCTACCATACAACCCAGCCATCCCACTCCTTGGAATTTACCCAAAGGAAATTAATTTGGCTAATAAAAAAAGCCATCTGCACATTAATGTTTATTGCAGCTCAATTCACAATAGCTAAGACCTGGAACCAACCCAAATGCCCATCAACAGTAAACTGGATAAAGAAATTATGGGACATGTACTCCATAGAATACTATACAGCAGTAAGAAACAATGAAACCCAGTCATTTGCAACAAGATGGAGGAATCTGGAAAACATCATGCTGAGTGAATTAAGCCAGTCCCAAAGAGACAAATATCATTTGTTTTCCCTGATCGGTGACAACTGAGCACCAAAGGGAAAACCTGTTGAAGTGAAATGGACACTATAAGAAACAATGACCTGATCAGCTCTTGTCCTGACTCTAGATGTACAATGTAATACTTTATCCTTTTTAGTATATGTTGTTGTTTTTGTTGTTGTTGTTCTAGTACTAGTGGTTGAACTATGTAATTAACACACAATTACTCTTAGGTGTTTAAATTTTACCTGAAAGGTGATCCCTGTTAAATTTAAGAGTGGAAAAAGGGAGGAGATGTACAATTTGGGACATGCACAATCAGACTTGCCGCAAATGGTGGAGTTAAAAATGTACCAGGGGATTCCAATACAATCCCATCAAGGTGGCATGTACCAATGCCATCTCACTAGTCCAAGTGATCAATTTCAGTTCACATTCGATGGTTCTGATAAGTCTAAGAGTCAAAGGGATCACACAAACAAGACAAGTGTCTGCTAATACTAACTGATAGAATCAAAAAGGGAGAGAAAGATCCAACATGGGAAGTGGGATACACAGCAGACTCATAGAATGGCAGACGTCCTAAACAACACTCTGGCCTCAGAATCAGCCCTTAAGGCATTTGGATCTGGCTGAAGAGCCCATGAGAGTATTGTAGGCATGGAAAGCCAAGATACCATGGAAAAGGAAAAAAAGAAGAAGACCTAAATGAAAGATCTCTGTGAGTGAGATCCCAGTGGAAAGAACGGGGCCATCAAAGAAGGAGGTACCCTTCTCCGAAGGGAGGAGAGAACTTCCACTTTGACTATGACCCTATCGGAATAAGATCAAAGTCAGCAAACTCTAAAGGCTTCCACAGCCCTGGCAACTCATGACTAGAGCCTAGGGAGATTACTGACGCCATGAACAGGAGTGTCAAATTGTTAAGTCAGCAACAGAAGTCACTGTGTACTTACATCCCATGTGAGATCTGTCCTTAATGTGTTGTCTAATGTGCAGTGATGCTATAACTAGTACTGAAACAGTATTTTTACACTTTGTGTTTCTGCGTGGGTACAAACTGATGAGATCTTTACTAATTATATACTGAATTGATCTTCTGTATATAAAGATAATTGGAAATGAAAAAAGGAAAAACCTGGTGTTAAGTTGGAAATGGCATAGAAAATTAATTAATTTTTTAAAAAATATATATTATGTAAGATCTCTGTCTTTAATGTGCTGTACACTCTTATGTAATGCTATAACTAGTACTCCAACAGTATTTTTTTTTTCACTTTGTGTTACTATATGGGGGCAAACTGTTGAAATCATTACCTAATATATACTAAACTGATCTTCTGTATATAAAGAGAATTGAAAATGAATCATGATGTGATTGGAAGGGGAGAGGGAGCGGGAAAGGGGAGGGTTGTGGGTGGGAGGGAAATTTTGGAAGGGGGAAGCCATTGTAACCCATAAGCTGTACTTTGGAAATTTATATTCATTAAATAAAAGTTTAATTTAAAAAAAAAGAAGTCATGGGATATATAATCTATGGAATACTAAATGGTGCTTAAAAAAATGAAATCTGGCCATTTGCACCAAAATGGATGAATCTGGAAAATATCACACTTAGTGAAATAAGCCAGTCCCATAGGGACAAATACCATATACTCTCCCTGACTTCTGATAACTAATAGAGCACCTAAAAGGAAATCTGTAGAAGTGAAGTGACACATTGAGAAGTAATGACTTGAACAGTCCTTGTCTTGACTGTCAAGGAACAATTTTTTTTAATGGAGAATGGGACCAGGAATAGAAGAGGGAGAAAGAAGTGGGGTGAGAGTGGGGGTGGGAGGGCAGGTATGGTGGGAAGAATCACTATTTTCCTACAGTTGTACTTATGAAATTTGTGCTCATTAAATAAAAGATTTCTTTGAGGAAAAAAAGAAAAAAGAAAAAACTGCAGAGCTGTAAGACCCTACCTATACCATGTTTTATCTTATCATCTTTCTTCCCACTTTCTCACACATAAATAGGTTAGAGTAGGTATTGTCTCACAGAGAGAGGCACAACCATTAAAATTATACTATAAAGCCTACAGGGTGAGTCTTGAAGCAAATTAGACACAATGTACTATTATTTTAATATATTAAATATATATTTGTCATAGACATAATTCATAATTATATGTTATATTAAAAATTATAAAAATTATATGTATGTGTATATGTATCTGTATATTAACATCTGTTATATTAAATATAAGCATTTATTATGAAATGTGTCTTTAAACTTATTTTAAACATTGTTGCTTCTCATCTCTCTGTAGAACCATGTATCAGTCCTGGTTATTTTTGATAGTAATTACACTTGTAAAATTATAAATGATTTCAATGTTTATTCATAATGTTATTTGATATTTATGCTTATTTTAATACTCAAATCCAAGGTAGCTTCAAGGAGAATTAGAGAAACTTTTTTTAAAGAATTTTCCAATTCAACTGTGACTTGATGAGCAAACCTTACAAGAGGAAGAATCTCTGAGAAGAAAAGAAAAATAAAACTGAAAGGTTGAACATGTAGAATAATGCTTCATTGGTACCTTTTTTGAAAATTTCCAACCAAATTCGGTTATTATTAGAGCAGTATATTTATTTTTGTTATGAGATTTATAGTAATAAATGACTTTGAATGCATAGTTGTATGGAAATTCTACATTTTAAACTATGTATATTCCTCCCTTATTAGCAATGTCTTTAACATATATAATGCAATTATAAGATTGCAAGTCAAGTTATCATTGTACAGGGACTAAGGATGCACTTAAAGCTCTCCTTGAACAGGAAGACTTCAATGGAATAAATGAGGAAATCCTCCTTTCAAAGAATATTTATATAACAAAATACAAATAGAGTGGACTTCTCTTCTATCCTTTCACTAAATAAACAATCTGTTCAGGAAAGCCATATGTCTCGGAGACTGCAGCTATAGCACCCTATTTCTGAAGTGCTCTGAAGGCAACAGGAAATGAAACAAATGAGAAGTAAGCTTTAACTTCAGGCAGGAAAATTATGCATCCGGATTTAAAACTGGGTGAAGGACAAAGGTTGAAAGAAGATAGTCATAAAACCATTTTAACTGAGAACAATACCTTATTTTACATTTTGATCAACCTGCACAACAAAGATCTGACATTCCAAACAACAGGTCTTGCTTAAAGGACACCAGCCTTTGTTTTTAAACCATAAAATACATTCCTGAAGCTTGGATACCATTTAACTTTTGTAAATATCATCATATGAATTATACATAAATTAGCTAATGAAAAGAATATTTCAGTCTTTCTTTAAAGGTATATTTTAGACACTATGAATATAATACTTAGAAACATTTTCTCAACCATTGTGGAGGAGAGCGCATGTGGATGTCATTCTGATGTTTTAGATTAAATTCATTTCTCTACCAAGCATCAGCCTACATTAAGCCTTACTTGTATGAAATGAGAAATTTTTTAAAAGGATTTATTTATTTATTTGAAAGGCAGAGTTACAGAGAGGCAGAGGCAGAGGCAGAGAGAGAGGTCTTCCACTCACCAGTTCGCTCCCCAGATGGCTGCAACGGCCAGAGCTGGGCTGATCCAAAGCCAGGAGCCAGGAGCTTTTTCCCTATCTGCCATGTGGGTTCAGGGGCCCAAGGACTTGGGTCATCTTCCACTGCTTTCTCAGGCCACAGAGTTTGGTTTGGAAGTGGAGTAGCTAGGTCTTGAACTGGCACTCATATGGGATGCCAGCACTGCAGGTGGTAGTGATGCCATAGTGCCAGCCCTGGCAATTTCCAAATACTAACCACAGTTTGAATGTCCTCTCCAAACCTCATAATTGCAATTTAATTGTCCTTGTAACAAGATTAAGAAGTAGAATCCTTAAAAAGTGATTGGGGGCCGGCGCCGAGGCTCATTAGGCTAATCCTCCGCCTGCAGCACCAGCACCCCAGGTTCTAGTCCCGGTTGGGGTGCCAGATTCTGTCCTGGTTTCTCCTCTTCCACTCCAGCTCTCTGCTGTGGCCTGGGAATGCAGTGGAGGATGGCCCAAGTGCTTGGGCCCTGCACCTGCATGGGAGACCAGGAGGAAGCACCTGGTTCCTGGCTTCAGATCAGCGCAGTGCGCCGGCCGTAGAGGCCATTTGGGGGGTGAACCAACAGAAGGAAGACCTTTATCTCAGTTTCTCTCTCACTGTCTAACTCTGCCTGTCAAAAAATAAATTAATAAATAAATAAATTTTAAAAATTAAAAAAAAAAGAAGTGATTGGGTCATGAGAGTTCTGTCCTCAGGAGTGGATTAGTACCGGTGTCTAGGAGTGGATTCCTGAACAAAAAGGATGATTTGGGCCTTATTTCTCCCCTTCTCAGTCTCACACGTGCTCACTTGCCCCTCTGTTATGTTATGTCACAGTTTGGAAGGCCTTGATCAGATATTGACAATCTGCGCTTGGACTTACCAGGTTCCAGAACCAAGAGCCAAATGAATCTCTGTTCTTCATAAAGTTTCCATTCTTGGGAATTCTCTTATAGAAAAATGAAACATACTAAAGACAAATATGAGGGGGCTTCAAAATTTAGTTGAAAATTCATGTTATCTTTTCATTATATTTTCCTTGAATTTTTTGAAGCCCTCTGACACAAAGTAAATAAGAATTCCTACAATCTGGTTAAAATAGACAAATTTTTGGATGTCAAATTTGAGTACATGGTGGCAACTATTAAATGTTATAGAATCAAAAATAAAATTAAAAAAAATGAGTAAAATGAAAAAAAAATTAAGTGCAATACAGAGAAAGAGTTAACAATGCATCTGAAAAAATACTTAAAACTTTTATTTAACTTTAAGTTCCATAGGAACATACAGTCTCACAGATCTTCTCATGATTATACAGAGCACATGTATTAGAGTTTTGCATTCAGATTTGGGAAATTGTTTAATTCAAAATACATCCGAAGGAAAATGACAAGGATTGTAATAAGACATGCAACCTTGTAATGAGCAAGCTGTACATATTTTTTGTGAAAACAAAATATTGGGCAAAAGATCACGACTGCTTCCAAAGGTATAAGGAAACAACATGAGGAAGAGGGACTAGAGCTAGTATTAAAACAATAGGTCTTTTTCTGTTTAGGAAACGCTTTGCTGCCCAACATAAGAACTTCATAACAGATATAACTGTTCAATAAAGACCAGGTTGCAGGGTGTAGGTAGTGATTTATGTATTACTGAAGGTGTTAAAATAACCTTAGCGGACAGTAATAGAACACGCTGTCCAGGTGATTCAAACATAGGAAGAAGGATCTTACAAGATGACTGCATTAAAACAATGATGGTTTATTGCACTGGGATTCCTTATAGCATTACAATTATTTCATTAAATAGAGAGTTCCTCTGTTTTTATATTTTCCTAATTTAATCTAACAGAGGAGTGAGCTGGAAGCAGTTTGACACTGCAGCTGGTTATTTGGCCTGCAAGTGCAGGTCTCCTAATGAAGGTCTCTTCATTACAATGTACACCACCACTTCTGAGAAACCAGCAGGGCTTGTTAGTTCTTTTCTGTGCATTCCTGTTTAGCTTGTAGCTACACCCATGAAACCAAGTTCTGAACATCTTGCAGAGCCTGTTTAGACTATTGCTAAACAAGAAACAAGGACACCATCATGTAGTAGCAAACACAGAAGGTTCATTATTTCTTCAATCAGAAATAGGTTATTTTGCAGAAACTTAAAATTTCCTCAGAGCCATCTTAATAGGTCCAGAAAAAGACAGCATATTATTTTAGAGTTTGGTTTTGAGGTTTTGAGGCAACTTAGTTCACACAGTCTGCTTGGAATTCTCAAGAGTCATCTTGTGGTGGTACATTGGAAGATTTTTAAACTATTATATTTACTTTGTTCCTCCTCATTATAGAGAGCAGATTTGGGTATGTTTTGGTGCTTACCTACACATCTAAGAAGTAATTACTTTGTGCCTGTTTACCTGGTCCCAGAAGAACCTGCATTGAACTACACTACTAGAGTAGTCAGATTGACTTAAAGGAAAGCTTTATTTTACTCTTTTCCCTATGAAGATTCAATAATTTTAGCCTATGAAACACTGACAAAGACAGATAACAAGAAAAAAGGACACAAAAATTTTATTACATGCCCAAAGGCTTGGGAGTGTAAGACTCAAAGAGGATTTGGAAGGCCGACACTTGCGCAGGGCTTCGGCTTGGGCTCCTGGGGCAAAGGGAGCTGATACACTCTCAGGAAGGGTGAGAGAGGAGGTGCACAGAGAGCAAATGGGCCAGTAATGCAGATGAAGTCTCCCAGGTAACAGCAGCCTGTGTTCACTGCTGTCCATGTCAGGTGTCAGGCCTCTGATTTCTGCCAGCGGGAAGAACGTGGTGAGGGGAAGGAAACCAGATACAAAGGCTTGTACCTGTTTCTGCTTTAGTAGCATAGGTAGATACAAATTGCTCTCACCAAAGGACAGCTTATCAAAGCCACTCCTTTGTCTGCAAAAGTCAGTTTCTCTAAATAGCCAACTTGAAATAGGCCAAAAAATACATAACTGGGGAGGAATGCACTACTCTTCCACAGTACATCCAACAATAACAAGAGCCCTTTGGGGACCTCCATATTTTTAAGAGAATAAAAGGGTCTTAAAACTTAACATTTATTTTACAGTAAAAATTTTTTTATTAAACTTTTATTTAATGAATATAAATTTCCAAAGTACAGCTTATGGGTTACAATGGCTTCCCCCTCCCAAAACTTCCCTCCCACCTGCAACCCTCCCCTTTCCCGCTCCCTCTCCCCTTCCAATCACATCATGATCCATTTTCAATTCTCTTTATATACAGAAGATCAGTTTAGTATATATTAAGTAACAATTTCAACAGTTTGCCCCCATATAGCAACACAAAGTGAAAAAAAATACTGTTGGAGTACTAGTTATAGCATTACATAAGAGTGTACAGCACATTAAAGACAGAGATCTTACATAATATATATTTTTTAAAAAATTAATTAATTTTCTATGCCATTTCCAATTTAACACCAGGTTTTTCCTTTTTTCATTTCCAATTATCTTTATATACAGAAGATCGATTCAGTATATAATTAGTAAAGATCTCATCAGTTTGTACCCACGCAGAAACACAAAGTGTAAAAATACTGTTTCAGTACTAGTTATAGCATCACTGCACATTAGACAACACATTAAGGACAGATCTCACATGGGATGTAAGTACACAGTGACTTCTGTTGCTGACTTAACAATTTGACACTCCTGTTCATGGCGTCAGTAATCTCCCTAGGCTCTAGTCATGAGTTGCCAGGGCTGTGGAAGCCTTTAGAGTTTGCTGACTTTGATCTTATTCCGATAGGGTCATAGTCAAAGTGGAAGTTCTCTCCTCCCTTCAGAGAATGGTACCTCCTTCTTTGATGGCCCCGTTCTTTCCACTGGGATCTCACTCACAGAGATCTTTCATTTAGGTCTTCTTCTCTTTTTTTTTTTTCTTTTCCATGGTATCTTGGCTTTCCATGCCTACAATACTCTCATGGGCTCTTCAGCCAGATCCAAATGCCTTAGGGGCTGATTCTGAGGCCAGAGTGTTGTTTAGGATGTCTGCCATTCTATGAGTCTGCTGTGTATCCCACTTCCCATGTTGGATCTTTCTCTCCCTTTTTGATTCTATCAGTTAGTATTAGCAGACACTTGTCTTGTTTGTGTGATCCCTTTGATTCTTAGACCTATCAGAGCTATAGAATGTGAACTGAAATTGATCACTTGGACTAGTGAGATGGCATTGGTACATGCCACCTTGATGGGATTGTATTGGAATCCCCTGGCACATTTCTAACTCCATCATTTGGGGCAAGTCTGATTGAGCATGTCCCAAATTGTACATCTCCTCCCTCTCTTTATTATCTAGATCCCATATTCTATAATTGGATATTTAGGTTGCTTCTCTTATTTTTAGTACAAACTACAACGAAAGCCATTTGTATAGACAACTACATGATATTTTCTTAGCACCTCTCTCAGCATACTTTTGAAACCTATAATCTAACATTTTAGGCACTTCACCCTTTAGTCTTGCCCAACCTTTTTCATCCCTTCACCTCTCTGATATTATCTTTTTATCTGCTCTAACTACACCTGACTCAGGTAAAGGATTTGAGAAGTTCTTGTACTTGACTTCCACCATCAAGAGTGCACTGATCCTCTCCGTATCACCTTTCTATAGCTAATCTGTCAGGGTAGATCTCTTATCTGACATCCTTTCAACAAAACATTAAGTCCCATTCTAAACTCCCCTGCTATTTACATGGTTGGCACCTTCTCATCCTTCAGGATGCAAAGCTTAAATGATCCCTCCTAATATGTGACAGTCACATGAAGACAGAAACACACAGAGTTTTCTTGCCTTTCTATCACCAATTTGCTTCCTTCTTTATAAATTGTAATACAACTTATCTGTATCTTCATTTTTCTTTTTAAATGTTTATTTATCAGGACTGGCTCTGTGATATAGCAGGTAAAGCTGCTGCCTGCAATGCTGGTATCCCATATAGGTCCCACCTGCTCTACTTCAAATCAGGAAGATCCTGACTCCTGACTTCAGATTGTCCCAATTCCAGCATTTGTGGTCATTTGGGTAGTGAACCAGGGCATGGGAGATCTCTCTCTTTCTCTCTGTCTTAAATTTATTTATTTGCAAGGCAGAGTAACAGAGAGAGGGGAAGAGGGAGAGAGAGATCCTCCATCAGCTGCTTCACTCCTCAAATAGCCACAACTAGGGTTGAGACAGGCTGAAGTCAGGAGCCTATAACTCCATCTGGTTCTCCCATTTGGGTACCAGGTCCCCAAGGACTTGACTCATCTTCTCTTGCTTTCCAAGGAACATTAGCAGAGAGCTGGATTGGAACTAGAGCAGACAGCATTCAAACCAACATTCATATGGAATATCAGCATCTCAGAATGCAGCTTAAACCATTGTGTCACAACACTGCCCATATTTTGTTTTTAAATCTTCTTCCTCACCAAATTATAAAATTTCTGAAAATAAAGATATAGCCTGTCTTTTCCAACATTGGATCTTCAACACCAGGAACAGTGCCTAGGAAGCATTGTTTAGGTATTTGTTAAACTGAATGAATGACACATAGATAAATCAGAGCTCTTATACAGAAAACCAGCCCTATACAACTCTCCCTCCATAGTAGTGTACGGATGGCTTATGGTATATATGCTAAAGGCTTTAAAATATTTTATTCAGCTGTCTGTGTTTAAATATCTCCTTGAACTGATAATCTTTCCTTGTAGAAAAGTCAGAGGACAATAAATTATAAAGAAAAAGAAATCATATCAAGCCAAAAAATTATCACTCCATCAACTGCTTTCACAGCAGATTGTTCCCATTGGTTATTAAAGTAATTATTGCTTTACATACAATTGTAGGTGGTCTGTCTTCTCAAGTAGATTTTGTAACATAAGGACAGGAAAGTTCTCTTTCTAATATCTCCAGAACTCAACTGCTCATATTTGTTGAATAAGTATCACCAATACAAGTTTAACCCCACTTTTCAGAATTAATCATGGCCAAATAATGTACAATTGTTAGGGGATATGTATCTGAATTTTTATTCCAAGTTCTTGCCCCCACAGAGATAAAAATACAAAGCAGAGATATAGAGGATTTACTTAATGTGGAAGTGTGAATATATAGGCTTACATGAGTGTGGACAACTCATAGGCCAGATGCCCATCAGGAGTGGGTCAAAGAATTGCCTTTTAAGAGGGTAAGCAGAAGGATGTCAGAGAAGGACCAATAGCAAGGATAGAAACCCAAAAGGCAAAAAGGGCTGACCCACATTTAACAGTACCTTTTATGGGGTAGGAGGTAATTCTCTAACAGAATATACAAACAGGGTAAAGTTTGGGCAGGGTTTAGTGTATGTGAGAATTTCTGGGAGTTTCATGATGCCTCCACATGGAGCTTAACTTCCACGTGGTCATCATGGCATCTTCTTTCTGGTGTAGGAGAAACAGGTGCATCATGGAAAAGTGGACATACTGGAATGACACATAAGAGTTGGAGGTACAGTGCAGTGCTAGAGACAAAATTGTGAGATAAATCTTTGAGCTTACCTAGTCCTACTTATCTTCCTGTCTATTTCCCCATATCACAACCGACCAAAAACTAAATTATAAAAAATAAATGATAAAGCGTTATGGGTTGAATTGTGTTCCCTCAAAAACATTGAGGTTCTAATCACAGTAACTCAGAATGTGACCTTATTAAGAAATAGGGTCATTACAGACATAATCACTTAAGCTTAGATGATTTCATACTAAAGTAAATGGGCTACTCATCCACCATGACTGCTGTTCTTATGAGAAGATGGCCACATGAAGATAAACAGGGAGAATGCCATGTGGCCAGGATGGTAGAGATTGGAGTTAGGCAGTTTTTAACCAAAGAATGTCAAAGACTTCTAGTAAGCCACTAGAAGTTAGGCAGAGGCAATCAAGGATTCACTGTAGCTTTCAAAGTGAACATGGCCCTGGTGACAACTTGATTTCAAATTTCAGATGGCTGGAACTGTAAGACAATAAAGTTCAGTTGTTTTGAACCACTCAGTTAATGGCACTTTGTTACTGCAGTCTAAAGCTTATGGTAAAGGTGAGAATTTCCCTAATTTTATCAGATTACAAGCATCAGAGCAAAGGGAGAAATCAATTCAATTAATTTTTCTTCTTTCCTTCTTTTTTTGGTGGTTGGCTGGGCTCTAGAAACACAGTTGTTACTAATTTGTGGTTGCACAATATCAAGAGAAACTCCCAACTCAGATGATACTTTCATTCTTTTAACTTCAGTAAGATAATATTTTCCTTAAGACTGAGAGAAGAAAACTCATCAATGGGTTTTACATGTTCATTCATTTCCTAGTATATATTTGTTAACAAAATGCTCTATTGTCATATTGCTTCCAATCTTCTATTTGAAGGTTGTAAAAATGAAGGATGTGGAGCATTCTAGCCCCTATACCCTAAACTGTAAAATCCAGATCCTAAACTAGTAATTCTTACTCATGATGGAGGGTGGATAATTTGGAAGGAATATGTTACATTGGAACCAGGTGTCTCCCTACTCCAGAAAAATCAATGAACTGAACTTTTATTACTGTAAACATGAAGGGAAAGCTTCCTGTTTGCCCTCAGAAAGTTCACTGGAATTAGAAACTGAAAGAAGACAGATGAACAGGAGAAAAGGACGTGCAAATGTGATAATGTGCAGAATCACAGGCGCTACATACAAAGTAAGGGACTCAAAAGAAGGGCCAGATGATTGAGGTTTAAATATTGTTTTGATCTACAGAAAGAGAGGTTTGAGAATCCTGGGGGTGAGATCAGAGGGGGCTATGGAAAGGTGAAGGAAAGAAATGTACTGTAAATAAAATTTGCCATATTATATATTTAATGACATGTTATGTAAATATTGTAGGTGGCTGCTCAATGAAGAACAGATGAAAAGTTTGTCTGTGTTGGTAACAACTTGTAGTTTCTTCCCTGGTGGTTAATCTTTATTGGTTATTTAATGAGATTCCTAGAAGGGGTGTTCAAGACAATTGCATTTCTTTTCAAAGAAATTTCCTCAGTTAGATAAGAAAAACTTCAGAGAAAAGCCTTCTCTGCACGTACAGGAGAGACAGAATCAAGAAATGTGTGGAGGGGAAGGAGGAAAGTTTCAGAGAGACTTTGATTCTAAGCCTGTTTCTTCAGCTTAGTCCATCAAAGCACCATATTTAAAGGTGTCATGTTTAGGTCCTCAACACTATTTTCTTAGGATGCAAAGAGACAAATGTACAATTGATGAAAAGAAAAGTACTCTCAGCTTTCCCAGAGATTAATCCAATTAGTAATTATATGAAACTAAACCCTTAAAAGCAGAGACAAATCTCTCCTTAAAAACCTTAAGGTTTAATATATCCTTCCTTAATGTCTATGTGCAAATATCTTCATAATAAAAGATGCTGAAACCTTTAGCATAAGGTACTTAAGAGCTGAGCACATCGAAGTATCAATATTCCATCTTCCCATGACAAGAAAAGAGCTCATGACTGTTTAGTGGAATCCTTGATCTCTGCCCTCCACACACGTAATTACACACAACACTTAATTTGTGATCATCAATCCAGGTTTCTAATCTAATAATGATGATTTTGCATCTTTGCAGACACACTCCAAATGAAGCAAAATTTAATTAAAATTCCAGATATGGTATACCACTTTTCTAATTTAAAAAGCAAATGTACTTCTGTAGAAATGACTTATTTTTAATTTTTAAGCATCTGATCTCAAGCTAACATCTCTATTTTATATTGATGCCATATTTACAAGGCACTACAATTTACTATCTTTGGAATTAATGACAACTGTTAAAGGTATAAAGAAACATAAAGTAACAGACAATTTTCCTCTTCACTTTTCATGCACTCAAGATATAAGCATTTTTGTAAAATCTATTTCTAATGTTGATAGACAGGAGACAGATTCTTTTTTTAAAAAGATTTTATTTATTTATTTGAGAGGTAGAGTTTCAGACAGTGAGAGACAAAGACAGAGAAAGAAAGGTCTTCCATCCCCAAATGGCCACAATGGCTGGAGCTGAGCTGATACGAAGCCATGAACCAGGAGCTTCTTCTGCATATTCCAGATGAGTACAGGGAACCAAACGTTTGGGTCATCTTCTACTGCCTTCCCAGGCCACAGCAGGGAGCTGGATCGAAAGAGGAGGAGCCGGGACTGGGACCCCGGAACCAGTGCCCATATGGGATGCCGGCACTGCAGGTAGCTGCTTTACCCACTACGCCACAGAGCCAGCCCCCAGACAGAGTCTTAATATAGGCAAGTAGAAAGCAACAAGAGGTCTGGAGTATATCACAATCACAGAATCCCTGGACGAGACTGCATCAACCAAGGGTCCTGACCACCACAGACCTGTTTGACCTTATGCAAGATGAGTTACTCTTGTCTTTTGAGTGTGTGTATCTATGTCTGACACTCAAGTAAATAAGTAAATAAATGGACCACAATAACTGCCAGGATATTATTTCTTACAGGCAGAATCCTGCAAAAATGTCCAGTCTACTGTATGTAGGAAGCTTCCTGATGATGAGTTCTAGCAATAAGGAACTTATCTTGACCTCAATGAAATTACCATCACCCTTGTGTTCTTAGACTTTGGACAAAGGGAAACTTATGCACTGGCTATGGTCTAAGTGATTTTAGAGAGAGCTGTTAGTGAAGAAAATATACAAACCATTTGACCAGTGCTCACAGGCAAGAGAAGCCTAAGGAGATACAACCACTAAATGTCATATTATATGGATGAGATCTTGGAACAACACAGGGAACTTGGGTAAAAACTAATGACACCTGAATAACACATGGACCCTACTAAAAATAATGGGTTAATATCAGTATATTAATTATAACAAATATACCTATCTTAATATAAGATGCCAATAACAGGGGAAACTGGGTACAGAATATATGAAAACTGTATATTGTCACAATCTTTCTGTAAATCTAAAACTGTCTTTGATTTTTAAATTATTCATCTATGTAATATATTTGTATTTATCACACTTAGAAAAGGATCCATATGAAATCTGACTTAGATGAAGTTCAATTCATATCAAACACATGGGCAAATGAGTGCACAAACATATACATACACACACATGCACAGCTGCTGGGCTGCTAGGATTAAAATCTACTTGTTTCTTAGAGTATGAAATAAGTTGCTATTTAATTTCATGACTTCCAAGTTAGCAAGTGAGTGACTTCTAATTCCTCTTCAATTCATATCTCTTTGAATTTAGAATTGTTATTCATTTTTTAATCACAGAATTAGCTGTCACATGGGCTTGCTCACTCTATTTGTGCCTAATGAAGTTAATATTTCCCAGTCACAGATAGGAAGAAATGCCCAAATCTGGGAATAAATATAATAACAATTACTCTAGGCATGTCAGTGAGAGTTAAGGTCATCTCAAATCTTTAATGACCTAATTTAGGAAATTTATTTATTCATTTCATTATGCTGTTTGCATGGAGAGAAGAGAGGACTTATGTTTTATACATATTCAATTCATGTGTTTTATTTTTAAAATATTTTATTTATTTATTTGAGAGATAGAGTTACAGCCAGTGAGAGGGAGAGACAGA
Source organism: Lepus europaeus (assembly GCF_033115175.1). Classification (NCBI taxonomy): domain Eukaryota; kingdom Metazoa; phylum Chordata; class Mammalia; order Lagomorpha; family Leporidae; genus Lepus; species Lepus europaeus. The sequence goes on from NC_084842.1 coordinate 35,647,090, forward strand.
GAGAAAGATCTTCCATCCACTGGTTACTCCCCAAATGGTTACAATGGCCAGAGATACACCGGTCTGAGCCAGGAGCCAGGAACTTCTTCCATGTCCCCCACACAAGTGCAGGGGCCCAAGCACTTGGGCCATCTTCTACTGCTTTCCAGGACATAGCAGAGAGCTGGATTAGAAGAGAAGCAGCCGGCACATTAACCAGCACCCATATGGATTCCCAGCACAGCAGACAGAGGATTAACCTACTGCACCACAGCACTGGCCCTGATAATTTTTATATTTAATTAAAGACAAAAATATATGTTTTTCCCAAAGTAGGCCACAAAAATAATTTTATAATATCATTTATCATAAAAGATCCTAAAAGATAAGTTTTGTTTTTCATGTATATTTAAAATTTTAAAAATAATAATAATGAAACAGTCCTCCTGTGATTAGATACGCTATGGAATAGCAGATGTTACAGCATACCCTGAGGACAAAAAAAGCTGCCAAAATTGAACACATCAGTTTAACAACCTTGGAATTCCTGCTTGCCAAATGTTTCAAGTACAAGAAACAACTTGAGCCAGTCTGAATTTTTTTTTTTAAGTTTAAAGCATGACTAAACTTGAGTCTTTGAGATTTGGGGCACATAGCCAATTAAAGTGATTTGCCCATCATCTGCAAATTTTTCTCTGAAATTATTACACACAACAACCCAAAGAGTTGTTATTTCAATTACAGTAAGTAATAGGTTATTTTCAATGATCCACATTATCACTCTAATTAGCAGGTATGAATAAGAAATTAGAGAACTATGGTTAGATGAAATATCTCAGGCTGAATTGAGTTTTATGTGTTTCATTCTCCATATTACAAGCCTTGTATTCATGCCTCATTCAAGAAAAAAAAATATTTATTGTATGTTTTCACTCAAATCACATTCATTCTTACATATACCCAAAACACACTCAAGGGCATAAAAATGTTTCTAAAAAGGAAAAAAAAAAAAACTCTCAAGTTATCTCTAATCATTTTAATGTGCCTTGTCAAACAGAAATTTACTTAAAGAAAAAACAGCCATATGTTTCACATATATTGTGTAGATACATAAATAAGTTCATGTCTGAATAGACCATCTTTAAGCCATTTTGGAGGTTTGTGCTGGAATAGAACTGCAGGTCACATATTTAGACTCTGTTGTGTGACAGATGTCTTTCTTTTACTGATTCCAGCACCCTTAATTCCTTATTGGTCACACTTTTACAATCTCTAACAGAAAAAAAAAAAAGTCAAATACAAGTAGATTGGACCAGATTCAGTATGCAAGTCTTTTTTAAATCGTGTTCACTGTCTCGTCATGTGCCTAGGGTATACTGGAATATAACTATAAGCTTAGAATATATGGAAGGGGCTGTTATGTCAAAATATAGAAACCAGAGATGGATGACTCTTTTGGTGTTGCAAAACCTTATCCACCTCCAGATTAGAAATTATGTCCTCACTCTTTTGGTGGAGTCTCTGAACAGACCCTGTGCCCTGGACCAAGTGATCCGTGGGCAGAGAAGACGCACGGGTTCTGTATCCTGCACAATTAAGAAACAGCACAAGGGTACCGCATGCCTGCCAGCATGGAGGCAGGCTGGGGACTCAGCCTTCTGTAACTCTACCACTGTCCTCTCCCACAACCCTGAGTGAGGCTGCCTGTGGGCTTCAAGAAGGTCATCCCTTCTGCCCACACAGCTGTGGTCGGAGTTGTGGCTGCAGGTGACCTAATCCACAAACCCACTCTGAAGGCTGGTGGTGCTTCCCACAAGTAGAAGGCAAAGAGGAACTGCCAACAATGTGTGCCAGGTGTGGCCATGAATACTGCGGCGTCCTTTGGAGTTGGCCACCATCAGCACACTGGCAAACCCTCCACTCTCTGCTGGCCACAAAGGGGTGCCACCACTGCTGGCAGGATGCAGCAGAAGACAGAGAACCTGGCGTGAGGGCTTTCATAAAGTTTGTCTGCCAAGAAAGAAAGAAAAAGAAAAGAAAAAAGGAAAAGAAAAAGGTATAGAATTTCCTCTGGGAGACTTAACCAAACAACCCCTATTCACCATCATCTGTAGAGGACTTCATAGTGCACTACCTCTATATATTGCTATATATTTTTAATAAAACTCTGTACTTATCTCCATACACTCAGATTTACTTACTTGCATATCAACTATCCCTATTAAATCACGAGTTTACCATGGATGAATTTTTTAAAGGAATTTTATTTATTTTGAGAGAGAATGAGAGACAGATGCATTGCTCTTTTGCTTGTTCATTCTCCAAATGCCCAGGAACCAGAAACTCAATCTAGGCATCCCATGTGGGTGGCAGGGGCCAATTACTTGAGCAATCACCTGCTGCCTCCTAGGATTGTACAACAGCAGGAAGCTGAATCAGGAAAGAGCAAGAACCAAACGCTCGGGTATAGGGTGCGACCATCTCACCCAGCAGCTTAACCACTCTGCCAAATGTTCATCCCAAGGGGTGAATTCTTATTTCTCCAGCTACTAGTTCCAGATTTTGAACATTGTAAGCATTCATTCAAAGGGTTGATGCATATTACCAAGTGAAAAAGCTCCATCTGAAAAGGTTATACACTCAAAGACATTCTGGAAAAAGCAAAACTATAGACAATAAAAATAATCAGTGGTTGTCAGGAGTTTTGGTAGAAAGAAGGAGAAATAAGTAGAGCATAGTGAGACAAATCTCTATAATACAGCAGTGAGGTGATTCTATATAATACAATAATGGATAGATGCTATGCATTTGTCAACACATACAACTATATAACACAATGCATAAGCTCTAATCTGAACTAGAGCTTTAGTTAATAATAGTGTTTAATATTGCATAATCAATTATAACACATATACTACACTAGAAAGATATTAATAATATGGGAGATAATAAGGGAAAAGAGTGGAAAATGGGAAGGAACATGGGAACTGTCTGTTCTGTCTGCCCAATTTTTCTATAAACTTAAAACTGTTATAAAACTAAAGTGTATTAACTCTAAAATCTGAAAAATACTTAGGGCCCATGATTTTTGCTTCAAGTTACTGAAGAAGGTTAAATTCTTTCTCAAATTTTATAACTGCTATGAGAGTATTAAAAACCTCTGAGCATCAGCATATTAATTTGTCCAAGCTGTACTTTGAATTTCTTAGATTCTTTACATTTCTGACATACTGCCAATGTCATCACTTGGCAAGGCAAATATTTCCTTCGGGAATCTTCCCCACTTCAGACATAGATTTCTAATTATCTGCAGAAGTACCCCTGCCCTGCTAATGTTTAAATTATTATGGGCATACGGGGTAGGCGACGGAAACACAATTCAGATCTCCCACATGGGTGGCAATGCAACTACTTGAACCATCGCCTGCTGTCCCTCCAATTCAAGTTCCTATAAGTAAGAAGGTGTAATGAGAAGTTGAGTCAGCACTTGAACTCAGGTACTTGGATATGGGATAAGGGCAGCCTAACTGATACACTACCCCCACTTCATCTTACACTTTTTTAAAGTTATTTTCATTTAGTTCAAAATGTTGTTCAGTTTCTCTTGTGATTCCTTATTTGGCCCACGTGTTATCTTAGAAGTTTGTGGCCTAATCCATAGTTACTTATGTCTCACCTACCTTTATTTATTTCTAGTTCAATTTCACTGTAATCTGAGAGCAGCCAGTATATGCATTTTATTCTTTTAAATTTAGATGTATTTCATGGTAGAGAATGCGGTCAATCTTGGTGAATGTTCCACAACAGCTTGTGTCACACATATTTTACTATTGTTAGATAAAGTACTCTATGGATGTCAATCATATCCATTTCATTGATGGCGTAATTGAGTTTACCATGTCCTTACTAATTTTCTGCCTGTTAGATCTTCCCATTTCTGACAGAGCACTGTTCAAGTTCCCAACATTTACAGTACATTCATCGATTTTTTTTCCTTGCCAGTCTATATCAATTTTCCCTCCTGTATTTTAATACTCTGTTGTTAAGCAGAAACACATTGAGTAGTATAATGTGAGCTTGATGAATCAATTCTTTATCATTATGTAATAAATCTCTTAATTCCTCAGAACTTTGCCCACAAAGAAGTATGTTCTTACATAATATAGCTACTATTTTCTTCTTTTAATTGCTCTTAACATAGTATATATTGTTCTATCCATTTATTTTTATTCTATTTGTATCTTTATATTTAAGGTAGGTTTTGGCAAATAGCATATAATTTAAGTCATATGTAGTTATTTGATTCACTCTGACAATCTCTTTTAATTGCTGTGTTTATGTTATTGACATTTGAATTAATTATTGATATTTTTGGATAATTGTTATTGTTTTCTATTTGTTATCTTTATTTTTTATTCTTATTTTTTCTTTTACTCTTTTTCTCTCTTCTGTGGTTTTAAGTGAACATTTCATGAGTCCATATTTTCTTCTTTCTTCATATGTTATATCTATTTTAAAAAAATTTTAGTGGTTACCTTAGAGTTAGCAATATATAATCATAACTAATCAAATCTACTTTCAAATAATGCTAAGTCATTTGATTCATAGTGTGAGGTCCTTATAAAACAGAATAATCCTAATTCCTTTCTTCCATCAATTGGATCATTGCTGTCATTCAGTACAATTATATACAAATACACTCTGATATTATTTCTAATAAATGAATCTAATGCATCAATTAAAAATCAAAAAAATAAAAGTTATTTTCACCAATTTCTTCTGTAATGCCCTTCCTTATCTTTGTGTGGGTCCATGTTTCTGACCCATATCATACGTTTCTCTATAGGTCAGACTCTTCCGCTATCCCGTTTTCGAGAAATTTTGATTTTGATTTTCTTCAGTTCGAACATGACAAGCATGGATGGAGGTTTTTGTTGTGCTTTGTGTTTTGCTTTGTTTTGTTTGATTTAGTTTGGTGTTTGTTCTTATTGGTCCTCTCTGAGCTTCTTGAAACTGTGGTTTGGGTCTGACATGCACTTGGGGAAATTACTCCTTCAAGTATTTCTTCTGTTCGTTTCTCTCCTTCTTTTCTGGTATTCCCATTATATTGTGATTAAACCTCTTGTAGTTATTCCACAGTTTTGGGATATTGTTTGTGTTCCTTTTTTTATTTTGAAGTCTTTTCTCTCTTTGATTCTCAGTTTTGGAAGTTTTTATATTTCAAGCTCTGAGATTCTTTCTTCAGCCACTTACAACCTGATGATAAATCCACTCACATTCTTCAGTTCTGCGATAGATTTGATCTATAGCATTTGTTTTTCATTATTTCTTAGAATTTTCATATCTCTGCCCACATTGTCCATGTATTCTTGCAAACTACTTCATCCATGATATCCATTAGTACATTAATCATAGTAGTTTTAATTTTCCAGACTGATAATTCCAACATCCCTGTCATATTGGAATCTGGCTCTAATGCTTATTCTGGCTTTTTAAAGTGTGTTTATTCCCTTTTGGTATGCTTTGTAATTTTTTACTCCTGGAAGCACATTGTGTTCTAGGTAAAGAGAACTGCAGCAAATAGGCCTTTGCTAATGTGATGATAAGATATGGAAGGAGGGGAAGCATTCTATAGTTCAATGAATGGGATCAGTGTTTAGGTAACACAGGATGGCTAGGGTGGGCTGCAGTTTGGATATATCTCATTTTCTAGATCAGTTATGCTCAAATAAAACTCCAGAAGATTAGGTTCTGGTTAAGTAGTTTCTCCAAAGAGCTGACGTTATTAAGAACAGAACACATTGGCATATTTCAAAATGGCTATTTTTCCCCTGCCCCTTTTGGAAGTATGAAGAAATTTCTTTTCTTCAATATTTGCTGTGAAAATCTGGCCAAGTTCCTGGAGCTAAACCTCTCTTGTGACAGTTCCTTGATTTTTTTTCTTTTTTTGTATCTCAGACTTGTCCAGACCTAGCCTCTAGCTTGTGATTCTCTGTACTCATCTGTCTCTCCAATTTAAAAAAAAAAAAAAATAGTGGCTTTCCCTGTGATCTCACTTTTTTTGCAAGAAGGTTTAATAAGAAGAGTTAATCTTTCATTTTTTCACTTGTATTATTACAGAATAGTAACTTCCAATCTCCTATTAGAAAACTTCTGGTTTACATTTTATATCTCTTTGTGCATCTCTGCCAAGTAGTCACATCATAGTTCTAACAATATTAACCACTCAGTGCCCTAACTTTACAGAGTGCTAGGTTCTGGGCATCACTTTCCATGCTAGACAATAATTAGATGATGACATCCTAGACCTGTTTTGTTAACATGATGATAAACACTGAAAGAGCTTTTGATAAGTGTAGATATCAAAGGACTACCACATACCTATGGGGAAGCGAGATGCAGTTACTTGTATTTTTTTCCCATTTTAGAAACCTGAGATTTCTTCTTAATAGTTATTTCTAGAATATCATAATCTCCACCACCATCAACATCCCATACACACTATTAAAGCATCTCCAAATTCCCTATATAACTAAATATTCCTCATATCTATGTATTTCTTTCCATCACTAGTGCTACTACTAGTGAGTATAATGTTCTGCTAGGCAGTTACAATAACTTTTTGGCTGGTGTTCTTTGGTCCACTCTCACTATTTACAGCCATTCTGCCATGGCAGCCAGAGGGATTGCCTCAAAATCTTAGTTATATCATGCCATTCCTCTGCTTATTGATTTTCCAGCATGAAATTCACTTGGTAGCTAAATCATAAATCATTTCAGGAACAAGTTCCTCTCACTTATAGGAATAATATTTCTTTTGTAATTATAAACATAGATTTTCAAAACGGAAATAAACTTGATTTTCAAAAGTGACAAAATTATGACTATTGATCAATTCATATTAAAATGATTTCAAGGAAAAAACCTTTAAATGGGAATCAAGAGGTTCTAAAACTATAATCAAGTTTAACAGTATCCAAAAGTAGTTATTCAACACTCTTGATAAGCTGGAGTACTATAGGTCAGCTCAGGACTCTCAATCGACAATAAGCTTATATGTTTTTCTACAAAGATTTCCATCTTTTATCACTGTATTTTTTCTTTAAAGTAGAGGGAGGATGGATTTCTTTCAGAATGAAAGTACTCAGACATTAAGAAGGTCTTTGCATATTTTTGCATGAATGAATGAGCTACATTTTTAAAATTTATTGATATAAAGGGAATAGAGTTCATGAATTTCATAAATATAGTTTTAAGAACAGTGATACTTCCCATCCTCCTTCTCACCTTTCTTCCTCTTTTCTTTCTTATTTTTATTTTAATTTTTGCAATGGCATTCTTTCAGTTTACTTAATAATCACAAGCTTAATCCTCCACTAACTAGTAGAAAGAGCACTGTTCACAAAATTAGACAGCGACTTTAAATATTTTTGTTTGTTCATTTAAACAATACCATATTTTCATGACTGCTAAAGTTTGGCTGTATAAGCGTGGTGTAATGAGAATACATATTTTGCAGTCAAAAGACTTAGATTCAAATCCAAGATAAAATAAGCAAAAATTTTAGAAACTTGAGCAGTTTAAGTTTGTGACTCCCAGTGTCTACCTTAATATATTATATGAGCATAATAATGCTAATTGCCATAAACAACTATGAGGATTAATGTAATACATGTAAAAACTGGAGTCCTACATGCTAAATTTCTTCTTTCTCACGTGATTCAGAATAAAAAACAATCACTCTGTAATGCAAAGAAACTGCAGGACTTCAATTCTAATTTTTTAGTTACTTTCTAGGTCTTCTCATATAAAGACAAATACACAGGTCTGTAATGAAGTTTAACTGAAAAGTGTTGCTCTTGTGTTTTAATATTTTTGATAGGTCTACACACTTGGAGTCTCTGTTAGGATTCCTCTAAACTTCTAATTGGGGAACTGAAAGAAAACTAACTCCAAAAACATGTGCTTTTAAAAAAAGGTTTATTTATTTATTTGGCAGAGTGACAGAGAGAGAGGGACAATCAGAGAGCGAGAGATCATCCATCTGCTGGCTTACTCCCCAAATAACCACAAGAGCCAGATCTGGGCCACATGGAAGCCAAGAGTTAGAAACGCCATCTGGGCCTCCCACCTAGGTGGCAGGGGCCCAGGTACTGGAGCCATCCTCTTCAGCCTTCCCAGGCACATGAAGACACAGATGGATCAGAAGCAGAGTAGCCAATATGCAAACCTAGGATACCTGCATTTTAAGAGGCTGCTTAACTCTCTGCACCCCAAAACCAAACTTTATGCATTTTATAAATTTTTGTCAAATGACCTCAAATGTGGTATTATAAAATTAAAGAATTGGGATGGTTGCAGAAGCATTCTCACTGTAACATATATGACTTTCACGACTAATGAGGCTCAGAGAGGGCGGTACCATGTGGTGCTGGAGCACGTGGCTTCTGTAACCTCACTAGGTTGTTGGTGAGGAGCAAAGAAGGGCAGACACCTCTGTGCAGTGTTTCAGTAGAAAGTGCCAGAGCAACTCCATCCACTCCGAAAGTTACACGTGTGTCCTCATCATGAAAGACATTTTGAATCTGGCAGAACACCAAGGAACCAAGAGACGTTATCCGAGCAGAAATGGAACACATTTGAGGTACAGGATGAGCAATTATGGTTCAGAGAAACCTACACCTGCATCAGAATGAGCACGATGGAGGGAGGGTGTGGACAGGGCATCCTTTGTGAAGAGCTATAGATGCCAAGGGTCAGGAATACCACACAACAGCTCCCTTCACAGTGGAAGAAGCCATACAAATGCAGAGAATTCAGGGAAGCTTTGAGCTCCGAAAAGAGTTATCAGTGAATTCACAATGGAGAAAATGAGTGACACAAATAGAGACAGTCTTCTCCCAAAGTTCTCACCCCATTTATCACTGGAGAATTCAACACAAGAGAAAGGACTTCTAAGTGTGGCTAATTCTCTAGTCAAAGCTCTGGCCTCATTCAACACCAGAAAAATCACACTAGAGTCAGGCCTTAGGAGTATGATGAGTATGGGAAATCCTTTGGCCAGAGCTTCATCCTTGGTAGTCACTGCAGAGTTCAACTACAGCAAGGCCTTAAGATTGTGGTAAGCATGGGAAATAGGTTTGACAAAACCCTGGCCTCATTCACCACTGAAGAGTTCACTCTGAAGAAAGGTCTTTCTGTTCCGTATAATAACAATGGAGGAGAGCGATTGGAAGGGAGGCATTTATCTGAACTGAATCCCACACATCTGAATATCCACAGCGAGTGACTACCTGAAAGTTCTAGGGATATGAGAAGCTTTAAGAGCTGCATCAGGGCCGGCGCCGCGGCTCACTAGGCTAATCTTCCACCTTGCGGCGCCGGCACACCAGGTTCTAGTCCCGGTCGGGATGCCGGATTCTGTCCCGGTTGCTCCTCTTCCAGTCCAGCTCTCTGCTGTGGCCCAGGAAGGCAGTGGAGGATGGCCCAAGTGCTTGGGCCCTGCACCTGCAAGGAAGACCAGGGGAAGCACTTGGCTCCTGGCTTCGGATCAGCGAGGTGCACTGGCCACAGCGGCCATTGGGGGATGAACCAACGGAAAAGGAAGACCTTTATCTCTGTCTCTCTCTCTCACTGTCCACTCTGCCTGTCAAAAAAAAAGTTATAAAAAAAAGTTATAAAAGATCTGCATCGTACTTTTTAACCCACAGAAGACATGGCTGTTGCAAGATTTGGGTACTGTAAGGTCCTGTGGTGTAAGGTATTGTGTTTTTACCTTCTAACAGGACTCCACAGTGCATATTTGTCATCCCAGTGTAATATGGAAAAGCACACCTCCTTTTACTTGGGAGAAAAATTGTGAATCTTTGAGAAGATTCCCTTATTCCTGAGGTGTCACTGGTTGCTCAGCACTGTTGAGGAAAAACTGTTTTCTCAAGCTCGGCACAGGAACAGTGTACCCTGATGTCCACAGTTCTGTTTACTGCTGGCACTTGTGGTACAACTGACGGTAGGAGCCAGGCTGAAGCCATAATTAGTACAGAAATGCTGAATGTGATTAATATGGTGTGGAGGAGGTTGCAAAAATGTAAAAAGAATGTCCCTCTTCTGACAATGTACATAGGTGTTCAGGTGACTGAATAACTATGTAGAGTGGCATGCCATACTGGTGTTTTTCCCGGAATTGACGTCATTGTCAGAGCAAATTAGGTTTTATTTACTTCTATAATGACCTCAAGGCCAATTATGCACAATCATGAAAACTAAAATAGAGAGAAGATCTCATAGTTCAGGGACATGACCTTTGTCATTCAGCTGTGTTTGTGTGGACTCAAATAAAAATGTTTTTCATTGCTTGCCAATATTTCTTGCCACTAATACAAGGCTGCCCTTCTAAGACATGGGAGGATCAATATAGGGTTGCCAAGTATTCTGGTTTCCTAAAAAAGTAATTCTGAATTTTTATTTGAAGCTTTTTAAAAAAACTTTTATTGACGTGTAACTGATATGATATAAACTGCTCATATTTACATTGTGCAATTGGATTAGTTTTGATATACAGAATATATAAATCCATGAAACTGTAGTAATCATGCTAAGGAGCATATCCATTACCACCTCCCTTCTACGCACCTTGTGCCTTTTTATAATCTCTTTTTGTCCTCATCAGCCTTCCAACCAACAATTGATTTCATTTCCCTCCAAATAAATTCATTCATATTTTCTGCAATTTTATGATTGAATTCAAAAAGTGTTTCCTTTTTAAAAAAATTCTGATTTCCTGAAGCTGCATAATTATTCATAAACATTGCTTACGTTAATACTTCATTCTTTTTATTGCTGAATACTAGCCTATTGGGTGAACATATCACTATTTAGGGGTACTACAAATGAAATTGTATATTTAAAATAAAGCATTCGATGCTTTGATCTAGGCTTGTATGCTTGTATTCTTTTTAAAATTTAGTTAGAGAAACAGAGAGAGTACCATTTCTGGTTCTTTCCCCAATATAACCGCAATGGCTAGAGTTGGCCTGGCCCAGGTCAAAACCAGGAGTCAGGAATTCAGTCCTGATTTTCCAGGTCAGTGACATGGGACCCAAGTATTTGAATTATCACCTGCTGCCTTGCAGAGTGTGCATTAAAAGTAAGCTGGAATCAGAAGCTGAGACTGGGACTCAAACTCAGGCACTCTTATATGGGATATGTATAACCCAAGCAGTGTCTTATCCAGTAGGCCAAATGCCTGCCCCTGTGTATACTCTTAAAACCAAAAGTCTGTTATTGACCTTTTAAACCCAGCCCTTGTAACATATAAAATGATTTATACAAGGTCATGGTCTATCTTTCTAAATGGATATTCTCTACACCAGTAGAAAGGTGCATATTATAATGCTCTGTGAACCCTTCTCCAGTCTTCCAACATTGTCTGTCATTTTTCTTGTTTCATCGGTCTCCATCACATTGCTGCTTTATTATATTTCAGTCTCAGACATAATATCATTTAATGCATAACTTTTTCAGAGTACATTTATAACATATAAGTGCTGTTTCATAATTATATTCTGAATATTAGCTTAGGTTAAATGAATAAGTGAGTATAAGCTCATGTCATCTGCTTCCTGTCCAGGAACTTGCTTTCCTATTGGCTTTTTTAAAAAAAATTATATTTAGTTATTTTAAGTTTATTTGAAAGACAGACAGAGGAAGAGATCTCCTATCTATTGTTCACTCCCCAAAATGTCTATAATAGTCAGGGAAATGCCAGGAAACTGGAACTCAATTCAGGTCTCCCACAAGAGTAGCAGAGACCCAAGTACCTGAGCCACCTCCCGTGACCTCCCAAGATTTACAATGCAGTAAGAAGCTCCAATCAGAAGCAGAGTTTCGAGCCAAACCCAGACGCTGCAATATGGGGCACAGGTGTCAAAATCTGTTGCTTAATCTCTGTGCCAAATACCTACTCTTGTTTTGGCTTCTTTAGAATACTTTTCAAATTCTTACCTATAATAGTGATCTTTTGTTCCTAAGAATAACTTTTTTTGCAAGCCTTATGGAGTTTAATAACATTTCTTTATGTTTATCCCTAATCATAATATGCTTCTCATATTTCCTCTGAACTTTCCATAATCTTAATTTTTAAAGATTTATACTAACCGTAACATTATTCCCTTTGGCTGAAAGGAGTATTGGGATCACAAAATTATCCTAAGTATCAGTGCACAAATCAGTTCTTCCTTTTGGATTAGAATTCAAAACAGTCATATTTTTTTCTTTTTGCTTCTTTAGGGGCATGCAAATAAAAACCACAATGGTGGTTTCACCTCACTCCAGTTAGAATGGCTGTCATCCAAAAAATCAAAACCAATAAATGCTGGTGAGGATGTGGGGGAAAGGGTACCCTAATACACTGTTGGTGGGAATGTAAACTAATACAATGTCTTTCATAACACATTATGAAAGACAGAATGGAGATTCTTCAGAAATCTGAAACTAGACCTGCCTACTAGACCTGAAACTAGATCTAGCCTACTGTATAATTCCAAAGTTTGATTAGTTATCAAAGAGTTCCCCCAAAATATTATTTATTCAGATGCAACTCAAAAAAAATTGGCAATATGTAATAAGCCTCAAGAATACCTGGCAGACTCCCAAACATACAGGAGAATAATATGGCAATGAGTCATACAGTGGAGTCGTATTGGTCAGCTCTGGCATTTGATAACAGTGCAGAACCAGACAAATTACTAAATATCTCTGGGTCTCACTTTTCTCTGGTAAATCAGAAGAAGTAATAGTTCCAAATGATGACATCACCATAGGAATAAATGAGATTATATACATACACATATATAGGTTTATATATATATATATGTATATATATATGTGTATATATATATATATAAACTCTAGGTATAATGCCTATAATGGAATAAGCCCTTAATAATGTTAGCTATTATTGTCATCATCACCTTCAAGAGTATCCCTATTCTGGAGATTCCAGGAACACAATATCTATCTATTTAAACATAGTAAGTCACTATAACCCTGGAAATGATAATCCAGACCTTTTCCTCTTCTAGTGTGAAATCTCTGGGTAACTTTCCAGTACCTGTAAAACCTGTTATTATTCTCTTTACAAAGGTAGGTCTGTAGTACATAGTGTACTCCTCAGAAAGAGTTGATCTAGCCTCTAGGCATAGCCCAATTAATAATAACTGTGTGACATAAGAAAAAGCATTTAACTAATTGCTTTACTCTACTCATCTACAAAATCAAGGAATTGTAACAAGTCATAAATGACAAAGTCTGTATCAAAATGGAAGTTTTGATATTCCTTCTTGATCAGCTCTGTCTTATGGTAAAGAATTAAAATAAATGATAAAAAAGAATAAACTATTCTCCAGTTCCAGTTCACTAAATTGATTTCTAGCTCTCTCAGAGTATTATACCACTCTTCAAAAATAGCAATACAAAAAAAAAGATAGTAGTTCTGCTGTTTAGTACAAATTAATAAACTAATGAGCTGAAAATGAATCAATGTAATACCAAACAGTTGTTAATAGTACAACCTTTGAAATAAATGTAGTGCTCTGCCACTTTTAAGTTATCACTCCTGGCAAATCCCTGTGAAGTATTTAAATGGTATGTAGCAGAAACATTTGCAATGGAGGAAAAGCTTATGCAAAACAAGCAATTTGCATATTTTACTTAAAATTACCATTAACTTTGAGGAGAGATCTAGAAAGAGAAACTGGGTTTATGAACTCCTATTTTAGTTTATCCAAGGAGGTTGAGAAGTACTAAGATGGAAGATAGAGAAAGAAGTGCATTTCTCCCTTGCATATCTGAACTGCTTCCATCAAACAGTAGGAGGCAATTCCCAAAGTGCCTAGTCTTTTTAAAAAAAAAAATTTATTTTTATTATTTTTTTAATTAAACTTTTATTTAATGAATATAAATTTCCAAAGTACAGCTTATGGGTTACAATGGGTTCCCCCTTCCAAAATTTCCCTCCCACCCACAACCCTCCCTTTTCCCGCTCCCTCTCCCCTTCCAATCACATCATGATTCATTTTCAATTCTCTTTATATACAGAAGATCAGTTTAGTATATATTAGGTAACGATTTCAACAGTTTGCCCCCATATAGTAACACAAAGTGAAAAAAAATAATGTTGGAGTACTAGTTATAGCATTAAATAAGAGTGCACAGCACATTAAAGACAGAGATCTTACATAATATATTTTTTTAAAAATTAATTAATTTTCTATGCCATTTCCAATTTAACACCAGTTTTTTTTTTCATTTCCAATTATCTTTATATACAGAAGATCGATTCAGTATATAATTAGTAAAGATCTCATCAGTTTGTACCCACGCAGAAACACAAAGTGTAAAAATACTGTTTCAGTACTAGTTATAGCATCACTGCACATTAGACAACACATTAGGGACAGATCCCACATGGGATGTAAGTACACAGTGACTCCTGTTGCTGACTTAACAATTTGACACTCCTGTTCATGGCGTCAGTGATCTCCCTAGGCTCTAGTCATGAGTTGCCAGGGCTATGGAAGCCTTTAGAGTTTGCTGACTTTGATCTTATTCCGATAGGGTCATAGTCAAAGTGGAAGTTCTCTCCTCCCTTCAGAGAAAGGTACCTCCTTCTTTGATGGCCCCGTTCTTTCCACTGGGATCTCACTCACAGAGATCTTTCATTTAGGTCTTCTTTTTTCCTTTTCCATGGTATCTTGGCTTTCCATGCCTACAATACTCTCATGGGCTCTTCAGCCAGATCCAAATGCCTTTAGTAAAAATAAATTTTGCACAGAATGAAACTGTGCAAAAAAAAAAAAAAAAAAAAAAAAAAAACACCTGAATTTTCCTTCACAGTGGGTCATTGGGAAGATGCAAGATCTTATCTTACTATCATCCCCTGGCTTGTTGTTATGGTTTGTTAGAGCTGCCCTTCCTGGACAGGCACTGGGCTTCATAGCACATGGAGACTTTGATTTCTGGGCAAAGCAAGGAGACATCTATTTATGGGAACTTGTGCTAATGCTGCCCTGCCCTCCCTTTCTGCCTCCCTCACCACATTGCCCTCTATTTCCTTCTCTCCTTCTCTTGGTCTTTCTGTGCCTTCTTTCTCCTCTGTTCTCCTCCATTCCTCACCTTTCTGCTCCTGCCTCCTTTCTCTTCTCCTGTCTCTACCTTCACCTCCTCTCTGCTATTCTTTCCAAGCCAGATTACTGCCTCTAATTCCACAAGATACCCAGGTTACTTGCACAGTTACAGTCAAAATCTCCTGGAGCCTGTCAGTAAGAATTTTTGTGTACAGTTTTTTACACAGCACATTATAAGGCCTCATTATTGTAACTTCAAAAGGTTGACAACAATTAGGAAAATTTAATTCTAAATCAGAATGGAAGCAACCCAGCATATTTACAAGAATGTCTTGACAAGATCATGCCAGTGTCAAGATTCAATTGCAAAATCACAATTTGAATTATCTTGATATATCCATATAGCATATATTTTTTAAAAAATTCTAAAAAGAAAATAGAAAAATATACTTGTCTTGACTTCCCCAACTATTTGTGATCATAGTGAGCCCAAGAACAAATGAAAGATGAAAGGTTGCTATGATAACATGTAGTGCCAGAAATTCAAGCATATTCCCAGATCAATGAGAATGCTCATGAGATGTACTCAATAAACCAGTCAACTTAACAGATGTTACTTATTGTTCTTAGGTCCACTTTAAAAAGTCCATTCTTTAAAATAGCTCCAGGTCAGCAGGCGCCTTTGCTCAACAGGCTAATCCTCTGCCTTGCAGCGCCGGCACACCAGGTTCTAGTCCCGGTTGGGGCGCCGGATTCTGTCCTGGTTGCCCCTCTTCCAGGCCAGCTCTCTGCTATGGCCCAGGAAGGCAGTGGAGGATGGCCCAAGTACTTGGGCCCTGCACCCGCATGGGAGACCAGGAGAAGCACCTGGCTCCTGGCTTCGGATCAGCGCAATGTGCCGGCTGCGGCAGCCATTGGAGGGTGAACCAACGGCAAAAAGGAAGACCTTTCTCTCTGTCTCTCTCTCTCTCTCACTATCCACTCTGCCTGTCAAAAAAAAATAAATAAATAAATAAATAAAATAAAAAAATATATAGATTAAAAAAAATAGCTCCAGGTCAAAGATAATATCTTGTGTACTCTCCTTGTTATCTTAAATGTTTTCCTAGTTGTCTTCATTTAAAATTCTCATAAACGTGTCTTCGAGGCCTCTTACACAGCATGACCAATTTAGGTTCCACATCCTAGTATATATTTTTTAAAAATTAGTGTTTTTTGATCCAACATAACAGAGATGTACATTGAAAATTTTGTAGAATTAACAAATGTTATATCCAGCTTCCAAATGGTTTTCAATATGTGGTTAGAAGGCAACATTGATCTTCAATAATATGTCAAGAGCAGAGAGCACATGGTGAAATGGACAGGTATGAACCACTTCAGTATGTTCTGACCTTTGCCACCCTCTCTCCCACAGCCCACATTGGCTCCTTTCATTTTCCACTTTAGCCAAGGTATACATATCTCTGAGAGTTGAGTCCTACACCAGAACTTCAAGTGGTCCTCCTTTCTTATAAGACCTCCTATTAGATAACCATAGGATTAATAAAGCTGTTCTCTCCACTGCACATACTAAGGGCTAAATGATACATAGGATTCCTTAAGTGTGGGATCTTACTTGCATTTCCTTCTCCCCATAATATTGTGAAATTGAAAAGACTAATCCTATTACTCTTCTTCTACCAAGATTAAGTTGTTAAATAGAAAGGGAGGGGATGGACCTGTCCTGGAGTCGAAGGATGCCCAGGTCAGAGCCACAGATCTTACTGGCTCTAAGCTGAAAAGCCCTTCACTCAGCCCAACTTCCAAAGTGACCACTGCAGCTGAGGGGATGGTCAAGTAGAGTCAGCAACATTGCAGGCAGAACTGTAAATTTCTTGTTAGAGATGCCACCTGCCTTATCCTGGCCAGCTTTCCTCCCAGGCCAGCTAAGTAATGAAAGTCAACAGAGTGCCTTCCCCTAGGAGATTCACACCTCCCTTAGGATGTACCCCATGTGAAGAGATAGATAAGTCTGGGCGTCTTAACATGCAAGGCCTAAAGCCCACCAGATTATTATCAAGCCCCTTCTATCAGGTTCTATTTGCCTCTCAATCAGAAAACTTAATTGTAGCTTAGACAGCACCTTTCTTAGCTCCTCTAATAATGACTCTGTCCTTTGTTCTAGACCCTGTCTAGCGCACTTGGGCCTCATTCCTTTGTAATCATAACCTCTACTCTACCACCAATGGCTCTACTCCCAACCTGTGTGTACTGATGGTCCTCTTCCCCACTTAATGCTGGTTAATGCCACTCTTAGGATCATTGGTTACTATCCTCACCCTGTCTTTTATGACCTTGTCTAAATATGATCAGAGTCTGCGATCTTGGTAGGCTTCCATAGCCTTGGCAACTCATGACAAGAGCCTCGGGTGGTTACTGGCACCATAAACTAGAGTGTCAATTTGTTGGGTCAACAACAGGAGTCACTGTGCACTTTCTCCTCATGTGGGATCTCTGTCCTTAATGTGCTGTACATTGTGATTTAATGCTATAGCTAGTACTCAAACAGTATGTTTCACTTTGTGTTTCTATGTGGGTGCAAACTGTTGAAATCTTTACTCAATATATACTAAATTGATCTTCTGTATTAAAGAGAATTGAAAATGAATCTTGATGTGATTGGAAGGGGAGAGGGAGTGGGAGAGGGGAGGGTTGTGGGTGGGAGGGAAGTTATGGGAGGGGGAAGCCATTGTAATCCATAAGCTGTACATTGGAAATTTATATTCATTAAATAAAAGTTAAAAAATAAAAAAAAGAAAGGGAGGGGAGAGCAGTGCTACAAGATATGCTAGGTTATTGCCCAAAATTTCAGAGAGACTAAATAATCTTTCAAAGATAAAACTCTTCAGCCAAGGGCAAAGAAGTTCCCCTTCCCCAGATTTAAAAATCAAGCATACAAACTACCATCAAGTATTACATACGATATATTTTTATTTCATTACTTTGAACAGTATGACAAACTCAAAAGCAGAAAATGTAGATTTGAGTAAGTGGCACAAGAGTGTCCCCGATTCTGTCCTGTCAAATCGATTCTGTGCTGCATTACCACAGAGTCCACTAGCCTGCTGCATTCACCAGTCATTTGAATCCTCTGTGTCTTCCCCACACCCTAGATTCTATAGCAATAAAACAGGATAAACAATGTTGTTCTGCTTCCCCTGTGCCTGGCTGTAATCCATTCTGTGATGGAAACAAAGATAAACCTTCAGTGCCCAAATCCAAGAGATGATTCTGGTTTTTAAAGCCAATGAGTGACTTTCTCTTTTCTGAAAGTGAAATCCTAAATTCATTTTAGGGTTTAAAGTGATTTTAATGGTTTGCCTCTTGCCTTTTTCTCCAGTCTTATCACCTAACATTCTCTCACCTCTCACCAGTACTCGAAGTTCTAACTTTTCTTATAATAATACATAGTGCTCACTCTTTCTTCTAGGCCCTAAGACCTCCGGAAACTTCAGATTACACTGACCTTTCTCCTTGTCTGCTTATATCCAATCGACTCCTAAACCTCTTTCATGTTTCAGGAGACTGCGTCTTCCGTCTCCCTGTGTTAAGTACCTCAATTCATGTGCTCATGGATCTGCCTATGCTCAGAATGCTGTCTATCTCTTCAGCCAGCTTACAAGCCCCATGGGAGTAGGACTATTTATTCCATTCGTTTCATGTCCTCATGTCCTGGAGCAGGGCAAACCTCTGGTGCCTCAGAAGCATTTGTTGAATAAATTGTGCAAATTATATAAACATAACATGAAGCAGAAGTTAAGAGTAGTTGTTTAAAACTGATGTCAGCCAATACTGAAACACAGTAGAGCAATTATTCCTATTTCTCTCCCCCAATCCTCAGTTTCACCTGCAAGAGATGAATTTCCTTTTTTCTTCTTCCCTATCACAGATTATCATGACCATTGGGTAACTGAGGTCTTGACCACTCAAGTCTTCTTCCACTTCTCCTACCTTTCAGTTCTTGCCATTCATAGAAATACAAGATTTCCTGTCAACCACAAGTCACAAGATTCGTTTAATCCTTGATGTATCTATAAGACTCCTCCATATGGTTTAATCAATTAAGAGACTTTGATTCCATGGAAAAACCTTTGTGTTATGGAATGAATTGTGCCCCTCTCCAAAATTCTTATGTTCAAGTCCAAACCCCAGTACCTAATGGAGGTAGGGCCTAGAAAGAGTTTAAATTGAAATGAGCCGGTCTAGCCACTTGTCCTTGTAAGAAGAGGAAATTTGAACACAAAGGGAAAAAACGGGGGCACCACACACAGAGAAAATACCATCTGAGGACACAGCAAGAGACTGCCATTAGCAAGCCTAGGCAGCAAGCCTCAGAATTCGGTAGCCCTAGCACTTGCACCATTCTCTGCTGCTTTTGCAGGAGAATTAATAGGAAGCTGGAGCAGAAGTGGAACAGCCAAATGGGATGCTTATGTCACAAGTAACCACTTAATCAGCTACACCACAAAGCCGGCTCCAATGTTTTTTTTTTCAATGAAGAAAAAGCTTATTTTTCTATTGACTTGTATGTGATTATTTAAAAATTATGTGAATACAGGCAGGCTTTTGGAACAGCAGTTAAGATACTTCTGGGGATGCTAGCATCCCAGGGCAGAATTCCTGGGTTCCAAACCTGACTCTACTCCTGATTCCAGCTTCCTGCTGATGTACATCCTGGAAGGCAACATCAGGTGAAGGCTCAAGTGGTTGGGTCCCTACTGCAGTTTGGGTGATAGAGAGTAACTTTCTGGTTTCTGGCTTCAGTCTTGCCCAGATCTGCTGTTTCAAATATTTGTAGGAGAGAGAAAGAGAGAGAGAGAGAGAGAGAGAGAGAGAGAGAGAGAGAGGTCTTCCATCCACTGGTTCACTCCCTAAATGGTTGAAATGGCCTGGGCTGTGCCAGACTGAAGCCTGGAGCCAGGAGCTTCTTCCAGGTCTCCCATGTAGGTGGCAGGGGCCCACTGTTTTCCTATGCATATTAGCAAGGAGCTGAATCAGAAGTGGAGCAACTGAGACTTGAACCTGCACCTTTGTGGGATGCCAGCATCACTGGCTGCACTCAATTCATTATACCACAACACTGGCCTCGGTTTGTATTTCTTAAGCAACTATTCAGACAGAATGGCTAAAATTACTTCACAGCTTAATTTTAAAAAGTACTATGACATAGGAGTCAGCCACAATTTGAGTCAAAGCGTCATCATTCATTTTTCCAGATAAATGACCTTAACCAAATTCCCCAAGCTCCCCAAACCTATTTTCCTCATCTATAAAATGCCCACAATAATAACCACCTCACAGCTTGGTAGAAAATAACAATTGCAATCATATATGTATACTGCTTAATGCTAATAGTATTTATATAACATTGCTATGTGCCAGTCACTGGTCCAAGCTCTTTTATATTTACTTAATTTAGTACAGTCTTCATAACAACTTTTTTTGAATAAATACTATTATTACCCTTATTTCACTGCTAATAAGCTGAGACACAGAGATGTCAAGTAACTTGCCCAGTGTCACACAGTTAGTGGTGCTACAGCTGCATTCAGATCCACGCAGTCTGATTCCAGAGGCTGTGCTTGTATCATTGCGGAACGACTGCCCCTGAGTAAGTGCTCAAGTATGATATCCAATACCTAATACCTTTACTTTTTTTTTTTTTTTTTTGACGGGCAGAGTGGAGAGTGAGAGAGAGAGACAGAGAGAAAGCAGAGAGAAAGGTCTTCCTTTTGCCGTTGGTTCACCCTCCAATGGCCACCGCGGCTGGCGCGCTGCTGCCGGCACACCGCACTGATCCGATGGCAGGAGCCAGGTGCTTCTCCTGGTCTCCCATGCGGGTGCAGGGCCCAAGTACTTGGGCCATCCTCCACTGCACTCCCTGGCCACAGCAGAGAGCTGGACTGGAAGAGGGGCAACCGGGACAGAATCCGGTGCCCCGACCGGGACTAGAACCCGGTGTGCCAACGCCGCAAGGCGGAGGATTAGCCTATTGAGCCGCGGCGCCGGCCCTTTACTTGAAAAAAAAAAAAATATTTATTGAAAGAGCTACAGAGAGAGAAGGAGAGAGAAATAGATCTTCTCTCCTCAGGTTCACTCCCCACAAATGAGCACAATGACTATGGCTGGTCTAGGCAAAAGCCAGGAGGCCAGAACTGCATCTGAGTCTCCCACATGTGTGGCAGAGTCAAGCACCTGGTTCCATCTTCTGCTGTTTTCCCAGACACATTAGCAGGGAGCTGGAATGGAAGCAGAGCAGCCAGGATTCCAGCACTCCCATAAGGATGCCATTATTTTAAGCAGCAGCTTGACCTGCAGTACACAACACCAGCCCCCATTCATTTTAATTTTATATTATTTTGTTTGTTTTTATTTTAAAAGAATATTGTTAAAAATATATAACCCTTGGGCTGGTGCCACGGCTCACTAGGCTAATCCTCCGCCTGTGGCGCCAACACTCTGGGTTCTAGTCCCGATTGGGGTGCCAGTTCTGTCCGGTTGCTCCTCTTCCAGTCCAGCTCTCTGCTGTGGCCCAGGAAGGTAGTGGAGGATGGCCCAAGTGCTTGGGCCCTACACCATACCGGAGACCAGGAGGAAGCACCTGGCTCCTGGCCATTTGGGGGGTGAACCAACAGAAGGAAAACCTTTCTCTCTGTCTCTCTCCCTCTTACTGTCTAATTCTACCTGTCAAATATATATATATATATATATATATAATCCTTAAATAAAAATGTTTTTAAAAAACTATTTATTTGATTTAATTTGATTTTAGCTAATAATTATATTTTTAATAACACAAATTAGAACAATGACAGAAACATACACCTAATGTAAATGAAAGTAAATAACGCTATGAACATAGAAGCTGAGAAATGCACATCAAAAATCACAGCAAAGTAAGGAATATATTTACTGGGTAAAAGTGTTATTTTGGTTACAATACTATATATAATGTCTTAAGGACATTTTAAGTTAAAATGTACTTGTAATATAAAATATGATAAAATATTGGAAATCTCTTCTTCAAAAATAACCATTCCAGTGATTGGTCTTCTTTATTTTTTTTTTGAAAAAAACTTTGACATTTTTATTGAGACATGTATAAAAACTTCAATGATATAACAGACATTTGCCCCATTTCCCCTTCCAAGGGGATGGATGGAGGTCTAAAGCAGGGTCTTCTCTCTCCTGCCTGAAAGTGTCTCACTACTAGATGAGAACAGATCCTGCAGGTGGATCTGGGGACCTTTGTGAATCTGCCCTTAGCTAAGGAGTGAGCACAAGAGTTACAGTTTATACAAAAATGTCCAACACCCAACCCATTACTTGCTGAGATGAGAAGTCTGGCTTTAGAGGAGGATGTGACTTGGGTTAAGCTTGATTCAATGCAAAAAAAAATGAGTAAGATGCTCCTTAGAAGGGTTCTCTGACTTATCTTAGTTTTTCATGACACCTTACAGTAAGAACACATGTATTCAATTGGGAAGATTTTGAAACCTGGACCTGCTGCTTAATTTATTCAATATTTAAGGCTCAGTTTCCCCTGATCTGCTTTCTGGCCACAGTTTGTAACCTGTGGTTAACTGTAGCCCAAAAATATTATGTGGAAACTTCCAGAAATCAACAATTCATAAGTTTTGAATTGCATACTGTTCTGAGTAGTGTGACAAAATCTCACACCATCCTGCTCTTCCTTTGTCCAGTGTATTCGTGCCTTACAGGCTATCTGACCTTAGTCCCTCTGTAGCCATCTCGGTTATCAGATCTATTATGGCATTGAACGGTGGCTGTGTTCTAGTAACCCTTACTCATTTAATGGCCCCAAAGTGCTAGAGCAGTGATACTGGCAAGTCACATAAGCCAAAGAGGAGTGCTTCCTTTAACTGAAAAGGTGAAAATTTTCTATAAGGAAAGAAACAAAAAATGTATGCTGAAGTTGCTAGATTTCCATTGTGACCAATTCTTTTAACCATGAAACTGTGGAAATGGAAAAAGAATTCTGTGCTACTTTTTTTGTTGTACCACGGAATGCTAAAGTTATGGCCATAGCACATGGTAAGTAGCTAAGAAGGAAGGGCATTAAATTCTAGCATTTGCAAGTATCTGCAGTTTCATGAGGTGTCTTGGAACATTAGCCCCTGAGGATGGGGTGAGGGACTACTCATATGTGTAAAATGTAACAAAAGGGATACGGAGAATAATCCTCTCCAGGGAGTCCTGAGGAATGTGATTGGGAAAGCACACAAAGCAGGAAAACCTTCTCCCTCCAAGATTGGGAAAGAGAAGAAAATGCACAGCTGGCTACAAACCACAAGGTGTTTGTGTCAAAGGGTTTAAAACCTCCAAATGGTGAATGTAATTGTTTAGGACTAAAGAAATGGGGCTGACACCTGTAATGAGGGGAGGAAAAGGAAGTAGGGAGAATAAGGGTTCCATCTAGAGGAACTAGCTGCCATCAGATACTCCCTGAGTGCCTCAGGGAGTTGAGGCTGTGCTCTCTGGGTGGGCATTAGCCTTGGGAAAAAGCCTGCTATGCCAGTAATCAGGGTGCTCACAGGCAGTCAGTGGATTCTTGACTGCAGAGAATTTTGAGGAGGGCATAACGGACATTGGGGACATGATGACCAGGCCCCTGGAAAACTCTCATCTCTCCACACTCTAGCTCAGCTGATGGGCAGGCCCCCATGGCTGCATAATCCTCTCCTGGGCCATCTCCACCATGTCACTGATTCATATATTCACAGTCCTCAGCTGGTGTTGTGCCAGTAGTGGACATTATGGGCACAGAGTTGACAGGACAACTCTGTGTGCTGCCAGAGAGGCACTGAGGTCTGATCCCATATCCATGTACTCATAGCCCAGTTTCTTAAGAGAACTGGGATGAGGGGGATGAGGACTGAGTCTTCTCCTCTGGTTCATGTGTCAATACTCCTCATCTTCATCTTCCTCTTTAGTACCCAGGACAAGACTGAGACCCACAGAAGAAAGAGTAGCTTCTCAGGAAGAAAGAATCCCTTTGGTGTGTGTATTTGGCATGAGATAACCATTGACATCCTCTTCCTCTAATCCTGGTGGGGCAAGAGGGGTTATGGGCATAAGCAGGCTATGGTGCTATGGTAGGCACTGTTTCCTCTCCATCATGGGCTGTGGTTCTGGCTCTGGCTCCTGCCCACCGACACCTTCTCTGGGAGAAGAGTCTGTCAAATGACCTTCTGATGATTCTGAGGCCAGGTGGCCCCACAGTACTGGGTTCAGAGAAACCAGATGAGGGCACCATGCACTACCTCCACAAACTACAGACTCCTGGCAAGTCTCTCCAAGAACACTCTGGTTCATAGGCATGTATCCAAATGGTGGACTTAAAAGGCTCTGGCTCCCATGTAGTTGAGTAAGAGTTCCAACTGATAGGCTGAGAGCAGAGCCTAGTGTGGCTGCCAGGCTGTGATCTTCTGTCTCCAAGTCTAGGTCTAGGTCAAGTTCTGGCTCTAGCTCTACTTGCTCCAGTTCCTTGGTTGTCAGAGCAGAGGGCGCTGCCGCAGGAGGTACACCAGACCTACTCTCTCTTTATGACTAGATACCATGATGGGTCTCAAGCCATCCTGGTAAACTCATTGGCTAGCTTTTTAAAGGTTAGGCGAATATTTGCATCAGTCATCCAACACTTGATCATGACCATGTAGACACTAACGGTACAGATCTGGGGCTGTGCCAACTGTTCCCTCTTCTCCAACAGGTCTGGTACTTCTGCTAATTACAGCCCTGCATAGGTCTCTACACCAAAGGTCACCAGCTCAAAAACTGTCACACTGTAGCTCCAGACATCACTCTGGTGTATGTAGTTTCCAAAGTAGACACTCTCAAGAGCCATCCACTTAATTGGAGTCTTGGCTTTTACTCTGTAGGAGCTGCTTATCATCATCTGAGGGCAGCAGGTCAACCATACCAAAATCTGCCACCTGAACCTGACTGGGTGACTTGAGTAGCACATTGCAGGCAGCTGGGTTCCTGTGCACCATACCATGCTCTTAAGACAGAACAGGTCCTTAGCAATTTGTACTCCCCGGTTGAGTAGCAACTGTGGCTTGAGCAACTCTTGCTGCTGCCTCACAGGATCCAGCAGGGAACCCAGAGGCAGGTATCAAATGATGAGCTACAGAGATAACCCTGGGCACAGTACCAGCAGCTATGTGATGTGGGCCTGCTCTAGGCTGCTGATGGCCAGCATGTGATCTGTCATGGCCTGAAAACTTTGCTGTCCACTTTTGGCCTCAATGACTTTAAATCCAGACTAGAATCCTGATGGATTCACCCTCAGGGATCCACACACCCTTGTGGGTACAGTTCCAAAGATGCTGGAACCAAGCACTTTAAGTTTCCTCAACTCTGTTTCTTTGAAGATTCTGACCAAGACTCTGTTAGCCTCTCATTGGAATCCAGAGGCTCTATGCTCTCACCACATTCCAGGTAGTGCCTCACAGCCCTTTTAATCTGAATAGAGAAAAGTGTCCCCTCCCCGGATCAGGAAAATCACAGCCAATCCTACTGTCACAACCATTGCCAGATGAGTTTTTCTGATTAGCACCAGTGTTTGGTCTCAACAATCTTGTAATTCTGTTCCCTTACACTCCTGGGTGCAGATCTCATGGCAGAGCCGACATTCACTGTGACCATCCGGATTCTTATAGATAGAGCCCTTAGCACCTAGAATTCCACTGTGGCAGCTGCTCACACAATGCGGCCCATCTCGAAAGTGGGAACATTGGGCACAAGTATCAGAGCCTGAACCATTGCACATGGCAGTGCCCTCCATGAGTTGGCATACCGGGTGGCAGGAAAAGCATTCGGCAAACTCATGAGGCTCCCCATTCAGAAAGCTACAATGGGTCACAGACACCTCTTCAGCTGTAGTTTTGACAGAATAGGCACTGACTGGGGTCTGGGACCCAGCATCCCTCAGGGGAGTACCATGGGTCACACACTCTGACCTCTGCCACACACTCCCTGCATAGTCAATTATGCTTGATGTCAAGTCTCTGTTCTTCAGGCCCCCAGAGCATCCAGGTTCAGTTCAGAGAATGGTGGTAGCACTACTGCCAATTGACACTTACAAAGATATGCCCAGCACTAATCTCCTACAGGGGTTGGAGGTTCAAAGATGTCAATATTCAAGTTCTTCATGATCAACAAGGAGAAGCCCTGGTTGTAGAGGCTTCTGCCTCTGATGGTCGTCAAGCTGGAAAAAAACACTGAAGTTGTGCATTAGGGGAGGCCAGGATTGTATATTCAGGTAGCCTGAGGGGCTGGCGAGAGGAATGTGAGCAGGGAACCCTTGCCTTGCTTTCCCAGGGCTTCTGGCCCTTGCAACATTTGTTTTCTAATCTCACTATTATATAGAGGTATAATCACAGTATATGAGAAATCTCATCATCTAGTGAAAATTCCCACTTTTTCTAATCTCATGTTAACTGTACTCTCCTTCATTCAGCATGTATTGAGCACACACTTTGGTGACCTTGTGCTGGATCCTGGCAGATAACCAGAGACAAGGACATAACCCACTGTGCAGACACTGAGGAACAGTAAACCCATCATGATGTGATTTGTGTTCTCAGATTTGCCAGCTGAGGAGGCAAGCAGGTGAGGAAGATGGGAGGGGAAGGATACTCAGGTGAGCAGGTATTATATGGCAAAGGTCTGAAGGCTTGGAGAATGGAGTAAATTGTAACTGACAGTGGTTCCTAGAACACAAATAAAGAGAGATTTCAAGAACTATATGGGACATATAACCCCTCGTTATACAGTTTCCTGGAGCTAGGAGATTTTAAGGATTTTGTGTATTTATTTTGAAATGCAGAGACAGAGAGACACAGAGATCTCCCATCTGCTGATTCACTCCCGAAATGCTAGCAATAACTGGGGCTAGGCCAAAGACAGGAGCTGGACACTCAATCCACAACTCCCAGGTAGATAGCAGAATCCAGCTACTTCTGCCATCACCTGCTGCCTCCAAGGGTGTGACGTACACTAGGAGGAAGTCGAAATCAGCAGCAAGCCCAAGCAGTCTGATACGGGATGCAGATGTTCCAAGCAGAATATTTACTGCTGTGGCAAATGCCTTCCCTAATCCTAAGGGATTTAACATGAGAATGTCTAAATATGATCGGACTGTGTTTTAGAACTTTTCCTGAGAAAGCTGAAAAAGCTGAATGGAAGAAGAAATTTGGATGCTAGAGAGAGAGAGAGAGAGAAATCAAGAGGCTAACTGTTGTTTGTATCATAGGACAAAGTATAAAGGTCTGAATAAAGACATTGGCTGTGGAAGATGAGAGGAAAGAAAAGGACTAAGGAACGTTAACTCTTCCCTAGATACCAATCCTGCCCATGTGCTCAAAGCGCTTTTCCTCACATTTTTCACTACTTGTATCTCACATGTATTATTTGTTAGTAATCAAAAAACAATTAGCTCCCATCAGCATTATTGTGTTACTACTTTACATCAGGAAGATAGTGCTTTCTATGCATTGCCTAATTATTGCTTTATTAATAAGGAATCTGAGGCGTGCAGAGTTGAAGCAACTTGCCCAAGATCACACAGCACGTGAGTAGCGGAGATCAGACCCAAACTGCCTTTGTCTGAATCCAATGCTTGTGCTGCAACGTCTCACTCCTCACTCCTGCTGCCTGTTCTTTCAGTTCTCATCCTCCTTGAGTCCGACCTTTTAATCAGAATCTATCCTACTGCCCATTCTTAGAAGAAAACTTTAGTCGCCTCTACTCATTCCAACTGCTGTTCAGTCTATGCATTGCCATGTAATGCAGGTCTTGAATCCATAGTAATAACCATCTTCTCACTAGCCATTTTCTCTTTAAATGTCAACCATTTAGTTTCTATACCTTTTACATTGTCTCACACTAATTATTTTCATGACAAATTAAAAATATTTCTCCATCCTTTCTTCTCTCATGTCCATCAGAGTACTTTGTGTTATTTAACCACTCCTTTATTCTTCACATTATTTCCCCCCATAAATATTGTCACTCTCTCCCCCCACTTGCACCTGGGTGACTCTGGCTGTCCTTTTCTGCTTGGCAGTACCTTCCTGAGGGAACTTCTTCTCTGTCCTGTACATGCAGGAATTTGTTACCTTCATAAATGTATTTACTATCCTCAAGTTACTCTTTGTGTGACTATTTTAATTATCATGACAAAATGAAAATATCTATCTTCCTGTCTTAATGTCTCAACATTCCTTCAAGACCCGATTTCAAGTCAGGTTTGAAGACTTGTGCTTCGGTGGATTATCAACAACATACATTTCACGCAGCCACCCCAAACTTCCCTTCCCTGCTGAGCGGATCCCTTCCATGTCTCCTTCTGCAAGCCAGCAAAGACCCTACATGGAAGATTTTTTCCTGCTCCTGGTCTCACTCTTCTGCCCAAGCGCCATCCCCTCCAAGCTTAGATTTCCTTGTTTACGAAACTAATGCTGAGCTGTCGGAGCCTGTGGCTAATCACAGGAGAAAAGGAGACTGGGTCTGCGGAGTAGCTCCTCCTGAATGCCTTTCTCAAGACAGAGCTAGCACTCAAGTTCCTGGAGGGCAGGAACCTCTGTCCCACACTCTGCTGCGAGCCGCTGGGGCCAGTGTGATTCAACCAGTAAGCATTCCATTGAACCAGCAATTCCCCAGGCTCGCGCAGACTCTGGGAGTCCTGGAGGGGATGACAGTTCTTGCGGGACACCCTTACAATGACACACAGCTGACACCGACTGCCAAAGGAGATTCTAGAAGCAATAGGATGCAGGGTTTCATATCCAGTCTCCCTGCAAGCTTGTTAAAAACGCCACTGACTTCCAAACGACGTCCCTCATCCCCTTCCCAAGGGTCCTGAGATGGGAACTCAGACTGTGAGACAGAACAACATCTCCACAATTTGGCTTTTTGTTGTTGTCCTTTCTTGTTGGGGAACAGGAGGACTCCAAGCTCCCAAGCCAGTCTCTGCTCCCTTCTGTCAGCTTGGTCTTCAGAGCGCTGAAGGAAACTCAGGAACAAACTTTCTGCCTCTCCGGCAGCTGACAGCCACACTCACAGAGCCGAGACATTGGCCCGGGATCCAGGAGCCAAAGATCGCGAAGCTTGGCGCCGCGGAGCGTTCAGGGGCAGGTGACACAGTTGTGGGTTTCTCGGAGCTGGCTTGACAGTTTCCTCCCCGCCCCCTGGCAGCAGAGCGCCCGGCCGGGCTTGCACACGCGCGCGCCGCGGGCCATAAAAGCAGCGGCCAAGCGGAGACGCGGAGCTCGCCCACCGCCAGCCAGAGCAGCTGCCTCACCATGCACGTGAACGGCAAAGTGGCGCTGGTGACCGGGGCAGCGCAGGGCATAGGCAGAGCCTTTGCAGAGGCGCTGCTGCACAAGGGCGCCAAGGTAAGCGCGGCTGCCCCCCCCCCCCACGCGTCCTGCCACCCGAGGGGTCCCCCAGGGAGGCACCGAGGCCGCGCTCAGCGTGCCCACCTTGCCCCTTGCAGAAGCTGCCGCTGCTCAGCAGACCGCAAAACCAGCTGCGGGAGAACTCGAACTTTAATTGCAGCGTTTCAGGTCCAAGAGGGGGAGCGTCTTGCTATGTTTTTTGTTTGTGCGTCTGCTTCGTGGGCTGCACGGGACTTCCATTGCTCTCCTGTCGCCCAATAGGTAGCGCTGGTGGATTGGAATCTCGAAGCAGGTGTCAAGTGTAAAGCCGCCCTGGATGAGCAGTTTGAACCCCAGAAGACTCTGTTCATCCAGTGTGATGTGGCTGACCAGCAGCAACTAAGAGGTAAGACGGGGGAGTCGTTGCATGCACTCTGAACATGCCGGGAGCATGCAGCAACCGGAAGGCAGCCAGACAGGGAAACAGCCAGGGCGGATGGCCCAGGGTCCTACCCCCTGGAGAGCAAGCTACCTTAAGCTCAGAAAGATAGCGTGGACTGTTATTTTACCCACTGACAACGCAATAGCCACAAACACTAAGAGAAGGCAGGACTGCTTGAGAAATCCTTTCATTTTAGTCATTTGGCACTACATAATGTAATCAAAAACTGTGTATGCAAAGACAGCTTTGCTACAATAATTATTGAGTGATTAAAAGTACGGACAGAACTTGGAAAGTTAAAGTAAGCTAAAGGACTGTGGCAAACAACTTCTCCCAGAAGGCTGGAAAGACAGAGTCCAGTGAAGTGGGGGCAGCGTTTTTCTTTTAAGCACATTAGACTATAAGTTCAAGGATCATCCTCACAGCCTTGACAGATGTTTGCTCCGGTTTTTCCCCTGTGATATGGTATTTTAACGTAATAACAATAATAATTATACAGCGTTAGAATTGCGGAAGAGAAGTCTCTATCAGCCTTTCCTCAATGCTTTCCTGTTTCTATCTGCTCACTTAAAATAGAACAATCCGCCAGTGGAATATCAGGGACAATATTGGCAGAGACAATAAACAGTCTTGTTCATATGGAAATCCAATAGATTTGCATCAAAAATCATTTTTCAGAGGAAAACAGAACAATAAAATGCTTATATTTCACTATCTTTTCCAAGAATACCAGATTAATTGTTAAGTTTATTTTTAATTAAGAGATCAGAAAAATTCTTTAAAAGTCATTCTGATGCTCCTTTTGTTAGAATGACACTGAGGTGTGAATTTCTTTTAAAATTGTGAAGTATTCTATAGGAGAATAAAAATGGACTAGTGTATTAGAAGGGAATATACCTACAGTTAAGAGAAATTGTTTTAAAGAATATTACATAATTAAAATCTGAAAATGCTGATAAAAATCTATAACATAGATTACAAGCAGGAAAAGAACACAGTGCTAGTGGAAAATATTTTGCCACAGGACAATTATGTTGATTGCACATGATGTTTTTGAATCAAGAATGAAATCATGTCAAATCTATTCTGATGGAAATAGAGACAGTGTAAATCATCTGAAGGCCATTTCTTCTCCATGTATGTCGTCTCACATGTGGCCACTGTTAGGGTCTCCATTGCTTTGCTTCCCAGTTTTTAAAATGAGTACCTTGGCTGTAAACACATTCCTTGAGAATAAGTGATTGTGGGGGAGGAAACTCAGACACATAATAAATGTCCAGGGGAAGGCATGTTGGTCATGAGAAATTCACGTTTGCCTGGACACCAGCATTTATGTACATCAAAGGAAAACAGCACTGATTCTTTTGGCTTTAGTATTTAATGCTGCCTACATCTTTGAAAACTGTTACACTGAAATTGTTAAAATACAAGGGGGGAAAGATTTTTGAAGAAACTCTAAACATGACGTTGTACACATTGACAAATTGCAGAGCAGGGAATTTAGGTAAATTATAAAGAGTACTGTATGATATAAATGTCACCTAAGGTTAGATGATTTATCACATGAGCTCAAAACTCAATGTCATGTCACAGGAAGATTGCATATTGTACATCGGTAAGTGCAAAGTATATGTAAGGAATGTAGTGAAGATCAGAATGAGAATCAAAGAAAAGAAAAATTAGGCATACATATAACAAATTGATTTTCTATAAAATGAGGTTGTTTCTGTGGACCTATGAAGAGGGAAACATACTTGAGATGAAATGCAAAAAGAAAAAGAAAAATTAGTATTCCCTGGATGACCTTTTCTGGAACCAATTTGAGATCTTAAGAAACAGTTTTAAAATTCCATGAAAAAGTAAACAGGTTTTTTTTATTGTTATTTTCCATTCCAGTACAGTGAATGTGAAGGGTGCATATTAATAAGTCTTGACAATGTTTTTAGTGAATAACTTGCATAGTAGTTTATCTATCTGAATGTTGCCTTCCTAAATTAATTTGTTAGTTGTTAATTCCATTAATTTTATTCTATCAAAGTTCACTTCGTGTTGACCTTCTTTATTCATGGAACTTGTATGTTAATCTGGAGACCTGAGTATGCATTTCTGCCTATGGAAGAACAACCACAGTTGTATTCTGTCGTCTCAAATCATAAAACTAAAATGAATGCTCAAATTTTAAAATCAGAACTACATAAAAGTCTGCTTTAATAAATACTGATTTACTCAATACTAACATGGTAGAGCCTAATTTGAATTGGCTAAGTAGGATTTGCAAGGATTGGGTATGTGGTTGGACAATGTAATGAATAATATTCAGGCCTCAGATCGATATAAACTTTTCCCTGGTTGAACATAGTGTTTTTTACAAACTAGTAATATACAATATTAATATTAGTAAAACTGAGAAAAAATTGAAATAGTACACATTGAAGTTTCAGTAATCAAGTCAACTTAATTGAAACACTATACTTTTATTTAACAAACAAAATATCAAAACGCCCTGAAATGATCTTAATGGATCTGAATCCACAAAAAGATTTGTGCTAATATAAAACTTTATCAACACAGTATAGCTTAGTAAGAAAGGTTACTTGTCATGGTGAAAGCCACAAAGCTCCCATCACTTCTTGAGGACAGAAAGATGATGGCTGGCCAAATGGACTTCAAAGAGCTTAGAGGTCTCAGTTCTCTAAAATTTTCAACAATCATGAAACTTTAATGTACATACAAACTACCTAAGGTTATATTAAAGTTTCTGATTCAATAGATCCATGATGTATGCAAAATTCTGCATTTCTAGCAAGCACCCAGGGAATGCTAATTGATGCTGCTTGCCCATAAGCCACATAGTGAGGAGCAAAAATTAAGTAACAGCCTTCAGGTGTAATTTTCACAACAAGGTTAGGTAAATAAAAATTAATTTCATAGCATAAGGTATAATTTAAATGTGTATGTGGAAAATAAGAATGTTTTTCTAATGTCTTTTTTTTTCAATTAGATACTTTTAGAAAAGTTGTAGACCACTTTGGAAGATTGGACATTTTGGTCAATAACGCTGGAGTAAATAATGAGAAAAACTGGGAAAAAACTCTGCAAATTAATTTGGTAAGCTATTTAGTCATGTTTATTGGCTAAAATCATTTAATAACATGATACTTATAAAGAAAGTAAAATATTATAAAATATTAATCTAAACAAAGCAATGATCTACATTCAACAAAATTATAATCTAAATTATAGAAAAAGGGAAATTATAAAAAGCTAAAAAGGCATGCATTTCCTTTTATAAATAGTATGATATTTTAATGTTAATTATGAAAATGAGCCTGTATTAAAATATTAAAAGGAAATATGAAGAAAATCATCAGTGATTGCTTAACTCAAGGTTCACACACTACAATCCACAGGCTAAGATGGCCTGCATCTGTTTTTTTTTTTTTCTTTTAATTAATTAATTTATTTGAAGGCAGAGTTAAGAGAGAGAGAGAAGTCTTCCAACTGCTGGTTCACTCCCCAGATGGCCAGAAAGGCAGGATCTGGACCTATCCAAAGCCAAGAAACAGGAGCTTCTTCCAGGTCTCCCACATGGGTGCATGGACCCAAGAATTTGGGCCATCTTCTATTGCTTTCCCAGGCCATACCAGAGAGCTGGATTGGTAGTGGAGCAGCCGAGAGTTGAACAGGCGCCCATATGGGATGCCAGTACTGCAGGCAGTGACTTTGCCCACTATACCACAGTGCCACCTCATTTTTTTAAATGTAATTTTTCATTGATTTAAAAAGTAGAGTGATAGAGAGATGGGGAAAGAGAGAGAGATGAATATGTACCATTTGTCGGTTCATTTCCCAGATGGCTGCAAGGTCTGGGGCTGGGCCTAGCCAAATCCAGGAGCAAAGAGCTTTATCTGGGTCTCCCATGTGAGTGCAGGGACCCAAGGATTTAGGCTATCTTCTGATGCTTTCCCAGGCACATTAGCAGGCAGCTGGATTCCAAGTGGAGCAGCTGGGATGGGAAAAGCCATCTGTTTTTATAGGACTTGCAAGCTAAAAGTGATTTTTACATTTTAAAATGGCTGAAAAGTCAAAATAAGAATCACAGGAAATATATGAGCATTTAAAATTTAAGTTTTATCATCTATAAAGTTTTATTGGAACACAACCATAATTGTTTGTTTATATATGGTCAACGGCTTTTTTCTTGTTACAATGGCAGAGTTCAAAGCTGTGACAGAACCTCAATGGCATACAGTGCTTAAAATATTCACCATCTGACCCTTAAAAAATAGTTTGCCAACCCCCACCTTAAGTTATTTATTTAAAAACATAAATCTTAATTAACTTCTAGGAATGTAATAGAAAACAAAGTTAAAGTGGTCATTGAAGTTTGTAGGGAGTAAGAGTTTTATACTGAAATTTGAAATTTGTGTATGTATAATTTCCACAATGTTTGGTGGTTATTTAGTTCTTACTTAAAGAAAGAAAAAAATTTTTGTCTTGTCCATTGCATCACAAACTTGATGCTTCTCTCCTTTTATGAACCTTCTTTATGTAAGATAATAGAGTTCAATAAAACTTATCTAAAACAAAATGTCTGATGAGTTGTCCTGGGATTGCTCTTAGCAAGGTCATTCTCATTAGTCTTGCAAAGTATAAAATATAATGTTTAAGTATGATGTGGCTACTGTGTGTGTATAAACGTACAGGGAGTGGCTTCTTCTTCATAATATGCTTCTAAAGGATTACAAACTCCATTAAAATAGGAATTGTGTTGTGTTTTTCTTTGTTCCTCTCTCAGTAATCAACACAATATCTTGATGATAATGCTTGTTCAGTAAATGTCTGGCTTAAATTGAAACTCACATGAGTAATTACCTCACTACACTAACTTGGTGGAGTAATGAAACTTAAACTACCTCACAAAAAGAGCTGAATCTGAGAGGCTTGATGAGGGTGCAAAGTTGCTTTCCAAACTTGACAGATTCCTAAAATTCCTTTAAGAGCAAAATGTACTATTTTACAGAATAAAAACTCTCCTGCAGTTCTCTTGAAAATGCAACTCCTGTATTCTTGGTTCATTAGTTCTGAAATATCTTTACAAACTATTTGCCAAGTTTTCCTCAAAATCTTTCTGGAATTCTAATTTAAGTATGAATATATGTTTGGAGCGATCTGATGGTTTTTTTCCTATGTTAAGACAATTTTATGATTTCCTTCTACTTTAGCATTTAATGTAGTAAAATAAATTGAAATATTTTCAGACTGTGAACCATAAATACATCTCTTGGCTAAAGTTTATTTTATTATGATACATAGCTTTTAAAACACCATTGAGTGTTATTAGTTAATATCTAAATATTAAACTTGTATCTCTGTGTTAATAAATTTTACCTTGTGATTTTCTTTTCTCATGATATCTCTGATATCTCTCTTTCTGTATAATTCAAGTCAGTAATACTTGACTTGCTTTTATAGTCTTGATCTGTTTCTACAAGAGCTTAGAGACCTCTTGTAGAAATTCTGTCAGCTTAGATTCTCTAAATAGTAAACCTATAGTGTTCTGTGTATACATTAAAAAGTATTGGTCTTTATTTTTTAAAGTTATAACCCAATGCGCTACCTATGATGCTGCCAATCTGTTCTATATTTCCAGGTATAAAATTAATATCCCATCATTTTCTTTTGATTCATATTTACATATGTATATGTTTTTCTATTATTTTGAAAATATACATGATCTTTTATGTTAAATCTGTCTCTTGCTGACAATATATTATGAGATGTATTTTTAAAATTACTGCTGGGAATATTTTCCTTTTTTGTATTTGTAAATTTAGGCCATTTATATTTATTTTTATTTCTCTATTTTTTATTATCATAGTTACATTTTTTTAAAAAAATTATTTTAAGTTCTTCCCTAAATCTACTTAATAGCTTTAAATTTTGTCTGATGAAATGAAAACTACTTTTTAATCTACAGTGGTTATTCCTGGTTTATTAAGACCCATTATAACCTTTGATTGCTTGATAAGATAAAAAATTTGGACAACCAAAGGAGAACTTCAGAAATTTTAAAGAATATGTTTTTATAAAATTATGCCACTTTCCAGAACCACATGAAGTGAAGAGAATTTTTATTAGTCAAGCCATACCAGTTCAAAAGCACAAATTGCAAGGCAATTTTCTCTACTGATACTTTTAATAGCTTTGTAATAGCCGCAAATATAATCATAGACAAGATTCCAATATTCAATGAACTCATAATGGACATGCTTACTGTGTCTTTTTTTTTTTGAGAAATAGTTGTCACAAATAGTGTGAAATGGCTAGAGTTAATTAAAAGATACATGAAAAGTAGTTAGGCAATTATCACAAATGTACAAGATTTGAATCCTCTGCCTCCATCTAGTTGGGAGGAAATGTTTGCTTTTATGTTGCCTAAGTGAATATGTACCTCCTCTAAGTTGAAACATATCTATATCTTCTAAAAATTGAAAATTCTAAAAGGTCAGAGAAATTTTATTGTGACCCCTATCCTTAAAACTAACTTTCCTGGATTTTGCCTTCCTGCATTAAATTTAACCAGTCTTCATTTTTCTTGGAGCACTGCTGAAATAGGCCACTTCTTAGTTTAACTTTGGGGATTGATAACCTTTGTTTGATTTTACATAGAGAAAATAAAACATAACCTTTGTGAACCATATGTGACTTAAAAATATCACTTCCCCTCCTATAATCATTGCAAGGGTAAATTAGAGTCTGACCAATCATTGTCCTTTCAACTTGATTATCTGTGTAAGTGTAATGCAAATATTTGTGTGTGGTTTATAAACTGATTTTATTTTTTAGACTTTGCCCTGGATATGATTTTCCTCTTTGGGTCTTATACAATTCCACATTTGTACTTTATATTTTTTTATGTTGCTGCCCATATTCAGAGTAACCACTTAAAGAACTTTACCCCTATCTCTCCCTTTTCTGAAATCTTGTAAACAACATTTCTGCCATTTTACAATATTATTAGGATTATTTTTATAGATATATCTTATGCTAGTCAACTGTAAGTTCTTCCAAGGAGAGTAAAACTATTGCTTTGTATCCTTACAGAGTACATATTCAATTAATATTTATTGGGTATACTGCTAATAAGTAATATTTTGCATATGCTCGGTTTTCATACCATGTTTATGTCACTCTTCTTTTTAAAAAATTAGTTCAAGAGACAAACAGAGAGAGACAGAGACAGACACAAAGAGAGTTCCCACATGTTGGTTCACTCCCCAAGTGTCCACAACAGCAGGGCTGGACTGGAGTCAGAACCATGAGTCAGAAACTCAATTCATGTCTCCCAGGTAGGTGGCAGGGACCCAAATACTTAAACCATCACCTACTGCCTTTCATGTGTATGTATTACCAGGAAACTGGAATCAGAGGCCAGAGCCTAGCATTTGGATATTGGGCACTCAGATGTGGGATGTGGGTGTCTTAACCAGCATTTTAACCACTAGGCCACACACCAACCACCAGGTGATTCTTTTATGCATCAGTGCTGCCAAACAGTATCGTCTGTCCTTCCACCTTTACTGCTTACCAAACATATTCCTACTTTATTCTTCATTTTGATCTCACCACTGTTGCCATTCAAGATACACTAAACCTCTTCTAGTCTTTTGTTTCCATTGGGTTTTTCTATGCTTTCTCCTTTGCCTAAGGCTAACAGTAGTGGTATTAATTACAGCTTCGTTATTTATAACTCATAAAGAATGTTCAGAAAAGAATGAGTCTTTGTAAAATAACCAAAGAACACTGGCAATTGGGCGGAGTTAGATTTGTCCTTGGATATTGATAAGGCAATTCTATACTGTACTTCTTTAATTTTTCCATGCTTTAATGAACCTAAATAGTTCATTCTCATTCAAGTGGGATTTATAATACAATTTTGACATATAACTAGCATATATGAAATCCCTTAGTATATTCAAATTTTTTTATTTATAGGAAGAATTTTTTATTTAGTGGATCATTAAGCTTGTGATTATAAAGTAAATTGAAAGTGAGTCATCTCAAAAATTAAAAGAAAAAAGGAGAAGGAGGGAGGAGGTGGGTAGTATCATTATTTTCTTTTTTTGAGGGAAAATTAATATTTTATTTTTGCCAAAAAATATTATAGAAAACTTTTTTTTCTATTCATGAGTTCATGTTAAATTCTGTTTAGAAAGCTTTATCCAGCACCAGTCATCTTCAGTTCTTCACCTGCAAGCCTATCAATGGCATAACCACATCCAAAGAATATAAGAGGACAAAGAAATCACATCTGACGTTTTAGCTGAGACCACCATTGTTCAGGCAGAGCCATTCCTCTGCAGTATGACTTTCCTCTTGGTTCTGTTGTTTCACCTGACCATTAAGGATTTTTAGGTCTAGATTGTATGCACTTGAGAACCTTGTGCAAATAGTTGTATAGAAATTTGACTGAAGATACATGGCCATCAACTGAGCACATGTTATATAGAAGGTACAAGCTTGCAAAGCTTGCAAAGCTTGCAAATCCTCATTTCTACTGGTGCAGCAGCTTTTATTTAATAAATATAAGTTCCATAGATACAGCTTTGGGAATACAGTGGTTCTTCCCCCAATATCCACCTTCCCACCTCTACTCCCACCCCACCTCCTACTCCCTCTCCCATCCCATTCTTCATTAAGATTCATTTTTAATTATCTTTATATACAGAAGACCAACTCCATACTAAGTGAAAATTTCAACAGTTTGCACCCACACAGACACACAAAGTACAAAGTCAAATAAATTTTTAAAATAGAAAACATTAGTTGACTCAAGATTTGTGCTGGAAAAGATATTTATTTTGAACCATTAAGAACCAGAGTTCAGTCCTGCATCTGTGTATGATAGGAAGACCTGACGATGATAAGAAGAAAGTTAAAAAGTAGATCACTACCAATTGTGCATTTACCTTAATTACTAGGGAATTTTTTTCTAGTATAGGGGAATATGTGAAAGCATTTTTTAAGTTACCGAATGGTTTAATTCATGAAACAAAACAAGATTTGGAGTACAATAATATTTTCAGTATAATTTTCAGTTGTCTCTTTATAACCAAAAGGATTAAGTGTGTTAATTAGATTATTTTGTCCATAATTCTCTATGTGAAATTAGATATAAGATCTTCTTGTCTTTGAAAGTCCAATACAAAAATTTAACTTCTTTCACAAAATGAGTTAAAATAATTGTAATGATTCCAGTTGTTTTGTGATTGTATCTAGAAACATCTGTAATTTTCAATTTTTCCTGGGTAATTGATATCATAATGAGTCAATCTATAATATATGTAGAAACTAAGTGACCAAAAATTACATTATAAACTGGAAGCATTTCATTCTATGGTTATCTAACAGTTCATCTAACATATATATGTGATCTGGAATAAGGATGAAATTACTGCAGTAAATCACAAATAATGAAAAATATCATTTATACATAGCCAAAGCATACTATGAACAGTTTGAAATATTATTGAGCTTATAACCAAAAGCCTAGAAATATATTTTAATTTTTAAAACAAATAAAAATAAAGCTTAAAGATTATCACATTTTCTATGTGACTACATATCATAGATTCTGGAACCACAAAAGCAAGTGTCAGCAAAGATGGCTATAAATGCCTGAGAATGAAAGCAAAGCACCAATACCTATAAACAACACTTCTGTTCAGGCATGCTGAAGACAGGGGCAGAAACTAACAGAATCTAACTGACTTCAGCAATTTTAGCCATGTACATTTTTCCCTCTTATATAAACAGTTAATGGT
Organism: Lepus europaeus; assembly: GCF_033115175.1. Classification (NCBI taxonomy): domain Eukaryota; kingdom Metazoa; phylum Chordata; class Mammalia; order Lagomorpha; family Leporidae; genus Lepus; species Lepus europaeus. The sequence goes on from NC_084842.1 coordinate 35,686,910, forward strand.
TTTTTTTTTCCTTTATAAAGAGAATCCTGGAGATGTTATTCATTCTCCCAAAGCCTATTTAACATCAAACTGACAGATAGCTTAAGGGAATAGAATATTCAATTTACTTTTCTATTCTGTAATCACTATTAAGTAGGGGAGGCATCTCCAAAAGCTTATTCAATAAAAAGAAAGAAAAAGAAAGAAAGAAAGAAAGAAAGAAAGAAAGAAAGAAAGAAAGAAAGAAAGAAAGAAAGAAATCCCTAAAGGGCTTTTTAAAATAAAATGATTAATACCGATAGAGACCTTCAGTTTTAGATTCATAACATACTATATCATTTTCTTTGCTGTATTTAAAGTATGAAAGATGTAGGAATTAAGGTATCTCTTTTTAAAGGTATGAGCCGGAAGACAGAAGAGTTCTTCAATTTAAATGGAAATAAAAGGGTTCAGAGGTAAGTTTCATTTCATAGGTTGTTGATGGTAGTAGTGAATACTCAAATGACAGAAAAAAATTAAAAACAGAGCAAGTACCTGCATGGAGGTAGGTAGAAAAACAGTTAACTATCTAAAGGATAAAATTCAATGACAAACATAGTACAGGCCCTAAGGCCAAGAACAGAAAATCTCCACTCAAGCAAGATTTAAAAACCTATGATTTCACCAAAGGGTTCAGAACTGCTTAACAATACAGATTATGATATCATTAGAGCCTAGTGTCTTTTCATCTCTCCCGACTGCCATCCTTTCACTGGTTTCATCTTCAAGATAGTAGCAATATTATTGTTCATTCCAGTCACGCAACCCATACAAGGCAATGGATAGGGAGTAATGTAACTCTTTTATCCTGGTGTTCTTAAGAACAACAACAAAAAATTATCAGCAACATCCTATCCCCTATACTCAAACCCCAGCTGACTGCCCCTCAGGTCACTCTGGCCGGAACATGCTGGCTCCTAATCATCCCCTGTCAAGGAGAATGGGATTTCTTAATTTCATTTTTGTGACCGAATTAAATTAACCATTATGTACACTAAGGCTGGGAAGATCACCTTCCTCTGTATTACATGGAGAAAAGGAGACACAAAAGCAAAATAGGACTTTTATTAGAAAAAATAGAGGAGAAAATGCAAACTATGTAGAAAATCAAAGGCATCGACTAATCTATGTTCTAACATACACAAAAAAATTAAACCAAGTAGATTAATGTAAAAGCCTTGGACATGCTGCAAAGAAGGAGGAATAAATGTGTACTCATTATTCAGAAGAGAAAATATGTATAGAAGCCTGGAAGATGTTAAGAACTGAGTTAAAGGATAGCATTGTGGTATAATGGTTTAAGTTGCCACCAATGGTCCCAGCTGCTCCACTTCCCATCTAACTTCCTGCTTATGTGACTGGGAAGAGAGCAGAAGATGGCCCACGTGGTTGGGTCCCTGCAACTCATGTGGGAGATCTGGATAAAGCTCCTAACTTTGGCATGGCCCAGTCCTGGCCTTTGTGGCCATTTGGAGAGTGAATCAGATAATGGAAGACTTTTCTTTCTCTCCCTCTATGTCTCTGTCTCTGTCTCTGTCTCTCTCTCTCTCTCTCTCTCTCTCTCTGTAACTCTGCCTTTCAAATTAATAAATAAAGTCTTTAAGAAAAAAAGAAAAGTTGTGTGAAAGTGATAGAACGCTACTGGAGCATAATCTTTATCAAAAAGTCTCAGGTGACTAAGTCAAATTTTGCAGACATATATTAAGTTCCACAGCTATTGAGCAAACAAAAGAAAATCTAGGGCTAATGATGACAACCCTAAGGAAAAAAAAAAGGAAAATCTTTCAAACCCTTTCACTGATAATACTTCAGAAATCTCCATAGGAAACTAAGAAAGCAATACAAATTTTGGTGGATAAATATGCAATAAAAATAATGGTTGTTTCTTTTTCCATTTGTGCCTCTGGATTAGGTTTCTGTTATCAGTGGAACTTACCTTGGTTTGGATTACATGAGTAAGCAAAATGGAGGAGAAGGCGGCATCATTATCAATATGTCATCAATGGCGGGTAAGGACAAGTATTGAGTTAGTTGTAAAAGTTTCTTACTGTAATTTGGATCATAAAAGTAAATCTTTTAAGTATATTTATTATCAAATGAAGCTTGAAATTGAAGCTATGTTTTTTTATGGTTCTCTGGAATTTTCTACTGCATAACATCTAAACCTTGAACCATATGTTTATTTCTGTTATCTTAAATTTTGCTTTTTAAGTTACCTCACTAAAGCACTATTTTTTAAAATTATATTTATATATATACACACATATATATTTTTCCAAAAGTAACTGTTTTTCAAAGGTAATTGTGGCACTTCTAAGCACTTAAAAGCACCTTTGACAAAGTAAAATCACTAAAGCAGAATTAAGGTATCCCTGTTCCCATGTGATTTTAATAAACGTTTATAATTTTTTAAAAAGTCATATGTAGGAGCTGGGATATGTTAAAGTGCTATAACCTATAGACTCAAACATGTCATGGCTAATAAGCTTATTGCTCATCCATATTTCTTTCAAGACAATATTCTTGTCTCATGTTCTTCTTTTATATATCAGTTAGAAAAATCTAGCTTATAGAAGGTATTCATCTTCAACATAGGGTCTCCAAATGGTGGACTATTTTCTCTGTAGATAAAAGAGAAAAAGGACATGGAGGAGGCATAGACAGCAGCTCTCATTAAACCTCCAACCTAATAAGAGCAAGTGTTACTTCTGCTCTTATTGCCATAAAGAATTTGATCACGTAGTTCACCTAACTGCAAAAAAGTCTGCAAAATGTAGTCTTAGTCTCACTGTGCTCCTAAGAGAAGAATGGAGTTAGTGGACAGCTGAATATCTTAGTTAAACTATGCAATCCAAAACCACGTTATCCAGAACAATCAATTTATTAACAACTAGTATGAGATGAAAGTATGTTAGTGAAAACCCAGGGTGGGAAGAGAGGTAAGAGAGACCAGATTTGCCAACGGCAACAAGGAAGCAGTATCAGTACAGTAGGTATGGAGGCTGGCATGAAAGAAAAACAGTAAAAATGGAGAGGGTAACAAATCAACCAGATTGGACAAAGAGAAACTACTTATGGATCTTAAATGAAGTCACCTTCCACCTTGGAAGGAAATAAGAGGAAGCAGCAGTTTGGAATGCTACCATATTCATTAAATTGTAACCTTGCCAGAAAAGGTAATTTAAAACCCAAATAGTCATGTCATTAAATTTATATGAATTCATTGCATTATCTGCATTATAAAGACACACACATGACCCCAAATATCATATCTGAGATACGTAAGAAGAGGATTAATAATTAGGAGTGGGTAGTGTGACAAAGCATGTTCTTAGTGAAGAAAGCAAAAAGGACATCTAATCTTTTTCACTGTAAGCTTTGGCTTGTGAGCCAGGTAAGCTTCCCAAATGTTTTCAAAACTTCACAATTTGTACTAAATGAGACAAATACTGAAGATTTCAATGAAGGTTTAGTAATGTAACCTTGAGATCAAAGCAATGCCCAGGAGGCCTGAAGAGACTAGCAGATTGCACTAGTCCATTCAAGTCATAGCATTTATTTCTTCTACTTTCCTGTTGGTCTGAGATGATTACAGATGGAAAGACAGATTAATAGCCAACTCACAGATAGAAAAGACAGATAGTCTAGTGTTTAAGAATTAAGAAACTTCAGTCCAATTGTCTGTGTATGAATTCCAAGTCTACTGCTTACCTGCTGTCTTCATCATTTTCTCAGAAATGACATCACCGATTTTATGCTCTTGAATCTGAGCACTTAGAAAGAAGTGGGAGGACCAAAAACGCCTTTGAGGAGTTACCAAAGTATTGCTAATACTTGCTTATTCCATATTTTCTAAACCTTCCTTACTCAGATGTTTTCCCCTTACTGGGGATTATCTTGAAGAATAGCTCTGGGTAATATTCAACGCAACGAGGCTCTAGCCTCATCATCTCGTTCACAGATTCAGTAGTCTTTTTCCTGTCATAGTTAAAGCTTAAGTTGAAACACTGGTTTGGGCAGAGAAGTTAATGAGTAATGACCACTGACGCAGATAGAGTTTCAAATGTAATTAATAGATTTAACAAACAAGAGTAGTTAAAGTGGAGAGTGATTCCTCAGCGTATTGAGGGATGGGTGTGCTCCAACCCGGAGCTCCAGAGCTTGTTTTGATCATTTAACCACATGGACTCTTCTATATGAGTTTTTGTTTATGAATGCAATATACAAGCATGCACTCATTTTGTCACCTCCAGCCTAACTATTAAAAAAAGTTGGAAGGAACAACAATGCTGAGCAAATTATGGTTTAATGCAGATATTTATGCAGTTGGCCTCTCATAAGTCATTCCTCAAAGGTCAAATATGCTTCTTTCATCTTCAGTTGCTTCAAACAGTGGAAAAGAAAAAGTAATTGTCACAGGAAAAGGAGTCTACCTACCAACCCTTCTTCTACCTACCTATATACTTAGCTCCTTGGATTTTGATGTCAATGAGGGACACTCTCTGTGCCTCAGAAACAAGCCCCACAGTGACACTTTTTTATGTTGTAGGTCTTACTTACTCAGAATTTAAAATAAATAAAATATTTGAAAATCAAATAATTGTTCAGCCATGTCATAAATCAGAGTTCAATGACATATCCATTTGTGCTGTAAGTTTTATCTAAAATAATGACTAATTTATAAGTTGTATTAAGGTGAAAGTGCTAAAATTACCACTTCAAATAATAAATTCAACTGAAGTAAATATTTGTTGAGGATTTTCAGAAAGAAAATGGAAATAAAAAGTAAATAGGCTAAGTTTCTACCCTATGATCTATAGATCCATATCTACAATTATTGTGAAACAAACTATTTATTTATTTATTTGACAGGCAGAGTGGACAGTGAGAGAGAGAGAGACAGAAAGAAAGGTCTTCCTTTTGCCGTTGGTTCACCCTCCAATGGCCGCCGTGGCCGATGCACTGGGGCTGGCGCACCGCTCTGATCCGAAGGCAGGAGCCAGGTGCTTCTCCTGGTTTCCCATGGAGTGCAGGGCCCAAGGACTTGGCCATCCTCCACAGCACTCCCGTGTCACAGCAGAGAGCTGGCCTGGAAGAGGAGCAACCAGGACAGAATCCTGCACCCCGACCAGGACTAGAACCCGGTGTGCTGGCACCGCAGGCAGAGGATTAGCCTATTGAGCTGCGGCGCCGGCCACAAACTATTTAAATAAGCCATAATATTTAAGTTGCCAGGTCTTTGGGATTCCAACAGTCTGAAGAATAATAGTTGTACAGGAATGCCATAACAGACCAGAAATTTCAGGTTAGATAAAACACTGACCTTTGTCCTTTAACTCTAGGCCAAGAATAAGAAAATTACATTGGTACCACCATCTACAACGTCTCTTGATATAAGAAAATGGGCCTTACACATATTTAGCAACTGCCAATTCCAGACATTGTGATACACTATTGCCTATACGATATCACTTTAACTATTAACAATCCCTTCAATAAGAATGTTTAATTACCTCCAATTTATAGTTGAACAACTAATTTCAAAATGGCCTCATAACCTTAAAAATGCAGTGATAATTAGTAGTGGTTACATCGCTGTATTTCAATGTATGTCATAGAATGAGTGAACTGTTATCTCTTTTTGTTGAGCCTTAATTGCCAAGATGCCAATGGTCACTCCTGAACCCCACTCCTGCTTAGTCCTGGTAAAGTTGTCCCTGCCAGTCCATGGAGACTGGCATCCATTTTTCTGTCATTGGCCTAAACTAATTAAGAAGACACAAATTAAAAGGAATCAGTAGAAAAGATTAAATATTTGTTAATGAGCTCTTTGTGGAATGGATAAAATATTTAGGGTTTAATAGTATGTGGAAGACAGGAATATTAGGAAATTAATAGCCTTGTAGAAGATATCAACATGATTGAAGTGGGTCCTGATTCTGTTCCCAAACATTGCTGATCCATTCCTTGACTCCATTCATTGTAAGAAGCTAGCTTCTTATGCATGGGGATATTCTTTGATTGATTAAGACTCCATTTCAGTTTCCTCTGACTACAGTACAAGCAATGACTGAATTTTAGGAAGGAGGACTTTGGTGGAACATTAGGATCAACTTTCTGAGAATGAATCACTGGAATTTGCAATTTGATTTATCTTTCCATAAATATTTTTATTGTGGAAGATATAGAGGCTATGAAACTTTATGTCACTTTTTAATGTGATGTCACTCTAAAATTTAACCTATGGGCTGGTGCCGTGGCATAGTAGATTATGCCTCTGCCTGTGATGCTGGCATCATATATGGGCACCAGTTCAAGTCCTGGCTACTCCACTTCCAATCCTCTGCTCTGTTAATGTACCTGGGAAAGCAGCAGAGGATGGCCCAAGTCCTTGGGCCCATGTAACCATCTGGGAGACCTGGAAGAAGCTCCTGGCTTCTTGGCTTCGGATCAGCTCAGCTCTGACCTTTGTGGCCATTTGGAGAGTGAACCAGAGGATAGAAGACCTCTCTCTCCGTCTCTCCCTCTCCCTCTCTCTCTCTCTAAACTCTGTCTCTCAAATAAATAAATAAATCTTTAAAAAAGAACTTAACCTAATGGCAAATATGAGAATGAGTGGAGGAAGAAGCATCAAAGATGTCTCATTGTGTAGAATATAATACAATGAGGAAGTCCATGTTACTTTGGTCAGCTTTATGCATGCACTTAAATAAATAGATCCGCACTAGTTCTTTCTTCTTTCTCATGTTAGAGAAGTAGTGGTTGAAAGCAGATAGATGGGTAGGCAGTTTATTTTCTGATGGTAGAAAAACTATGAGAGATTTAGATATTTGCTTGCTAACAAAACTGCTGAGCTACAAGGATTGGTATCCTTAAATTCACATTCTGTTTCCTTACGTTGAATCATTTTTCTTATTTCAACTATTCTACTTAGTTTCCATCCACTTAGAAGGAAATGCATTTAAAGATCCAGTACAGCTGCCCTTTCTTCATGAAGAGATTTGAGATTTTGCACAAAATATTTTGGAATTTTTTACTGCCTGTAAAATATGAGATTGACTTGATTCGTAACAAATATTGGTAGAAAGACTATTAAGTATCGATAAATTAATGTGGACATTGAATTTAAATTTCATTTTTCTAAATGACTTTTTATTTGTTCTATAAAGGTATATGAAATTTTCAGTTATTTTTAATGCTGTACAAGTATAGATATTAATATATAGATATAAACATAGATAGTTATCAATCTCATATTATGCAGAGTAAATTTTTTTTGTTTGTGGGTAGAATTTTTCCCCCTACTGATATTTTTGTAAACTTACAGTTACAACAAACATAAATCTGATACTTTGGGAAAGAATCTTTTTTCAATTCTATAAGTATACTTGAACGATGGGAGGCTCACTATATATATATTTTATATATATATTATATATATATTTTAAAAAAACATATTTATTGTGCAACGAGTTCTATAGTCATTTAGCTATTAAAGCTCCCTGAGAAGTGGTAATCGAGTGGCCTATTTAACCTGTTGATTTCCACTGCTGCACCATGAGTCATCCTATTAATTTTATACATTTCAATTGAATACATTTAAAATAGGACTTCATTGTGCTTTGCACTTAAAAGGTTATAAACACATACTTGTAACATGAATGTACTTCTTTTTAAACTGATTTTTTTTCTGTTTTTGAAGATTTATTTTACTCACTTTGAAAGTCAAAGTTACAGAGAGGGAGAAGAGTGACAGAGAGGTCTTATAGCCTCTGGTTTACTCCCCCAAATGGTGGCAACAGCCAGGGCTGGGCCAGGCTGAAGCAAGGAGTCAAGAGCTTCTTCTGGGTCTCTAACATGGGTGCAGGGACCTCAGGATTTGGGCCATCTTCCATTGTTTTCCTAGGAACATTAACAGGGAGCTGGATCGGAAGTGGAACAGCTGGAACTCAAACCAGAACCCATATGGGATGCTGGCTCTGCAGATGGCAGTGTAACCCTCTATGCCACAGCACTGGCCCAGTATGAATTTAGTCCTCTAAATCCTTTTGAATTAGGATTAGCTGCTGTCTAATTTTCAAAGTTTCAGAAATGAAACTTGCTATTCTCTTGATAAAAGGATTTTTTAAATGGTAAAATAGTGTAAGAAATGATGTTTTGATGAAATAGTGGTCTGCCCATTTGTTATGTGCTTTGATTTACTATATTTAAAACAAATTTTTACTCTACTTTGCACTTATTGGTACTGAACATGTATTTCTGAAAAGAATTACATCTTAACAAAATTTTTGAATTAGCCCTAATGCAAAAGAAAAAATTAGAAAACACAACAATAAATACTCCAAATATCCCTCTCAAGAGGTCAAGGCAGAGTAAAAGATCATGGCTGGGTATTTGAAGTTTTAATTTGAGAATAATGTGTGTAGGGGGTATGTGTGTGTGTGTGTGTGTCAAAGAGAAAATTTGAGAGGATGAAGTTTCATCCCTATGAGTGAATAAAATCACTTGGGAAGAGAATGTCTACAAAAAATGGAGGCAGGAACAACTTTTCAAGCATGTTGTGGGTCTGGGAAAGGAGGGAGAGCCAGCAAAGCACATGAAGAAGGAGCTGCCAGTGAGTGTGAGGCCAAGAGAGACCGGAATAAAGAGGAGGTGTTTCAAGGCGAGCATAGTGTGAGTTGCTACTAAGAAAGAGATCAAGCAAGGTAAAGACAGAGATTAAGCCTTAGCAAGATGTTGCTGCTTGGCACCACCCAAAAGCTCTCTTTGGAGTGGTCAACAGTGGTCCTGATTAGAGTGTGTGGAATAAGGGAAAGCTAAGGAAAGTGGGGATCATGAATATGCAAACTCCTTTGAGGATATTTTTTGGTGAGCAAAATGACAGACAGAAATATATGAGGTCAAAGGGGTATTATTTTCAGATGAGGGTAGTGAGACATGTTTCATATCTCTGAGAGTGGGTCTCATTTGATTCTGTCCTGGACACCAGTAACTACTTTAAGCTTCTTAAACTTCCTTAATTTCAGTGGTACAACACTTAGCTCGTTTATTGCCACTTCTGATAGTTCCTTCTTTTTGACCCTTCTTTTTGATCCAGATGACTGTCATGTGTATGTGTATAGGTTGGAAACTCTAGGAACCTTAGGGAGCACAATATAAATCAACTATCACACTTGTGGTATCCCAAGTGTCATATCATGTACACTCATCCCAATTCTATATGCTGACCTGGATCACCAGGCTCAGAACACAATTTTTATTTGAAAGACAAAAAACTAACATATGTTGGTGTTGTAAGTCTAAAGTGATAGTAAACCAATTCTGAAGCTAAATCACAATAGCAGTAATATATTTAAAAAAGAAAAATTGATCTTGAGACCCAATAGTAAATGTTTGATTGCTTAAAAAAAAACTTTGCCTTCAAAAAAAAGTCTTTGCCAAAAGAAAAAAAAAAAAAACTTGAAAGCTTTTCTTCCTCCTTTTAGCCTCCATTTTCAATTCAGCAATTGGAAGCACAGATAGTATTTTCTATATTGACAGTCAACTGGCAAGTTGGAGACAAAGCACTGCAAATCACTAAAGTACCTCATCTTCTCAAAACATAACAGACACAATAGAGGCAGGCATTTGGTACACTAGTAATATGCTGATTGAGATGCCTACGTTCCACATTGGAATTCTGACTCCAGCTTCTGGCTAACTAAGACTCTGGGAAGCAGCAGGTGATGGCTCAAGAAGTTGGATCCTTGCTACCCACCTTGGAGACCCAGATTGAATTCCTGGCTCCTGGCTTTGGCATGGCTAAGCTCTTATTCTTGTAAGCATTGGGGGAATTAACCAGCATATAGAAGAAGGATTTCTCATTGCTCTTTCTCTCTCCTTGCTTCCTTTCCTCTTTCCCTATCCATCTTTCAAATAAATAAAAAATAAATATTTTTTTAATTCCACAAGTGTTAGGGAGATCAAAGGAAAACTCTCTAATTAAATTAACTACAACTGGACTAAATACAATGAAAAATAGAATTCTGGGGCCAGTGCTGTGGCATAGCCAGTAAAGCCACCACCTACAGAGCCGGCATCCCATATGGGTGCCAATTCGAGTCCCAGCTTCTCCACTTCTGATCCTGCTCCCTGCTACGGCCTGGAAAAGCAGTGGAGGATGGCCCAAGTCCTTGGGCCCCTGAACCTGCTTGAGAGACCTGGGGAAGTTCCTGGCTCCTGGCTTTGGATTGGCGCAGCTCCGGCCGTTGCGGCCATCTGGGAAGTGAACCAGCAAATGGAAGACCTCTCTCTCTCTCTCTCTCTCTCTCTCTCTCTCTCTCTCTGCCCCTGCCTCTCTGTAACTCTAGCTTTAAAATAGAATAAACAAATATTTTAAAAAATAGAATTCTCAGCAGGGGGCCGCGGCTCAATAGGCTAATCCTCCCGCTGCGGCGCCGGCACCCCGGATTCTAGTCCCGGTCAGGGCACCAGATTCTGTCCCTGTTGCTCCTCTTCCAGTCCAGCTCTCTGCTGTGGCTCGGGAGTGCAGTGGAAGATGACCCAAGTCCTTGGGCCCTGCACCTGCATGGGCGACCAGGAGGAAGCACCTGGCTCCTAGCTTCGGATCAGCGTGGTGCGCCGGCCTGCCGCAGCACGCTAGCCGCAGCGGCCACTGTGGGGTGAACCAACGGAAAAGGAAGACCTTCCTCTCTGTCTCTCTCTCTCTCACTGTCCACTCTGCCTGTCAAAAAAATAAATAAATAAAAATAGAATTCTCTATTTTCTCTAAGAAGGTAAAGAGAATTCTATTTTTTTATTTTTATCTTTTGACACCTTCTTATTTTTTCAAGATTTATATTTCTTTATTTGAAGGGCAGAGAGAGATCTTCCATCTGCTGTTTCACTCTCCAAATGGCTACAATAGCTAGGGCTGAGCCAAGTTTAAACCAGGAGCCTGTAACTCCATCCAGGTCTCCCCCATGTGTGACAGGAGCTCAAGCACTAGTGTCATCTTCCGCTGCTTTCACAGGAGCATTATCAGGGAGCTGGATTGGAAGTGGATTAGCCAGGATTCAAACTGGAGCCTATATTGGATGCTGGCATCATAGGCAGCAGTTTAACCTGCTACAGTACAATGCTGGCCCCCATTTACCTTTTTAATACTGTCAAACATAACCCAAATCAAAAAACATTTATAAACTAGTGAATAAGCAGTATGTGCAATTAATGGTATATCCTTACAGTGGTATAATCTTACTATTTAGCCAAAAAACTGAACAATTCATACATACTACAACATGTATGAATCTCAAAATAATTATGCTGAAAGAACCACAGAAAACATGATTGCAGAATTCTACAAAATGCAAACTATAGAAGCACAAAGCAGATCTGTAGTTGCCTGGTGAGAAGGAGATATGAAGAAGAGATTACCAAAGGGTGCAAGGAAGCTGTTAGGATGAGGGGTATACTCATTGTCTTGATTGTAGTCATGGTCTCATTGGTGCATACGTATGTCAAAACTTGGCAAATTGTACATTTTACATATACAGTTTTAAATGCACGTCAATTATATCTCCATAAAATAAAACCACAAAAAGGGCAAAGAAATAACAAAAAAAGAAAGCTAGGTTTCCAAATGTCTAAAACTGATTTACATAGCCTTAGTCTAACATTAGAAAGCAAAAGCAATATAAGAGTAAGCATTTTGCAGGATAACAAACATTTTGCAGGATAACAATAAAAATGTCATTAGCTTGTTATGAGATTCATAAAACCAAGGTCCATTTTAAAAATGCAAGTAGGATCTTTCACATGCTGGTCTGCTTTTATAATTCTACCTTTAAAGGAAATATCTATTTTGTGCTACTTATGCTTATACCTGAACACACAAAACTGTATTTGATTTTTTTCACTTTTGTGACATCTTGAGCTATCTCAAATTCAGAAGTTCATCATCTCTGCATATGCAGCAAAATTCAATTCCAAATTCATTTTTGACAACATTCCTGAACAATATCTTGTGATTTTTGTGTGTGGATGTGTCAACTAACTTATTGCTGATTAAAGTTCACATTGCATTTTCTGCAGCAGTGAACATCATCCTACAACCAATGCCTTTGTCTCATTAAACACTAAAAGAATGGGTAAGACAAGGACTAACTTAAAAGAACAAGAAGCAGTAATGTCTGGCTACACCTATTTATTTTCACAAACTCCTAGCATACCTATGTACCCTGGGGAGACATTATAAATTCTTGTTGACTACCACTGATAAACTTAATTAACTTACACATTTTACTTAACCCAGAACAACAAGAGAACCAACATGTGATATACTTTGAGATCACTAGTTAGACATGCTACCTGTGATCTACCATCCTCAGGGATTTAAACTGCTCTTGAGCAAACATACTTTATAAATTGAGACCTGGCAGCCACCAAGGGAGTGGTTAAGGTCTGCATTTATTGCTGAACTTTGGCACAACACTCTCGACTGAGTGGTGGTGTTCTGGGAATAGTTAGCTGGGTGGAGATAAACATGCTTCAGCAGAATAATTTAGTATTATTAGCATGACATTTGATATTAATAACATTATAATAATCTGGGATCATTGTTTCTTGATTCAGAAATCACAGATTTTAAAAGTAGTATTATGGGGCTGGCGCTATGGCACAGCTAGTTAATGCCCTGGTCTGAAGCACTGGCATCCTATATGGATGCCAGTTCGAGACCCGGCTGCTCCACTTCCCATCCAGCTCCCTGCTATGGCCTGGGAAGGCAGTGGAAGGTGGCCGAAGTCCTTGGGCCCCTGCACCCACGTAGGAGACCCAGAGGAAGCTCCTGGCTCCTGGCTTTGGATCTGCACAGCTCTAGCCATTGCCGCCAATTGGGGAGTGAACCATCGAATGGAAGACATCTCTGTCTGTTGGTCTCTCTCTCTCTCTCTCTCGCTCTCTCGCTCTCTCTGCCTTCCCTCTATCCGTGTAACTCTTTCAAATAAATCTTTAAAAAATTTAGTAGCATTATTACAAATGAATCTAAGAAATTAACTAAAAACTGAAATACATAAATATCTAGTCAAATGACATATTAAGAAAAATAAGCTTGATCATAATAGTTTGGTAAAATAAGTTATATTTACTTATTTGTTTCCTTTAGGAAAATGAGTAAGCTGATAATTAGGGGAGAAATACGGTATATGAAGGGTCTTCCAAAAAGTTCATGGAAAATGTTTTATTATGAAAAAAAATATGCATTTCAAAATTTTTGCACCAGGATAGCTAATATTTTAATTCCACTTTACAAAAATTTTGAAATACCATCATCTAATCTATAATACTGCTTTTTTCTCCAGACCATGAGTTTAATTAGTTACTATGGTTTGTATGTAGAAAATTTTAAAATTCTATAATCAATTGAATTCTATTGAAAGGAAATAAAAAATGATCAATAATTTTTATTTCCATATTATCATCCTAAATTAGAGGGCAAGAATGTCTAGATATCTACTACAAATAAAAATTGAAATAAATTATGTTCTTAAACTCTTAGAGGCATCATTTGAGACAAATTGCTGACAGGGAACTGCATACTAATTTAATAACAGAAGCTAATAGTATCCAAATCCCTTTTAGTCAATTCTTATAGTCATTTAAAAGTCTTAAAAATGTAAAATATATACCTTTTAAAATCCAGGCTTAAAAACTAAAAATTAGATGATAATTTACTGACATTGAAGATGATTCTCCGTGTGTTTTAGATAGTGTTGACTTCCCTGACTTTCCAGAAAGCTAGGGAGGCAGAAAAACTTTTACATCTCACTTGGCTGTATCTCTAGATGTAACTTACCTACTGTAAATTCTGTAAAGTCTAAACTAGCCAAGGCAACTGAGTTTTACAAAGCTGTCTTTTCCAAATTAATTTTAAACTGAAACAGCTATAAAAATGTTTAATTGATAGCCATTATTGGGTAGAGTCTACTTACTTTTAAATCAAATTTTTACATTTTTTATTTGTTTCAGGACTCATGCCTGTTGCACAACAACCTGTTTATTGTGCTTCAAAGCATGGAATAATTGGATTCACACGCTCAGCTGCGGTGAGAATATAATCATTATATCTATTTCGCTTTGTGTACACACAGGAAACATGGATCTTATAAAGTAGAGATTAATAATTTAAGAATGCAGTATATCTAAAAAGGTAGAAAAATAATATATTTCAATTTTTATTATGAAAATCACTTTTAGATAACAGAAAGAAGCAATTAAAGAATATACTATTTTTAAATGAAATAATTCTAAACCCAGATGTGTTGTTGAAAAATATTCTAAAGATAAATGATGACACCCTTTTTTTAAAATGACTCCAAATTTAAACATTACCTTCAGGCTTCCTTAAGCAGAACATGCAGTAGGCTCCAGACATTACTTTCACTGGAAAGACAATGAAAGTGAGTGCACAGGAGGCTGAAAGGAGCGGTGGGGTCAGGGATTTACTTGGTAGAGCAAAGGCAACGTCTCCATGGAGACCTAGGGTGAAAGGGATACAGAGCTTAGAACAATATTTTAGATCTACCTGACTACAGGGCCCTGATAGCATGAGGTGAGAAAGCTTGCCTTTTCTAGTAACTGACAAAAGGCAGCTTGAATGGATCCTGGCAAGCAAATGCAAGGAGGATGAAGTATGACCGGATGTATAAATAGAAGTCAGACCAAAAATGACTTATGAACCATGAACCATGATTGTGAGCTAAGATCTTTTCCAAGTGCAGCTGTCCGTGGTCTTTTATGCGTAACATGATCATATTTCTTTTTTTAACTTTTATTAAAAAAAACAATAAATATAAATTTCCAAAGTACAACTTTCGGATTATAGCACTTTCCCCCCATAACCTCCCTCCCACCCGCAACCATCCCGTCTCCCACTCCCTCTCCCATCCCATTCACATCGATTCATTTTCAATTATCTTTATATACAGAAGATCAATTTAGTATATACTAAGTAAAGATTTCAACAGTTACATGATCGTATTTCTACTTCAGAAAACCATTCTGTCTGCTATTTGGGAAAGGTAATACAAAGCGAAGTGTAGACAAGCAAAGAACGGTTGTGAGAGCTCCAGTACCCCAGGTGAGACAAAGAGAGTAGCAAAACTGATGAAGAGAAAAACATTGACACAAGAAGTCTTAGGAGACAGAACAAACATAAATGTGAATGGTAATCATTCCATCAAAAAGACAATAAAATAATCCTTAGACTCTTAAATTTATTGGAAATTTTTATTAAATTGGAAAGATTTAACCTTTGACCCAACTTTTATGAATATATAAAGCTATTTTAAGCAAAGTAAATCATAAAGATTGGAAATGTTTTACTTAAAGCACAAGATAAGAAACTTCTAAAATCATCATTAATAGTCGTTATGTTTTAAGCAGCCACTTGTATACACATTATCATTAATGACTAACAAACCATTGTTCTTGGAAGAAATATAAAGCTAAGTTCCTGAGAGCCTCTGGTCACAACACTGATAAACCACTCAATCAATCACTTTCTGTGTATTTCTACTTAAAGATACTTTATTATCATATGACTATTGATCTCAAGGCTATCAGCACTTGTAATTCATGCCTGAGTAAAGCTAATCTAACATGCAGATTTTCACTAACACACCTCACAATCTTCATACACCTGTCACCACACAACTCTTTCCACTATGCTTGAAGATCATGTTAAACAGCAAAATCTGGGGGTGGCGCTGTGGCGCAGTGGGTTAAAGCCCTGGCCTGAAGCACCGGAATCCCATATGGGCGCCGGTTCTAATCCAGCTCTTCTAATCCTCTTCTAATCCAGCTCTCTGCTAAGGCCTGGGAAAACAGTGGGAGATGGCCCAAGTCCTTGGACCCCTGCACCCATGTGGGAGGCCCGGAAGGAGCTTCTGGCTCCTGGCTTTGGATCAGCACAGCTCCAGCCGATGCGGCCATCTGGGGAGTGAACCAGCAGATGGAAGACCCCTCTCTCTGTAACTCTGTCTTTCAAATAAATAAAATAAATCTCTTTTTAAAAAAACAGCAAAATCACAGAAAGCAGAAAAATGAGCAACCATGGCAAGGCATACCTCAGCAGCAACATGCACATCAGTGCCTCAGTTTCTCACTGCTCGCTTCATATCCACAAATACTCCGCAGGCATTGATTCTTCGCTTGAGGTCCAGATAAATTTTAGCAAGTAAGTGAATCCGCAAATATGGAATGTATACATAATGAAAAATTGTTTCACAAACAATTTAAGTAAAAATCTAGCAATTGAAAATTAAGCCAAAGAATGTAAGTCTGAAAATACTTTGTCTTCCTGATAGTGCAGATTTTTAAGATTATCTTTGAAGTCAACAAATATCCTAAAATCTTCCACTAGATGTGTGCTTTAAGCAAATATTCTCAGCTATACAAAAATAATCTTTCAATGAAAACAGGATATAAATTCTAAGCCTCTGTTACTTATCTTCAGGTTCCTCAAAGTTCAGTATCCAAGAGCAGCTTAGGTGTTTAAGTATTCCCAGAGTTATCCAGTATTAATAGTTTTTAAAATATTAAGTAGGCAAGACTTTCAGGAATAAAATTCACTACCATATGTATGTGCTCTTTTGTTTTTAGAAGATTTATTTTATTTGTTTCAAAGCCAGAGTGCCAGAGCGAGTGAGTGAGAGAGAGACAGAAAGAGAGAGGTCTTTCATTCGCTGGTTCACTCCCCAAATAGCCTTAATGACTGGGGTTTGGCCAGACCAAAGCCAGGAGCCAGGAACTTCATCCGGGTCTCCCATGTGGGTACAAGGGCCCAAGCACTTGAGCTGTTGTCCACTGCTATCCCAGACACATTAGCAGCGAGCTGGATTGGAAGTGGAGCAACTGAAAAATTTAAACTGTTGCCCAAATGGGATGCCGTTGCTGCACACGGAGGCTATCCTATGCCACAGCACAGGCCATGTGTTCTTTTACTGTCCTTCTGCTTACCAGTCATGTTACAAAGTTGGGAGGATACCTAACTAGTATTTTTTCACATCAGAGTCTTTTAAGTGGACTTAATTACCCCGCCCATTTACAAAACTGCTGAAACATGCAACATTCTGCTTCTGCTTGACAGATGGCTGCTAATCTCATGAACAGTGGTGTGAGGCTGAATGCCATTTGCCCAGCCTTTGTCAACACGCCCATCCTTGAATCCATTGAAAAAGAAGAAAACATGGGACAATATATAGAATATAAGGATCATATCAAGGATATGATGAAATACTATGGAATTTTGGAGTAAGTAGAACTTTCTCTTATCTGATAACAATAAAGAGGAAGAAATTACATTTGAGAAACTAATGCAGACTTTCAAGTTTTGATTATGTCTTCTCTGGAATAAAAATTTGGGAGGCTTCTGAATACAATGTGCTATATAATATGAATTTTACTTTGAAATGTGAAGTTTCATTAATACCTTCAGCCATAATCAAATTTTCTTTTTTAAATGGTGGTATTTAGTCACCTTAACTTAGTCATCATTGAAGGCAATGATGCTTATCTGTGTAAATTCTGAGCAATACTCAAGTATACCTTTGTGAAATTTTGTTTGGTCCCATAATTTCAACCACTTTCATAAAAACAGTTGACCAATTTGTTCACTCTCTCTCTCTCTCTCCTCCTCCTCCATCTCCCACTCCCTCTCCCTCTGCCTCCACCCTCCCCCCACACATAGGAAATTGTGTTGGAATCAGAGTAGTTTAGGCTTTCACAGCACTGAATCATAGCCAGGATCAAATCCCAGCTCCACCACTGACATTGAACTTATTCATTAGATTTGTAGGTACTTCAATTTTCTCACATGGAAAGTAGTGATAATACTAAAACAAACCTAAAGACCTTTTAAGATGATACATGTAAGATATTTACAATATCAATAAGTAAAAAATAAATGCTAGTTATAATTCATCATATTTCTCCTCTAATAATTCTATCTGGTAAGTCTAATATACACTGATAAGATAAAAATGAGAAAAATTGTCAGATTCTAAGTGCAAATAATGAATATAAATATTTCCTATCAAAATACTAGGTTCAACATGGAACTATACCATTAAATTTTGTATATAATTTAATTAATATCCAACTGGATAAAGATTGGCTTTAGCAACAACTTACTAGCATATATTTCCTTCTTACCTGTCTAAAGTTGTAGGTTATTCAGAAAATTGTTTAAAATGAAATGATTCTGTGCTTCATTCTTTAGTTTACAACTTCCAATGTTTCTCTTATTTTTAGCCCATCAATGATTGCTAATGGATTAATAACACTCATTGAAGATGATGCTTTAAATGGTGCTATTATGAAGATCACAACTTCAAAGGGAATTCATTTTCAAGACTATGATACATTTCCATCTCCTTGAACATCTTATATATGAACCATAAATGAAAATTAGTGCAAATGACTGATTCACACCATTATCTTCATTTGTCTATAACTTCTTAAATGAAATGTTAGAAGCCTTCTTTCATGCACTTGCTGTTAATTTTTTGGAGTCTTTCCTTCATGCATTTGATGTTAACATTTTTCTAAATGCAATTATTTAAGTATAGGAATACTTAAATATAAATAAAAAGTAATAGACAAAAGCTAAGATGCAATAACATGTGGCCTTTACAGTGTAAGTACTGATTAAAGCAAAGGATATCCAAGGAATATTCTGCCTTTCAGAAAATGTATTTAAAATCTGTAGTTCATAAATACTGTTTTTCAGAGAATAATTTTAAAGGAGATACTTGAATTACTATTTAAATCCAACCAGATGTAGAAAACTCATTTTGTTTATATTTTCACACTTTAAAAGAGGGAAGCTAGTTCATAATGACAAATGTATAGTAATAATAGTTTTACTTATGTGCCATCTTTAAGATGAAATTTTCACTTTTTTAAAGATGTGGCATATTTTGGAGCCAGTGGTTAGGAATAAATGAGAGTATTTTGGGAACTCTGGTGTACAGAAAAATGATGAAAAGCAACCCACGGAGACCGTTGAGTCACCGTTCATTCAGCCTCCCAAGTAGGAAATATGTTTCTGTCTTCATAACTTAAAGAACTTTAATTGACTCAAAAAATCTCAGGAATGAAAATTTTAACAGTTATAGAAGAAAAGTATGCTAGTGCTCCTAAAATTTTATAGTTAAGACATGCTCATTAAAATTTTTTATAAAATGTTATGTTTAAGATATGCTCATTAAAACTTTAATAAACTTTTTAAAATTTGTATCAATTTCAAAAGTGTTTACCTTTCAATAAAATTCTTTATTCTAATCTCACAAATTACTTAGAACTTTGTGTATACCTATTGAGGAGATACACCAATTTTGTCGTAGCCACAAGTATAAATGTTTTTGTATATATGCAGAAATTCATGGTAACATGGAGGAAAAATTATCTGTAATGTTTTGCCCTTCTCACTGTCAGATATTTTAAGGTACAGTGATTAAAAGCACCTGCTCTGGACAACACTCTCTCACGCAATAATTAATGTTCATAACAGCAAAAGCACAAGATTCCCAGATTAATCAATTCCTCAAACAAATATTGTGTAAGTGACTCATTCTGCCTGCTAACTCCAAACCTAGCTTATAGCAAAACTTAACCATGTGAGACTGATAAGGATTTCCTAGAGATTGTAATGTTATCGTACTTTGCTTTTTTAATTCTACCACAGGGAACTGTTGCCTACATTTTAAAGGGATAATCTGAATATGAATATTAGTCTAGAGTTGCATGTAAGATATTCAACATCGAAAAATGGATGTCAGTGAACATCTGATAGAGATAAAATATAATATTAGGCACAAACTTGTTTGTGTACTCTGGCAGTGACCAACCAGTGAATGATGTAGGTGTGTGCAGTCTCATTTATCTTACTAATATTATGTCACTCTAATGTAAATATATGCTTGGAACTTTTCATTTATGGATTATTTCTTCTACTGGCAATTTCACTATAATTTATGCTTTGAATTAGTTTTTTTTTTTTAATCCAAAAACCTTTTGGATATTTACTAAATAGAACTGGAAAAAAGGTGTATGTTAAAAGCTTACTTTGCTTTAAACTTCCTTTCTATAAATCACTTTAAGTAAAGCTATAGTGATTTTTGATATTTCCATGTAATTGGTTGAGAAAACTAATTAAATCAATTTGGGGGAGGGGCACTTGGTTTCCTTAATTGTATTGTTCATACGGATCTTAATGTAAATAATATGTATTCCTTTTTAATGTATTTTTCTTAATAAATGCTGTTTAAATTTTAAGAACAGTAAAACAACAAATATTTGGATATTCAAAAAAAGATTAAGAGATTGATAATTGGGGCAGGCTGTGGTGCAGAGGGTTATGCCACCACCTGTAATGCTGGAATCTCATATGGCCCTGGTTCAATTCCTGGCTGCTCTACTTCTTATCCAGCTCCTGGCTCCTGGTTTTGGCCTGGCCTTGCCCTGGCACTTGTGATAATTTGGGGAGTAAACCAACAGTAAGATATTTCTTTCTCTCTCTCTCTCTCCGTAACTCTGCCTTTCAAATAAATAAGTAAATATTTAAAGAGAGAGAGAGAGAATAACATTACACTTTCCAACACAATTTTCTGATATAAAAATCATTTTAGGTAAGATAAGTTTCCTTGAACGAAAGCACTACAATATTCCAACAGTCTGATAACAAAGTGACTAATAAATGACTAATAGGTGGGTAGCAAATACATTGTGGATATGCTGGACAAATGAATGGTTCACATCCTGGGCAGCAACAAGAAGCCATGAGATTTGATCATGCTAGTCAAAATGGGGTGCAATTTAAACCTTATGGATTGCTTATTCCAGAAATTTTCTATGCAATACTTTGGATCAGTGCTATAGTTTTAACAAGATTTGCCTCCCAAACTCATACAGTTAGTTAAACCCCAAAGTCATAAACTAATGGGACTGAGAGGGGAAAACAATCCAATTAGGATGCTTAGATGCAAGACCTTTGGGAAGTGATTAGATTGACTTTGGTCTTTGGAGAGGAGCTTTATGATTAAATTCTGATGACTTTATAGGAGGTCACGTGGACATGGCATGTGTACTCTGTCTCCTGCCATGTGGTGCTCTGTGCCACTATGACTGACAGCAAGAACTCCATAACCAGACGCCAAACTAATGAGGTCTGCCTGATCTTGAACTGTGAGCCTCCAGAACCACACATCAAAACTCTTTCCTTCATAAGCAGCTTGTTCCATGTATTTTGTTAGAGTAATAAAAAGCTGATTAATAAAACCAAACAAAACAAAAATCATGGAAAGTAAAACCTGTGACTACAGAGGAATACTGCATTACAAGAGGCAGATCCCCAAGTCACAGGGACATGGTAAGATAGAAATTTATCCCTTTCAGGAACAATAATTCATTTCAGGCAAAGAGGGGCAGCACCCCCAGGGGATGATTCAAAAATTAAGGTTCCTTTCATTTTTTTACCACCATCCAGTCTCAGATTTTTCGATGGGGTAGATAAGGTATACATGCTTCTTCAAGGGTTCTAATATCATTTGTAGGGCAACTCAAATGTCTCATCTGCATTCAAGGGTTAGGGCATAGTACTAGGAAGGGTAATCCTTGCCTATGAAGTAATTTTCAAGCAACAGTAATGTGAGTAGTTATTTTGGGAGGAGAGCTAGATAAATCTGCCATATCCCTCCCATATTTTAAAGTTTAAATAAAATCCATGCTACTTAAAAGTCATTGCAAAGTGGCCAGCATTTTGGCACAGCTGGTAAAGCCACCACCAGCAATGCAGGCATCCCTATGGGCACTGGTTCATTTCCTGGCTGCTCTACTTCTGACCCAGGTCCCTGCTAACAGCCTGGGACAAGCAGCGGAGAATAGCCTAAGTGCTTGGGCCCCTGTGCCAACATGGGAGACCTGGATGAAGTTCCTGGCTCCTGGTTTCTGCCTGACCCAGCCCTGCCTTGTGGCCATCTGGGGAGTGAATCAGCAAATGGAAGATCTCTCTCTTTCTGTCCCTCTCTATATATAGCTCTGATTGTCAAATAAATAGATAAATCTTAAAAAAAAAAAAAAATGTACTGAATGGTCTATCCAATACAGCCAGGCAGTGAATGGGAATGGGAATGTAAAATTGGAAAAAGAAGTAAAGCTGTCATTATTTGCAGCAGGTGAGACTTTCAGTGTAAAGAAGTTTGGACCGGCACTGGCGCACAGCGGGTTAAAGCCCCAGCCTGCAGTGCCAGCATCACATATGGGTACTGGTTCTGGCTGCTCCTCTTCCCATCCAGGTCTCTGCGATGGCCTGGGAAAGCAGTAGAAAATAGTCCAACTCCTTGGGCTCCAGCACCTCCGTGGGAGACCCGGAAGAAGCTCTTGGCTCCTGGCTTCAGATCAACTCAGCTCTGGCCATTGGGGTCATTTGGGGAATGAACCAGAGGATGGAAGACCTCTTTCTCTCTCTGGCTCTACCTCTCTCTGTAATTCTTTCAAATAAATAAAATAAATGTGTTCTTTTAAAAAAAAAAAAAAGGCAATGTAACAAAGTCCAAAAAGAAAAAAATAATCCAATAGATTACCAGAGTGAAATAATGGCTTTAGCAAGTATGGTAATCTATCAAAACATGGCAACAATTGTTTGCAACTTCTCCCCAATAAGAGCTATACTCTTCTATTTCTCTACACCTTGATTATGGGCTGGCCTTGTGACTTCATTTATTTAAAAAAAAAAAAAAAGGCAGGGGAACTGGTATCATGGGATTTCTGAAGAGGTCTTTGCATGAATCTGCTTTTGTGGATAGAATCTGGTCACTTTATGAATAAGCCTAAATGCTAGCTTGCTGGCACGGAAAGGAGTACCAATTTCTTTCAACTAGACACTCAAAACACCCCAGCCAGCCAGCACACAGCCCACCCAATAGCCAACAACAGATGCATAAGTGAATCCCATCCAAGATTAGCTAAGCCTGACTCAGAGGGACAGAACTGCCTCACTGAGCCCAGCCCAAGTCATTAACCCACAGAACACTGAGATAAATAAATGATTGTTTTAGGCCGGCGCCGTGGCTTAACAGGTTAATCCTCCACCTTGTGGCGCCGGCACACCGGGCTCTAATCCCGGTTAGGGCGCCAGATTCTATCCCGGTTGCCCCTCTTCCAGGCAAGCTCTCTGCTATGGCCCAGGAAGGCAGTGGAGGATGGCCCAAGTCCTTGGGCCCTGCACCCGCATGGGAGACCAGGAGAAGCACCTGGCTCCTGGCTTCGGATCAGCGAGATGCGCCGGCCGCAGCGGCCATTGGAGGGTGAACCAACGGCAAAAAGGAAGACCTTTCTCTCTCTGTCTCTCTCTCTCACTATCCACTCTGCCTGTCAAAAAATTTAAAATAAAATAAAATAAATAAATGATTGTTTTAATTCACCAGTGTATGAGTGGTTTGTCAGATAACAAATTCTAACTGATACAGAAGACTCTGAAAGCAAAGACCTTAAGGAAAATTTGTGAAAACCCTAAAGCAGAAGAAAGAAATTTAAAATACAGTATATCAATAGCATTATATTATGAAGCATCTTCTGACTTTGATAGCCTCTTTCAACAAAAGAAAGGAAGAAGGGAGCAACCGAAAAAAGAAAACTAGAAAAGCTTGACTGAATGCAAAAAATAAAATAAAAAAAATCTGACAGATGGCATAGAGGAACTACAAAGGCAAACAGAATTTGAGGGCCCAAGAGACTGGAGAAAAGAGAAACTCATATAAATGAGCCTTGCGTGTTTGCTATTTTTCTTTGAAGAAATTGGTCAATTTTTCAAATGAACATAGATGCTGAGAACCAGAGCAGAGCGTGACTAGTAAGTCTCAGAGTAGAATGGAAGAAAACTGTTACAGAACTGGGGAAGATACTGAAGTTTAGGATTACCAAAGAGTAAAGACTCCAGGGGAAAAGGTAACAATCACAAAGGAAGTAAAAGAAAGCAAGCCCAAAGATCTGAGCCAGTTTCATCACAAGTCATTCAACAATCCATAAGCAACTTGGTTTGGGAAACTAACTAAACAGAATTGGAAAGCTAAGCAGATCAATTAGTCTCATATGTGAGAGAGGAAAAAAGTCAGTTCCCATTATGGTAGAGGAGGTAATAGATTAAAACCAAGACTTTTGTTTGAGGCCCCCAGAAAGTTATATTATACAAGTAAGGGTAACTCGAAAATGAAGACCAGACTTTTATAAGGACTAAAACCCAGCTCAGATCAATTTAATGTTTAACATATTTAACCCATACACTACTATTCTACTTACGTTCTATAAACTAATGGGAAACATTCTCTGAAGACAACTTATGAGTCAGAGCTGCTACAACTTTTCATACGTGATTTCTAGCATTCAGTTAAAATTAACATACAAAGACGCAGAAACAGAACAAAAATTAAAAGGCAGTTCCTGGAGGATAGATGCTAGCATCATCAAAAACAGGGTTAATCTGCTGTCTGTGACACTGGTGTGCCAGTTCAAGTCCCAGCTGTTTCACTTCCAATCCATCTCCCTGCTAATGCTCCTTGGAAGGGAGTAGAAGATAGCCCTAGTGCTTGGGTCCCTGCCACCCACATAGGAGACCCAGGCTCCTGGCTTCAACCTGGCCTACCCCAGATGTTGGGGCCAATTTGGGAGTAAACAGAAAATGGAAAATCTTCCTCTCTCTCTCTCCCTCCCTCTCTCTCTCTCTCCTCCTCCACCCCTCTCTCCCTCCCTCTGTAATGCTGTCTTTCAAACAAATAAATATTTTTTAAAAAATAATGGTGATTAATTATGTTCAAAAACTAGATGACAACACAGGGGATTTTTGCCAAAGAACTAGAAACAATAAAAGTTCTAAAACTGAAAATGCAATAACTGAAATTAAGAAAGTGATTGATAGAGATAGCACAGCTAAAGAGAGGATTTTGTGAATCCAATTTATGAATCAGAAAAAAGCCAGAAGAAAATATTTAGAATTAAACAAACTAAAAAAGAAAGGTTGACTGAAAATATCAGAGAGTAAAAGACATATGACATATACCTTTAAAACAGACTAACACAGGTATAAGCATGATCCTACAAAAGGAAAGAGACATTGAGGCAGAACCCAGTGAAATATACTTTCCCTAAGAAATGTACCGCCTGGAATGAATTGCATGGAAAATGCACTGATCATTTAGAAGAATAAGGCTGAGAACATACAAAGTTTACTATAGAAATGATAAGTCGGACCAAATGTCCTTTAAAGCTCTTTGACTCTATTTATATTCTTCAATACCATATGATGTTTTTGATGCTTATTTTATACAATGTAAATATTAGATGGTAATAATTCAAGAAAGCCTAGTACAATATAGAAGATAAAAAATGAAAAACTGAAAGTCTTATTTAGAAGAAATTTGGACAGTACTATTGTTATGGGGATGGACTGGGGTCCCCAACTAGATATCTTTTTAAAATTTATTTTATTATTTAAAAATCAGAGAGACAAAGAGAGAGGCAGAGGCAGAGAGAGAGAAGGAGGGAGAGAAAGAGATCTTCCATCCTCTGTTTCACTCCTCAAAATGTTGCAGCTGCCAGGGATGGGCCAAGCTGAACACAGGAGCCTAGAACTCCACCTGGGTCTCCCACATGGGTGGCAAGGCACATTAGCAGGGAGGTGGCTAGGAAACAGAGCAGCTGGGACTGGAACTGGCACTCTGATAAGGGATGTCAGCATGAAGGCATCACAGGCGGCAGCTTAAACCACTGCACCACATGCCAGCCCCCCAGCTAGACTTGTTTCAAGGCTTTTGTCTCAGTGTAAGAGATGAATTCCAAGCAGGGACATGGATGAAGTCCAAGGATGGGAGCAGTATTTATTTAAAGAGATTAAAGAGACAGTACACACTCAGAAGTGAATACAGGCTTCAGTTGCTCTCGTTATCAGGTAGGGAGTGGTGTCCTAATTAAACATACAAATGGGGTGGAGTTTAGGCAGAGTTCAGTGCACACATCTGAGAACGTTTCATGGCTTCTCCACATGGAGCTCAGCATACAGGTGTTCATTATGGTATCTTCTGTATGATGGAGGAGGCTCAGGTGCATCATGGGAAGCAGCTGTGCTGAGTCAGCATGGAAAGGAGTGGAGCTCCTGGTGGTACAAGGCTGTGCCGGTGTTGCTTTCTTAATCATAAAGGTCCATGAAGGTCTTTTTGCACTCTTTTGCTTTATTTATATTACTTATAGAATCTGGTGTCCCCAGTCCACTGACTAGCCAGCTTGAGTGTTCTGCAGGAATGTTTCCAGGACTGGGTGGTCCTTGTTGGCTGCCACTCATGCAACCACCTAGGTACCAATATCCAGCCTTTGGCAAGAATATTTCCAAATGAATCACAGTGGCTACCTAATTTTAGATAAATAGTCATTTTATTCTTATTTTGTGGCAAAAAGTTTATGAAATGTTAGCTGATTAATGGCCTGCTCCATTCTTCCTGCCGATTGGGGTGGGTGTGGGACTAGGGAGGTTTCTCTGGTAGGGAGGATGTTTTGGCATTGAACAATTTTCTTAAGTAAATGTTATTGTCCTTATCTGACGGTCACTAAACAGTTAGGATAAAATTTATCTGTTTTGTTGATTCCTCTCTCTGTATCTTATCAGTGAGGGAATGGTGTAAGTTCAAAAGAATAACTCAATCAGATTCTTAGGGTTTTAGGGGAATGCACATCCTGCCTTTGAGGATTATGAGATTGAGAAAGTCAGATCTTTCTAGCCTAGGATCTTTTTCTATTCTTTTTTCTCTGGCCCACAAGAAAATTTTCTAAGTTCTGTTACATGAGTTACTATAATTTTTTTTTTGCTTTAATATTTTTTACTTGTAACTACCCTCAAGACTCTAGTTTCTGTCTTAATTAAACCCAAAGTTTTTTTTAGTGTCAATTATCCCACACATGCCTCTAATCCACTCTCCAGTTCATAGCCTTCTGCCTCTTTTCCAGAAACATGAAGTCCAGACCTGCAGCCAGATGTGCTAGGACTTTCACAGTCAGCCCACAATTCATTCACCATCCTGGCCTTAGCTGTGCCACTCCTTAGCACATTACCAGCTTCTCCAAATTCTATCCCATCTTTGCTTGCTCCTTTCTCCTTTTATCCTCATCGGTAGATCCTCCCTATAATGAAGGGAATAGGAGAGAGTTAAGGAGATGATTAGGATGCAATTCCTGCAAATGGAAGAAACTTAAAATTGAAGGGCATATGGAGGACAATGGTAGTTCTAAGCTAGAGACACTAGGAAGAGAATTGAATAAACCTTAGAGAAATATGTTTTTCACATTTAGTATCAAAGCATAAGGAATAGGTTTCTGAATTTAATTTTCTCCATACAGATGTTTGCAATCATTGTTGATTCATGTTCAATTAAACCATGAATAAGCTTTTCACATTATAATCATAGCACTTAAGACAGCGAAGCAGGCCTCCCCATTGTTCATGGTACTGTGCACACTGAGACACAACATGCTTCTTACTTGGCTGTTTGGGACCATGTGGTAGTGACAGTTTCTCAGTCATAATCTAAAGCTGCCCTGTCTAGCACAGGACATCATTCCTGGACAGCTCTTTTTTCTTGTGGACTGAAATATCATGAGTCAGGTCCCAGAGTTACTGGGCTGATCCTGTACCTTAATATCATTTCACACACACAGTACAACAGAGCAGTAACTGATCTCTGCTTCCCATTATCTTCATTCATTTCATTACAACTTGTGGTGAGTGACTAATGAGGAATGTTGAACTCTAAGCAATCCGTTTTTTGTTGTTGTTGTTATTACAATAATATATTCAATCCTTGGGGGCGGGAAACTACATAGAATAACATTATTTGGGGATCTCTTTACACATAGACAAATACCCCAAAACACAACTTGATGAGTAAAAGATCAGAATGGGTAGAAACAGCAGTTTCTGATTAAACTTTCTGTTTTAAAGACTCTCGTTTTTCAGATATTTCTAAGGAAAATTCTTACTTCCTGATGACTATGCAAGTATTTCATTCCCACACTAATTCTCAATCATAAACTTCTCTTAATTCATACATATTTGTGCTCTCTCCCTTTACACAGAAACAAAGACTTAAAAAGGAAAAAATTAGCCCTTCTTTAAATTTCCCTTTGTTATATTCCAGTTTATTTGTAATAAACACTACTTCAATGATATTGTACCTGAATGTAAAAAAATTAAAAACAAAAATACTTTTCTTTTTTTCGCTGTCCCACTAACTAAAGAAAAGGAAAGGAGGGGCCTTGTGACATAGTGGATAAAGCCGCCACCTGCAATACCAGCATCCCATATGGGCACCTGTTTGAGTCTTGGCTGCTTCATTTCCCAACTAGCTCCCTGCTAATGGCCTGGGAAAAGCAACAGAGGATGGCCCAAGCATTTGGACCTCTGTCACTTACATGGGAGATCTGGATGAAGCTCCTGGTTCCTGGCTTCAGCCTGGCTCAGCCTTGGCCTTTGCAACCACCTGGGGAGTAAACCAGCGGATGGAAAATCTTTTTCTCTGTATCTCCCTCTCTCTTTGTAACTCTGACTTTCAAATAAATACATAAATATATTTAAAGGGGGAAAAATATGTGTTACTTTGACATTTAGCTATAATATAAAACAGTATTTCCCCATGCTATAAGAAAAAATTCTAAGAAAAGTTAAAACTTTTTCTTAGATTTCTTGAGTTGGATGTTTACTAATTTTTTAAGACTTACTTATATAGTTACTTGAAAGGAAGAGTGGAAGAGAAAGAGAGAGAGCAAGTGCATTTCCATCTACTTATTCATTACTCAAAAAGCCACAAGATCCAGATCTAGGCCAGGATGAAGCAAGGGAACAGAAATTCCACACTGGTTTCCATCATGGAAGTCAGGAGCCCAAGTACTTGAGATGTCCTCTGTTGCCTTCTAGAAATGAGGTAACCAGGACTCAAACCAGCTCTCTGGTATGGGATGCCTATATTGCAAGTGGCAGCTAAGCCACTGCACCACAATTTTGAATTTCTAAAAATGTTTTATTATTATTTATTTATTTGTCTATTTTTATCTATTTATTTATTTTATTTGAAGGAGAGAGAGAGAGAGAGAGAGAGACTCCTATCTGCTAATTCGTTCCCCAAATACAGTTATGGCTGGGTCAGATCAAAGCTGGGAGCCAGGAGATCAATTTGGGTCCCTCATGTGGGTGTCAGGGACCCAACTACTTGAGCCATCAACTGCCGCCTCCCAGGGTTAGCACTAGCAGAAAGCTTGGTGTCAGGAGCAGAACTGGGACTCAAACCTTGGTACTCTAGTATGTGATGCAGGCAACCAAGTGGCATCTTAACTTCTATGCCAAACACCCATCCCAACTGGCAGAATTTAAACATTTAATTTGGATATTGTGAATTCCAATAATATTAATAAATCTGCCCTCAATTTTGCATGCATTTATTGAGTAGTCATTCAACTCCAAACACAGGGGAGCCAGAGATGAGTAAATTATCTTTGCCTCCAGAAAGCTTACAATTATGTTCAGGAAACGAACACAATGTAAGGGGAAAAAATCATAATTCCATGTTATAAAAATTATAAGTAATTTATGTGTAAGGTAAATGGACAAATTAAAAAGAGAATTCTGCCTGAGAGGGAAAAGGAAATAGAAAGCTTCTTAAAACAGGAGACATTTGAGCCAAGCCTTGGAAGATTCTTAAGAGTTTGAGAGGAGGGATGTTCCAGGCAAGAGCATAACTAGTTCAACAAACTGTTATTTGTTCTCATGAGTTTAAAACTGGGGCTTGAAATCAAGTATGAAGCATTCTGAATGGCATTCTAAGAGATTTTCACTTCTTCTTGGCAATGGGAAAATTTTTGTGGATGTTAAAAAGTAATATGAACAAGTTTGGGTTTGGGGTGGGTTCATAGTGGAATCGATAAGGGTTGGCCTGAAAGTCTGGACAACTAAGTGGAAAAATACTGCAGAGATGATAGAGGCCTTAATAAATGTATCAACAATGGAGATGAAGAGGTAAACACTGGAAGGAGCATAATTAGGAAATCAGATCAGCAGTGTCACATGGGTGTTGAGCAGTGAAAAAGAACGAGAGCTGTAACAACCAACAGATTTTCTAGATGCCATGTGCAAAGTTTGAAAACCATTAGCAGAAGTATCCATGATATTCACTGGAGGTTTACTCTGCTCCAGACACTGTGCCAAGCACTTATTTCAAAACCTATAGCATTCCTGTAAGATATCATTATTACCCCAATACTAAAAATAAATGAAGTGTAAACTTCCATAGAGGATCATTGAAATGTAACTGTAATACCTTTAGCTTTGTACTAGAATCACTTTTCAACACATTTTAATATTTATTATTGGGGCCGATGCTGTGGCACAGTGGGTTAATGCCCTGTCCTGAAGTGCAGGCATCCTATGTGGGTGCCAGTTCAAGATCCAGCTGCTCCACTTCCTGTCCAGCTTTCTGCTGTGGCCTGGGAAAGCAGTAGAAGATGGCCCAAGTCCTTGGGTGCCTGCACTTATGTGGGAGACCCAGAAGAAGCTCCTGGCTCCTGGCTTCGGATCTGTGCAGCTCCTGCCATTGTAGCCATCTGGGGAGTGAACCAGCAGATGGAAGACCTCTCTCTCTCTCTCTCTCTCTCTCTCTCTCTCTCTCTCTATGCCTCTCCTCTCTCTGTGTAACTCTGACTTTCAAGTAAAATACATAAATCTTTTAAAAATTATTATTTACTGTCATCATATTCACATGAGAAAGATGTCTTTATTTTAACAAACAGGAAAATTGATCTGGAAAAAATTAATGACAGCCCAGGCATAAAAACTAGGTCTCATCATTTTCTAGGTTGAGAGAGTTTTTCTGGCTCTCATAGGTATCATTATTATGGAAGGTACTATCTTCAGTTTGGCATTGTGCTGTTGTATATAGTACAATTCCACAAAAGAGATTCAAGGAAAAGCATGCATGAATTCAGGCTCTTGATTTCAAATGAATAAATACAACTTAAGTTAAGCAAAATGACTGATTTCTTACAAGGATGCCAAGGTGTCTGACAGAAACCAAGAATACAAACATAGCTTCCGACAGGGACAGAGACCAGGATCCCCACCTGCTAGCACTGTTCTTTTCTTTCTTTCTTTTTTTTTTTTAATTTTTTTTTTTTGACAGGCAGAGTGGATAGTGAGAGAGAGAGACAGAGAGAAAGGTCTTCCTTTTGCCATTGGTTCACCCTCCAATGGCCACTGCGGCCGGCACATCGTGCTGATTCTAAGCCAGGAGCCAGGTGCTTCTCCTGGTCTCCCATGCAGGTGCAGGGCCCAAGCACTTGGGCCATCCTCCACTGCACTCCCGGGCCACAACAGAGAGCTGGCCTGGAAGAGGGGCAACCAGGATAGAATCTGGCGCCCCGACCGGGACTAGAACCCGGTGTGCCAGCGCCGCAAGGCGGAGGATTAGCCTGTTAAGCCACAGCGCCGGCCATCTTTTCTTTGGTCCATTTGAATTTTCTTGATTTCCTTTCTGAAGACTCTTTTTCTGTCACTGTAAGATTTTGTTTTCTCTGAGGTATTTTTGTATAAAATGTATTTTATATTACATGTTTTCACTTGGTATATATGTTTACATAAGTCATAGTTACTATGACCTTCTTAAATAAATATGAGGGTTAAAAGTCCTAAAATTTAGTTTCTCTTAATCCTTTATTTTTATTTTATATTCATGATATAATTCTATTTTTAAATTCTATAAAATTTAAGAATCACTTTCAAATTCAATTTTGACTATTGTTTGTAGAACTAACTATACAATCAGGCTTCTGATAGCTTGTTAATTTAATTGACAAACATTTTAGATAGCACTTATAAGCAAGATGTATGATTAACATTTTAGTTGCATGACCTAGTAAGCGAAATTTTCCAAGGTGCTTAAACCCCTCCAGTAAACCAAGCATACTAAATTCATAAATATGGTAAATCTGAAGTTCTCTCACGCATGCCAATACTTTATACAACCTTAGATTCTCTTGTCTCTCATTACAAATAATGAGATCAAATAATTTTTAAATTTTACTCAAATTGGAATTAAAACCTCAACTGTTAAGTTTTCTAATGCAGCAGGCAGTCCCCAATATGGCTTCCAATGATCCTCTTCTCCTGGAAGGCACACGCCTATGTAGTTCTCCACCCCTTGAGTGTGAGCTCAATTTCATGACTCCTTCCTCATGAAGAGAAGGCATGAGAAATGATATTTTGTCACTTTCCAAGATTAGGTTATCAAATACCCACTTCTGAGTTGGCAGCCTCTCATCTTCTCTTGACTGCTTGTTCAAATAAAGTGAGTGACACTGAGTTTCCATGTGGCAAGGAGCTGAGTGACCTTCAGGAAACAGCCAGTGAAGAACAGAGGCACTCCATCCAACAATAAGTGAGAAATCGAATCCTTGGAAGTAGATTCTTCCCCAGCTTGGTCTTCAGATGAAGCTGCATCCCAAGCCAACACCTTGATTATAGCTGTGAAAAGATGTTAAAACAGAGATATCAAACAAATCTGCTCTCTGATTACTGAAAGAATAATATATTTTTATTATTAGAAACTGGAAGATAATTTTTTGTATGGGAAGGAACCAGATTGGCAGAAAGCATCAAGTAACTATTTTGTTTGTTAGTGGCAATATATGGGTTTGTAGTTGTCATGCTCCAACCCCCAACCTTATTGCTTTCAGAGTGTTTATATTAAAAAAAAAAATCTCTTCAGCTCTCCCTAGTGACTAAAATTCACAGCTCTACAATCAGAGGAAAGTGAATTAATTAAAGACAGATTTTCTTCTTGCTTTTGCCTAATTTATTTAAATGAAAGCTACTGTAATGAAAATGAGGGTGTTGTGGCACAGTGGGTTAAAGCCTCAGTCTGCACACTGGCATCCTATATGGACACCAGTTCAAGTCCACTTCCGATCCAGCTCTCTGCTGTGGCCCGGGAAAGCAGTGGAAGATGGCCCAAATCCTTGGGTCCCTGCATTCACATGGGAGACCCAGAAGAAGCTCCTAGCTCCTAGCCTCAGATAAGCGCAGCTCCAACCATTGCGGCCATCTGGGGAGTGAACCAGCACTTGGAAGACCTTTCTCTCTCTCTGCCTCTCTGTAACTCTGTCTTTCAACTAAATAAATAAAGCTTAAAAAAAATAAGATGACATAAAAAGAACAGCAAATTAAAATGAACTATTTTGGCACAGTGGGCAAAGCAACTGCCTACGATACTGATATCCCATATGGGTGCTGGTTCATGTCCCAGCTGTTCTCCTTCTGATCCAGCTCCCTGCTACTGCCCTGGGGAAAGCAGCAGAAGTGTTTGAGTCCTGCCACCCACGTGAGAGATCCAGATGAAACTCTGGACTCCTGGCTTCCATCTGGCCAGGGCATTACAACCATCTGTGGAATGAACAAGTGGGTGAAGAACTCGCTTGCTCTCTCTCTCTCCCCCGAAACTCTTGACTTTCAAATAAATAAATAAATCTTTTTAAAATAAAAATAGAATGAACAACTATTAACCATTAGAAGATGTGGTAGCAATAGAATCTAGAAGACAGGTTAGGATAAAGTAAATTCATTAATAGGGAATAACTCTTCACTAGATTTTTTCTTTCCTCAGAATTTTACTTTTATAAATGTATGTTCTTATAAGCCTTGTCTTCAGTCCCAAAACAGGTATCCTAAACTTTAGATGAATTCATGTGGATTTCCTAACTTTGGTCCTTTTCCTCTTTAATGAATTGTATGAGGCATCTGCAACTTCCCCATATCTTTGAGAACTAGAAGTTACACTTAATTCAGGATCTTTCACATGGTCAAGTATTTATATCTAGTCCTAATAAATGAATAAAGATTGGGTTGCAATAAAGTAGAAAAAAGGAAGCTTCTTTGCCAAAGTAGATATACACACATACAGGTTTTCTGCCTGACAAACAAACTATACCTCTGTTTTACTTTATGCTTCACATAAGTTGAAAGAACAGACTCAACATAAAGGAACTTGGTAAATATTATTTGGTTAATACTCATAATTATACTTTTACTTTTTGTTTTGAAATATCACTATGCATTGTACTGTAGCCATAAGCTTTGGAAGGATTGGTTCTATCCCAGCAGCAAGCCAAACTTCTGTACCCTACCCGAAACAAAGATTGGTACAGCAGAGGACTTTTACCCAAAACCAGATCTTTCAGCATTTGACTTCTTCCTTCCTGACCACAGTAATTAGCCCAATCAGAATAAACCTAAAGATTTCTGTTCAATGGTTATAAAAAGTGACACTCTCTTTCCTCTTGGATATAAACCAAGTAACATGTTTCTGTGGTTGGTTGCTATTGGCGATCATTTTATGAATATGACGGAAACCAACCTGGGAGCGCAGCCAGAACACAGAAGGCACAATGAGGAGAATCACAGAAAACTGAGAGATCACCTTAATCACAACATGCCCAGACTTCTCAGCTACATGAGCCAACTGATGGCTTATTTCTTGTGCTGATTTGCATGGAAAGCCTGTTACTTTACAACCAAAACCATCTTTCTAGCATGTAAAGTATCCAGAAAGTGGACCTATACCTACTATAGAGGTAAATTAATCACTATTATTTATTTTTATTCACTAGAGTATTTCATGGATTCAAAAATATCAGCTGAAAACTAATATTTGAAGAGATATTTGGACTCCCATATTCTCTGCACAATTATTCACAATATCCAAAATGTAGAAAAAATCCTAAGTGTCTGTATACAGGTAAAGAAAGTTTAGTAATGGGATATCTTAATTTTCAAAATTATAATCTTAATTAGGCAAGGTATGTGCTATAACTTGTTACTAAATAATTCATGAGACACTAGGTTAGTAGATGAGCTCTAGCATATATAAGAACCATAAATAAGTGGAACATAAATTATATTAGGAGGAGAAAGGCCATGAAAAAAAGAGTTTTAGACTATGTTAACCCTCAGAGGAAGCAAGTCTAAATGGGGATGATGAGGACAGGAGGAGGTGAAGAAACAGGAATTGAGTTACAAAAATTATCCCCAAACTAAACTCACTGTAATCACCCCCAGGACCTGTCCCTGTAGAAATGTTGATAAATTATATTCTAATATTCGGGCTACTTATTTATAGGATATGAACCCTGACACCAACTATCAACAAGTTAATAAGAACATGTTCTAGAACTAGAAGGGGTTTCAGGTCAGGAACTCACTACAAACCATCTGGACAGATGCCATATTTTGAACCTCACAACTTGCCTCCCAGTTCCTTTCCTCCACCCTCTTATTTCACTCTCTCCTACCAGTCACTGATTATCTCAAGTTATCTGTCTTTACAAGATATTTGCATGATTTCTCTATTGCACTTTCCAACCAAACTGGAAATGCACTCTGTTTCTGAAAAACTCCTCAATTACATCCAGATATAACTGAAGCTGATTCAACTCTTATTTAATAAACTTTGCTTTTCCAAAGAAGGGCCAAAAGAAACGAAGCCTTTCTTTTTCTTTCCATTCTGTTATCTATCTACTACATCTTTGGCTGCCTTTTTTCTAATGCAGCAAATAAAAGATTATTTGAGTTGAGAGAGGCTTCCAAATATTTTTCTTTCAAGTAGCTTGAAAGAAAATCTTTATAAAATCCCTCTGGGGAAGGTATTTTTCCCTACAGCATAAAGGTCTTAGAAACGTGGTTTAATTTTTTCTAAAAAGAGAGACAGAATGAGAGAGATTATTAAGAGGTAAAACTATTGCTGGATATTGGGCTAAAATTTTATTTTAAAAACACAATATTAAAAAACACTTAAGTAGGGGGCCAGCATTATTGCATAGGGAGTTAAGCCACCACAAGTGATTCTGGCATTCCATATAGCTGCTGAAATCCAGCTGCTGTTCTTCCAATCCAGCTCTCTGCTAATGCTCCTTGGAAAGCAGCAGAAGGTGGCCCAAGTGTTTGGGCCTCTGCACCTATATGGGAGACCCAGAGAATCACTGGGCTCCTGGCTTCAGCCTTATACAGCCCCAGCCATTGCAGACATATGGGAAATCAACCAGCAGATGGAAGATTCTCTCTCTCTTTCTCTCTCTCTGGCTCTGGCTCCATCTCTCCTTCTCTACTTGTAATTCTTTCAAATTTAAAAAAAAATAAAATAAAAACACATAAGTGTGTAAAATTACAGTATTCAAAAATGTAATGTTGTGTACATTTTTATAAATAACAAATTCTGTTCTATATGTGAGGTTTGTGGTTTGATTTGAGGAAAAAAAGAAGCAAGCACCGTTCTGGTCTCTTTACACTATGGTACCAATTTACCAGTTGATTAATGTCAAATGGTCCTACTTTTTAGATCCTAACCTTTTATTTTATTTAGCCAAGAAATATTTAAAATTTCACTGGTTAGCATTTTAGCTCTCAGATCAGCTCATTTGCAGGCAGCTTGTCTTCCGTCATTGGGGTTCTGGCAGAAACAGACCAAGTCTGGTAGGACATCAAAGTTTATGAAATTGCAGGAGTTATAAAGTCTTCATTTTCCTCATTTACTCCCCTACTCGCACCATTCCCATCCTTACTTGCACTCTGGAAATTAGTGACACAATCCAGAAAAGAAATTTGGAATTAATAAGTTAAATAGATATAGGAGAGAATTCTAGATTCAGAAGAAAGATTTGAATTTGTTTGTGGATCTTTAATAAAACATTCATTTGTGTGATATCAAAAGTTCAGAAAGTCAGCCACCTTCCTCAGTGTGGTCTCATAACCACTTAATAATTACACTTGATTCTTAATTGCCAAAGAATTCAAATCCAATTTCTGGAAATTGTGTAAAATAGTGACCAGAAGTAACTTGGAAAATGACATGACAGAAACTTAAGATTTTGTATACTTTCCTCTGAAAGCCTCTGTCACAAAGAAGCTTTTCTGAGTGGCAGCCTTAGTCTGAAATTTGCTTAAAGGAGCAAATTCTTTAGTGTGACTTCTAACTTTCAATATACTGGCATATTTCCAAGAAGGGAAAAAAATACATATCACATACTATCAAGGAAATGGGCCAAATATTTTAAACACTGGGGAACCTGGGCTCCAGGATTAATATTTCAGGACTGTAGCAATGGGTTACACTTCTATTCTAGTAATAATAATGACAATATGTTGAGTTCAAAATATCTTTCCTTTAAAGCATTTTAGCATATTGCTTTTACTTTCTGTTTTTAATAGATTACTCAACACTCCCTGACATACTTAAAGTCACTTGTCTCACTAATAGACCTAAGAGTAATACCTAAGATTTCCATATACATCCAAAGTTCATTCTACTAAGTTATATATTGGCCAGTTCATATGGCACCTACCCCAATGATAGTGTCCAAAGGCCTCTGAATGACAGCAGAAGAACATATTAATTACGGTGACTTCCTTCATGGGTGCGAAGTTTATTCCCTTGTGATAGAGCCAATTCTTTTTTTCAATTACCTCCTTGCTTTTCTCTATGAAATTCTTACCTGAGGCATTTCCTATTGGCACCTATTTGAGTCCTGGTTGTTCCATTTCTGATACAGTTCCCTGTTAATGTGCCTGGGAAAAGCAATGGGAGACAGTCCAAGTGCTGGGTGTCCCATTGTAAGTTTAAGAGCATCTCTGTACACACACATTTCTTTCAGTGAAAGAATATGAGAACCTTCATGAGTTAAATCATTATCATGTACTAAGAATGTTCAATAATAATGTAATGAATTTGGTAGAATTATTGTGTGCAAAATTAATTACTGAAGAAAGCATTTTTATACATTAAATGGATTTCCTTTCAATATTTTAGTCTTAAATATGGTTGCACATACAATGTATTGTGCATATTACTAAATTTTTTAAGTCTCCTTTTTAAAATACTTTGAATATTTTACATTCAAATTTTTCCTCTCAAAAACCTGGTTTTTTTTTCTCATTTATTTATTTTTCAGTTTATTTATTTGGAGTGGCGAAGGCACTTCCTATCCACTGACTCACTCCCCAAGTATCTGCTGTATTCAGGGACTGGACTGGGCCGAAGCCAGAAACCAGGAACTTGATCCAGGTCTTGCACATGAGTGACAGGTGCTGGTCTCCTCGAATGCACATCACCAGGAAGCTGAACTTGAACACAGGCACTCAGGCGAATGATGCAGGTGCCCCAAGCAGTATCTTAACTTGTGATTCCAAACTCCTATTTCTTGTTTGTTCTTGCTAAATTGTTGATAGATCCAATATGATACAGCAAAATCCTTAACTAAGATCTCTTTTAGTCTTTCTTAGTTTAGGTGGCTACTGAACAAAAGAATGAGTTTATGACTTATTTATTTATTTGCTTATTTGAAAGGTAGCGTAACAGAGAAAGAGAGAGAGAGAGAAGGAGAGAGAGAGAGAATCTTCAACCACTTGTTCACTTCCCAGATGGCTGCAACAGCTGGGGCTGATCCAGGTTGAAGTCTGGAGCCAGGAACTCCATCCCAGTCTCCCATATGGGTGCAGGGGCCCAAGCACTTGGGCCATCTTCTGCTGCTTTGCCAGGCGCATCAGCAGGTAGATGGATGGGAAGTGGAGCAGTCAGGAACAAAATCTTCATCCTGACATGGGATGTCTGAGATGCAGGTGGCAGTTTAGCTTAACTGTGCCACAATACTGACCCCATTTTTGTTAAATTTTAAAACCAAGAGACTTTAAAATGCTTCACAGTGGAAAGGCAAGCTTTAATTTTTAGAGGCTTAGGAGGTTTGTGTAAGTATAAATCAAGTTTGCTCCAAATTGTCTGTGTGGGTGAAGCCTGTGCCCTTGGAAAAGCCTTCATAATCTTCATTTGCTTACTCATACTGCTTCTCTTTTCATTTAGCTTTAACTAAAAACATGGTCTTCTTAATGTATTATAAAATGAAGACTTTGGACACTGGTTATTTGCAAATGTATTGGAATTGCGATTACCTCAGAGGCTAGAGCTACATATAAACTCAGACTGCAGTAAATCATATAAACATTTCAGCCTTTGTTTAAAAGAAGTTATTTTTATTATATGCCTTTTTTGTCCTGGGCAGGGTGCCTCTACCTGCCCTGTTTTCTTCTATTTTATCAGTCTTTTAAATTTACATAACAGTTTCCTTCAACTTATAATTTATGAGCTGACTTGACATGAAGCTGTTCCTTTCTGGATCAGAAAAAGAAAATATGTCATGTATTATTATTCATTTTATTAAACCATCTGGACATCTGGAAGCAGAGCCTAAACCTGTCAGCCTCTCATAACATAAAACAAATATGCATTATTCTATGGAGGAAACTAAAATATCTCTCCACCTCAGTGAAAGAAGTTTAATTTAAGGGGATTTCTGGGACGGGGACTTTGTAGCAGAGGAGGCAGACATAGCAATTGCCAAATAAACAGAAAACAAGCAGAACAGTTTCAGTACAAAGCAATCAAACACCTCCCAGATCTTCGGAAGTTTGCTCAAACTCAATCTGATGCTTGACAGAGGCCTTAGATGCAGAGGAAGGGAAGGATAAGCTGCCCAGTCAAAATGTTCTTAATGGATGACAACAGAGGGAAAACAATATGGGTTGTCTTCTCAGCCAGTGAGCCATGTTCACATAGTAAAACACATCGGCTGTAAGCACACGGGTGGAGGGTTGAGCACACTCATACATAGCTAAAGTGTTCCATTTCCTAATTTATCCTCTCAAAGATAGCAGGGCTGTGCATACAACCTCTGAACAATTAAGAGCAATAGACACTGTGAAAACAGTAGGATTTAAATTGTGTTCTCAGTCAGTTGCTGTTACACAACTTAAAAAAAAATGCATTCCTGTATAATCTGAGACTGAAAGGGACATAATATCCGTTAATGGTGTAATTCACTAAATTCAAAAGTCAGTTATCAAAGTATCGCACATTCAGAAATAGGAGCTGAAATGGCTAGTACTTTTCTTTTACCACAGAATTATTTTATGCTAAATTTTTATACAAAGGTAATGCCTTCAATTCATCGAAGTTTTCATAAACAATAAAGTAGAAGAGTTTTACTTTGTACAACGCAATAGGTCTCTAAAGCATTCATATCCACAGTCCTCACATAGACATGATTGGACTACCTATCAGTCTTCTAAAATATGGCATTAAATCGTGTTTATCTGGACGTTTTTGTGATTATCAGAATTGAGCATGATTTTTTATTGTAGTCTACCCACTATCACCTGCACAGAAAGTAAGTTCACAGCAAATCCGTCCTTGAAGATGCTCTCTTCCGTTATTAATCTCTGAGCTGATGTTGTATCTTTCTACAACTTTCACTTTGATAGAGGAACTGGCTTGGATTGTATGTCACCTTTCATTATGAGGGGCCTCCTGGTCACAGTTCACTCCATAAAAGCAAGACACAGGCTCAGGACAGCCTATGCTATACACATGTTAAACTTTCACCACTCGTTGTCTACAGCTTTTGTTGATAACTGGACCCATGCCTGATGACAAGCTAAGTCTTGCAGATCTCTGAGATTTTAAAATACCTAGGGCTAGTTTTCTGCTATTGGGAGAGGGGGAATTTTGAGAGCAATATTTCAAATCTTTATTCTAAAAGGAACTAATAGAATTTCCTATTGTAACTAACTGAAAACACATCTTTCAAGAACCAAAGCAAATGGATTTTCCTCAGGCTCAAAAATATATTGGTCCTTTTCAAAATCCATTGCAGTTATTTTCATCCAGCCCAAACTCTTTTCAGGGGCAAACGTCTCCAGATTATATTTGGAGCTTCTGTAAACAGATTTTTTTTAATTGCAAATTGCTGTATTTTAAGTGAAGACTTACCTTATACTTTATAGACCAAGATTTACCATTATCATTGGATTTTTGTACTTCAAAATAAACTTTACTTTAAGCCACACCTTTCAGTAAGGTTGACAAAAGAAGGAGCCAGATTTGGAAGGTTATGAATTCTGCAATGGAACTTGATTCATGGATCCTAATAAAGATATTTTAATGTTCCTGCCAAGTTCAGCAACAAAGCTTGCCAGAACATAGAATCTCAAGTAAGCCAACCTCTTAATCTTGTGTGAGAAAAGAAAACAGAACCAAGAGCAGAAAGGTCTGAATATGTGAGTCTTTGTGAATTTCCTCTCTCAGTAAAGGTCAGGTGTATCAGTGAGAAATAACACATCAATAATACTGATAGTGTTCAGAGAATTCAGCAAGAAGAGGAGGCTTGTGGTGGTGGGTACCTATCTACAAAAGAAATTACCTTATTGCATTTGGTTTCCATATTAAATGGCTTTTGATTAATTAAGTTAAATAGGGTGTGAATAGTGGATGGAGAAGGGACAAGATCAAAGTGATAGGCAATAAAAAATTCAATCCTGATTGGCTTTATATTTTGCTTTTGTACTAGCTTTGGCATATGGGAGCGTCTGGCATTCTAAGAATCTGCATTTCAGACAAAGTAATAAAAGTGAACCATGGAACCCTGACTCAGGAAAGCTGGGAAGTCATTTAAACTTCCTATTTGCTCAACTTCTCCTGGTCACCTCTTTCCCTGCTGGATATGGACGCCTCCACTTCTCGTGTCATTACTTGACTTAATGAAGCAGAGTAGAATATTTCTTATTTCTCAACAAGAACATCAAAGCCAGATTTTCCAAGGAATGGAGATATAAAATGACAGTGAGTTAACTACTTCCGAAGATTATCAGTGTTTCTTTGGAAAGTGAAACTTATCACACGTTTCAGAGATATTTGCCTAATGTACTGGATAATTACAGACACTTTGCAAAATTAGGTTGTTTCTGGAACTCTTACACTCCTCCCACTTTTCCACAAGCCCACACCCACACAAATACAACATTCCTAAGAAATGGAGACTTGAGAGAATCTAGGTAGTGGTGCAGAAGAATGGAAGTCTAAGGAATGGCAAAAATAAATATGTTGCTGGGCAATGAAACAATGAAAGATAGCTCAAGAACCTCGTTCATCAGAAAAGTCCCTCCAATGTTGGCCAGTGATAAGACAACAAGACAATATTTTGGATTCCTTTACATACTTTTCCATGTTTGAAACATATATATATATTTGGCAGGTGTGATAAACATG
Source organism: Lepus europaeus (assembly GCF_033115175.1). Lineage (NCBI taxonomy): Eukaryota > Metazoa > Chordata > Mammalia > Lagomorpha > Leporidae > Lepus > Lepus europaeus. The sequence goes on from NC_084842.1 coordinate 35,729,134, forward strand.
ATATATTAAATAACAACCTGTAATAATACTGCCATAATGTGGCTACTTGGGAAAAAGTTTTAATGCATGATTTTGGGGATTTACAATCATTTCTCTGATGCCAAATATTTTGAATTACTGTGATGAACTGAACAGAGTGCACAGACGTCTTAAAGCCTGAAAGTTGTTCACCAAAAAGCATTTCATTTTAATCAGACTTGTCTCAGAAAGACACATATCTCTAAACAATACTAATTCAGGGACTTGGCTAGCATATTGGATACAGAAAGTAGTGCGTTATAGCCAAGTTTTAGAGATGCTTGCATAATATCCAGATGATTGAATTACACACATGGCGATTCAAAGGGCCAAATATCATTTATACAAGTGAAATTCTGAAAAATATCTAATGATCAGACATTTTGAAATGAAAATCAGAAAACCATTCCTTTCTAAAAGTGTAAAATTAACAGTTTCTTTCTTTCTTTCTTTCTTTTTTTTTTTTTTTACAGGCAAAGTGTATAGTGAGAGAGAAAGAGACATAGAGAAAGGTCTTCCTTTGCCGTTGGTTCACCCTCCAATGGCCGCTGCAGCCGGCACATCTCGCTGATCCGAAGCCAGGAGCCAGGTGCTTCTCCTGGTCTCCCATGCGGGTGCAGGGCCCAAGCACTTGGGCCATCCTCCACTGCACTCCCTGGCCACAGCAGAGAGCTGGCCTGGAAGAGGGGCAACCGGGATAGAATCCGGCGCCCCGACCGGGACTAGAACCCGGTGTGCCGGCGCCGCAAGGCGGAGGATTAGCCTGTTAAGCCATGGTGCCGGCCAACAGTTTCTTTTTTAACTCAATCTATGCAAAACAAGTAGTGTAAAATTTTGATTAATTAATAAGCCATTATTAATTATTGATGTTTTCAACTAAGGTCTTTTTTTTAACTTTTATTTAATAAATATAAATTTCCAAAGTACAGCTTTTGGATTTCAGTGGCTTTTTCCCCCCATAACCTCCCTCCCACCCGCATCCATCCCATCTCCCGCTCAACTAAGTTCTTTATTGTAGGAGAGAGTGTATGTTAGCTAAGCACTCACAAGATTTTTGGCAAAGTCCAGCCTAACTCAGGCTGGCATCTTTATGAATCAAATATGAAGAATTTTGTTCTGAAAAAGTAGATTGAAAGAAGAAATGGGGGAATGTAAATGCATATTTGGAAGCCAACAGTACGAAGGAAATAGGCAAAAAAGATCCAAATGTTCTATGACATAGTTGGCATAAATAATGCCTGAAAGTATGAGTCATAAGTAAAAAGTCAAAATAGATGGGATAGTATAACAAAGACCAATAATTATTCTAAAATGTACCTAGGACTTACTGTGTGACAAGTGGTAGAAAAACAGCAAACATAATAATAAAAAAGGAAGAAAATTATCATTATTTCTCAAAAGACTTGATCTTCATCATCCAAAATTGGATGAGAGACTAGAGAATGTATGTTGTCTATTACTTTAGAAGATATCAATTTGGATGAATTGGATATCCTTCAAGCACCATGACATTTGAATGTCTGCATTTCAACTACAAACTTACATAGTAACAGGGTAATCAAGGCCACACTTGACAACTATAATCCCAAAACACTTATTTTGGACATTGGGATCTACTATAGCTCTTTTAGCAGGTTCACAATCTCCATTAAGCTTTGTAAATACACAAAAGAAGATTGCAGAAAGAAGTAGTTGAAGATGAGAAGCACCAAAAGGATTTGATGCTCCATTTTGGGTTTAAAGATGTAAGGGCCATCTATCAGCCTGTAGATGCTGAGAGTTAGCTTTGAATAACAGATGACAAGGAATTGGAAACCTCAGTCCTACAATAAAAAAGAAACAACTCTGCCAAAAACAAGAATGAACTGTAACGTGGCTGTTCTCCAGAATCGCCAGACAACAGTTCAGCCTAGCCTACATTTTGTTTTCAGTTTTGTGATACCCAGTAATGTTAATTGAAGGAATTCATAACATAACACCCAAAATATGTCACTTTGACATATTACTTTTGAGCTGAAGATACTTTAGAAATTAGAAATGCCCTAAAGGTTATCTGACCTTCCTACTTCTACCTAAAAGCACGTCATACTATTTCCCAGAAATTTGGAAAGATATCCTCCTGTACCAGGAAGAAAACATTCTTGTTGCTGCAGACTGGGAGTTGACACCAAAATTGATGTGTCTAGAAAATGTATGAAAATAACCCTTATCTTCCCCCATATATTTCCTAATCACTTTCTCACAACCTACCGCTCCTAAAACTGAAATCTTTCTTTCTTCCTTTCTATTCTCCATAAATAGGAAGCCCATTTAAAAAAAAAAAAAAAGGATATATAAGCTTTCAAACCTAACTGCTTCTTCAGGACTTCATTCTTTTTTCTATGAAGGTGAACACATAAAAATATTAAACAGCCATGGTAATTTGGTGTAGTGGTTAACACACCATGTGGGATGCCTGCATCTCATATCAGAGTGCTGGGGTTTGAGCTGGTCTCCACTAATGATTCCAGCTTACTACTAATGTGCACCCTTTGAAGCAGTGGTTACCTGAGTGTCTGCTACCCATGTGGGATACCTACATTGAATTCCTGCCTCCTGATTTTCGGTGTCCCCTGGCCCCACCTATTGTGAGCAGCAAATAGGATACCCAGAGGAAATGGAAGATCTCGCTCTCTCTCTCTCTCTCTCTCTCTCTCTCCCCCATCTCTCTCATTTTCTCTTTCTCTATCTCTCTCTCTCTCAAATATTTTTAGAAAGAACATTAAATAAAATTTATGTCATTTTTCTTATGTCAATCTGTTTTACATTAACTTAACTGTTAGGCCTAATAAGAGGACCTAAGAGGGCAGAGGAAAAGTTTCTCTTTCCCTATACCATATTGAACTGTTGACCTGCAGAACTGTGCTGACTATAGGTTTTCTATTCCACTATGCCCCAGAGGAGTTAGCTGTTAATTTCAAGATCTCATCAATTCACACACCTGAAGAGCCATGATCTCTTGTGATGTCATTGTCTGCCTTTGAGGCTTCAAATTTTTATTTATATGACTGATGAAACACTGACAAATTTTCATTAAGTTTGTAAGCTTTTTTTTTAAGGTTTGGTGTTTTGCATATTAAGTTGAAGTTAGTGGGGAAAAAAGAAAATGCAGTTAAGAGCTGTGTAACAGAGCTAAGGAGAAAAACTCCAATGGCTATAAAAGACAAGTAGTAGACTATGAATGAACATGACTAGAACGATTTGACAATGAACTACTTTTACATAGTCTAGAGATTAGTGGTGTTATTTACCTTCAAAATTAGGAATGTATTACTGTGTTACTGTTAAAAGTTTAATATTTAAATTGTTTGTGGCAAAAACAAATTATTACTTTTCACTCATAACAACTAAACTGTGAGACTAGTTCTAATATTTTCAAAGTTAAAGAATTGACATTTGCCTTATTATATTAGTATGAAACTTGTGAAACTGAATATACACTTATGTATAGCAAAGATGTTTGTTCACATGATTTAATCTTAACAAATTGCTAGGAAAAAAAATATTCAAAAACAGATTTTAATATCACCATATAGTTAATCTTGGTGAAGACAAAGCTGAATAATGGTTGAACAATTAGTTACTCTATAATTGAGCAGATTAAGGAAAAGTTGTCCTTAAACTCTAAGAGAAAGAGGGCACATTTTCAAGAAAGAATCTCTAAAAGCAAGAGATATTGTTTACTTGTATACCGCTCATGAAGGCTGAAGTATAAGTGAGTATTTTTATGGTAAAACAGTATTTTAAAGATGATTCTAAGGCTCACCTTATTCATTTTCTTTCTCTCAAGATTTGCCATCCTGTGCTGCCTGTTACACAATGTATGAAAACAGATCTTCAATTTATTTTTGCCAGCAGGGGTCAAAGTCAGAACCAATTAATCTGGAAGAAACAAAATTCCTCTCACTCCAGGTATATTTTAGATGTGTTATTGCTGTCACCTATGGCTATCTAGCCCAGACTTGCAGCCATGTATAGCTCCCCTGATGAAAGAATCCAGCTTTATTTGTACCCAGGGTCTCATATTGAGGTAGCCTTTTAAATAAATGCATGGAAAATAGCATGCTTAATGGTACTCCATTAGCATTCTTTCCTAAAATTCATACATTCAAGGAATCATCCTGTATTTTGAAAGACCAAAGGCAATTTAAGGGCTTGCTCTTGACAAGTTGTCCATTTTTGATAAGCAATGGTTGAATAGGATGTTAAGTTGTCATTTTTTAAATGACAAATTCTCCATGAATAGTAATACATTCCATAGCCCTTGATTGTAAAAAGAGGCAGCCTAATAGCTTTCCTGCTACAGAAAGAGCAGCATAGACCATTAGGCCTGGAAGGAATGTTCACAACAAAGGGAGGCAGGGAATGAGAACACATCTTTCTCTAAAGCTTGCGTCTGTGGGACAAACCAACTGTCTGTTCCTTCCCAGTCACTCTGAGGTCAATTCACCCATTTCCCACAAATCATGAATATCCAGAAAGTTTGTCCCTTTCCACTGTGGCTAAACATGTTTTTAACATTGGAAAGAAGGTAAAATGAAGGAATAGAGCTCCAAAAATCAAGTAAAGAAGTCAGAGATATCTTTTAGGAAATAAGGGAAGGATATTATTTAAATCACTACATTATATTACAGAGAAGTATCACAGTTCAAAGAGAATGTGAATAACTATTTTCTATCTCTTTCTTCTTTGTAAGGTTGTTTACTCAGACAACATGATTTCTATAATTTTTTTCTAATGCAGCTATAATATATAAATTTATTTAAAAATAATATAAATATACTAATTTTAATACAATAGTAGAAATAAAAGTTCTTAATGAAGTTTATGTATAATACACATAGTTCAACATGAAATGGCATTAACATAAAATGTCAGAGAATTTCCCTGTGCCATTATTAGGCACAATAGCATTAGAGAATTATATACACCTAAAAGTTTAGGTAAGAGTGAGAACTGTTCATCCACCTGACACGTTTCTGAAATTTTTAGGGAAATAAACCAAGAAGCCTACTGGTAAGGAATATAGTGGCCACAGCAAATGACATGATTTTATTTTTTAATGTTTTTCATCTTGCATTCCTAAAATTTGTGGTTGTGTTTCTTTAATTCATAGAGGATAATTGGAATTGAAACACTACTCAGGACAATATTGAAATTAAAAAGATGAAGAGGAAAATGCATAATGGAAGTAGAAGTGGGAGGGAAGAGAGAATAGCAAGAAGAAGCGTGGGAGAGAAGACAAGGGAGGAGGGGGAGGGAGAAGATGATATAAAAGAGTGCTTAACAGAATAGACATTTCTTTTATGTGTTCTTTTGTCACACTCCAAGAGAGTTTAGGCTTAAAAGCTTGACAGCTACCTGATTTGGCTAATAATAGATGAAGAATTATTTTCCAGCTGCTGCCAAAATCTTCCATTATATTGACTCCTAGCTTTGAGTAACAAGCTTGTGAAAACAAGAAACAAAATTTAAAAAGGAAGGTAGGGAAAGAGGGAGGTTGGAGGAGGGAAAGAGGGAGGAAGGGAAGTATAGTTATCTTCTTATAACTGTACATATGATATACACGAAATCTGTTCTCTTTACATTAATAAAAATTTTAAAAGCTAGAAAAAGAACTTGGCATTCTGAAATGATATTACCTCTTCTATTTTTTTTAAGATTTATTTTATTTATTTGAAAGACAGAGTTACAGAGAAAGGTAGAGACAGAGAGAGAGAGAGGTCTTCCATCCGCTGGTTCACTCCCCAACTGCCACAACAGCCAGAGCTTCACCGATCCGAAGCCAGGAGCAAGGAGCTTCCTCCAGGTCTCCCACATGGGCACAGGGGCCCAAGGACTTGGGCCATCTTCTACTGTTTTCCCAGGCCATAGCAGAGAGTTGGATTGGCAGAGGAGCAGCTGGGACTAGAACCGGTGTCCATATGAGATATCGGCCCCTCAGGCCAGGGCCTTAACCCACTGCACCACAGAGCTGGCCTCCCCTCTTCTATTTTTTTAAATATTATTTATCTATCATCTATCCATTTATTATTGTATTTGAGGGGCAGAAAGACACACACAGGGAGAGAGAGTAACAGAGAGAGAGATAAAGGCAGAGATAGAGAAAAAATGGAGGGGGGGACATCTCATCAACTAGTTCACTTCCCAGATGCCCAAGACTGCCCCAGGATAGGTCAGGGCCAAAGTCACATCTTCACATGGAGAGCAGGGAGACAATCACTTCAGCCATATCCACTGCCTCCTAAGGTCTGCATTAGCAGAAAGCAGAGCTGGATATTGAATCCAGGCACTCTGATGTGTGATGTTGATGTCCTAACCAGCAATTTAACCACTAGGCTAAACAACCCCTGATGCAGATACATCTTCTTTATAATCATCAATTTATTAGGTTGTAAGTATTTTCTTTCTTTCATTTTTCTGGATTTTTATTTTCATTTATTTGAAAGGCAGAGAGAGCAACAGAGGGAGAAGACAGAGACAGAAGAGAATGAGAGAGCTCTCATCTACTGGTTCATTCCCCAAATGCCCACGAGGAGGCCAAGGACAGAAGCTGGGAGCCAGGAACACAAACGCAGTCAAGGTTTCCCAGGAAGCTAGCAGGAACTCAACTCCTTGAGCCATCACCACTGTCTCATAAGGTCCTTGTTAGCAGGAAGCTTAGAGTCATGAGACAGAGCCAAGAATAGGACACAGATTTTCCAATAAGAGATGCTGACATTTTAAAATCCTGGTTATGATGGCTAAAAATATTATATTATATTATTATACTGTATTATATTATATATTAGCAACCATTCTTTGTAGAACTCTGTAACATGCATTGTTAAAAGTGGAAGGCACAGAGCATAATCTATGAGATTTTCTATGAGACAAGAATGAACACAAATCCATGTTATAAATATATTATATTTACAACTACATATAGCTTATAGAAATGGTATGGTGAGGAAAATAAATAAATAAATATCTGAGAAAGTAGACACTGTAACTATAGGATTTAGGCTGAAATAGAAAATCAGTATGGGGCACAATTACAACCACGAGACAATTATCTGAAAACAAACTTTTTAGAAGAGGTATGGCTTATATAGACATTTGAAAAGATAGAATACAATTCAGAGTAGACACTCTAGTTGAGGTAAACTACTTTAATGAAGACAAACGTAACAGAAATGATTATTCCTTTTATAATTTCTTGTAATAGAAAAGAGATAAGCATATTAAACACTGAGAATGCCTCCAAGATATAAAATGCCATGTTTTTCTGGTTTTGTGAATTTATATTATGTATTTTAAAGGTTGATTTTATTGTTCAATTATTAAAATAAGATTTACCAACTGAACTAAATGAACTAAGAACAAGAATGCATGCAAAAGATAATTCTTACTTCCCAGAGAGAGAAGAAATCTAGAAAATATCTTTGTGAAAAATCATGTCACCATTCTTTAAAGATTTCATAGCAGTAGTGAATACTAACTTATGTCTACAAAGATAAAAAAAATTATCTGTGTGAAGAACGGGTCAGACATGGAGAAAAGTGTAGGAAATAAGACTGGGAGCTGCTGTTGTCAGTCTACAATAGCATGACCCTAGAGCAAGAGCTCCAGTACTTGCATGGAAAAAACCTTGTCATTGCCAGAAAGAAAGGTATGAAGACATTTTTATTAGAATGTGTTGGGCTCCAAAGTATGAGCCCAAATTATTCCACACGTATTGCCATATACATCCTGTCCCTAGGTCCTATTGGAAAATGCCCCCTGCAAGATGTGCTCTGCATTTACTCAAGAAGTAAAGCAAACATTCCCCCAGATGTGACCACAGGCTAGCAGCCTGTCTTTGTACCTGTTACCCCACCCGCTGGCTGTTACAGCCCCTAAGCACCCTCCTCAACTAAAAGCTCACATAAAAAAACACCTCCTTACAGAGTAGTTGCTGTTCTCCCTTCCTTGAGAAAGCTGGTAGTTTTACCTTGAATAAACTCTTACTCTCTCTTGGCATGGTCTCGTTTAGTGGTCTCGGTCACTTTAACCTCACAGAATATACAAGACACTCTGGGATTGAAAAGTAAAAAATTATCTTAAGAAGCATCCAACCTGTCCCTGACTACCAGATGGACACGCTTTCATTTCATTGTGTCCCCCAAATAAAAAAAAAATAATAATGCTCTATTTTCTCATGGGTATTATAAGAAAAAGAATTCCCCAATTACCCAAAAACAAAGTTCCAAGTACCCTGTTGGCAAAGTCCCACTGACAATAATATAAGCATTCAGAAGCTCCAAGGAAACTCCCTTATTTGTTGCCAAAATATTTTTTTCTCAAAAACCGTATACAATCCCTGAAATGATTTCATGATTTCAACATGATACACTCCATTGTGTTTTCAAACAAAAAAAGAGTTGTACATATTGCAAACTCAACTAAGTTTGTCCTCTTAGGAACTTTTTTATTTGAAATATTAACATATTGTGCAAAGAAGTTAGAGTGCCACATTTGTACAAAACAAATGATTCAACAATTCTTCTGGAGTTCTCCCAAAGGAAATTGGACACACATAACCTGAAACAATCACAAGTGAAGAGTCTTACAAGTATCAGAGTTCTAACTATAATCAGATAAAAAGACATTATTCATTGCTCTCTCCTATGTATTTACATCTCTCTGAAGACCGACTCTGGGGCAATTTACTTTGAAATTCTATAAGCATTAACAGTCAGAAATTATACTGGAGGAGTTTCTCTGAGTAGATATGACATTAATCCTAAAATACTTTGAATCATGCTATTAGAACTTTTGAAATTATATATTTTAATTTTTCTCATCTGTTTACTATCAGTGATTTCTGATTACAGACTTTTTGAAAACCTATTATTTCTGAAACTTCTGCTTAGACAACTGTTTGTCTTCCATATGTTGTGCAAAGAATTTAGATTTTTTTCAGTCCCTGAAACCCATTCAGGAAAATGAGATTGGTAGAGGGATTACAGGTCCATGGACCTCAAGTCAATTAATTCAGATTTGACCCAAATACCTACCTTATCTGCAAAGAAAGAGATGAAACCCAAAGAGGCTAAGTAGTTTGCAGAAAGGTCATACAACATATTAGTAGCAGAGCCACCAGTAGAAATCAAATATTCTTGCCAAATCATGGTCCTATATATTGCTGTTACCTTGGGAATTTGAATAACCAGACATAATAAAGGTTTTGGATAGCTTCCCCTGTTTCCTTCTCCTGCCAGAGTAAAGAGATAGCAAGGTCAGAATTTGGAGATTTCTTCCTTATTCCCTCCCTCTCTTTCTTCCCCCCTCCCTCCCTCACTTCCTTCATTCTTTCTTTCCTACCTTCCCTTCTTTCTTCAACCTTTTCTTCATTCAACACTCTCTTCCTCCCTCTCCCTCTCTCTCTCTCTCCCTCTCTTTCTCCTTAAAGAACTACTTTGACTTCAGGCTTATTAGAATAATCTAGGATACATAAAATTTAATTAGCTTTTAAAATGTGCTCTGAATCTTGTACAACAAAAACAAAGCTGGAGGCATCACAATACCAGATTTCAGGACATACTACAGGGCAGTAGTTATTAAAACAGCATGGTACTGTTACAGAAACAGATGGATAGACCAATGGAACAGAATAGAAACACCAGAAATCAACCCAAACATCTACAGTCAACTTATATTTGATCAAAGATCCAAATCCCTGGAGTAAGGACAGTCTATTCAATAAATGGTGCTGGGAAAACTGGATTTCCACGTGCAGAATCATAAAGCAAGATCCCTACCTTTCACCTTACACAAAAATTCACTCAACATGGATTAAAGACTTAAATCTACGACCCAACACCATCAAATTATTAGAGAGCATTGGAGAAACCCTGCAAAATATATGTACTTGCAAAACTTCTTGGAAAAGACCCCAGGAGCACAGGCAGTCAAAGCCAAAATTAACATTTGGGATTGCATCAAATTGAGAAGTTTCTGTACTGCAAAAGAAACAGTCAGGAAAGTGAATAGGAAACTGACAGAATGGGAAAAAATATTTGCAAACTACACAACAGATAAAGGGTTGATAACCAGAATCTACAAAGAACTCAAGAAACTCCACAACATCAAAACAAACAACCCACTTAAGAGATGGGCCAAAGACCTCAACAGACATCTTTCCAAATGGCCAACAGACACATGAAAAAATGTTCAGGATCACTAGCAATCAGGGAAATGCAAATCAAAACCACAATGAGGTTTCACCTCACCCCGGTTAGAATGGCTCACATTCAGAAATCTACCAACAAAAGATGCTGGAGAGGATGTGGGGAAAAAGGGACACTAACCCACTGTTGGTGGGAATGCGAACTGGTGAAGCCACTATGGAAGTCAGTCTGGAGATTCCTCAGAAAACTGAATATAACTCTACCATTCAACCCAGCCACCCCACTCCTTGGAATTTACCCAATTTCTATCCTGAAATTAAATTGGTAAACAAAAAAGCTATCTGCACATTAATGTTTATTGCAGCTCAATTCACAATAGCTAACACCTGGAACTAACCCAAATGCCCATCAACAGTAGACTGGATAAAGAAATTATGGACATGTACTCTATAGAATACTATACAGCAGTCAAAAACAATAAAACCTGGTCATTTGCAACAAGATGGAGCAATCTGGAAAACATCATGCTGAGTGAACTGAGCCAGTCCCAAAGAGACAAATATCATTTGTTTTCCCTGATCGGTGACAATTAACTGAGCACCAAAGGGGAAACCTGTTCAAGTGAAATGGACACTATGAGAAACAGTAACTTGATCAGCTCTTGTGCTGTCTGTTGTTGTACAATGTAATACTTTATCCATTTTAGTATTTTTTTGTTCTAGTACTAGTGGTTGAACTCTGTAATTAACACACAATTATTCTTAGGTGTTTAAATTTTAACTGAAAAGTGATCCCTATTAAATATAAGAATGGAAAAAGAGAGGGAGGAGATGTACAATTTGGAACATGTTCAATCGGACTTGCCCCAAATGATGGAGTTAGAAACGTGTCAGGGGATTCCAATACAATCCCATCAAGGTGGCATGTACCAATGCCATCTCACTAGTCCAAGTGATCAATTTCAGTTCACAACCGATGGCTCTGATAGGTCTAAGAGTCAAAGGGATCACACAAACAAGACTAATGTCTGCTAATACTAACTGATAGAATCAAAAAGGGAGAGAACGATCCAATATGGAAAGCAGGTTACATAGCAGACTCATAGAATGGCAGATGTACTAAACAGCACTCTGGCCTCAGAATCAGCCCTTAAGGCATTTGGATCTGGCTGAAGAGCCCATGAGAGTATTGTAGGCATGGAAAGCCAAGACACTCTGGCAAAAAAAAAAAAAAGAAGACCTAAATGAAAGATCTCTGTGAGTGTGATCCCAGTGGAAAGAATGCAGCCATCAAGGTAGGAGGTACCTTTCTCTGCAGGGAGGAGAGAACTTCCACTTTGACTATGACCCTGTCGGAATAAGATGCGATGTCGGCATCCCTTGGGGGCTACAATTCACATCCTGGCTGCTCCACTTCTGACCCAGTGTCCTGCGAATGGCCTGAGAAAAGCCGCGGAACATGGCCCAAGTGTTTGGACCCCTGCCATCCACGTGGGAGATCCAGATTAACTTCCTGGTTCCTGATTTCATCCTGGCCCAAGGATGCAGCCATCTGTAGAATGAACCAGTAGATGAAAGATCTATTTCTCTCTCTTCCTCCCTCCCTCTCTCTCTTCCTGTAATTCTGACTTTCATATAAAATAAAATAATTTTTTTAAAAAAAGAGAGAGACAAAATAAAGCCTTCACATGTGCAGGGAAGTCACCATCAATGAATGATCTCGGGATAGCTGTTCATGTCTTCTGGTGAGGTCTTCTGGAAGGAATTTTCCCAGTTCATTTTCCCTTTAAGCCTCCAATAGTGTACAGTTTCAGCAGTCCAGAAAGTTCTATCAGTTTAGGAGATACAGATCCAATGTTCAAAGCCCTGAAGCTTGTGGCAGTGGGGTTGACGAGAAGAACTTGGTGGTTTCCTTTCCAATAGGATTCAAAGGCAGTCTGTCTCTGATATCTCCTCCAGAAGGTCCAATCTCCATGTCCTAGATTGTGGAGAGTTTGACTGACTCCAGTCAGTGGATCATAGGAAACACCATTTATCTGATGGACATACACTCTGGAATGGTCCATTAAAGCCCTACAATACCTATTCATTTCAGAATTCAAAGGAACGAGAGCCATTTGAGAGTCTATTATTAATGGCCTAGGCCTTCTATTAACTATTTCATAAGTCACCAACCTGTGTTTTTCAGTAGGAATGTACCAATTAAAATTAAAGCCAGTGTTAATATTTGTGGCCAACAGAATGTAATTATTCAGTTAATTTGCCAATTTCAATTTTAAGATGTCAGTTGTTCTTTATTGGGGGTCATAGGAATAATAATAATGCCATAGTGTTTGCAAATACTTATTCAATTGCTTCAAAATTGCCAGCAAAATAGGTTCCTCTGTAAATGGAAAAAACTTCTCAGGTGTTATAGCATCAGCCTTAGTGCATAGGAAAGCTTTTATCCAAACAGAAAACAAATTCTATATAAATTCATTCTGATACCCAACTGAGGGGACAGCTAAATGAGATGCAAATGTTCAAATGGTCCATCAGGTGGTGGAAATGTGCCACCTAATGTTTTATTATCTTTTCAGGATTATGAGGTTGATGAATCAAATATTAATTATAAGCCATATATATATCATATCTTATATATATATATATCATATATATCAATCTTAGAATAATCATTCTGCAAATATATTTTCCAAATTTGGCTCATCTTGCCTATTTCTTGATGAATTAAGGAGTACCAGCCTTTAACAATGGAAGCATCTAAGACTCAAAGAGAACCAGGTAGCCATCCAGCCACAATTACTTTCTCCTCACATTTTATTTAATAAAGAAGATTTATATTTATTTTTTATTTATTTGAAAGTCAAAGGTATAGAAAGAAAGGGACAGACAGAGACATAAAGAGATTCTCCACCCCCTTGTTCACTCCCCAGATGGCTGCAATGGCCAGAGATGTGCCAAATTGAAGCCAGGAATCAGGAGCTTAATCTGGGTCTCCCATGGGAGTGGCAGGTGCTCTGCTGCTTTTCCCAGGCCATTAGTAGGGAGCTGGATTGGAAGTGGAGCCCCCAGGACATGAATTAGGGCCCATATGGATACCAGAATCATATGCAGAAGCTTTATCAGCTATGCCACAAGACCAGGCCCTCACCATACATTTTCTTAAATACCAGTTTGGTTTTCTAAACCAGGTGCATTGCACTATGTATTAAACATATCATATGGAAGTTGCCTTGGACCAATCTCATGGAGTTCATTCAAGTTTCATATCTTATTAATTTCAATTCTGGTTGATTTAACATGAAAATTTGCCAGAGTATTTCATTGATAGTCAATTAATTGTTGCTTTGCTGAATATTGTGTTAGCAGTTTTCTGAACCAATCTGCCGCTACAGTTCTGAAAACGCTTACCAATCCAATGGCATGATCATATTTCTTGGAATTTCATCACCAGTGTACTTCTGATATTAATGTTCAACCTCTTGGGAATATTTGTAAATAATTCTCTTCTGATTTTAGCCAGCTAAATCACATGGGGTCACAGAATTTATTGCACAAGAAATCCGTTACTTTATTGTGCATTCCATTTTGTCTGATACTTCTTCTCTTTCCAATCTAGAACAGTCTAGTCATTGTACTTTAAGACAACAAAACAATACATCTGTCAATAAAACATTGTCAAGTCTTGAGTCTTTCTTTAAGAAAGGCTCATTTTATCTTCTCTGCATACTTGCATATAGAATTCTTCCCTTTTCACTTCTTACATGTAGTTACACACAGTACCTAAAACTATTAACTTACAGTGATCTTAATTTCCAGTGAACGTCAGGAAGCAAACACCAGCAATAGACAGACTGCCAAATCCGTGAGTCACAATTTCTAGAAGCACATAGTTTCTCATATTATTGCCTTGTCAATTAGGGAATGTTTATTAGTGACCTCAAATATCTTCAGTTTCTCCAATAAATTGCAGAGGAGGCAAAGTTTTATCTGTATCCTCTTGGTTTATGCTCAGTCAGAGCGCTAACTTGCTTTTATAGATTTCTCTAAGCTTCAACTTTTCTTTATTTATGATAAGAATATTAAAGCTTTCTGATACTGGAAGGACATCTTTACATGGGAACTTTATTGCACTTTCACCTACTTAAGCCACTTCATAATAATTACAACTGGATTACTCAAACAGCTATCATCATGTGATTCTCCTCCCTAGCAAATTTTACAATATAGTGATAACATAAGCATAGTTTATCAGTGAGCATAAGTTAGAAGAAGCTGTGCATTGACAAGAGATATAATGCTGAAAACTCTAAAGATATTACATTTTTAATCAAACAAATAATATTCTTATTTACCAAAATTGCCCAAATCCTGTGCATTTGAGAAACATTTGAGTCAGCCCTTAATTTTCTGAGGGATGACTGCTTATATAATCACATGTATATTTATTCTTTTAAGACAAATTACACAGAACTCTTCAGCAATTTAATTTGGTAATGTCATTAGGTGACAGAAAATTATCACATGTATTTTTACACACAGACATAAATAATTATGTAAACTGGAAAAGATCAGAACAGAGACTTCAAGCCAAAGTACCATAATTTGCTTAAACCAAGAAAGGAAGATGTAAATAAAAGCCTAGTTAGGACAGGATTGCCAGGAAATACACCTTTAACAAAGATAAGGCTTACTATGTAGTTTGGTTATAATATCAAACACTGCCAACTTAATATTTTCCTTTTGAGTTTTTGGCATAAGACTCACCAACAAAAATTACTAACTCACAATTATCCATTGAAGTATGTTGTAAATCAAAACAAGAGGTCACTCATCCAGTATGGGTAGTAAAGTAGAAGAGTCAATTTACTTACAGTGTTTTAAATAGAGATTAGGAAACAAGCCGGCTCCGTGGCTTAACAGGCTAATCCTCCGCCTTGCGGCGCCGGCACACCAGGTTCTACTCCCGGTAGGGGCACCGGATTCTATCCCGGTTGCCCCTCTTCCAGGCCAGCTCTCTGCTATGGCCTGGGAAGGCAGTGGAGGATAGCCCAAGTCCTTGGGCCCTGCCCCTGCATGGGAGACCAGGAGAAGCACCTGGCTCCTGGCTTCGGATCAGCGAGATGCGACGGCCGCAGCGGCCATTGGAGGGTGAACCAGCAGCAAAAAGGAAGACCTTTCTCTCTGTCTCTCTTTCTCACTATCCACTCTGCCTGTCAAAAAAAAAAAAAAAAAAAAAGAGATTAGGAAACAAAAGCTTCATGAAATGTTAGTCTACTTACTGAAAGGTCCTGAATTTGACTGGAATGCAATAGAATTTCCATACCATGTGGAACCTGCAAGAAAAGTTTATTCCTAAAACTAATTCTGATAAACTCCCACCAATCTGGATGCTAGCTCATCAGTTTTAAACAATAAGTTTATTCTTTCACTACTGGGTCATTTTACAGGCTACAGGTTGGTACTGCTTCTTTTGTTTCAGGAACGAAGTGGTGTTGAACCACGGCAGGTTAAGCTGCCATCTGTGATGTTTGCGTTCCATACTGCAGTGCCTGATCCAGGTCAGGCTGCTCCAGTTGCAATCAGTGTCTTTTTTTTTTTTTTTTTTTTTTAGATGTGGAGTTACAGAGAGAGGGAGAAATGAAGAGAAAAGTCTTGCAGCTCACTCCCCAAATGATTGCAACAGTCAGAGCTGAGGTGATTGTAAGCCAGAAGCCAGGTGCTTCTTCCAGGTCTCCCCCATGGGTGCAGGGGCCCAAGCACTTGGGCCATCTTCTACTACTTCCCCAGGCTCTAGCAGAGAGCTTGATTGGAAGAGGAGCAGCTGGGACTCAAACCAGCACCCATATAAGGAAGAGTCTTAGCCCACTGTGCAAGAGCGACAGCCATTTTCACTTCACTTTTTTTTTAAGATTTCCAATCTAGTTTCTTATATGTGTGTTTGTGTGTGTGTGCTGCGTGTATTTGACTCTGCCTTTCTAACTAATTAATTAAAAACTTTGATAACTGAAAATTCCATTAATGTAATTTTTATTATATGAGAGTGGGCTATCTATCATTTAATTTTTCTTTGAAAATACCCAAATAAAGATTTCAGTCCTTGATGAAAATCAGATTGGGAGGTCAAATCTAGGAAGATTTAGCCGGCACACCTGTTGAGGAGAAGGGCCCCAGTGGATCTGGACGGGAACAAAGCACTGAGCCCAGAAGGAGTGCGGGGATGCTGAGGAAGGAAGCTTTGGATACTACCGACTACTCCAAGAATACTGACATGGAAAAAATAGGCCTAGCCAGGAATACAGAATTGCATTTATTGGGGGCTTATGAAGATTATAATCCAAAAAACACAAAATTCAAACAGCCTTGAATGTGTTCTTCTGCTTTATTTCTGATTGATTGAGGCTGTTGCATGATGGAACATAAAAATACTTACTGTTCATTAATGTATCTGAAGTTGAAACTGTTTGCACCAACTCTAACCTCTTAGAAGTTTTACAAGAGTCATTAAGATAGTATCTATAGGGTATGAATATAACATGAACAATTTTAGCTTTGGGTGAAAATTTCCTCAAAATCTATAGTAATAATAACTAGTGTTTTCCAGGGCATAATAACTTTAAAATGAATGGAACCACAATATTGGTTTAAAAAAATGTTTTCCCTGATTATCATATTCACCAGAAAAATGACTGGGAGAGGGGCAGGCATAGTGGAAAACCTGGGTTTGATTCCTGCCTCCAGATCATGACTCCAAGTACCTGTTAATGCAGACCCTGGAAGATGGCACTATTGCCTTAAGTACTTATGTCTCTGCCACCATGTGGGAGACCTGAACTGACTTCCTGGCTCCCAGGTTCTGCTTGGCCCAGCCCTGGTCATGGACATCTGAGGAGTGAACCAATAAATGGGAGCTCTGCCTCTCTTTCTCTCTATTTCTCTTAAATAAAATTTAAAAGATTTTTTGAGTTTTTTATTCTCAAATAAATTTAAAAGTTTTAAATATATATAGCACAAAATGTTTTTTAAGTGAGAGGGTCACTACACTTATATTACTGAAAGTCTCCGGCTGTGTCCCTATGGCCTCACATGTGCCATCATAGCTGCTCTACTTTTCCTCCTTTGGCTCCAGCCTTTTATGGGAGGCCCTGAGGACTTTCAGGTTGCCTCCTCATTGCTGCTGTGGTGGTTCTGCTCACCATTATACCCTCGCCCTACCAAAGTGACCACCAGCAGCCCACACCAGTGTTGCTGTGTGCAGAGGTGTCATATGCAATACTTTTACTGACATCTGAGAAATGCATCTCAATCACATTCCCTATTCTAAATTTCCCCTCTTAACGAGTAGTGCACAATCCCTTAGATTTGTCCCAGAGCAATGCTACTTAGCATGTTTAATGTTCCACAGAGATGTTTCTATTTCTAGTAGCTGGTAAATACTTGGTACCAAATACTCATGAAAATGCATAATGATGAAAACTGGATCTTTAAGAGTATTGTTTCAACATGTTAGTATATTCCCTTGACTACATTGCTAGCAAACACATTAAGTCTTGGTCATTTCTGTGAAATACGAACAAAAATATCACAGACTCCATAATAAGTTTTTCCAGTATGATAAAGGTGTCATCTTGTAAAAATATATTGCCATCTCTGAAATTTTAGTGTCTGATAAAATTGAGAAAGTTTCTTGAATAAATAGAAATATTTAAATTAGAAACATGACATCCTACTCATAAATACACCAATAGATATTTTCTACACTATATTGTGGATCTTTTGAACAAAAAAGGATTTAACCAAAACATTCAATGGTTATTCCAACTATAAATAAATCAGTTTATAAGTGTCAGAGAAGAAAAGAGTCATTTGCAAAAGGATTTACAAGGAATATTCACATTTAGTTTTTCCCTTCCTTACAAGTTTCATAATTAAACACATTCAAAGAAAGAACTGGAAGTTAATATTACTTCAGTGGATTTCTCTAGAATCTTACTAGAAGTTTTACTCATTGTGTGGCAAGACATTGCTGTGTGCAGAGTGTAGAGTACAGAACAAACAAGATACAAATTACTTTGGGGCATTTTACAGTATCAAAGGACAAACAGGCAAATATGCAGTCAGTTGCCTAGTGATAAATGCTAGCACTGCTGATTTATAAATCTAAGAAAAAGAAAATGCCACTAGATTAAAACACTGATCAAAGGAAGAGGATATTTAAAGAAAGCAGTGTATTGCATGTACAAAGACCCGAATCTAGAGTGAATGTGGCATTTACAGAAGTAAAAGAAACAGCGTTTAGCTGAAACATAGATAATAAGGAGAGATACTAACTAAAATCTAGAGACGTGATCAATCAAGGTAAAAATTTAAAAAGGTCTTAAGATCCCTTTTAATTTTATCCAGAAAGATGGGTAAATACTGAGCAATGGCAATGAGCAGATTTTTATTTTCAAGTATGAATGCTCTTTTTAGCAAGTTCATGGAAAATGTGCACTCTGAAAAGTTATGTGTGGATTTCAATTTTTTTGCATCAGAATAAATTTACCTTTAAATTCCATTTTGCATGAAGTTTTGAAGTCATTTTGTATTTTAACTCAGCCAGAACACTTCCAGAGAAAGTCCAGAGACCTAAGCTAAGCAAGGAGGCCAATAAACAGGCTGTCACAGTAACTCAGATGAGATATAGAAACAAGGTTTCTACTGTTGGATGTTTAGACGGACATGGACAATGAGAAGTTGCTTATACAGTGATGAGTTGGTATTTAAGCAAATATCTGAAAGTAATCAGTCAAAGAGATATTTACATAAAAAGAAGGGAACTTATGTATACCAGAAGAAGAAGCTGATTACTTAGCCTTTCTCACTTTTCTCCACCATGGCCAGAGACAAACTTCAAAAAGTTTATAGGAAAATAGAATTAAAAGTGTGCAAAAGAATTTGGTGCAAAAGAATTTGAAATCTGTGCATGGATTTTTTTCATGAGATACATTTTCCAAGAATGTTTTGAAAATCCTGTGTATTTGTGGATTTCAAAAAACATTTTAAAACTTATTTCTTTTATTTATTTGAAAGCAGAGATTGAGAGAAAAGGGAAGAGTTCCTCCATCTGTTGGTTCACTCCTCAAATGTCCTCAATAGCTGGAGCTGATGCAGCACACAGTCAGGAGTTCAGAACTCCATCCCAGTCTCCCATGTGGGTGGGAGGGGCCCACATATGTGGGCTGCCTTCCCACACACATTAGCCGGAACCTGGATTAGAAACAAAGTAGTAGGGATTTGAACTGGACTCAGATATGAGATGCCTGTGTCACAAGCAGTGGCTTAATCCACTGAGTCACAAGACTGGCCCCGGATTTTAAATTTTTTAGGCATCAAAATAAATGTTCCGGGGCCAGCGCTGTGCCATAGCGGGTAAAGCTGCAGCCTGCAATGCCAGCATCCCATATGGACACCAATTTGAGTCCCAGCTGCTCCACTTCTGATCCAGCGCTCTGCTATGGCCTGGGAAAGTAGTAAAAGATTGCCTACATCCTTGGGCCCCTGCACCCGCATGGGAGACCAGGAAGAACCTCCAGGCTCCTGGCTTCTGTCTGGCCCAGTCCCAGCCATTGCAGTCAATTAGGGAGTAAACACAGACACACACAGACATACAAACACACAAATAAGAAACTAGATTGGAAATCTTAAAAAAAAAGAAAGAAAGAAAGAAAAAAAGGAAATGAAAAGAAAAGGGCTGGCGCTGTGGCACAGTGGGCTAAGCCTCGGCCTGCAGCACTGGAATCCCATATGGGTGCCAGTTCAAGTCCCAGCTGTTCCTCTTCCAATTCAGCTCCCTGCTAGTGTGCCTGGGAAAGCAGCAGAGGATGGCCAAAGTCCTTGGGCCACTGCACCTGTGTGGGAGACCCAGAAGAAGCTCCTGGCTCCTGGCTGCGGTTCAGCACAGCTCCAGCCATTGCTGCAAATTGGGGAGTGAACCAGTGGATGGGAGTCCTCTCTCTCTGCCTCTCCTTCTCTCTCTCTGTAACTCTGACTTTCAAATAAATAAATAAATTTTTAACAAAAAAAGAAAGTAAATAAACATCATTGTATAGAAAATGTAGTGCAACAAAGTTCCAATGCCCCCACTAAAGATGGAAGAGACTAGAACACAGAAGGCAGTTTGTGGAGGAAGAACTCAAGGTGTTTATTATATGGAAGGTATGATCATCTATAACACCATTTAGTAACTAATTTTAAATCCTAAACAAGGGGCCGGCGCTATCCAGTTAAAGCCTTGGCCTGAAGCACCAGCATCCCATATGAGTGCCGGTTCGAGTCCGGGCTGCTCCTCTTCTGATCCAGCTCTCTGCTATGGCCTGGGATAGCCGTAGAGCTCCTGGCTCCTGGCTTTGGATCGGTGCAGCTCTGGCCATTGTGGCCATTTGGGGAGTGAACCAGCAGATGAAAGACCTCTCTCTCTGTCTCTACCTCTCTCTGTAACTCTGTCTTTCAAATAAATAAATTTTTCTAAAAAAATTTCAAACAATACCAGAGCAGTCCACTCTTATAGTAAAATAATGTTTGTATACAACAGTGCATTAAAATATGGAAATACTACTTGTACAAAACAGACTCAAGAGTGAAGCAAAGCTGCACCCTTTCAGGTGGTGCACATTTACAAAGCACAGTATTACAATCATTTGAGCATTGTTTTATAGAACAGTCTTCAACTATAAACTGTTGTACCAATGCTATTGATGAATATATCATTATTTGGAAGCAGAATATTAAAATTTGGTTCTTATATATCTTTACTACAATATATATCTCTATTACATTTGTGGTAAATCCAGTCATTATACTACAAAAGAAGTAATTCACAAAAAGGTAAACTTTTCTTTTATTTCAGGTGTCAGAATTCTTTTACTAAAATTTTATTTAAGTTATACAAATTTCATATATTTCATACATACAAATTTAGGAACATAGTGATACTTCCCTCCCTCCAACTCACACTCCAAAAATTCTTCCTCCTTTACCCATTCCTGCTCTTTATTTTTACAATGATCTACTTTCAGTTTACTTAATGATTATGAAGTAACCCTGCAATAAATAAAAGAGGTCAACAAAAAGGATTAAGAAAAAGTACTGTTGCTCAACAGAAGAGACAAGGGCTATAAATAACCATCAAATCTCAAAAAGTCCTTTTCACTCCAATACGTTACATTTTAGGTACTCTTTTAGTTACTCCAGGTGAGGAAAACATATGATAGCTGTCTTTTTGGAACTGGCATATTACATTAATGTAATGGTTTCCAGTTGCATCCATTTTGTTGGAAAAGGCAGGATTTTTTTTTTCTTTTTCCTTTTTTTTTACATCCAAGCAGTACTGCATAGTATATACATATCTAATTTCTTTATCAGTCAATAGTTGCTGGACATCTGGGTTGATTCCACATTTAAGCTATTGTGAATTGAGCTGCAAATATGTTCATACAGATAACGCTTTCATATGCTGATTTCTTTTGGATTGGGTAATTCCCAGCAGCGTGATGGCTGGATCATATGGTAAGTCTATATTCATATTTCTGAGATATCTCCATACTGTCTTCCACAGCAGCTGGATGAGTTTACATTCCCATAAACAACAGATTAGGGTACCTTTTTCCCACATCCTTGCCAGCACTGGTTGTTTTTGGATTTCCGTATGAGAGTTGTTCTAACTAGGGAGAGGTGAAACTTCATTGTGGTTTTCATTGGCATTTCTCTGATGGCCAGTGATCCTAAGCATTTCATCAATTGTCTGTTGGCCATTTGAATTTCCTCTCTTAAAAAAGACCTGCTCATGTCCTTTGCCCATTTCTTAACTGGATTGTTTTGTACTTGTTGAATTTCTTGAGCTCTTTATGGACTCTGGATATTAACCCTTTATCTGTTACATAGATTGCAAAAAATATTTTCTCCTGTTCTGTCTATTGCCTCTTAGCTTGGCTGAGTGTTTCTTTTGCAGTGCAGAAGCTTCTCAGCTTGATGTAATCTCATTTGTCAATTTTGGCTTTGATTGCCTGTACTTCTAGGGTCTTTTCCAAGAAGTCTTTGCCAATGCCAATGTCTTACAGAGTTTCCCAAATGTTCTCTAGTAATTTGATGGAATGAGGTTGTAGATTTAGGTCTTTGATCCATTTTGAGTCGATTTTTAGTAAGTTGTAATGTAGGGGGTTCTAGCTTCATATGTCTGCATGTGGATATCCAGTTTTCCTAGCACCATTTGTTAAAGAGATTGTCCTTGCTCCAGAGATTGTTTTTGGCTTTTTTGTCAAAGATAAGTTGATTGTAGATGTGTGGATTGATTTCTGGAGTTTCTATTCTGTTCAACTGGTACATAGTACCAGGCTATTTTGATTATAACTGCTCTGTAGTATGTCTTGAAATCTGGTATTGTGATGCCTCAGGTTTAGTTTTTGTTGATTAAGATTACTTTAGATATTCAGGGTCTCTCTTGTTTCCACGTGAATCTTAGCATCATTTTTTTCTAGATCTGAGAATAATGTCATTGGTATTTTGATTGGGAATGCATTGATTTGTAAATTGCTTTCAGTAGTAAGGACATTTTGATTATATTGATTCTTCCCATCCATGAATATGGAAGATTTTTCCAATTTAACATCTTCTATTTCTTTCTTTAATGTTTTGTAATTTTCATTGTAGAGGTATTTGACATCCTTGGTTAAATTTATTTCATGATATTTAATTCCTTTTGTAGCTACTGTGGATGGGACTGATCTTAAAAGTTCATCTCAGCCATGACATTGTCTGTGTATACAAAGGTTGTTGATTTTTCTGTGTTGATTTTATATCTTGTCACTTTACCATACTCTTTTATGAGTTCCAACAGTCTCTCATTGAAGTCTTTTGGAACCCTTACATAAAGAATCAGGTCATCTGCTAATAGGGATAGTTTGACTTCCACCTTTCCAATTTATATCACTTTGATCACTTTTTCTTGCCTAATGGCTCTGGCTAAAACTTCCAGGACAATATTGAATAGCAATGGTGAGAGTGGACATCATTGTCTGGTTCCAGATCTTATGGGAAATGCTTCCAACTTTTCCACATTCAATGAGATGCTGATCATAAGTTTGTCATAAATTGTCTTGATTATGCTGAGGAATGTTCCTTGTATACTCAATTTGCTTAAAGTTTTATCATGAAAGGATGTTGTTTTTTTAACAAATGCTTCCTCTGTGTATATTAAGATAATCACATGGTTTTTCTTTGGTTTGTTGATGTGATGCATCACATTTATTGATTTGCAAATGTTGAAACTTCCATGCATACCAGGAAGAAATCCCACTTGGTATGGGTAAATGGTCTTTCTCATGTGTTGTTGGATTTGATTGGCTAATACTTTGTTGAAGATTTTTGCTTCTAGGTTCAGCAGAGATATTGGCCCAAAGTTCTCTTTCTGTTGTATCTTGTTCTGGTTTAGGAATAAGGTGATACAGGCTTCATAGAAGAAATTTGGGAGGATTCCCTCCCTTTCAATTGTTTTGAATAGTTTGAGAAGAATTGGAATCAGTTCTTCTTTAAATGTCTGGTAGGATTCAGCAGTGAAGCTATCTGGTCCTGGGGATTTCTTTGTTGGGAGGGTCTTTATTACTGATTCAATCCCTGTCTTGTATATTAGTCTATTTAAATTTGTTATTTCTTTATGACTCAATTTTGGTAGATTGCATATGTGCAAAAATCTATCCATTTCTTTGAGGTTTCCCAATTTGTTGGCATACAGCTCTTTCTAGTAATTCTTTTTATTTATTTATTTCTGGTAATTTCTTTTTATTTCTGTGGTTTCTATTGTTAATTTCCTTTTTCATCTCTGATTTTATTGATTTGAGTCTTATCCCTCTTTTTCTTGGCTAGTTTTACCAATGGTGTATCAATTTTGTATATTTTTCAATAAGCCAGCTCTTCATTTCACTGATCTTTTTATGGCTTTTTTTGTTTCAATTTTGTTTATTTCTTCTCTAACTTTAGTTATTTCCTTCTTCCTACTAATTTTGGGTTTGGCTTGTTGTTTTTCCAGGTGTTACCCACACAAATGATCTGCATAGTTATTATTCCCAGCATGGATCCCACTACAATGAGCCACCCAAGGTAACCAGAAGGCTCTGAGGGAGTAGAGCCACACACAGTGATTTCCGAGAGACACAGCAGCAGCCTGCACCTTCTCATGGAGCCACTGAGTCAACACCATCTCAGCACAGAAGTCTCCTGCAGTTGCTGGGTACAGAGGTTCTGCTCTGCCCCACCAACCTGACCAGTCCATAGAGAGGCATATGATCCCTGTTCCAGCTGTCTGTGGGTGCTCCTCTTAGGTGGCTTGAGCCCTGGAGCCTGTGGTATGTTGGGAAGATGGGGGCACCTCACAGTCCTACATGGGTGCCCAACCCTCTGCATATCCTCCCAGCAGACTCAAAGTCAGTGGAGATCACAGATTTTTCTCTCTACTAGAATCTCTGGATCACATGTGTACACAAGAGCCACTGTCCAAATGTTGCCTCTCCCTGCCACTGCTGCTAGTGCTGCCAAGAAGATGGCATCCTGTCTCAGCCAGTTACTGTGCACATGCACAAGGGCTTCTGCAGCTACCACCCAAGCCCAACATAGTGCCCACCCTCTCTCAGCTGAGTGCCAGGTGCTGTTGTGGGGAAGATAAGGTGAGAGAAACATGCACCTTTTACTTCCACTGGGTCCCTAGGTACCCACTAGTCCCTAGGGCTCCAGGACAGACATGTCACACTCTCCCTCCAGCTGTATCACCACAGGTTGCTGCAATATGGTCTCACCTTTGTCTCCAAGTTGCTGCTCGCTCTGGCTCTTGGCATAAATGAAAATGCACAAAAATATTAGTGTAGCTTCAAGGTAGAGAATTGTCATTTTATTTTAACTTTCTTATTTATATGTATATGCAGTGGCCAATTTTTACAATATGCCTATATTCCTCTTACAGTGAAAGAAGTCATAAATTCCCTCTATTGTGAAATATAATTTGAATTAAAAATCATCCATTAAAATGTTTAAAAATCTAAATTCTTGACTCAGACTCAGGTTAAATACATTTAAAAACCCAGGGGCTTTCTAAAACCTTTCAAAATAATTCCTTAGCTCAGGCAGCTGCAACACTAAAGTGGCCAAAGATTTATCTGTGAGTTGTCAAAATGCAGTATCTGTTGATACTCATCATGTCTCATAAAGATAATCATGACCAACACTCAAGATGCTATATTCAAGGCACTGTTCTAAGTACTATCTTTGTATTGTCCTAGTTAATTCAGAAGAACCATAGTAAGCTCTATCATCTTTCCTGTTTCATACATTAAGAAACTGGCAAGGAGGAGTTAAGTAAATTTCCATGGGTCAAATACTGGTGGTGGAGCTAAGGCTAAAACAAGGCAGGCTAATTCCTCAGCCCCTTACTCTTAATTGTACATAATTGTCAGCAATTAATGAGCACTTGGGAATTGCAATAGAGATATATGGGAGAATGTGGAGTTCTGTGTGTACCCTGGCACACTAAACACCCGCCCTGACTCACCTTTCCATGGAATTATTCTGTAGAACTTTGTGTTATGAGGATATTTTTTCCCTTTCTTGAAAACATTACTGCATTTTGATCTAAAAAATCACCTTATAAGAAAAAATCAGTTGCAGAATCCCACTCTACACCACTCCATTTTGTAACTAGTATCAGGCGAAACCAACTTCATTTGACTTTCCAGATATCATGATACCACCCTGTTCCCTTCTAATATCCTCATTCTTCAAATACTGAAATGTCATACAACTGTCTTTAACTCTTCTTTTGCACTCATTTTCCAGTGAGTCTACCCAGCCTTTATATATCATCTACGTACTGAACCTCAAAGCCACGTAACCAAACCCAGATTTAACTTCTAACACTTTCTTTAAAATTTCCAACAGCCAACTCAAATCTAACATGAACAAATCTGAGTTCCTGATAATTCCTTCCAAACCAGATTGTCATACAGTCTTCTCCTTCTGAATGAATAAATTCATCAGATTCCAGTTGCCCAGTCAGAATTCTTGGAGTCATCTTGAATGTCCTCTCTTTCTATTAAGCCCCACATAAGAGTCCTTATTAGTACTAATTACAATATGTATCTGGAATCTAATACTTCTCATCACCTCTACTGCCACACGATCTAGGAGAACATATCTTTTAATAATTTTCATTTAATTGAAGAGCAGAGGACAGAGAGAGGGAGGAAAGGGGGAATACACACACACACACACACACAGAGAGAGAGAGAGAGAGAGAGAGAGAGAGAATCTTCCATCTGCTGTTTTCCTCCCAAATGCCTGCAGCAGCCAGCTGTAGTTCAAGCTGAAACCAGAATCAGGGACTCTATCCTGATCTCCCATATGGGCGGCAGGGGCTATATGTTGGGCAGTAATCTGATGCTTTTTAGGCACACTAGCAAGAAGCTAGATCAAAAGTGCAGGCAAGACTTGATCCCAGGCTCTCCAATATGGCATCAGGATATCCCAAGCAAAGTCTGAATCATTGCAGCACAGTGCCTGCCTCCCATGTCTTCCCTGCATTATTATAGTAACTACCTTATTGTCTCTACAGTCCTGTGCTTGGTCTAAATTACCATTTCACCTGTCTCATCTCTTAGCAAATACACACTTGACTCATAATAACCGTTAAAATAATCCTGAAAAATAGAAATCAATTATATTATAACCTACACTTAAGACCTATTTACTGATTTATTTATTTACTTGAAATGCAGAGCAACAGATTGAGAGGGAGAGATTGAGAAAGGTTCACTCCCTAAATGGCCACAATAGCTGAGGCTGGGCCTGGGTGAAGCCAGGAGCCAGGAACTCCACCCAGGCCTCCCATGT
The DNA here is from genome assembly GCF_033115175.1 of Lepus europaeus. Lineage (NCBI taxonomy): Eukaryota > Metazoa > Chordata > Mammalia > Lagomorpha > Leporidae > Lepus > Lepus europaeus. The sequence goes on from NC_084842.1 coordinate 35,756,252, forward strand.
GGGTGGCAGGGACTTAAGTGTTTAAACCATCATCTGCTATTTCAAAGGCACATTAACAGGAAGCTGAATTAGAAACAGAGTAGCCAGCACTCTAATATGGAATGTGGGTGTCCCAGGCAGCAACTTATCTTGGCTGCACAATGCCCAGCCCTGTGGCCTATACTTAAACGTTTTCTCATGTCCTTTCCTCAGTTATCTTCTGTCCATCAACATGCCTGCCCCTAAATGAGTTCATTCCATAGCTTACGTGTAATTCTTATTTCTTCCTGAGATTGCACCAGAAAAGTAGGATTCGAGTATTTACTGCACAAGAGGACTGTCTTACTTATGGATGCAAATTTAATAAATGAAAACATTCAGAGGGGCCAGCACTGTGGCTCACTTGGCTAATCCTCCGCCTGCGGCACCGACATCCCATATGGGTGCCGGGTTCTTGTCCAAGTTGCTCCTCTTCCAGTCCAGCTCTCTGCTGTGGCCTGGGAGGGCAGTGGAGGATGGCCCAAGTGCTTTTCAATGAATGATAAGATTAAAACTGTGCTTACTAACTGAACCCTAAATAGCATGATAGTGAATTCTTCCATTTTATGTCACCTCTACATCTGTTCTTATCATTCATTGAAAAAGTTTTTTTCTCATCTCTGAATGTTTTCTCTTTCTTTCTTTCTTTCTTTTTTTTTTTTTTTTTTTTTTGAGGTAGAGTTATAGACAGTGAGAGAGAGAGACAGAGAGAAAGGTCTTCCTTCCCTTGGTTCACCCCTCAAATGGCCGCTACGGACGGTGCACTGCACCAATCCGAAGCCAGGAGCCAGGTGCTTCCTCCTGGTCTCCCATGTGGGTGCGGGAGCCCAAGCACTTGGGCCATCCTCCACTGCCCTCCAGGGCCACAGTAGAGAGCTGGACTGGAAGAGGAGCAACCGGGACTAGAACCTGGCGCTCATATAGGATGTCAGTGCCACAGGTGCAGGATTACCCAAGTGAATCACGGCACCGGCCCCCTCTGATCAGTTTCAAAACAAGATATATAAAGCATCATCTTTCCTCTGAACATCTGGAAACTTCTGACTCATTGTATCTGGATGTGTGTGTGTGTGTGTGTCATATGTTAACTTATGATTTAGAATGACAGAGAAATTCCTTTACATCTTCCATAAAATTTAAAATTTAATACTAAACATCATAACTATTTACATTTCTCTGAACTGTCTTTAATATGTAATTACTGTCCCCCATTGACAAATGCCATGTTATTTGGCCATTTCTCTGTTCCTTCCCTTCTCTCATCTCTCACTTTTTAATATTATTTTCCTGATATGTGTTTATCACTTTTACATAGACTATTAGGTCATCCTCTTCTGCATTTCCTCATTATCAATGTTGTTAAGTTTTCATGCTATACTAAAAAATATCTTTTCATGTTATTTTATAAAGGCACTTCTTGTCATTAAAGAATTCTGAAGCCATCTATTGAAAGTCATTTAATACAAGAAGTCTGAGTAATTGAGGTAATGACAGCTCCATAAATCTAAATCTCTTCAAACAGCCTCTGAAAAACAAGAACAAATAAAACCACACCAAATTCTTACCTTTGTCATAACTAGAAGACAGAAAAGAAATCCACGTTCAAATTACCTGTAAGTAGAAAAATAAGCACTGAATTTCAATGTAGTCATCTTTTGAAGTCCCTCTGTAATCATTTGTAAAGAGAAAAGGGATTCTAAAAAGATACACATAATAAGGGAGAATTGAGCTAAGAATCACCCAGAGGAAGCAACAGTTTGAAGAGTCCTGATAATAATAGATTTTTAATTTGTTTTTCATTAATAAAAATATAACAGATTTCTGGCCAGAGCCATGGCTCAATAGGCTAATCCTCCGCCTTGTGGCGCTGGCACACCAGGTTCTAGTCCCGGTCGGGGTGCCAGATTCTGTCCCGGTTGCCCTTCTTCCAGTCCAGCTCTCTGCTATGGGCCAGGAGTGCAGTGGAGGATGGCACAAGTCCTTGGGCCCTGCACCCACATGGGAGAACAGGAGAAGCACCTGGCTCCTGGCTTCGGATCAGTGTGGTGCGCTGGCCGTAGCATGCTGGCCACAGTGGCCATTGGGGGGTGAACCAACGGAAAAGGAAGACCTTTCTCTCTGACTCTCTCTCACTGTCCACTCTGCCTGTCAAAAAAAAAAAAAAAAGAATCTCTAGATCACAGTATTACATATGGAGACTAACAACATCCTCCTGAATGAACAGAAGATCAGAAAGGGAATCAAAAGAGAAATCAAAAAATTTTTGGAAATGAAGTAAGCAATACATTTTATCAAAAATTATAGGCTACAGCAAAAGCAATGTTAAGAAGGAATTTTAGGCTGGCGCCATGGCTCATTTGGCTAATCCTTTGCCTGCAGCACCGGCACCGCGGGTTCTAGTCCCATTTGGGGCACCGGGTACTAGTCCTGGTTGCTCCTCTTCCAGTCCAGCTCTCTGTTGTGGTGTGGCCCAGGAGGGCAGCGGAGAATGGCACAGGTCCTTGGGTCCCTGCACCCTCATGGGAGACCAGGAGGAAGTACCTGGCTCCTGGCTTCAGATGGGCACAGTGTGCCAGCCATAACAGCCATTAGGGGAGTGAACCAACAGAAGGAAGACCTCTCTCTGTCTTTCTCTCACTGTCTACAACGCTACCTGTCAAATAAAAAAAAAAAAGAAGGAATTTTATAGTAATCAATTCCTACATGAAAAAATTGTAAAGGTATCAAATAAATGAGCTAACAATGCATCTCAAGGACCTAAGAAAACAATGATAAACAAAACCAAAAATTAATAGGATGAAATAAATGATTAAAATTAGAGAAGAAATAAGTAAAATTGAAACAAAAATTTTATAAAAGATCAATGAAATGAAGAGCTGATTTTTGAAAAAAATAAATAAAATTGATACATCACTGGCCCAACTAACCAAAAAAAAAAAAAAAGAGGGAGAACAACTAAATAAAGTCAGAGGTGAAAAATGAAATGTAACAACATATACCACAGAAATAAGAATAATCATCAGTAATTACTACAAAGAGTTATATTTAACAAATTGGAAAACCTAGAAGAAATGGATGGATTGCTAGATACATACAATCTAGCAAAATTGAGTCATGAAGAAATAGAAAGCCTAAATAGACCAATAATCAGACAGAAATTGAATCAACAATAAAGACCCTCCCAACAAGAAAAGCCCAGGTTTGGACGTCCTCACTGATGAATTCTATCAGACATTGAAAGAACTAATCACTGTTCTTCTCAAGCTATTTAAAACAATTGAAAGGGATGAACTCATCCCAAACTCATTCTATGAAGCATACATCACCTTAATTCCTTAGCCAGAAAAAGATATAACAAAGAAAGAACTATAGACAATTATCCCTGATGAAACTAGATTTTTAAATCCTCAACAAAATATTAACTAATTGAATCCAACAATACACCAGAAAGATCATTCTCCTGGACCAAGTGAGATTTATCCCTGGTATGCAGAGATGGTTCAACATTCACAAATCTAAAAATGTGATGCATCACATTACCAAACTGAAGAGCAAAAACCATATGGTTATCTCAATAGATATAGAGAAAGCATTTAACAAAATACAACATCCTTTCATGAAGAAAACCTTGAGCAAATTGGGTATAGTGAAGATATGGAATCAACCCAGATGTCCAGCAACTGTTGACCAGATAAAGAAATTATGGTATATATACATGTGGAGTACTGCTCAGCTGGAGAAAAAAAAGAAAAGAAATCTTGTCTTTCACAACAAGATGGATGCAACTGGAAAACATTATACTTAGTGAAATAAGCCAGTCCCAAAAAGACAGATATCATATTTTTTCCCTGATCCCAGGTAACTAATAGAGTATCTGAAATGTAATGTATTGAAGGGAAAAGATATTTTGAGAGTTGATGATTGTTTACAGCCTTTTTTTCTTCCATTGAGGAACAGTATTTTTTTTCCTTTGTACTATTTATTGAAATCTTTTACATTGTGTAGGGCTAACCATATGATCATTATGTATACTGAAAATAGTTCTTCTAAAAACTGAGAATGAGAATGTGAGATGGAGGAGAAACAAAGGTTGGAGCATAGGCAGGAAGGAGGTTATGCTGAGAAATGTCATTATATCCCTGAATTTGTATATATGCTATACATGATACTTGCATAACTTAAATAGAATTTTTTTAAAAATCATATTTTGCTAACTTTATGTTAAATATTGATTGAAACAAAAATTATCAATGAATGTTAAAACTGGTAGGTAAAAGTTTGGAGAATAAAGAATATTTACCTGGTTTCAAAGTATCTCCCTGCATATGATTTATTAATTGCTAAGGAAAAAAATATTAACAGTGGAGAAATCTACCAGAGCCATCTTAGCCAGGTGATTACAGCTAACATCACCAATAATTGGACAAACATCATGTGCCTCTTTTTTTAAGATTTATTTATTTATTTCAAAGAGAGTTACTTAGACAGTGAGAGAGAGAGAGAGAGAGAGATACTTTCCATCCACTGGTTCACTTCCCAGATGGCTGCAATGGCCAGGGTAAGCCAGACCATAGATAAGAGACAGGTGATTCATCCAGATCTCCCATGTGGGTGCAGAGGCCCAAACACTTGAGCAATCTTCTGCTGCTTTCCCAGACACATTAGCAGGGAGCTGGATCAGGAGTGGAACAACCAGGACTTGAACCAGTTTCCATATGGGATGCTGGCACTGCAGGTCATGGCTTAACCCACTGCACCACAGAGCCAGACCCATCATGTGCCTCTTGATGTGCTATGTTGAAAAGAACACAGAATTACAACTACTTTCCTCTCTGCTGTGCATGACCTGAATCTCATCAGACTAGGCATCAGACAAATTCAAACTGAGTGAAAGTCTATAAAATAATAGGTACTCTTTAAAACTGACGATGTTATGACAGAAAATATTGGGGAGTTATTCCAGGTTAGGGGACACTCAAGAAACCAGACAGTAAGGCACAATCCTTAATCTTGAATTAAATTTTAGACCAGGAAAAGACAGCTATGTAGGACATTATCGGAACAGTTAACAAAATTCAAATATGGGCTCTGGATGAATAATACTAATGTAAAAATTGTATTTTTTTAAATTTTGGCCATTTCACTAGGTACACTAAAGAATGTCTTTGATTTTAGGAAGTATACAGTGAAACACTAAGCGTCAAGGAAGGCTGTGATGTCTTCAAGTGCTTTCAAAGGTAAGCAACATCTTTATAAAGAGAATGAATGATAAAGAAAATGGAGGAAAAATGTTAACAATGCAAATTAAAAAAAAATACATGGTAGGGAGGGCACCTTGCCTAGAAGTTAAGATGCTGATTAGGGTGCCTGCATTCCATATCACAATGTCTGCCTTGGATTTCTGGCTCCAGCCCTTGATGCCAATTTCCTGCTAATGCAGACTCTGGGAGGTAGCAGTGATGATTTAGAGTAATTGGATCCTTGTCACCCACATGGTAGACCTGAATTAGGTCCTGATTCCTGGCTCTATCATATTCTTCATTTTATTAAATTAAAATATAGCAGTAACTACCATAATATGAGCATCTGTTCCAACAATATTACATATAGCATCTTACTTTTTTAAAAAAGATTTATTTGAAAGGCAGAGTTATAGAGAGGCAGAGAGAGAGAGAGAGAGAGAGAGAGACAGAGAGAGGGAGATAGATGAGAGAGAGAGGGAGAAGCGGGGGGAGATCCTCCATTCGCTGGTACACTCCCCAAATGGCCAGAATACAGATAACATTGAAGTAGTTTGAAAAATTAAAAATATGGTATTGGGAAGCAGAAAAGATCTCCATATATCCTGAATTTTTAAAGTTTAGATTCTTATTCTACTTTAATGAAAACTGTCACAGCAAAATTCAGAAATCCAACCAAAAACAAAAACCAAATTCTTGCAAATACCTCTTGTTTTGAAATTCTTCAAAGTTCATTTTCATATTGAGCTGTCTAGAACGTAACTAGCCACTCACAGTAGCTCTATGTAGGTAGCCATTGCCAACACATGAGTCTCTGAGTCAGATTGTCACATGCCCATAACAGTTCCTGTTATTTAACTCATTTCTTCAGGAAACACTTGAGAAAAATATATACTGCCTACAAATCAATCAATTAACAAGATTTGTTTTATACATATCCCAGGATGGATGCATAATTTGTTTTTTTTTCGAATACATAATTCAACCATCTATATTCAAGTCTGCAAAGAATTACAGATAACATATTTATTTAGAATCATCTAATCCAAGGGGACATATAATTTTACTGGATTTACATCTGCTGATGTCAGATTCAGTAAAAAAATAGACAGAACATTCAAAATTATTTAATTTCTTCCACCAGCCCAATGCCTAATATCATATAACAGAAAAAGGGTCTATTTTTAAAGTAGTCTTAATGGTTCTATGCATGTCTGGATCAGGTTTTAAAGAAACAACACATTTGTCGGGTTTTTTTCTCCTTGTTTCTTCTATTCTGAAAAAGCTGGCATACTGCCAAACAGAAAATTCTGAAAACTGGAAATGTGATTTGTGTTATTTGATTTGCAATCTTTAGTATGTGGTCATTCCAATGATTCACAATGAATCACAATTAAAACTAAATTGGTTTTGATAAAACAGCATTCATTCAAAATGTAAAGATACTTTTAGCCTTTACTTAACATTTCTCCATCCTCCTCTCTCTTGCCCCCTCTTCCTTCCTGTTTCTGTCATGACTCACACTGGCTCTGGATTTCATACAAGTTTTTTTTTTTTTTTTTTTTTTTTTTACTTGGAAGGCAAAGTTACAGAGAGGCAGAGGCAGAGATAGAGATCTTCCATCTGCTGGTTCACTCCCCAAAAAGTCACTATGGCCAGAGCTGGGCCTACCTGAAGCCAGTAGGCAGGAGCTTCTTTCAGGTCTCCCACACAGGTGCAGGGGCCCAACGACTTGGGTCATCTTCCACTGCTTTCCCAGGCACATTAACAGGGAGCTGGATTGGAAGTGGAGCAGCCGGGACTCAAACCAGTGTCCATATGGGATGCTAACACTGCAGGCGGCAGCTTTACCCACTATGCCACAGAGCCAGCTCCTTCATACAAGTTTTATTTATTTTTTTAGATTTATTTTTATTTATTTATTTGAAAGACAGAGTTAGAGAGAGAGGTAGAGACAGAGAGAGGGGGGTCTTCCATCCACTGGTTCACTCCCCAAATGGCTGCAACAGCCAGAACTGAGCCGATCCAAAGTCAGGAGACAGAAACTTATTCCAGTTCTCCCAGGTGGATGCAGGGGCCCAAGGACTTGCGTCATCTTCTACTGCTTTCCCAGGCCATAGCAGAGAGCTGGATCAGAAGTGGAGCAGCTAAGACTAGAACCGCCATCTATGTGGGATGCCAGCACTTCAGGCTAGGGCTTTAACCCACTGTACCATAGCGCCAACCCACACAAGTTTTAAAAGTTAAGTGTTGCATACCTTGAGAAAAACTTTTGCTGTATTTCCATTTATTTTAAGGCGATTTTAGATAAAATTCAAATAAGTCTAACTTATGGATATTGTTAACATTTATTTGGAAAAACTATAAACCTGAAAGTGTTTTGACAAAGCTCACTACTTTATGAAAATTTAGACCTTTCCAACTTTCAGAGTTGGAGAACATTTAAAAGTGGTATTAAAGAAGTCCAATGTAATTGAGTTTTTTTTAAATGAAAGCATGTATATTATAATAAAGTCAAACGCTGTAATCATCAATTTTTGAAATTAATGTTTGTCTTATAAACATTTGTTTCCTCTTTTTCTCCAAAGATTTTAGTTTAGTTATGCTCTAGAAGGAACTTTAGTTGCTTATGTTAAGCTAAATAAGCTTAAAATTCACTAAATATCAGCAAAAAGTATTTTTTAAAGATTTACTTATTTATTTGAAAGTCAGAGTTACACATAGAGAGGGAGAGACAGAGCAAGATCTTCCATCCACTGGTTCACTCCCCAGATGACTGCAACGGCCAAAGTGGGTCAACCCAAAAGTAGGAGCCAGGAGCGTTTTCTAAGTCTCCCATGTGGGTAGCAGCATCCCAAACACTTGGGCCATCTTCCACTGATTTTCCCAGGTCCTTGGAGCTGATCCAAAATGGAGCAACAGGGACTTAAATCAGCGTTCACACGGAACACTGGTGTCTCAGGTGGCAACTTGGGCTACACCACTATGCCAGCCCCAGCAAAAAGGTTTTTTTAAAAGATTTATTTATTTATTTGAAAGTCAAGAGTTACACAGAGAAAGAGGCAGAGAAAGAGAGAGAGACAGAGAGAGAGGTCTTCCATCCACTGGTTCACTCCCCAATTGGCTGCAACAGTTGGAGCTGTGCTGATCCAAAGCCAGAAGCCCGGAGCTTCTACCAGGTCTCCCACATGAGTGCAGGGGCCCAAGGACTTTGGCCATCTTCTATTCCTTTCCCAGACCATAGCAGAGAGCTGGATAGGAAGTGGAGCAGCTGGGACTCAAACCGGCGCCCATATGGGAAGCCGGTACTGCAGGCGGCAGCTTTACCCGTTATACCACAGCATCGGCCCCAGCAAAAAAAAAAAAAAAAATTTAACAAAACATTCTGCATAAGAATATATTATGATTTTCATATATTTAATCTACTAAAAACTAAAAGCCAGCTCCAAATTTTCCTTGGCTGGCAAACATAGCAAGAAAATTAAAGTGATCTGTTTTCTTGAGCATATAGAAGAGTTCACCTCTGCCTAGTGCATTGTAAAGTCCTGTACATCCATATGTGATTAGTAATACAATCAGTAAGTCTAATTACTTTTTTGAGGGAATGAGAATGTGACCATCAGATTGTGAAATAATTTAAGTGATTCATGTGCATACAACATATCACATGTGCAAAAGCAAGTCAAACACAAGAAACATGATCTTGATGCTCCACAATAAAAAATGAAATATGAATGTGGAATGACTAAAAAGTAACTAAGCACTTACTCATTTGAAATGAATATGTCATGACAAATATGAAAAGTATGTATGAAAAACGCTTCTGTACTCAGATACTCTGTAAGCAATATTGTGAGAAATTTCCCCACTAAACCCAATGAAACTGAAGAAAGTAAAATCAGAATGCACTGTTTCTTACTTGTTGACTCAACACACATTGATCAAATTCCACACAAAGCAGAAAATGACACAATTCCTATAGTTCTAAAATTTCTAGAATTCTCCTGCTACAGGACAGAGAAATAGACACAAATAACACATCCATGTGGTACGTCTCACAACTGAGATGCAGAAACTGAGTGCAATAGCATCACAAAAGTGGAAGAATGTAATCATGCCTACTGACATTGCAGCATATTCCATGAAGAAGGTCAACTTTAACTGGCTAGAGCTGTGGTGTAGCAGGTAAGCCACTGCCTACGATGAAGGCATCCCATCTTGGAGTTCCAGATCTAGTGTGCCTGGGAAAGCAGCAGAAGACAGCTCAAGTCCTTGGGTCCACTACCACACATGGGGAAGACTGGGATGGAGTTATGAACTTCTGGCTTTGGCTTGAACCAGCCACACCCATTGCAGCCTCTGTGGAGTGAACCAGCAAATGAAAAGATCTCTTGCTGGTTTAGCGGTGTTGTCTGTGTGTGGTTTGCTGTGTGTTAGCTGTGCAGGTGTGATCCTTTTAAAAATAGCTTCATTGTTGGCAGTATGTCTTTCAGAAATTATCAAAATACAATGTGCACCATATTTGATGTGAAGTTTTATCAATGTATATCTTACTGGACATTAAATATAAGTTCCTCTGGGAGAAAAATAAAAGAGAGAGAGAGAGAGAGAGGAAGGAAGCAAGCAAGGAAGGAAGGAAGGAAGGAATAAAAGAGGGAGGGAAAGAAAGGGGTAGGGAGGGAAGAGAAAGAAAAGAAGAAAAGAAAAAAGGGAGGGAGGGAGGGAGGAAGAGCGAGAGAGAGAGAGAGAGAGAGAGAGAGAGAGAGAGACTGAGTTGAGTAAAACCTAGAAGGAGTAACAGTTTTCCCAGCATACTGAGGAGCCACCAAATGATATGTGATCCTTTGTTTATTTATGTTGTCTGTTAAATTGTTTTTTTCATACTATTTGCTGAGCTTTTTAGTTAATGTAGAGTTAATCATATGTGTATAAAGTTTATTGAAAATAGATCTTAGTAAAAAGTAAAAGTGGAAACAGAAGAGGGAGCAGGAGGAGGGGTAGAAGAATAGGTGGGAGGGTGGATATGGTGGGAAGAATCACCATATTCCTAAAGTTGTAATTATGAAATGTATGAAGTTTGTATTCCTTAAATGAAATGTTTCTGGGGAGAAAAAAGTAAATGACAACATTTGGACAAAAATACTTTCTGTTCATCAGTGGAAATTTGAAAATAAGGAAAACAAAAAATTTAAACCACCTTTAAGTCTACCTGCAAAGAACCATATACATGGTTTATATCTTGGGTTTCTTTTTTTTAAATTTATTTGACAGGTAGAGTTATAGACAGTGAGAGAGAGAGAGAGAGAGAGAGAGAGAGACAGAGAGAAAGGTCTTCCTTCCATTGGTTCACTCCCCAGATGACCACCATGGCCAGTGCTGCACCGATCCGAAGCCAGGAGCTAGGTGCTTCCTCCTACTTCTGCCATGCAGGCGCAGGGCCCAAGCACTTAGGCCATCCTCCACTGCCTTCCCGGGCCACAGCAGAGAGCTGGACTGGAAGAGGGGCAGCCAGGTCTAGAACCATATGGGATGCCAGCACCACAGGCGGAGGATTAGCCAAGTGAGCCACGGCGCCAGCCCCCTATGCCATGGGTTTCTAATAGCTTTGTAGTGTTACTGATCTTAAACAATGGACAACAAATGAGACAGTGCCCAATTTCCCTGTGATGGAGCACATTTCCCACAACTCTCATCCGAATTTTCTTCACATATTTTTCACAACGATGCATTCTTCTCTCAGATTGGATTCCTTCAGAGCAATTAAATGTTCCCTTGACTTGGCAGACATTTCTTTGATTTTATGCTGGGTGGCTGGCACTTTTTACTTTTGGCACTAATAAAGGTAGTTATCTTTTTCATTGTTATTGTTTCCTATTCTTGTTTATCTTCAGACATACTGATCCCTTCTTGAGAAAGGGTGTACAAGCTTGCTCTTTAAAAAAGCTTCTCACAAATCTAGAGCACATTTTCTTCTTTTAGTGCAGAACAAGTACAAGGAGTGGCGCTGCCAGGTCAAGAAGTACTGTTTAATGGTGTCTGACACATAGGGCAAATTGCTTTCTAAAAAATGTCAATTTTTTGGCAAGTATTGTGGTGCAGTGGGAAAGCCACCTGCGATGCCAGCATCCCATATGGACACAGTTTTCGTGTCCTGGCTGCTCCAGCTCCTTGCTAATGGCCTGGGAAAAGCAGTGGAGGACAGCCCAAGTGCTTGGGCACCTGCCGCCCATGTAGGGGACTCAGAAGCTCCTGGCTCCTGGCTTCAGCCTGGCCCAGTCCTGGCCGTTGTGGCTCTCTGGGGAGTGAACCAATGGATGAAAAATCTCACTATCTCTCTGTCTCTCTCTCTCTCTGTCTTTCAAACAAAATGCATAAATCTTTTAAAAAAGAAAAAAGAAAGAGAAGGAAAAATGCCAGTTTTTATTCCTACTAGAAGTATTTGAAATGCTATTTTCTTACATGCTTAATAACCTGGAATATTATCTTTTAAATTTGCAAACAGTTGAAGGATTTTAAACAGCCATGGTGATAAAAATCAGGACTGAACTTTGTTGTTGCTCCTGCAGTACAGAGGATAAGCTGAACATGTGGGCCTCTTGTGGTTTATAGTCAGGAAGACAAAGCAGGTAGTTGGTGAAATAATCTAGATGATGAATAACAACAAAAATGTGGCAGAAGGAAGAAAAGAGAAGGAAAAGAATTTGAGAGAAGGTAAGATACATGAGTACAAATATTATGACCAGAACAGGATGTTACCAAGGGAGAGTTCAAAAATAATTTGGAAAATTACTGTTATCTATAAAGCACTCTATACTCATTAGCTCATATAAATCTTAGAAACATGTTTAGATGGTAACTGTTATTATTCTGATTTTTCAGATATGTAAAAGTTTGTAAGGATTTTTACCCACTTGCGTTTCACACTCTAGGCTGGTTGTTTCCTCTACATCACACTGTGCTACACCAGCTCCTAAAATGATGTCTGCTTTTCTAACTTGAGAATCTTAGTGAAGAACCCATTAACCAACCTGAAAAAGTGAAGGTAAAGAGACAGTGAAGAAAGAAAGATAGTAAACACAGCCATGCATTGAATATGAAATGCTTATGAGACACACAGTTGTGGGATGAAGTACAGAAATGGAAATATGCATTTGGAATTTAAGTGGGAGAACTGATTTCATAAATTTTAAAATTGGATAGTTTTAAAATACTGTTTTCACCAAATATATCTGGATCACTAAGTAAGGCAAACTACTGTGAATTGTATGTATCAAATATACTATGTGAGTGTAGTATATATTTATCAATATGATTTCCTTCCCTCAAATGAACTACGTTTACGAAAGATAATATCTAATCTATATACTCTGTCCGTAACAATACTACTCATGGTGAAAAAGAAAAGACCGGGAGGGAGAAGGCATAGAGGAATAGCCTGTGAAGGAGAGATGTTTGCAATGTGTAAACTGAGTGAAGTTGCTAGAAAAAGTAAGCTTTAAAACTATCTGTGTGTTGCAAATATTCTCACTGTTCTGATTTTGTAATAATCAGGACAGGCTAAACATTTGCTATATTAAGACCATGCATGTGTTCCCCAGACCTACTTCTTTACCTATGTCTGGTCTTACAAATGCTGGTGACAAAATAGAAAAAAAAAAAAAAGAAAAAGAAAAAGAAAAAAAAATCTGTGTGGACAATGTTTAGAAGATGTGGCCAAAGAAGAAAAAGAAAGAAATCTTTGTTTAAACATGATATGTCAGAATTTGGCTAACTTCTCATCTCTAGACAAAAAGAGCATGCCAGTGAATTGAAACCATTCACAAATTTAGGCAAAATGTCATAGCTGATTTAAAAAATAGTGAATGTTTGGCATTTTTACATACTTTTAAAAGAATCAGATCTTCATTAGGTCAATAACAATACAATTACTTTTTTCTTACCCAAAATCTTTAGCTTATTGCTTTTCCAGGTCAGAATATTTCTACTTGTTTTTAGAACTGATAATTCATTTATCCATGTCTGTTGTATGTAACACAATATAACTTTTTCTTAGACTTCCTACTTTCTTTTGTGATATTTCATCATTTCTAGTAGTCTACTCAAATTTATGTAAAATATTCAGAAAATGTGCAAGTCAGCTGCTTTCTGTTATCAGTTATCATCTTCAGCAGAAAGAAAGATAACACTAATGTCTACCATTTGTGGATTATTTTCATGTCTTTGAGAATGGCATGAAAATAACAGAAATAAGTTAACCAAATTTTAGTAGTCATAGATGCAATAATTTAAAAATAATGTTATTTGGAAAATAAATAAATAGTAGCAATCTAATGGCTCTTGTCAAGTACTTTCCTAGTTTCTGTTACTCAAATTTTTACCAAATATCCTCACTTCATATTTTTATGTATTTACTTTTGTTCTTGTTTTATATAAACGCCTCTTCCTAGTAATAGAGATTAAAAATCATGGGGCCAGTGTTGTATACAGTGGATTGAGCTCCAGCTTGTGACACTGGCATACCATATTGAAGTTCTGGTTTGAGTCCTGGCTGCACACTTCCAGTTCAGCTCCCTGCTAATGCACCTGGGAAGGCAGCAGAAGATGATCCAAGTATTTTGGACCTGTCATCCATGTGGGGGACAATGACAGAGCTCCTAGACTCTGGCTTTGGCCTGACTCAACTCTGGCTGTTATGGTTATTTGAGGTGTAACCAAGTAGATGGAAAGCCTCTTTCTCTCTCTGCTTCTCTCTCTCTCTCTCTCTGCATTTCAAATAAATAAAATAAAATCTTTTAAAAAGAACAAATTAAAAATAACATCTGTAATTCTTTTAATTTTCAAGCTTTAATGAAACCTATATAAAATATGAAAGAAAATGAATTGCGGAATTGTTATAACATTCCAAATAGCAAGTGGCCATCCAGATAAATATCCCCTTTTCCCCTTTATTTTTGACATATTTTATTTTCTATATATTCCTAGCTCCTGTAAACCTCTACAATGATAATGATAATGTATGGAATTCTACGTTGATAATCTATGCTTCTGTTAAGTGGACTGGCAGACTAGCATCAAAAAGAAAAATTAAAAAATATTTAATAAAATTAAAATATGTTAATAGACATCAGTAATTAGTACGTATAAATTAGTAACTATTAATTTATAGTAGTTATTGATCAATGCTATATTTATATAACTAGTATTTCATTAATTTCATAAGAATCCAATACTATTAATTAGATTTTGCTTTTATTTTAATTAATAATGACATTTTGACTATGTGAAATTTATCAATCAGAGTTTGAATCAGCACATTACTGTTGTGTTCTGTCAGTGGCAGGGTCATTAATCAGACAACATGACAATAGGTACAAATTAGTCTGTTCCAGGCAAACTGGATTTGCTGCAACTCTCCCAACAATTCCCTGTCTTTGGGATTTTCTTCTAGGAGAAAGTCAAGTGGCAAAAACAATATGCTTTCTGTCAGCAACCCATATCAAGAATATTTAACTTTAAAACTTTAGTTTTGGTTTTTTGTAGTTGATCTTGTTAGATTTATTATGTCAACCATCACATCCTCTCTATTGTCCCTCCCTTTTTTATACCTATAGGATTATTATATGATTTATATTTATTGCTAATGAGCAGCATTCCTCTTTGTCCTGAAGGTTCATTTTCTCTCAAATTCTACCCTGTATGTTGCTGTTAATTAGTTTAAGCCACTTAGATATTCATTTAGGATGTGTATATACTCTCTTATGTTATATTTTCTGCTAACCTTACTTCCAAAACAAATTTGATTCATATCACATAGGAGGCTTTGTCCAGTCTTCAGCCCTTCCCTAGCCTCTCCTGTGAGCACCTATTGAAATCCATAGAAAGAAGTCTGTGAATTGATATTATTTCCCCTTATGTCTGTAATTTGCAGGGTTCCTATACTCTCATACTCTCTCGCCTGGCCCTTAGTGGTTTGTTAAAAGTTTCTTTGTTTTGACTGCACACATGCATATTTATTTTTAAAATTTATTTGATTGCAGGGGAAGAGCACTCTCTTCTCTTTCCAAGAATCCACAATGACCTGGGTATGGCAGGGGGAAACCAGAGTTGGGAGCTCAATCCAGATCCCTCATGTAGGTAGGGGACATTCAACTACTTGAGCCATTGCTGTCTTCCAAGATATGCTTCAGCAGGAATCTGGAAATTGGGAGAAGAGCCTGGACCCAAACTCAGGCACTACAATTTAGGATGCATCTCAACTGCCATGCCAAATGCCCACCTCCACATATCAATATTTAGAGCAGATTTCAAGTCATCTAAAAACCTGTCTCTCTGATGGTCCTAGCTTCTTCCTGTACTCAACTCCAGGTAAGCCAATCCTCACAACTGTCCTCCCTGGAAATGCCTACATTTTCTTGGACTGCAGGCTATCTGCTGCCTTGTCTCAGTTTTATAATGGGCTCAAAAACATTTATAACTTTGATATTACAGTAGGAGTTTGTTATTTCCAGCTTTCAGCTTTCTACATTATAAGCAAAAGCTAGACACCTCTTCATTAATTTTTAACTTTTTGTGACACTTAAAGGCTCGATAAGATAGCTACTTCTACTCTCTTTATCACTTACTTTTCCTTTTCTATTTTCCACTTTTGTATCTATCCACAATGCCTTTTGGAAAAGTTTCTTGGACTAATTGCTTTTGTCATGAATTCATTCTTTAGCCTTAACCTTTTATTTAGTTATCTTCTCTATCAAGTGCTTTATTTCAAGTAATATTTTAGGCCCAATATTTAGACTTGATTCTTTTTTTGAATTTATTTTATAATACCCATACCCTCCTCTTTTTCTTGAGAATATTTATTTTGTGCATATTTTGTTCATAGTAGTCCATGAAATTACTTCTAGTATGAATTTTGTAGCATAGTGTCTTTCTCTTATAATGGTGATTTGGCCAACATTTTTATTTTTCTTCAACATTGCTGTTCTCTTAAGGGATAATCTACCTCAGCTGGTATTATGTGCTAGGAGCGATATCCCTACCTATGTTCTTTCTTGACAGTTCAAGGAGGAAGAACAGAAATGGAGGAAACATCTCAAGAGACAGAATTTTTCATGTACTATTATCCAAGCCTTTGTGATAGTGGAAATGTTCTATATCTGTGATCTCCAATACAACATGTGACTCTTGATTGCTTGCAATGTGGTCAATGTGATTGAAGAACTGAATTTTTATTTTATTTTACTAACCAACTGTCACTAATGACTATCACATTAGACTACATAGCTCTAGTGCATGGTTGAACTTTACCACTCCACCTTGAGTCTTATTTCCCTAGAAGTAAAGTCTGAGATGAATGCTTTTCTGCATGTGACTTGTCAGGCGATGCTTTCGGGAGAAACAAGAGTGGAGAAAGCTAGAAATCAATGGGAAAAGTAGCAAAGCAAGAATGAAATCTCAGCTGGAAATTATTTTCAGTCTTATCCTTGAGAAAACACGAAAGCACAAGTTGTACCACAGTTAGACTGACCTTGAGGCAAGAAGCCAGCATTTTATGCTTCCATGCACAGAGGAGACTTAGGTTGTTGCTTCCCAGGCAGGCAATTCTTGCCAAGGACAATTCCTCAAAGGAAGAGCAATGATAATGTGCATTGTTATCAGCAAATAAATACTAGAGCAACTGAGTGATATGTGCACTGGGTGGTAAAAGCAACTGCTTTCCCTACGTCCTCAATTTGTCATCCTTCTTGCAAGCTACTCCACCCTTGACAGTACTCAGCTGTACTGTTTTTCCCTAGTCCCTGCTGTTTTGTAAAATTCCACAATTTTCTTCTCTAATTGTAATTCTATCACCCGTGGAGCATGGCAGATGTGAGAGGGAAGGATAAGAATCTACTTGGACTCCAGCCTGTCTGTAGTATTGCTGTCTTCTCCTCACCCCTACCAGGTTCCTTGACTCAACTGGCACTGGATAGCCTTCCTTGTAAACAAAAGGATAGGCAATGATCTGTCACCAGGGCAACAGTAGGAAAAAAAAAAGAGAACAACTAAAATCACCATCTCATCCTGTTTGGCATCCGTTATTTTAGATCCTCTCCAATACTGGACTTCAATTTCACACACATACTGGCCATAGCTGCCTTCTCAAAAAACAATCACAGATTCTATATTACATTTTAAGATTCACCTAGCACCTTTCCACTTGGGTGACATCTTGAGTATTTTATTCAGGAGAAAAACAGGGTTGTTCTCCCTTGTTCCTCATCTTTGTGAAATAACTTTTCACTAACAATGAAAAAGATATTTGTTCGATATCAAAACAACCTTCAGAATATAGCTCTTATATTTTAAAAATATATGGTGACTCACACTCCAGAGAAAATGGGCCAGAAGCATGGCTTTAAGATCCAGCCCCAGAAGCATACAAATGATTTTAATAAAGCACCTTAAAATTCTGGTAGTCTACCATAACAATAGTTTCTTTCACATCACCACATAACAAAACACTAAAGTATCAAAAATGTACTTAACTGCATGAATCTTTTCCTCAGGCTTGAAGATTAAGAATGGAAGACTTTTTGAGGAAAACAAATTAACAGTGAGTTAGTTGGGCCAATGGTGTGTCAATTTTTTTTTAACTTTTATTTAATAAATATAAATTCCCAAAGTACAGCTTATGAATTACAATGGCTTTCCCCCCCCCATAACTTCCCTCCCACCTGCAACCCTCCCATCTCCTGCTCCCTTTCCCATTCCATTCGCATCAAGATTTATTTTCAATTATCTTTATATACAGAGCCTAGGGTGATTATATATAAGAGCCTAGGGTGATTATTGATGCCATAAACAAGAGTGTCAATTTGTTAAGTCAACAACAGGAGTCACTGTGCACTTACTCCTCATGTAGGATATCTGTCCTTAATGTGTTGTCCAATGTGAATTAGTGCTATAACTAGTACTCAAACAGTACTTTACACTTTATGTTTCTGTATTGGTGCAAACTGTTGAAATATTCACTTAATATATGCTAAATTGATCTTCTGTATATAAAGAGAATTGAAAATGAATCTTGATGTGAATGGAATGGGAAAGGGAATGGGAGATGGGAGGTGTGTGGGTGGGAGGGAAGTTATGGGGGGGGAAAGCCATTGTAATCCATAAGCTGTACTTTGGGAATTTATATTTATTAAATAAAAGTTAAAAAAAAAAACAGTGAGTTAGAATGTTGATGTCAGTTAATTTTTTTCATCTGACCCAGTAATGACAATATATTCTTCCAGCCCAACGCCTTCTTCATTAAAATTTTTTTCTGGGGAAATGTTTGACATTGCAGTGAAGGCACTATTTGGGACAACTGCATCCTATGTTAGCATGCCTGGGTTTGAGTTCTGGCTTCACTTTCTGACTCCAATTTCTTTCTAATTTACAGCCTCTGAGGAAACAGGTGGTGGCTCAAGTACTTGGGATCCTGCTATCTACATGTACTGAGTTCCTGTCCTCCAGTCTCAACCTGCATCGCTGGCTGTTGAGGACCTTTGGGGAGTGAATTAGCAGATAGGATCCCTCTCTGTCTTTCTTACCCTCTCTGCCTCTCAATTAAAAGAAATTAAGAAAAATGGTTTTTGAAAAATACTTTCTGGAGGCTGGTGGTGTTGTGTGGTGGGTTAATCTTCCAACTGTAATGCTGGCATCCCACATGAGTCCCAGTTTGAGCCTGGCTGTTCCAATTCTGATCCAGCCTCCTGCTAATGTACCTGGGAAAGCACTGGATGATAGCGTGAGTACTTAGGCCCCTGCATCCACATGAGAGACCCAGAAGAAGCTCTAGACTCCTACCTTCAGCTTGGCGTAACCCTGGCCGTTGCAACCATTTGGGAAGTGAACTGGTGGATGGAAAAATCTCTTTGACTCTCTTCTCTCTCTGTAACTCTTCCTTTCAAATAAATAAAAATTAAATCTTTAAAAAACTGATTAAAATTTACTTTCTTATTTTTCGTCCCTAAATTTTCCAATATATTTAGAAACTCAGCTTTTGAATTGCATTTTAATAATTTTAAAAATTCCCATTTCATAAATGAAAGTATGTAAAAATCAAACCAATACAAGTCTATGTTTTCTTTACTGACAAGCTGATTCAAATAACTTCTACCAAAACGAATTTTAATACATCTGAATCCTAAAATGGTAACTCATTATACTTGATATTCTTGGATAAAGTTATTCACTAAAAATATAAATGCTCAGTGCAGATATTATATTCACAAAATAATAAGAATACCATTACAAGAATTTCCAAACAATCAGTACATAAAATTTTCAGAAAAATTTAGATTGAAGTGGAAGGGATTTTACAAATACCACATCCCTAAAACTAACTAGACAGAAAACACATGTCCATGTTAGCTCATGTTTAAGCAGTTTAGTTATTAAAACAAAATCAGAGGATGGGTATTTGGTCCAGTAGTTAAGGTACTACTTGGGACACCCACATCCTGTATGTCAGTGCCTGAGTTTGAGTCCTGGCTCTCCTTTCAATTCCAGTTAACTGCTAATGTGCATCTCGGTAGGCAACGAATAACGGTTCAAGCATCTGGCTCACTGACACCCATGTGGGAGAACCAGATTGAGTTCCACACTCATGGCTTTAACCTGGCCCAGCCCTGGCTGTTGCAGGCCTTTGAGGGTGAACCTGTATATGGAAGATCTCTCTATCTATCTGTCAGTTTCAGTCTCTGTTACTTTCAAATAAAATGAAAATAATGTTTGGAAAAATATTGAAAATTAGTAAAGAACAAATTTAAGATGCTTTACAAGTTGTTCAGTTACAGGTGTATCAAAATTTAGAACTTGACTATACTAATAAATAAGTGATCAGATAATTGAAAAATCATAGTTGTGAAAACATAATTTTTTAAAGATTTATTTATTTATTTGAAAGTTAGAGTTACATAGAGAAAGGAAGAGACAGAGAGAGAGAAAAAAAGAGTTTCCATCCTCTGGTTCACTCCCCAAATGACTGCAACAGCCAGGGCTGGGCCAGGACAAAGCCAGGAGTCAGAAGCTTCTTTCGGATCTCCCACATGCGCTCAGGGTCCCAGCACTTGGGCCATCTTCCAGTGCTTTCCCAGGCATATTAGCAGGGAGCTGGATTGGAAGTGGAGCAACTCGGTCTCAAATCGGCACCCATGTGATATGCAAGCATTGAAGGCAGTGGTTTTACCTACTATACCACAACGCTGGCCCCTAAGCATAGAATCATGTTTCAGAGAGAAGCCCTACCTATATTGATCAGCCATAATCCCATGAATGGGAAAATTCTTCTACTTTAATAAATGACTGTAAACCAGAAACCATGAGGTGGCCTTTATAAAGCTAATCTTATTTTTCACTAACAAGTTTTGATGGATGATCACCTCGAAATTTAACTCTTGATTGATGGCATTGAATATTTTAGTCACTGTATTTTACTCATATCAGAATCTATAGACTTCTAAAAACAGAATCTTGACTGAAATAAATTAGGACCTGAAGTCCACAGCATCATATAATTTCAAAGAATTACGAGGCTGAAAATGAACTTCAAAGTCTATCTAGTTAAATACCCTTGGTCATTTCTCAGTCAGGGCCATTAAGATTAAGAGAGACCTCAGATTTTTACTCAAATGTGCTTAATCTAAGATATAAATTTCAGATAATTTCAAAGTAACACCATAAATATTTTAAGTAAAATTTAAATAATGAATAAAAGCTGTTTAATTAAAGTTGAAATATACTTCAATTTAATTTTCATATTTAAATATTAAGAAAAACTTTGATAAATTTTAAATATTTTTATAAAAAAAGGAACAAGATTAATTTAAGAAAAATGAGTACATACATTTTAACATTTAGAGCACCTATAAACTCATTGTTAAAATAATTACTGTTAAAAATTTGTGTACATTTTTAAATTAGACCATATATAAAAGTATATGAACTTTAGGATTAAAAACTGATATAAATACATAGCTTTAAATTTAAAAACTGGATTAGAATTTATGTACATATCATGTTTTTTTTTCCAGTTCTCCTTCATTCAGAATAGAGTATGAACATTCTCCACATTGGGATATATTTACCTACAATGTCATTTTAGCAGCTACAAGTATGTCATTTAATTCATATTTTGTAATTTAACCAAATCCTTCATTACTATTTATACATTTTCCATGTCTATTTATTGTGAATGATTTTATGCTGTATATCTACATTAAATAATTATCCATATCCTAAAAAATAATTTTAGAATGATTTTGAAGTAGAAGAACTTTCAGGATGGAGAGAGACAGAGAGAAAGAGAGTCTTCAGATGTTCAAGGAAAGGGGCCCACATGGTGGCACAGCAATGAGCACCGATTTGTGTCCTATCTGCTCCACTTGCAAGTCAGCTCCTTCCTAATGGCCTGGGGAAAGCAGTAAAAGATGGTCCAAGTCCTTGGGCCCCTGCTACCCACATATGAGACATGGATGAAGCTCCCAGCTCCTGGTTTCAGCATGGCCCAGTTCTGGCTGTTGAGGCAATCTAGGGAGGGGACCAACAGATAGAATATCTTTCTCGCTCTCTGTCTCTCCCCCTCTGTAACTCTTTCAAATAAATAAATAAAGCTTTGGAAAAAATAGAACTTCAAGAAAAATGCATGTTATGAAAAACTATGCATGATATTTCAAGATTATTTTTCATAAAAATAAACTAATACTAACTTGTTATAACATGTTCTAACATAATCTTCAGCACTAATAAGGATAAGACATCAGTCTGAAAATAGCCGCTATCAGAGAGATATGAATTCTGCTAAAATTGAAACAAAAATGAACTCTAATTTTGATGAATCTTGGGTGAAAGAATGATGAAATCAATGATGCTTTAGAAAAAGTTAATAGATGACTGGTGCCACGGCTCAATAGATAGGCTAATCCTCCACCTGCAGAGCCGGCACACCCGGTTCTAGTCCCGGTCGGGGCGCCGGATTCTGTCCCGGTCGCTCCTCTTCCTGTCCAGCTCTCTGCTGTGGTCCGGGAGTGCAGTGGAGGATGGCCCAAGTGCTTGGGCCCTGCACCCGCATGGGAGACCAGGAGAAGCACCTGGCTCCTGGCTTCGGATCAGCGTGGTGTGCTGGCCGCAGCAGCCATTGGAGGGTGAACCAACGGAAAAGGAAGACCTTTCTCTCTGTCTCTCTCTCTCTCACTGTCTAACTCTGCCTGTCAAAAAAAAAGCAATGAGATGATGGGGCCAGTCCTGTGGTGTAGTGGGTAAAACTGCAGCCTGCAGTGCTGGCAGCCCCTATGGGTGCTAGTTCAATTCCCAGCTGCTCCACTTCCAATCCAGCTCTCTGCTATGGCCTACAAAAACAGTAGATGATGACCAAAGTCACTACACCAGCATGGGAGATCTGGAAGAAGCTCCTGACTCCTGGCTTTAGATTCCGCAGCTCTGGCAGTTGTGGCCATCTGGGGAGTGAACCAATGAATGGAATACCTCTCTCTCTCTTTGCCTATGCCTCCCTGTAACTCTGCCTGTTAAATAAATAAATATTTTTTAAAAAGGAATGAGATGATATTTAAAATGATGCCCACAGCAGCAGACTCTCCACATTAATTTGCAAGGAAAAAATTAATCTTGCTCATGCCTTAATTGAAGAGAATCAATAATTAACAGACAAACCTATAGACATCTCAGCTGATTGTTTACACAGCTGTGACTGAAAAATTAAAGTGAAGCACATTTGCTGCTCAGTGAGCGCCAACACTGCTGCATCTCAGTTGGCTGCGAACAAGAGAAAAACTTTCAAGGGAAATTTTTGAACCAGTGAAATCAAAGTCTTCAGGCATTTCTTCAGAGAACTGTCATGACAGATGAAAGGTGGCTTTATTGGCATGATCCTTAAGATGAAGTACAAGCAAACAGTGTCTACCAAGACACACAAGTGTTCCAGTCAAAGAGCAAAGATCATACTAAGAGTTGAGCTTCTTGGGGACAAAGCATTCTGCTTATACACTTGTCAGAAGGCCAAAACGTGGTGACATCTGCTTATTAGAGAGCATTTTGAGAAAGCTATGGAAAATCACTAGGCATTCACCTTACAGTCCTTATCTAGCTCTTTCTATATGTTTTCTTAATTTTAAAATCCTTACAGGTTAGCCACTATCCATAAATAACATCGCAATGACATGGTTAAATTCCCAAGATCCTCAGTTCTTTGATGTTGGACTAAAGGACTAGCATCATTACTTATAAAAGTGTCTTCAACTTGATAGCGTTTATGTTAAGAAATAGTCTACAGTTTTAGGTTCCTTTGTGTATCTTAAGTATGTCATAGCTATTTTGTTCAGGAACAGATAATGGAAATTATTCAAACTTCACTTACCAAATTCAACTATAATCTATAACAAAAAAATTTCTGAATAGAGACATTATAGCTCTAGTTGGAGGGTACAAATCATAGGAAATAATACTTATTTTAGTTTTTATTTTAAAGTTTTTTTTTAATTTCATACTATATCAGTACATGCCATTGAGTACATTTTCTTCCTTGAATGTTTGTTCCCTTCTTCATAAAGAGGCAACACAATGCGGGCAGGAAATTAAAGAATAAAACCTGTAAGATTTGACTTGATTTTAAATTCTTTGAACTTGCAGTCTGTGATTCATTTGGAGAAGAGATGGAATTGATATTAACGCATTTCCTTTGGAATTGCATTAGGCCTTATGAGTAGATGCTTCTATAGCTATTAACTACCATCTTTTATTTTTATAAACTCCCTTTTTGCCATTGCTTCACCTCATAGAGAAGGCTGTTTGAGAGATAATCAAGCCAAACATATATAATTTATAATTATGATTTTTTTGTATTTGCTTTTTATTTCAGCATGTTTTCATAGCTGGGATATAGGGGACCCTGTGGAAAGATTTTTTTTATTTAAATAGGTTCACTGAGCTAGTGGTTGGCAAACTTCTTTTGTACAGATCCCAGTAGTAAATATTTTTAGCTTTTCAGATTATAATATCTCTATCACAGCTACTCACCTCTATCCCAGTAGTTTGAAAGCTACCAAAGACAATACATTAGGAAATGGCTGAGGCTGTGTTTCAACAAAACTTTAACAGAAGCAAGTATTGGTTACATTTGACCCAAGGACTGTGGTTTACCCTCTCTTTACTCAACCCCCTTTCCATTTCAACTCTACAAAAACTTAAATCACCACAGTTTGTTACTGGATGAAAAACATTTGCTTTTTCCATTTTATTTTCTAGAATGCTTTAAATAATTCTATATGAAAAGAAAGTGTTGACAAAATAAAAGTGACTTTCAACATTTTTTCCTTTTCAATAATCCCATTGTAGTTCTCTATGTTTTCTGCTTTCTTTACCAAAGTGTTTATTAACGTGGCCAGTCTTCACCAAATGCACATCCCTGTGGAATTTGTCACCTCCTGAGTTCTTCAGTGGTGGTCTCTAACTTTCCAGATCTGTCTTCTACATAGTTTCAGATCTCCAAATTGGTTCAACCTGTATAGGCACTGAGGTTTCTAATCTGGTCCCACTGGGAGGCAGGGTCTGTACAAGCAAAGCATATTCCTTGTCCCTTCTAGTTCAACAATGATTCTTTTGTTACTCTGATGCAGTTCTTCGTGTGTGGTACAGAACATATCTCCGATTTCTCTAGATCTGCCACATGCTTGTCAAGGCTCGTTTTGCTCCCATTTCTGCTACATGTATTATTAATTTATACCACAAAGTTTTTGCTCTACCCAGAATGGAAAAAAAAATTGTGTAGTTTTGCTCTCTTTGATTGTTTGACATAAATTCTCAGTACAATTATTCAGAAAATAACCATAAAATGTGTAACAATTGGATGGACATGCTCCAAAAAGCCTGATTTTAATCATTTTGTAAATGATAAAATGCAAACCAGATTTATATTAATATAACTAAAAATAAATTTCACGCTTAACTTAAATTTTCCACAATATTTAACAAACAATAGAAACTGCATGAAAATAGAATATTGTTGAATGCCAAGTATAATTTCCCAATATTTAACATTTTAGAAAATCACATCTATTTCTAGAATAAAAGTATTTTAAAATTTTCTTCAACTACATTAATGTTCACAACTATCTTTCTACTGCTTATTTTTCCTAAATATGTAACATGCTGGAGCATCTCCTGTTTTTTCAAAAAAAACTACTGTACATATACTTCTAGCTACTCTCTTTTCCACTATTATCTAGCTTTTTACACTACAAAGCCACTGAAAGCACTATTGTCAAGATAGGTATAAATTCTTTTTTGAATGGTCTCCTGGGGAGTTTTCACCACTTGTTGATTGCTCTTTTCCTTGAAACACTTTTTTCACTGTCTTCCAAAATTCATTCTTTCCTTTTTTACTTTTTTAAATTTTATATAAAAGGAACAAATTTCATGTATTTCATATATACATTTAAAGCATAATTGTACTTCTCATCCTACTCTCCCTCACCACCTCATTTCCACCCTCTCTCTTCCTTATCTTCCTTTTCTTATTTTTCTTTCACTTTTTATAATGACATACTTTAAGTTTACTTTATAATCATATGCTTAACCTTCTACTAAATAAAAAATTCAACAAACAGCACAAAAAATACTGTTTCTCAAGAGTACAGACAATGGTTATAAACAATAATTAAATCTCAAAATATCAATTTTGTTGATGTACAGTACATTTTTGTACTAGTTACCACAATTCAAGGAAAACATATGATATTTGTCTTTTGGGGCAGGCTTATTTCATTAAGCATAATGGTCTCCAGTACATCCATTTTTTTGCAAAAGACAGGATTTCATTCTTTTTCACAGTTGAGTAGTATTTTATTATTTGTATATATTGGAATTTCTTAATCTAGTCATCAGTTGGTAGACTTCTGGGTTGACTCTATATCTAAGTTAAACTGCTATAAACAAGGTGGGTACAGATAATTCTTTCTTGTGCTTCTAGAAAAGCTCCATAAAAAGATTATCCCTCTCCAGTTAACCTGGCAGACTTCAAAGTCACAGCAGGACAGGGGCTGAGAGTATGATTTCTGATGACACCTAGAAAGTGTACAATCTCACATTCAAGAAATTGTCTTCTGGACATTCCTGTAAGGAATAATAATTTGAAGAGAAAAAGGCCTGTAAAGGTCTGTGATCATCAAACAAAAAAGGAGCAGGAAGGAAGATAGAAAACAGATGACAGCTTTTTTATTTGTACCATGCATTACGTCAGCTTATCAAGAGAATGAATGACTGGGGACAGGCCATTTGCTCTTTGTGGTTAGGACAGTTTCATCCCACATCAGAGAATGGGATTGATAGCCAGCTTAGGCTCTCGACTCTAGCTTCCTACTAATGTACAACATGGGAGGCAACAGTGAAAGTCCATGTTACTGGATCCCTGTCACCCATGTAGGAGACTTCAATTGAGTTTTTGACTCCTAATTTTACCCGGCCATGGCTGTTGCTGGAATTTGGGGAGTGAACCAGTAGATGAGAGTTTTCTCTCTCCCTCTCTACTTCTCAAATAAGTAACTAAGGTTTGAACTTAGATAAAATATTAAATTACAAGACTCCTGGAGAGTATACATATACATTGCTTTCACATGAGGCATTGTAATTTTAGGTTGTTGCAATCACATTTTTATGTAATAGAATAAAACAAAAAATAGCTCTGCACACAGAAGCTATACTAAATAAAACATTGACTACAATACACAACTCACCATCCTAACTGTATTAATTATGCAATAAATGAATGGTCATTAATTTGTACAACATTGAGGTCAGTGAATCCCAAACAGAATAGCATTTTCCAGATGCACATTTATGTTCCCAGTGTGGTATTACAAAATGACTTGCATGACCTAGGAACTTTAGTATGGGTTAAGAACACTTGTAGGCTTGTTGAATAACTGCCTTTTATTTCAACATTCATTTAAGACAAACACTTGATTGCATAATTTTTTTACCAATATGGATGCCCAAAACTGTTGGTTGTGTTTAGCAGCACATAACTAACTGACTAGATAATTTAAAGTTGCTGTTTCATCAGGAAATTCATTTCCAACATAGAACTCATTTCTAACAAAAACATTCTAGATGTAATCCTTGTACGTCCTTCAGGTTCCAGTTCCTTGCCGTTTTTCCCCAGAGATTCTATTTAGACAAATGAATGAGCTAACCCTCCCCCAACTCCCACATTATCTACCTAATCATAAATATTATGACTTCCAGATGGATTAAATTATGCATAAAGTCCTTCTGCACTCATTTAATTGCTGGTGATGTTTTTCTCCCATCTATAGGATCTATGTTAGAATGACTTCTTTCGTGAATATCAAATATTCAAACACGGCAATTGGTTTGGATTTGCTTTCTCCATTTAATGTTCAACCTGAAACTTTTGTCTCCTTTTTCTTCCTTTCCTCTTTCTTCTCTACAGGTTAATAGAGAGGCAACAAACACATTAAAATTCTAAGTTGCCATCCTCAATGATACAATGGCTGGGTGAGAGCTACAGTCTTTTCCACATAAGTTGTAGGCATTTATATTATCCTGTATCATACTGACAATACTTTAAAATCTCCCAGTACAGTCACCAATTAGAAATTGTAAGAGTTTAACTTCACTGGCAATATTGCTCAGAAAATTATAATATCAATTCCTAATTATGTTTGGGTATGAGTTCATCTTGGACCATGTGACCTTAATGTTGTTTATAAGAACATTTTGGAAAGATAACTTTGTTTTGATAAGTTAAACATTCTTAGCTGAGCTTCTATAAACAAATATATAATGGACTACAGAAATCCCAGGGAGTTTTATCAAATAATACTGCCACTCACACGCTGACTTCTGGGTTTTGTCCTTGTCCTTGCTTACAAATTTCCTCAGATTGTACTTTAAAGTATTTACTTATGAGAATGATAAAATAAATGGAGTTTTCCTGTAATGAATGTAATTTTACAATTTGTTCCTGAGATTGATGATTAAGAAGCTAGTTTTGTTCATTGTAAATCCTTTTTTGTTTCATTATTATAGATACTTAGGAAGCATTTAGCAAATAATTCTTGTGTTCAGGATAATTCCAAGTAGGTCTTTTTTAATATGCTCATAACGCCTGATTGAATGTGTAGATTAAGGTACTCAATGAATAGCCACTATCAATAATATTTTTTCTGTCTTTAATCAACTTCACAACCACTTTTAACTCCTGTATAACCCGGATCCGAGCCAAGACCACACTAAATCCTGAAGAAATAAACATTCAAGTCAAATTCCAAATTTCATAGTCTCACAGTCCATAGCCTTCATCAAGACTGATGAATTCTCAAGGGTTTATCCAGTTAGGCATTTTAACAAGAAAGCTGGATTTCCTTATCCGAAGAATTCTCATATAAGTTACTAAGAATTTATTTCATTACTGAAATATTTTGGGAGACTCTATTATCATAAGCTCCTACTATCCAAGAAAGACTTAAACCCCTAGGGAAACATTTTATGTAGATAGAATTTTATTCTACTGAACATCCAAATCACAAAAGCAATGTAATAATTTTTCATTTTTTTCCATTCTTGAGTTTTTCCTCTAGCTTAGAATCAGATTAAGCAAAAATTATGATTTTTCTCAGTCAGGAGTTTACATAGCTAATGCCTGCAATACAGACTATTTTTTTAATAAGGAATGCACAAAAATGACAAAGGATACATGCCAGTACATAAAAGAAAGAAATTTGGAGCACAGCATGTGCCGCACAGCATGTGCCATCCCTATCCTTATCCCTGGCCATGACATAGAAGCTGAACTTGATTTCTTTATAGCTCAAAAAACACACAAGCCCACCAACACAATGTGGAAAAAGTAGCAGACAGCATCTCTGCCATTCCTTGAATACAGTGCACTCACATATAGAGTTGTTGCTTCAGCTGTCCCTCTGAGAGCATTCTCCTCTAGATCTCCTTCACCCCCATCAATATTCACTGAAAGCTTCCCTTCTCAGTGAAGCCCACCTTATCCACATTGTGAGAATTTACATCCCTTATGGTCTTACTCTCCTTTGTCCTGCTCTCTTTTTTTCAGACTAGTAAGTAATGTCCTCATTCACTATGTTTATTATTTGATGGTCTCCATCTATGAGTATGTAAGCTGCACAAGAGCAGGGGTCTGTTAACTGCATAAATCCTTCTCTCTGCTTCTTCCTTTCACTCAACTATTTCACTCCTTAACCATGATTTCTGGCATCACATTTTCTGGTCCCTCCTATTGCTGACTTCACGCCTCCTAGTATCATTACCAGTCCCTTAATCTCTCCACTTTAGCTAGTTCATTAGTAGCTTTATGACTTCATTGCCTAACTGTTAAGCCTGAAACTCATGATCAGCAACCCTAAGTGGACTTAATTAGAGTTCTAGACAGCTTCTACCCTTTAATTTTCAGTTCTTGCCATCTCCCGTTCCAGGAAAACTGTTTTCTACAGTTCTGCTCTCAGCCTTAAAATAAAAGTCGTGAAACAATACATATAAGGACCACTGAAACATTTTTTTCCACTGAAATATTTTTTACCTAACAAGTATGCCTTCATAGCAGTTCTTCTCTCTCTCTCTCTCTCTCTCTCTCACACACACACACACACACACACACACACACACTGTCTCCATTTTTATCAGTCATACTCAGACTCAATCTAACCACACAGTCTGGGTCTTGCCTCAAAATGATTGAGAATACAAATTCTTCGTAACAAAATCCTTAC
The DNA here is from genome assembly GCF_033115175.1 of Lepus europaeus. Lineage (NCBI taxonomy): Eukaryota > Metazoa > Chordata > Mammalia > Lagomorpha > Leporidae > Lepus > Lepus europaeus. The sequence goes on from NC_084842.1 coordinate 35,786,310, forward strand.
AACCCTTCATTCCACCTCAGACCAGCTCTGTGCATATTGACCTTTAAGCTTCTGTAATTTTCTATGGCTGTTCTTCCTTTACTTTTTTTTTCAGGGGAAAATTTACCTTTTTTGAACCAAATCAGTCACTTCGGTTATATTAAAGTTATTCTATTCCTCGACCTCTTCGGAAACTTCATTCCATAATACAAATCCAACTTCCCAAATCTTCAACATCTGACTCCTCTCTTCTCCTTACAAGTAGGCTTATAACTTGCCAATCCTTTATAGCTTTCTCGTCACTCAAATGAATCTTGGAACTACTCAAAACAAGACTGAGTTGTGCATTTATCCAGGTCCACTGGATCATAATTTATTGATGGCCCTTCAGAATGAGCACGTGGCTCCAGTTATGTTCTTCCAACCACACTGAAGACGTTTTAACCTCCCTTGGGAAAAGCCTCATGAAGCACTGTTATCACATCTTAACAGAGGCTGAATCATAAGAGGCCCCATCTTTTCAAACAGTCATTCCCACTTCTCAGGTTGCCTGAGAGGCATTTTTAAAATAAACTCCAAAATAGTTTTAAATTTACAAAGCAGAAATTCTACATGTGAAACTCCGCATGCACAAGCATGAACCTAGACCCAAACCTTACACCTTCTACAAAAAAAAAAAAAACAAGTCAAAATAGATCAAAGACCTAAATCCACAACCTGATGCCATAAAATTACTGGAGAACAATGGGGAAATTCTGCAAGACATTGTCATAGGCAAAGGTGAGTGAGGGAACAGCACATTGGCATTTGGAATCAGAGTTTCAAGGTTCAGGAACATGACTCAAGGATACAGGAAGAGTCCAAACATTGGTGACGTAAGAAAAGTAACATGGTCAAGGACACTTTGTGCCTGTGCCAAGCAGATCTACAGCAGGTGGAAATGTGCATCTGGCCCAGTACAAAGGGAGAGATAATATCATCTGAGCCTGTGACTCCACATAAGGCTCCATGAGAGCCTGTTTAAGTGGGTTCCTTAGCTGTGGCTGCAGCTTGTGTGGCAGAGATTGAGCCCCAGGGGAGAGAAGATATGACCAAAGGGGTTCACACATGAAGCAGGTGCAGCCACTGCCCTTTCTCAGCTTTCCCCATCCAATTCATCAATGAGACACTGGAGACATCAATGGATTTCACTGCACAATCTAAACCCAGCCCTGCAGGCTGCTGTCTCAGGAGATAGCTCCTAACTGTTCATCACCTAGCTTTGGTCAGTTGGAGAAGATGCTGATTCTTTGTGCAACTGTCACAGGGGCAGTTGGTTTGGAATGTCCTGGGTTGTGACTGTTGGGAGTCAAGCAGTGCACTGGTCATGCAGGAAGGTCATCTGACCCCAGCGAAACCTCAATGCGGGGCAGTGGCTGAGTGCTGTGCTGCAAGGACAGACAGGAAGGGGGAAGGGCAATACATTTTGCTTGGCAGTCTGAATGTGGAGTGAAAAGCTGAGTCATGGTTTGGAGTCACGTACCTCTTCATGGACATCAGCTGTTTCCCTGCAGCCACCTTCAAGTTAGATAATTTGGAAAGGATTGGAAGGTCAGGGGCTGGTGTGTGCTGCTAAACTATGATCCTCTACATCTGCCCATCATGCCAATTTGTGGAGAAATATTTGCCCCATGACTTCACTTGCCTAATAGGTCCAAGAAGCATTGATGATGCTCAGTTTCTTCACCTTTTTTTCCTGTTGTGAACCTTGAAGAACCAAATACTACATGTCATATGTATTGGCAAACAAACTAGAAATCTGCTGCTCTTTTTTTATCATGGACATATAACCTTGTTTGTTTCCCTTGCAAATAATCTGTTACCATCCCTTTTCTGAACAAAAGGTAAGAGATGGAATCAGGAAATACTTCTTGGTCTTGGAAAACTGAAAACACAAGTCACCCAGGAATAAGTCACATCCTAGGATGATCATTGTCCTTGGTCACAAAGCAGAAGTGAGTTTTCATTTTCTGTTCTTCCTAGCATGTGAACTTTGATTCTGGTTTTATCTTCTCTGGTTGAGATGTGTGTCTAGAGGATTTGCCTGAGGTGCAAAGTCTAAACATATAGACTATACTCCTGGTGTGCACAGGAATAATCCAGCTGACTCCAGGGAGGAGGTGAGAAGTGGCAAATCCAACAGCAAGCAGGAATATTTCTATCTACTCCTGCCCTGGACTCACTTGAACCTGGGCCACCATCCCTTAAATTCAAAAACAGCTTCCTGTTCCAGTGTCCACAGCCACTGAGTTTTTCTTCCCATCACCCTCCACAAACTACCTGTACCACAGCAAATTTGTCTAGTGAGATTTGACCTTCCTATAAGCCCTCACACAAGCCAATGCTTTCTCACACTTTATCTGCAGAGTTCAGACACTCAAGAACAGTTGAAGCCCAGAAGAATTTAGTTGAGAAAACTGCCATGCACTGTGGAAGGGAGACATTGGAGGCCAGGAGGTGATGGTATGGCCAAGGAGAGATGTGCACCATGGGTTGTAGGGGAAGTAAGAGAAGATCAGCCATGAGGGTGTATATCCATTGGTATTGGGGAATTCCTCTGAAAGTGCATGTAAAGGTGAAGAAGGCAAGCATAAAGCTCTCCCTGGGACCAGTAGGAGGTCCTAAGTGAAGCAGGTATGGGGATAAAATAACTATGGGTTTATGTTCCCAGCATCGGGAGGCAAAGTATCTATACTGTTCCTTCCTCAGTTTTGGTCTTGGTTCATTCTCTGATGCTTTATTCTGCTGCCCACTCTTTCCACCTTCCTTTATTGCTGTGCACAGGAGAGGCAGCTGGCACACAAACAGTTCATGCAGAAGGCTCAGGGAGAGGACAGGGAGGCTGTGTGTTGTTGTAGTCTCAGGTTATCCCAGCCTCAGTCTCTAATGCACCGTTGATGCCCTGGAGTCCTGTCTCCTTCACCCAATCCAGGTCTTGAATAGTGACCCTATTACTTGGCCCCAGGCTCTTGGCACCATGTCGGTAGGTTGTTTCATGAACTGCAGAACAAGACTGTGCATTTGTTCAACCCACGAGGAGTGGTGAGGATGGTTAGGATTGCAGTCAGTGTCAACAAGGTGGGACTGTGACATCTGTTGGAGGACCAAAGACAACAGCCTGTCCATTATTCCAGGGCTGGGGCAGGTGTATGACGCTGAACTGCCAAAGGCACTCTGGGATCAGAGTTTGGGATGCTGGGCCCTCTGGCCAGTTATTGTTACCCAGGTCCAGAGGACATGGTGAGAGACAATGTTTGCCCCCCCAGAAAGTGCCTATAGAAGCAGACGGTCAATTTGAAGTGTTCTCAAGATAATTGGGATCACAGCCTTTCACCTATGGCTCCCAGCACCACTGTAGGCTGAGGAAAAGTGAGGGATCAAGACTGTGGAAATTGAAGAACAATTGGGTGCATCTCATATAATGTGCTAAGGAGATGTGCAGGGCCAGTGGACAAGTAATGGCCACCCACAGGACTCATACTGAGAATCGCACATGCCCTAGATGCCTGGGGGAGAAGGACAACACACTAATGACCTCCACTAGACCCACTTATCTTTCTGATCTAGGTGAGGGTGGAGGGTGTTTTGCTTTGGTACTATGAGCTATTGGCAACGCAACAGCCTCTTCAACCCTTGGTGAGAGACTAAGCAGTTAGGGTGCTGTGAAGGCCCTGCTCACCCTCAGCAGTCAGAAAAGTGCTGTGGTGCAGGCTTTTTGAAAGAGCAGCTCCTCCCTGAGGTGGCAGCTTTGGGATCAGCCCCTGCATGTTCTCCTGTCCTACAGTGTTGTGTAAAGGCCTTACTTGAGGAAGTTTTTCAGAACTCATTGGGGGTGGGTGTTGTGGCTCACCGGGTTAAGCTGCTGCTTGGGACTCCTGCATTCCAAATCAGAGTACTAGTTCAAGTTCCAGATACTGCACTTGCATCCAGCTCTCTGCTAATCCACCTGGGAGGTAGCAGATGATGGCTGAAGTACTTGAGTCTCACCCACTCACAGGGTATACTTGAGTGGAGATCCTGGCTCCTGGCTTCAGCCTGGTCCAGCCCCAGCTGTTGAGACCATTTGTGGAGTGAACCAGCAGGTGGAAGATTCTCTCTCTCTGTCTCTCTCTCTCTCTCTCTCTCTCTCTTTCTCTCTCTTACACCACACACACACACACACACACACACACTCCTCTTCAAATAAATTTTAACAATAGAAAAACAAACGTGGTAGACCCAGTATCTCTTTACTGTAATGATTTTATACCTTCTGCATGTACGCCCAGCAGTGGTCTTGCTGGATCATATGACACACTGTTGTATCTCTAGTTTTTTAACAAATCTTCATATTTTTTAATAGTAGCTATACTGATTTACATTCCCACCAACAGTGTGTGATATAGTTCTTTCTCTACACTCTGGTGAGCACTTGTTACTTTCTGGCTTTTTGGACTCAATTTTGACACTCCTTACTAATTAATGCCTCATTGGACAGTCTGCTTGTCCAGCATGAGAAGATACAATATTATATGAAGTTCAAGCATTTACACTGGATCAGCCAGTCAGGTCCTGAGGCAGACAGCCAGGCAGAGAGGCAGCTCTCTAACACCACATGGCTGGATTACCCAGAGCCTTAGATAACATCTCAGTTTCCTAGGGATATGAAGGCTGAAGAGAAGCAAATACTATAGCCCAGTAGTGTGGGGGAAGTTAATGCCCTGTGAGGATGATGTGGACCAGTAAAAGATGGGAAAGAGTGAGTGGCTGGCAGATAAAATCTACTTTATTCTCACTTCTCAATCATATCATCACAAGCCAAAGAGATTTCATTCAGCATTTACAGAAAAGTCTCATCTGACTGAAAAATTATCTGTATTTCTTATGTAGCTGCGGTTTCCTGGCATTTTATTTCACTCTGTATTAATGTTCCTTCATTTTATCTTTTTATTCTATCCTCAAATAAAAGTGAGATTTTTCTCAAGCCTCTCTAGTCTAGGAAAATCAGGCTACAACAAGTGTTCAGTAATCTTCAGTTCCGCTCACTTTCTTAAGTTGTCAGCTGTCTGGGCACTAAGTTCTGTTTAGGCTTCCTTTATAATGTCACTCTCATCTCTCTGTCCTTTTGCCTTTTCAGACTCAATAACTTCCTTCCTATTCATACCACCTCATACCTAGACAATTACAACAATCTCTTAATACATTTTTCCTCTGCCTCTTATCCCCCAAGCCCTCTGTATGCCCTAGCCAGTTAACCCGCTCAAAAAATGTCATCTCCATCTTTGACAAGCTTTAACAACTCCCTGCCATTTTTAATATAAGGTTAAAGTGACTTTCTCTGAGACAAATCTTCGTTGTATGTACATTGTACATCATTCCAATACCTTTATCCTCTATCCCAGACAATTGTGTGGGCGCCCAGTGTCTCAATGAGCCACAACTCTATATCATTAATTTTATCAACCCTTCTTGAAGTTCCTTCCATCTCTCTTATTTAACCTGCTACAAATTATGAGCTGCATATGTCCAAGGACTTTATTTGTTCTACTCTCCATTACACAGTGTAATCTGGATAATCTGTGTAATCGGGATAATCACCAGATCTTGTGCTTTGAAATCCTGAGTGAATCCAAAGTAGAGGGAAATAAGACGGAAATGCATAACTGCAGCAGAACACCTATTTCCTTTTGTCATAATGAAGTCCATCTGGGAATGCTGATGTGGCTCTGTACAACCCTTAATGATGCAAAAAGTGATTTATATGACATGTTAGATTTCTTGTTGCCTGTGAACTGAAAATCAGAAGCCCCTCTTTAAGGATCAAGGAGAAATGAAGGAGCCTCAACCATTCACTTCTAGTCTTAGCCTAAACCCTTCTTCTGCATGATTGCTCCTATGGTGGTAATTTGAAGTGAAGGTCGCGTAACCCAAGTCTATGTAGTCACTTTTACCAGTCCTCAAACCTAGACCAAACTATGTGTCCAGTAAATAATAAATGTTTTAAATGAAGGAGGGAATGTGAGCAAGTGAAGCCCTCATCTTCAATAAAGGAGCAGTTCAATTTCCTTCATTAAGCTTCTCAATTGCTTTTTCACTAAAGACCAAAATAGGCTCACCTAATTTCCTTTTGCAATTTTGTGCAAAGCCCTTAGTAGGTTGTTAAAGGTTTGTTTTTCTCCTGTTGAAATTTTCCTCTAGGTAAATATCTTCCTATGCAACCAAACTGTAAGCTTTTTGAAGATGAATTTAAACCCTTTGTTCTCCTATATTAAAGGAAATTTGAGCAAATAAGTACTCAGTCTTCTTTTAAAAATGTCATATAGTGGCCTTGGAAGTTAAGAATAGTGGAAAGATGCTGTTTTTGTAAACAAAACAAAGTTCTTGTTCCTGAACTTCTATAAGCCAGGCAATTTGGTTTACCTGTTTTAGGCTCTGCAAAATTGTATGTAATATTCAAACAAGCTGATAAAAGAAGTTCAGTTGCATTAAAAGTGATGAAAAACTAGCAGGACACTAAAACTTGCATCAAGATTATTACTACCTAGAAAGAAATGACACAAAAACTTAATTACAAGTAGGTAAGAGAGTTATGGCTAATTTTTATATTTTTAAATTTTAGGTTTATTTTGTAATATCTACAACTTACTTTTCCTTTATAACCCAAAATATCAAATATTATTTCAAAAGAAAGCATTTAAATGAGTTTGACTATGTGCCTTTTATCATAATAGGCATTTATGGTAGTAGTTATTCTGATATATTTTAAAACTGTAAGAGAATCAAAAAACTGATATTCATGGTTCTGGTTCCAGCATTACCAAAATTCACTGTGTGACCCAGAGAAAGCCAATATCTTGATTTTGTGATTTTTTTTATATTTGAAAAAAATGGAATAATCTCATGTATAGAACCTTAAAATACTATTTTCTTCTTTAGAATGATATAGAAAGTCCTATGATATCTTCTATGATTTTATTCTTTATCCTCAGTTCTTTTATTAGTTCCAAAATATTGAATTTAATGTTAAAAGTCAGAACCTGAAAGAATATTCTAGAAATTTTGTTTATGGATTACTCTCATAATAGCAATGTGGGATAATTAATTGTCATAATTTCTTAGCATCATATTGTTTAGAAGAAAGAATTATATTTAATATTGAGGTGTATCAATGAGTTCCCATTGTATTAGTATCATGATACAAAAGGTTTTTCAATATTCTTTGAATAATAATTCTGTGAATTAGAATTTAAATGGGTTAGGCCTTAGGGTTCTGGGAGCCAACTGGTGATTCATATTGTATAATAAACAGATGGTACTAATAAAATAATGGTTACTTGGGTTTGTACATACTGAAGCAACACATGGTTGGAAAAACTAGTATTTAAAAATGGGCAAGAGGACTCCAGGTCCACAGTTCCCACAAAAAAGTGCCAGAGATCTTCTAATAGTTTGCTTTTTATCTTGGATGAACTTTCAATATTTCATATCAGACTTATGGAGGACTTCAAAGTAATGGCACTATTGGAATGTTGTAAAATGACCACAGCATGAGTAAGATTCACTAGAAATGATTTGCAAAAGCTAAATAAAATGTCAACATTTGCAATTGCATCAGTGTGATAGGCAGAAAAATGGTCTTCCAAAGATAATCAGATACAAATCCTCAGAAACTGTGAACATATTATGTTACATGGCAAGGGAGAATTAAGGTTGAAAATGGAATTAATATTGCTAAGAAATTGATGTTGAGAGAGGAGGACTATCCTAGAATATCTGGATCAACTGTAAGTAATCCCAAATAGTCCTTATATAGAGGGATCTGAAATAGTATCAGAGTAATGTGATAGTGATATGAGAAAGACTGGTCAATGCTGGCTTTGAAGATGGAAGAAGGCCATAAACCCATAAACCAAGGAATGCAGGTGGCCTCTAAAAGCTGAAAAAGACAAGAAAATGAATTTCTCTATAGGCTCCAGGAAGAAATACAGCCCATCCAATACACTGATTTCAGCCTTATTGAGACCCATTTTGACTTCCAATCTTCAGCATGATAAGATAGTGACAAGGTTGATGATGATTTAAGACGCTAAATTTATCATAATATATTAGCCAACAATAGAAAATTAAGAAAATCAGTATTTTCAATCCCTGAATCATTTTGTACATATACTGTACTTACAATTATGTAACAGTTTAACTCAGTTTACATATTCATTTAACTGATTGTACATATCCATCTACATGTATTGTCCCACTTATTTAGGGAGAGGAACCATATAATTTCCTTGGCTTTGTATCTTCAACAACTAATGCACAAGCTGGTGCATGGAATTTTGTTTTTCACTCACCTACCATGGCAATAATGCATCATTAGTCAGCTGACAGTAACAGACAGCTCCATCATTAGGGTACTTGAAAATTCATACAAGAGAATTGCAGTGTAATATTTCATTTCAAGCATTACCTCATTTCTCTCTGGATTTCACTCTAACTATAAAATTTGAGAGGTGGACAATGACAAATTGTGTCCACTGCCCTTATTTTAGGTGAGGCACAGATAGTAAATTATTCCAATCCACCTCACCCAGCGCTAGATAGTAAATCAATCTTCTTTCCAAAACAAGGTGCTAATTCTAAGCAGTCAAAATTGTGGTGATTGCAAGTGAAAGAACAACACTTCGCGTCTCAATAGCAAATTAAAAGTTACCTAATGAGAATTAAAGCACAACCCTTTCCACTAAAAAGAACAGTTTCTAGAAGATAGCAAGAGATCTCAGTAATATGACATACCAAAGTGTCACTTTCTAGAGCAAGTACTTTTATATAAAGGAATAAAGGGATATTGTGCATAATTTGGTTATACAGAACAAGTCATTCTCCACATGATTTAGCTTAGAAATCTTTATTTTCAAAAGAATTTTGCTACTTTTTCTGATTCAGTCTCCAAACTGAGGAAAACAAATTATTTTCAAATGTCTGACTGCTTGCCAGTGAAATATTAGAGAAAGACATCAGGCCATCCAAACTTACCATCAAAAAATGCCTTCAAGATGAAGTAGGTCCTGCCACAGTAAATATCAAATAGAGCCATCTCATATTGAGTATTAGTCAATCTTGAACTCAATTGTCTGTTCTTAGTTTGGACCAGGAAGAGAAAAACACATTCACAAAATGTTTTATGATGTCAAAGATTCTCTAAAAATCAAAATAAAAATGTTTCGTCTTAGAATGTTATGATTGACTTGAAATTTGTACAATATTCTCCCCCTTTCTCCTTTTCATCTTGTTAGTTCCTTTCTCTTCTGTTCTGGGGGCTTCTGCGTCTTCTGTTCTCATCCTGAAGATGTTCAGACTGAAAAGGGTTAACCTGAGAAATGTGCCTTTAATCATAACAAATACCAAAAATATAATTTCATCCTGAAACATGATGACACAGAGGCAAATAAGTTTGTGAAGCTGTTGTTTTGTTTAAATGAGTGGAGGAGATTTTTATTTTTGTTTTTAACAAAACGCCTAGGATTTTTTTGTTATAACTCAAGTATATCTTCACCATCAGGTTGGTCTTATTTTATACACATAAAGCTGGTTATTTTATATTTTTATTCTGTTGTTATTGATTTCATGTTTTCATAAAATTAAATATTGTCACATTGTACTGATGACATCCCTTAAATGTAATAGGTATTTTCTATATTTTCCTTAAATCTATTCATTGTAATAGCATAAATGCATTAAAAGAAAAACAATTTCCACCAAGTTTCAGGTAGGCAACAAATATATAACTTAACAAAAATCAAGATGTATGAGTCAATTCAATGAAGGACTTGTAGGTGGCCATTAAAATCATCTAGTCATTTAAAATTTTAAATCCTGTGGCCTGCACTTTACATATTTTTTTAAATAGCTAGAAAGTAGGAAATATTTTTAATTTGTTATTTATTTAATTTTATTTGAAAGGTAGAGAGATTTTTTGAAGATTTATTTATTATTTGATAGAGTTACAGAGAGAGGGAGACACACACACACACACACACAGGAGGGGCGGGAAGAGAATCTTTCGTCCACTGGTGTATTTCCCAGATGGCCGCAACAGCCAGGGCTGGATCATTAGCCAGGAGCATATTCCAGTTTTCCCATATGGGTATGAGGGGCCCAAGCAAGGGGCCCATTGTTTTTCCCAGACCATCAGCAGGGAGTTGGATAGGAAGTGTAGCAACTGAGACACAAACTGGTGCCCAGATGGGATACCGTCATTGCAAGTGGTGGCTTTACCTGCTACACCACAGTGCCGGCCCCTAGTTAGTTTCAACATAAACAACTGATAAATATGTGAAAAGCTAGGTGAGTCTATTCTGATTTGGATATTATACAATGTACACATGTATCAAAACATCACCTGGTAGCCCATAAATATGTTACATTTTTATGCAGCAGAAATCTAAACGAAAATTTTTATATTTAAAAGAAAAAGTAAGGCCCAGAATAATTACTAAAGAACTTAAAGCTCTCAAAGTAGTTGGAGGCAAAATGGGACTGAACTTTGTCCCCCTTACACTCAGAACACTGGAATGTTGAACACAGAATATGAATCATGGTCTTTGCTGCTGTGAAGCAGGAGCAAGTGTTCCTCATTTTGCAAAGCAGTGGGAATAGGAAGATAGCATTGCAGTCGTGCAGAATGATGCTCTGGAGGAAAGATATGATGGTGTCTGCATACCTTTATTTAACTTTGGATATTGCAATAATCCAGTAATATCCCTTTAAATAATCTTAAAGGCATTCAAATTCCAGCCTCAATCATGGGAATAAACTGCAATACACACGCACACACACATACACACACATACACACACAGAACTTCTGAACATCTGTAGATGATGGTTAGTCTATGTGAAGAAAATGAAAAAAAAAAAAAAAAAAAGAACTTGTGACCAAATGAGAAGCACACAGAAGCTGCTGTTCTTACACAATAAAACCTAAGTTGGAGCTTTACGGTTCTGTGATTCCTGAGCATAGTGCCATGTGGGAGACAGTTTCCGGTCTGTATCTGTAAAAGTACTCATATACACACCAACTGGATTATTCTTCCCATCTAAAATATCAGAAAACATCACAGGTGTTATTCAAGCTATGCTTCTGGCTGTATTGAAACCAAGGGAAATACCTTTGTATGCAGTGATATAAATATGAAAGGACAGGAGTTAGCCACAGCTACATCTGACCCATGGTGACACTTAACACAGGATTCTGTCTCACAGGGATACGAAGTAGGGATCATCAAACTATTCTCTGTATAGGGACAGAGAAAAATTTAAGATGAGCAGCCTACATAATTTCTGTCAATAATATTAAACCTCAGGGCTGGCATTGTGTTTGAATCTCAGATAATTTTCATGTGTCATGAAATATTCTTCAATTCTTTCCTACCCATTTAAAATTGTAAAAACAGTTAGCTCACAGGCCATCAAAAACTGGTGGTGATTGTATTTAGTCCATAAACCAGTTTGCCAACTCCTGGCTTAAAGGGACACAATGTAGAGTATGTAGTAACTATTCCCTGTGATGTAATCTCAACATTTCCAATGTGTGCTTAAGCAACTCATGGATCAACCTGGGAAGTCATCTGACTGTTCAATCTCTCTCTCCTTTACCCGTCTGAAGTACTTTTTTTTAGTAAATCCTAGTCAAGTATAGTATGTGGAAGATGACAGAAGAAATTAAATAAGAAGGTAGTAACGCTAGAGTTAACAAATTACAAGTTTCTGAACAGGCCATCCGAATACAGGTAAGTCACTCATAAACATTTCAACATAAAGAACAATTACATGAATTTTAAATACCAATCTAAAAAAGTCAGTTGGAGACTGTTAAAATATAAGTCATCATTTTATTTCAGTTTTATATATTTCCTTCTCACCATTGACTCACAAGTGGAAATAAAAATCTATCTTTATAATTTCTGCATGTTCTTTGACCTTTGAAATATGGGCTGTAAATGTTTTTTTCTATTCAGATTTGAAATTCTTCCAGGCACGTTGCTCACTGCAGATATAAAGGTGAACAAGGCATTCTTGCCCTCCCTGCATTGTACAGAATCTACATGGAAGACAGACACACCTTGTTGTATTCATACCAATAGGAATTGAGCCACAACTCACTCTCTAAATATCTCCTTATCTCCAATCCTTCTCTGGTAAAACCTGTTCTGCCCCTCTATCCTCAGCATTTCCCCAGTGATAAATGAATTCCTTCTCTCAGTATTTCTTACTCACTATGAATTTTGTGAATTCTTAAAACCCATGTTATAGGAAGACTCAGCTGGACAGGGTCCCGGGGGACCTATGGCTAGTTATAAATTGATGATCCCTTAGTATCATATCCACCCTCAACACCAAAATTACGCTCTAATAGGAGAGGACACTTAGGGCAGGTATTAGATAACAAACATTATTCAGTGATAATAATCACACATTGCATATTCATGCAAGTGGGGTGTGGTTTTGGCAAATATATCTGATGTCAAGGAAAGCAAACATTTACTACAGTTCTAAGACTCCAATTGAACTCATACTCTGAACTGATACACATAACGAAATAACGGACTAGCTCCAGGGAACCAGATTTCTAGATTTTTCTGAGTAACAAGTCTGCCACAATTGTTTTGTCATAGCAGCTGCCATGATGGGTCCCAGCAAGACCACAAGGACTCTACTTTTGAAGTGACATAAACAGCTTTCTTGCAATGAAAGAACATGTAGCTTTCTTTCAGCTATAAAAGTGAAGCTTTCTCACGTTCCTCTCCCTGGAGAACACTTGCACAGAAAACTGAACTAAAAAGGGGAAAATAGCCCATTATTTTCTAAGTCAATAGTGAGCTTGCTTCTTTCAAAGGCAATGGTAAATCCTAAAGAGAAATAGATGCTACTTTCTTTAGTTAATATTGTGGAGAAGTCAGGTGTAGGTAGAAGTGTGAAGTGGAAATCTACCTTCAGCAATGCCCCAACCTCCTCTCTGGGCTTCCTGCACCTCTCTCTGAGGCTCTTGGAGATGCACATGCTTCTCCCAATCCACAAAGAACTGCCAACATCATGGCGTGCGCCGCGGCTCACTAGGCTAATCCTCTGCCTTGTGGCGCCGGCACACCAGGTTCTAGTCCCGGTCGGGGCACCGATCCTATCCCAGTTGCCCCTCTTCCAGGCCAGCTCTCTGCTGTGGCCAGGGAGTGCAGTGGAGGATGGCCCAAGTGCTTGGGCCCTGCCCCCCATGGGAGACCAGGAGAAGCACCTGGCTCCTGCCATCGGATCAGCGCGGTGCGCCGGCCGCAGCGCGCCTACCGTGGCGGCCATTGGAGGGTGAACCAACGGCAAAAGGAAGACCTTTCTCTCTGTCTCTCTCTCTCTCACTGTCCACTCTGCCTGTCAAAAAAAAAAAAAAAAAAAAAAACTAGAACTGCCAACATCAAACCAAAGATAGTCCCTGAATTGAACTGAAAGCTAAAGTTGACATTGTCTGATAATATTCTACTTAGCTTTCCCAGAGAGAAATAATAACACAAAAATACCTAGAAATACAGAATAAAATTTAACAAATATTCTTTGAAACACAAAATTAACCTGAGAAGGAAAGGTAATCACCATATCAAACATATGTAGGAAAAAGGAAACCAGAATGACAAATTGAACTGGTGGTCCTTATCATTCTAAATATCTTGTATTGTCTGAAATTAACCTTAACTTTTGTTTAGCTGCAGCTGGCATTGTGGTACAGCGGGTAAAGCTGCTGCGTGCAAAGCTGACATCCCATGTGAGTGCCAGTCCATGTCCCTGCTGCTCCACTTCCAATCTAGCTCCCTGTTAATGTGCCGGGAAAGCAGTGAAAGATGGCCCAAGTGTTTGGGCCCCTGCACCCTCATGGGAGACCTGGATGAAGCTTCTGGCTCCTGTCTGCAGCCTGGTCCATCCTTGGCTGTTGGGGCCATTTGGGACATGAACTAGCAGATGGAAGATCCATCTCTCTCTCTCTCTCTCTCTCTCTCTCTCTCTCTCTCTTTCTGTGTGTGTGTGTTTGTGTGTGTGTTTGTGTAACTCTCAAATAAACCAATCACTTTTTTAAAATTGTGTTTAGTCAACCACTCAGATTGGAATTTTAAGATAATCACTAAAAACTTAAATTATGTATTTTCTATGGGGAAAAAATGAATTTAAAAAGTTCATTATTCCAAAACCAGGCAGGAAAAAAGGAAAAGGATATATTTTCAGATGTACAAACGTAAAAAAGAAAATTCAATTTATACACTTAATAAAATCAGTGACTGAATTTGTCAAAAGTACAAAGATTTCATATTTTAATATTTTATCTATTTCTTAGAATATGTTTTTATTATTCATTTGAAGGCACACACAGAAAGTGAGATACAGACAGAGATCTTCCATCTAATGTTTTATTCTCCAAATACCCACTCAGAACTCAATCTAAGTCAACCACATGAGTGGCAGAGACCTACCTGCTTGAGCCATCATCACTACCTCTCAATTTTCATTAGCAGATTATCAGAAAATGAATCTGGAATAGAGCTAGGACTCATACCCAGGCACTGGATAAAGCATGATGGCATCCCAAGTGGTATCTTAACTATTGTGCTAAACACTCACACTGGAACTGGAATATTTTAAAACAGCAAGCTACATGCTGTTTCAAAATGACACAGGTAAACAAAAAGAACATAAAAATTAAAAACAAAATCATAGAAAAATATGAAGAAGTAGACATAGGAAATAGCAAAAGCATAGAAAAAGATATACAAACATACAAAGAAAAACATATATGTATGTACCAGTAATTGAAAAATTATGTTGAGGGGCTGGCTCTGTGGTGCAGCGGGTTAATGCCCTGGCCTAAAGCGCCAGCATCCCATATGGGTGTCCATTTGAGACCTGACTGCTCCACTTCCTAGCCAGCTCTATGCTATGGCCTGGGAAAGCAGTAGAAGATGGCCCAAGTCTTTGGGCCCCTGCACCCATGTGGGAGACCCAGAAGAAGTTCCCGGCTCCTGGTTTCGGATCGGTGCAGCTCTGGCCGTTGCGGCCAATTGGGGCGTGAACCAGCAGATGGAAGACCTCTCTCTCTCTCTTTCTCTCTCTCTCTCTCTGCCTCTCCTCTCTCTGTGTAACTCTGACTTTCAAATAAATAAATAAATCTTTAAAAAAAAAGAAAAATTACGTTGATTATATAGATTTAAATCAAGGATGTATAATTTTTTAAATGTACATCAGGATCCTTTGTTGAGGCACAGCTGGTGAAACCTCCACCTGCTATGCCAGCATCCCACGAGTGCTGGTTTGAGTCCTGGCTGCTCCACCTTGGATCCAGCTCCCTACTAATGTACCTGGGAAACCAGCAGATGAGCCAAGTGCTTTTCCCCTGCATCCACATGGGAGATCCACTAGAAGCTTCTGAATCCTGGCTTCTGCCTGGCCCAGTCCAGACCATTGCGGCCATCTGGGAAGTGAACCCACTACAGAAATGAAAAACGTTCTTGTTCCTGTCACACATCCTATAGCCCATTTTTCCACTGTAGTTATACAAGTTGACCTTTCTGATTTTTCTTCTGATTCAAGTTATTATGTTTCATAGAATCATTTGGTCATTAGCAGTCTATATCTTCAGAGATGAACTCTATAGTGAAACAGGCTATGCAAACATAATTAGTACTACTGGGAGTTTGAAAATGCTTAATTGACTGGATGCCTCACTGTGGCATTGCAATACATTTTTCTATGTGGGCCATGGGAAGGTAACGGGTATGTTACTGCTTTTCATGATAAAAACAAATTCTGTTGTAACATTTATTTATTACATATTTTCCAGTTAATTTGAAGAAAGTAGTACAACCTGTATGTATTTAGCTGGTTTTGCAACTGTGTTTTTTTTTTAAATTATGTAGCTGTGTTTGCAACATTAGAAAAAAATCTATGGAATTTCAACATGTAAAAATAGGGGCTTGATGAAATTAAGTAAGGAATATTCATACAATGGAAAATTAGACTTTCTATTAAATGTTTTAAGATAACATTAACTGGCAAGGTAACATGTTCATAAAATATAGCTAAATAAAACATGCAAAATTGAAGTGTTATGTCTTCAGAATCTCTCTCTCCCCATAAAGCCATGAGTTGTACCCTAATTACCTTATCTGATCCTGATCACCTTCCAAAGTCTCCACATCCAAACATGATAGTCAAATTAGGTTTCTACCCTCTTAATATTTCACAATGGAGACTAAATTTTAGCATGAACGCAGGAAGAGAAGAGTATATTTTTGATGAATATGCTTTGATGAATGGGTAAAAATATTTATATAAAAATGTTTTCAGTATCTTCAGTAATTACCCCTGGACTGCTCTTATATAAATGACTTTTTTCTTTTGTAATATTTTACCTATCTATGGTATTCAATTAGTTCATAATAATCATATGCCATAAACTATTTGTTGAATTAAAATATTAAAGCAGAAGAAATTCACTAGATTTAATTCCACTTAAGTTAAAGGACAGAGTGACAAATTCAAGTATTTATAAAACTCCATGGTTTTGCTCTTCAGAAAAGAAACCTCAATTTTCTTTCTGTACTAGCCTTATGGAAAAATGTGTGATTGGTAAATAAAAGCAAAATTATAAGAAAATTTTGAATCAATATTTTGCAAAAATGAGATTTACAAGATAAACCCAGCCACATAAGAGACTAAGACAAATTAATTGAACCAAGCAGCTCCTAATTCAAAAATAAAACTCATCAGTGTAGTTTACCAACTATCCTGATAAAATGCACCCAAAGAATTTTATAAACTGCAAATCTTGTTAACAGTAAGATTAGATATCTGGGGATGTCTAAGATAAAGCTGGAGCTTTAAGTCTGAGAAGGAATGGTGAGCTATCTCTTGGTGTCAAATTATTTTTGATGGATTTTTTCACTTATCTAAAGAGTGCCTGGCATTAGGCAATATGCTTTGATGCATGGGTAAAAATATTTATATAAAAAAATGTTTTCAATATCTTCAAATAAGTAGCTCTCACTGCAAAAAGATGAGGAATTTTTACAGATGATTTTATGCCAAAAATGGCTTAGCATTAATGAAAAATGAGGTTGCTTTTTTCTCCATTTTATTAGTAGCATAGTCATCTAGGCACCTTGGAAGAGTAGTAAAATCTCTAGATATAAATATACTAAAGCTATAATAAAATCTTTATTTTATTGAAATCTGATTTTTTTGTGTTTGCATTAAGTATTAAAACAGTGCCTGAAAGGTCTCTAAGTTTCCACACCTTACTCACTTTGTGTGAAGTAGATTTTTTTTTATTTTATTAGCATTTTAATGTTTTATTTTAATTAATTTTAACAGATTCAATGTGATTTGTAGATACAACTTTAAGAACATGATATTCCCTTCCTCACTCCCTCCCTCCCAATCCCTCTCTCCCTCTCAACCTCTATTCTTCATTTCTTTCTTTTTTTTTAGTTTTTGAAATGATATATTTTAAATTTATATTACATTAAAAGGGCTTGATACTTCACTGAATAAGAAGTTTAACCAGTAAGAGGCAAAAAGACCCAGTTTAGTGCGGATGTAGGCAATGACTATAAACAGAAATTGAAAAAAAAATAATAACAATGGAAAAAAACCATTTCACCTATATGCAGTAAATTTTAAAGTAATCACAGATCATTAAAACTATAGTAGTATGTGTGAAGTAAACTTTTGAAATCCTAAATGCCAGTAGGACCCTATCCCTACCAGGAACGCCTTGTGGCTAAAAAACTTAATTGGCTTCCCATTATTAAAACAGGAATGCATAACTTTGCAGTGAGGCTGCAAACTGACTCACTCTAGAATATCCAGATATGTGAAAAGGGGCTCTTGCTTCAGTTGATCTGCTTTTACCTAGAAGACCTCATTCTAGAGTTATTAGAGCAAAAAGAATATGAAAAGTCAAATGATAGTCTTATTTGAATGTATTTTAATCACTCTTCTCTTTCTGCATTCATGCTAAAATTTAGTCTCCATTGTGAAATATTAAGAGGGTAGGAACCTAATCTGACTATCATGTTTGGATGTGGAGACTTTGGAAGGTGATCAGGATCAGATAAGGTAATTAGGGTACAACTCGTGGCTTTATGAGGAGAGAGAGATTCTGAAGACACACATATACACACAGGTATTCTCTGTCTTTTGCCATAGACTGCCTTGAACTCTACCAGCGGGAAAGCTATCACAAAATACCGATCCTAGACTTTGCACCTCTAGAACTGTGCAAAGAAATAAGTCTCTTTTATTTATGAAATTAGCCATTATAGCAACAAAAACAAACTAATACAGGAAGCTTTGATGCTGGCTCATTTAAAGACTCTGGGTAATGCAGACTACTTAGATGAGCCAATAAATGCTAAACCTGGATGTATCTGCTTTCTTAATCTCCCTCCTGGATGACAATAAAGTTTGTGGGGAAAGCAGAGAAAATATGCACCCTCATGCTGCTGGGAAGATGAGATATGAGATTGTTCAAAATGCTTCAGGGTCTCTTAGGTCCTTCAGTTGGTCTGTGTCATTCAGGGACTCTTCTGGGACTCTCACAGTACTGGTAATAAAGGCCTGTCTTCTTATCATCTGTCTTTACAGATTCTCTGCTAGCCTTCACCACACTCAGTCCCCTTACACTGTGCCATCCTTGCTCCATGCCAGTCTCTCTAGGCATGTATCCCCAGTTCACATGGTATTACTTCGTACCCTCCCTATAGCATGCAGATGCTTCTCTATCCCTTTTCATGTCACATACCACCCCAACCAGAAAAGCACCTTAAGCTGATGCTGTTGTGTACATGACAAGTCAAAAAGAAAAACATGAATTAATATTTCAAATTGGATTACCAAATGACATTCTCAGTCTACTCCACTGGTCTCATATGGCAGTATATAATTTAAGCCACACATTCTGTCAGAGTCTTTCAGATGTTCTCTTCCTGCCATGATGAAAAACAGGGACTAGATTTACCCTCCTGTATGAAACAGCCACAGAAATGGATAAGAAAAAAAACAATGGTTTAGCCAGTGCCGCGGCTCTCTTGGCTAATCCTCCACCTGTGGCGCTGGCACACCGGGTTCTAGTCCTGGTTGGGGTGCCAGATTCTGTCCCAGCTGCTCCTCTTCCAGTCCAGCTCTCTGCTGTGGCCCGGGAGTGCAGTGGAGGATGGCCCAGGTCTTTAGGCCCTGCACCTGCATGGGAGACCAGGAGGAAGCACCTGGCTCTTGGCTTCAGATCAGCGTGACATAGCCAGCCACAGTGCACTGACCGTAGTGGCCATTTGGGGGGTGAACCAATGGAAAAGGAAGGCCTTTCTCTCTGTCTCTCTCTCACTGTCTAATTCTGCCTTCAAAAAAAAAAAAAAACACTGGTTTTCATACATTGGCAGCACATGACTACAATCCTTAAGGAAAGGTAAACCATCAAGGTGAACAGTTGGAATGGCTTACTAAGTGTAGAGTTTCAGGTTGCAGCATAGAGACCGTGCTGGGGTTAGAATATGCCCCCCTCCAAAATTTAGGTATTGAAACTTAATAGCCAATATGATAGTCTTAAGAGGTGAAGTTTTTTTTTTTGCTGTATTTCATTTTGTTAACAATATTTTTTATTTAAGTTATATATGTTTCATATATTCCATTTATACAGATTTAAGAACTTAGTGGTACTTCCTCCCCTATTCTCCCTGCTGCCCACACTCCAACCCTTTCTCCCCCTCCCTCTCAGATTCCCACTGTTAATTTTTACAATGGTCTATTTTCAGTATACTTAATTATCATATAGTTTACTCTAAGTAAAGAGTCTACAAATAGATGAAGAGAAAGAAATCAAAATATAACATAATGCTGTTCCTCAACAGAAGAGCCCAGTGCTATTATTTATAAATCATCAAATCTCAAAATGTCTATTTCATTTCAATACATTGCAGTTTGGGTACTCTATAACTACCTCGGATCAGGGAAAAAATATGATCACTATATTTTCGAGACTGACTTGTTTCACTAAGTAAAATGGTTTCCAATTGTGTCTATCAAAAGACAGGATTTCATTTCTTTTCAGCTGAGTAGTACTCCATAGTGTATATATGACATAATTTCTTTATTCAGGCATCAGCTGACAGACATCTAGGTTGATTGCATATCTTAGCTATTGTGAATTGTGCTGCAATGACTGTAGGGGTACATATAACTATTTCATATACTGATTTCTTTTGCTTTGAGTGGGATGGCTGGATCATATGGTAGGTCTCTATTCAGATTTCTGAGGCAACTCCATACTGTTTTCCACAGATGTTGCACCAGTTTATATTCCCACCAACAGTGGACCAGGGTACCTTTTCCCCCGCATCCTCATCAGCATTTGTTGTTTGTTGATTCCTGTGTAAGAGCCATTCTTACAGGAGTGAAGTGAAGCCTCATTGTTTTTTTGATCTGCATTTCCCTGATGGCTAGTGATCTTGAGCATCTTCTCAAGTGTCTGTTAGCCATTTGAATTTCCTCTCTTGAAAAATACCTGTTCAAGTCTTTTGTCCATTTTCTTAACTAGATTGTTTGTTTTGTTGTTGAATTTCTTGAGCTCTTTATAAATTCTGGATGTTAACCTTTTATCAGTGGCATAGTTTGCAAATATTTTCTCCCATTCTGTCTGTTGCCTTTTCACTTTGCTGAGTGATTCTTTGCAGTGCAGAATCTTCTTACCTTGATGTAATCCCAGTTGTCAATTTTGGCTTTGATTGCCTGTGCTTCTTCGGTCTTTGCCTATGTCTGTGCCAATGTCTTGCAGAGTTTCCCCAATGTTCCAATGTTCTCTAGTAATTTGATGGTATTGGGTCATAGATTTAGGTCTTTGATCCATTTTGAGTAGACTGTTGTGTAAGGTGTAAAGTAGGGGCCTAGTTTCATACTTCTGCACCTGGAGATTCAGTTTCCCCAGCACCATTTATTGAAGAGACTGTCCTTGCTCCAGGGATTGATTTTTGCTACTTTATCAAAGATAAATTGGTTGTGCATGCATGGATTGATTTCTGAAGTTTCTGTTCTGTTCCATTGGTCTACAAGTCTGGTTTTTTGTGTGAGTTCCAGGCTGTTTTTATTATAACTGCCCTGTAGTATGTCTTGAAATCTGGTACTGTGATGACTCCAGCTTTGTTATTGTAAGATAGATTGCTTTAGCTATTCTAGGTCTCTTATGTTTCCATATGAATTTTATCATCATTTTTCTGGATCTTTAAAGAATGTCATTAGTATTTTGTTTGGTATTGCATTGAATCTATAAATTGCTTTTGATAGTATGGAATTTTAATGATGTTGATTCTTCCAATCCATGAACATGAAAGATTTTTCCATTTTTAATGTCTTCTTCTGTTTCATTCATTGGTGTTTTGTAATTTCCATCATAGAGATCTTTGTCGTAATTAAATTAATTTATTCCAAGGTATTTGATTCTTTTTGGAGCTATTATGAATGGGACTTAACTTAAAAGTTCTTTTTCAGCCATGACATTGTCTATGTATACAAAAGCTATTGAGTTTTTGTGTTGTGTTGATATTATATCCTGCCACTTTTCTAAACTTTTTTTGAGTTCCAGTATTCTCTCAGTGGAGTCATTTGGATCCCCATACATAGGATCATGTCATCTGCAAATCAGGATAGCTTGATTTCTTCCTTCTCAATTTGTATTGCTTTGATTTGCTTTTCTTGCCTAATGATTTGGCTAAAATTTCTGGGGATATATCGAATAGCAATGGTGAGAGTGGACATCCTTGTCTGGTTCCAGATCTCAGTGGGAATGCTTCCAACTTTTCCCCATTCAATAGTATGCTGGCTGTGGGTTTTTCATTTATTTCCTTGATTGTATTGAGGACTGTTGCTTCTATGACCAATTTGCTTAAAGTTTTCAACATGAAGGAATATTGTATTTTGTTAATTGCTTTCTCTGCATCTATTGAGATAATCGTATTGCTTTTGTTCTTCAGTTTATTAATATGATGTATCATGTTTATTGATTTGCAAATGTTAAACCACCCCTGCATACTAGGAATAAATCCCACTTGGTCTGGATGAATGATCTTTCTGATGTGTTGTTGGATCCTATTAGCTAAGATTTTGTTAAGGATTTTTCATCTATGTTCGTCAGGGATATTGGTCAATAGTTTTCTTTCTCCGTTGCATCTTTTTCAAGTTTAGGTATTGAAATGATGCTGGCTTCATAGAAGGAGGTTGGGAGGATTCCCTAGCTTTTAATTATTTTGAATAACTTGAGAAGAATTGGAGTTAGTTATTTTTTAAATGTCTGGAAAAATTCAGCAGTGAAGCCATCTGGTCCTGGGCTTTTCTTTTTGGGAGTTTCTTTATTACTGATTCAATTTCCATCTTGGAAATTGGCCTCTTTAGGTTTTCTGTGTCTTCAGGGCTCAATTTAGGTAGGTTGTATGTGTCCAGGACTCTATCCATTTCTTCTAGACTTCCCAATTTTTTGACAAACAGCTCTTTGTAGTAATTTCTGATGATTCTTCTCGTTTCTGTGGTATCTGTTGTTACATTCTTCTTTTTATCTCTGATTTTATTAATTTGGGTCTTTTCCCTCTTTTTTGGTTAGTTGCATCAAGGGTTTATCAGTTTTGCTCATTTTTTCAAAAAAACAGCTCTTAATTCTCTGATCTTTTACATTGTTCTTTTGGTTTCAATTTTGATTCTCTCTAATTTTAATTATTTCTTTCCTCCTATTAATTTTGGGTTTGATTTGTTGTCTTTTTAGGTCCTTGAGATGCATTAATACCTCATTTATGTGGTACTTTTCAAATTTCTTCACGTAGGCACAAATTGCTATAAACTTCCCTCTTAACACTGCTTTTGCTGTATCCCATAAGTTTTGATATGATGTATTGTCTTCATTTTTTCCAGAAACTTTTTTATTTCCCTTTTGATTTCTTCTATGTCCCATTGTTCAGTCAGGAGCATTTTGCTCAGTTTCCATGTGTTTACATATGATCTAGAGATTACTGAATTGTTGATTTCCAGCTTTATTCCATTGTGGTCAAAGAAGATGCATGGTATGATTTATATTTTTTTTTAATTTGCTGAGACATGCTTTATGGCCTAGTATATGATCTACCATAGAGAAATTTCATTGCACTGATGAAAATAAAGTGTATTCTACCTCTGTGTGGTGAAAGGTTCTGTTGATATCCATTAGGTCCATTTGGTCTATTGTGTTGATTAACTCTTATTTCCTTACTAATTTTCTGTATGGTTGTTCTGTCCATTGCTGAAAGTGGGGTATTGAAGTCCCACTTTACTATTGTATTGGAGTCTATGTCTCCCCCTAGATCCCTCAACATTTCCTTTAAATAGCCAGATGCCCCGTAATTCATGTGAATACATTTATTATAGTCACATCTTCCTGTTGAATTGATCCATTAATTATTACATAGTGCCCTTCTTTGTCTCTTTTAACGGCTTTTATGTTAAAATCCTTTTTGTCTGATATTAGGATCACAGTACTAGCTCTTTTTTGGTTTCTGTTAGCATGGAAAATCTTTTCCATCCTTTCACTTTCAGTCTGTTTGTATCTTTATTGGTGAGATGTGTTTCTTCTAGGAAGCAAATAGATGGGTCTGACTTTGACCCTGCTGGGAGGTGGCTGGGCAGCCATGTGGGGTGTGGGGTACCCACGGACTCCCAGGGTCAATACGCTTAGGCAGAGCTATCTCTGGGAACATCTGTCTCTCTGTTAACTGGACAGGCTGGCAGGGTGGAGAGAAACATCTGGACCCCAGTGACTTCAGGAGGCTTATGTGCTGAGACCATGGGGTCTCACTGGTTACATGAAAAGGTACAGGGTGTAGCTGGGTATTGAGATCTACCATGACCGACTTGAGTGTTATCCTGCATAGTCACCCTACCTTGGAGCATTTACCAGAGCCCCCTGGCCACATGTACCATACACCTCTTAGTATTCATTGAAAGTGCAGGCATTCCACTAAACCACAGAGGCATAGCCATCAGAAGATAAAACAAAAATAAACTCCACAAATGCCTAAAAACAAATACAGGAATTCAAGAAACAAGAATAAGACATCATGACTCCCCTAAAGGAACACAATAATATTTCAATATTAGAATGCAAAGATGAAAAGATTGAGGACATGCCAGAAATAGAATTAAAAATATTAATCATTGGATTACTCAAAAGCAATCAGAAGCAAATCCATGAACTAAAGAAAATCATACATGACAGGAATGAAACTTTTTCCCATGAAATTCAGATTTTAAAGAGAAACCAGAATGAAATATTGGAAATGAAGAATTCAATAAATCAAATAAAAATGCAGTAGAAAGCCTTTATAGCAGACTTGGCAAGACAGAAGAAAGAATATCTAAACAAGAAGACAAATCTTTGGAAATCTTACAGTCAGACAAAAAAAAGGGTTGGGGGGAGAAAACAGAAAACTTAAAAAAAAAAGTGTTGAAGATCTATGGGATACTATCAAATGACTCAACGTACAGAGCTTAGGAGTTCCTGAAGGTGTGGAAAGAGACAATGGACTAGAAGGCATATTTAGTGGCATACTTACTGAAACCTCCCCAATTTGGAGAAGGAAAGGGATGTCCAAAAAGAGGAAGCACAAAGAACTCCTCACAGACATGACCAGAAAAGATACTCACCACCACACATTGTAGTCAAACTTTCCACAGCAAAATATAAAGAAAAGACTCTAAAATGTACACAAGATAAATGCCAGATTACTTTCAGATCTCCAAATAGACTCACAGCTGACTTATCATCAGAAACCCTATAGGCTAGAAGGAAATGACAAGATATATACTAAGTCTTAAAATAAAAACTTGTCGGGCTGGCGCTGTGGCTTAAATGGTTAATCCTCTGCCTGCGGCACCAGCATCCCATATGGGCGCCAGATTCTAGTCCCTGGAAGCTCCTCTTCCAGTCCAGCTCTCTGCTGTGGCCTGGGAGGGCAGTGGAAGATGGTCCAAGTGCTTGGGTCCCTGCACCTGCATGGGAGACCAGGAAGAAGCACCTGCCTCCTGGCTTCGGATCGGCGCAACGCCAGCCATAGAGGCCATTTGGGGTGTGAACCAATGAAAGACCTTTCTCTCTGTTTCTCTCTCTCACAGTCTGTAACTCTACCTGTCAAATAAATACATAAAAAAAAAATAAAACCTGTCAACCCCGAATACTGTACTTTGCAAAGCTCTCATTTATGAATGAAGGTGAAATAAAGAAACAAACAGAAATTCATAACAAACAGAAATTGAAAGAATTTGTTGCCTTACAAAAGATGCTTAAGGATGCGCTACATACAGAAACGCAGAAACATAGCCATTGCTATGAAAGAATGAGAGGGCAGAAAATCCTCCAGTCGAAGTACAAAGAAATCCAAAGTAAACAATAGGAATATTTACAGATCTAGAATCTCTATATCCCATGTGCACATAAAAGCCACTGGCCAAATGTTGCTGCCTGCCCACCACTGCCACCAGCACTGCTGATTAGGCATCCAGTCTCAGTCAGTTGGCTGTGCACAAGCACTAAAGCTTTTGTAATAAAAAATGAGAAACAAGTGTTCCTGGCCCTTGCACTGGCTCTGTGGGCAATCTCCAGCAACCACCAGCCCTCAGAGCTCCAGACTAGACCCACATCACGCTCTCCTTCCACCTTCATCACCATGAGTTGCTGCAGTCTGGTCTCACCTCTGTCTCCAAACTGCTGCCCGCTCTGGCTCCCGGCTGCTGCACCTGCACTCGTGCTTGTGCTGTGAGTCCACACCCTCCACACATGTCTATGCCATTTCTCCTTTTCCCATAGGACTTCAGTGTGGTTTTCTCTCCAATTCTCTCCAGAGAATGCACTTCCTACACTTTTTTCTTCACTATGTATCCTTAGCCTAGCATAGCATGTCGTTCCCTAATCTACCATCTTAGAATCCACAAAAGGTGAAGTGGTTTTTTTTTGTTGTTGTTGTTGTTGTTTTTACAGGCAGAGTAGACAGTGAGAGAAAGAGAGAGACAGAGACAGAGAGACAGAGAGAAAGGTCTTCCTTTACCGTTGGTTTACCCTCCAATGGCCGCTGCGGCTGGCGCGCTGCGGCTGGCGCGCCGCGCTGATCTGAAGCCAGGAGCCAGGTGCTTCTCCTGGTCTCCCTTGCGGGTGCAGAGCCCAAGGACCTGGGCCATCCTCCACTGCACTCCCAGGCCATAGCAGAGAGCTGGACTGGACAAAATCCGGCACCCCAACAGGGACTAGAACCCAGGGTGCTGGTGCTGCAGGCAGAGGATTAGCCTATTGAGCTGCGGCACCGGCCAAGAGGTAAGGTTTTTAAGAAATGATTAAGCCATAATCCTCAGGAATGGGATTAAAGCCCTTATAAAAGAAACTCACCCAACATTGAGCTCACTTGTCTTTCCACCTTCTGCCATGCAGGTGAGAATACAGCATTCTTCTCCTCCAGTAGAGTTGGCAACAAGGCACCAAACCTGGAAGCAGAGAGCAGCCCTCACCAGAAAACCAACCCTGCCAGCACCTTCCTTGGACTTCCCAGCCTCTAGTACTGTGAGAAAACAAATTCTTGTTCTTTATAAATTACTCAGTCATGCATGTTTATAGTAGTACCACAAAACAGACTAAGGCAGAGGAAATCTAAGAGAAGTATGTTTATTTCCCTAAGTTGCAGAAATGGAACTGCGAGTTCAAAGAGGCCAAGGTAACTGTAGCTCATAGAACATCGAACTTCACAGGGAGCAGCTGTATGGCTCAGAAGAGAATTCTCACTGATCCTTCAGCTGAGTGTTAATCAGAACATACTTGAGAGGAAATTATGTAAGACTAGAAAAAGAAGCAGAAGAGTTCAACTTTGGGGCTCCCTGGAAGCTTCCTGTGCCCACCAGTCAGGAGGGAAAACCTTGTGATTTAAGGGACACTGGATAGAATACTCAAGAAATACTGCCATATTAATATGGAAAATTTTTTCTTAGAATAAAGCCTCTCTGGTCCCACCTAGAAAATCTTAAAAGCAAAAATCAGAAGCAAACTGTTTCTAAGTCATTTAACTACATCCTAGAGCAACATTCAAGGATATGTATAGAAATACAAAATATCCCTCCCTCTACAAGATAAAATTCATATTTTACAGCATGCAATCAAAACCCACCAGACATGTAAAGAAGCAGGAAAGTAGAGTTCATAACAAAGAGAAAAATCAATGAAGAAAAACAGACCCAGAAATCACAAGGATTTAGTAAACCAAAACATCTAAGCAGTGAGTATAACTATTTCCCATATGTTTGAGAAATAATGAGTCTGTAGAGAGATGGAAGATATAAAAAAGACTCAAATCAATCTTCTAGAAATGAAAACTTTAATCTCTGTGTATCTTCTGAACAAAAACCCTTAAGTCATTCTGTTGTCACTGTCTGGAATTCCTTCCTCTCCTTCATTTGCTGAACACTGATCTTCAGATTTCATCTCTATCATCGTTCCCTGGCCAGTCACATCCCTTGGCTACATGCCGTTTGGCTCCAAATACCATCCATATTCTGTCCTTATCACAAATATAATTTTACATTGTGAGTGTGATTAAATGGTTAATCTCTGTGTCCATCAGTATCCCAAGCCCCAAGATGACACAAGTCAAGCTTGGTTTTGCTCACAACTATATAGTGTATAGAAAGCACTGACACCTTAAAAAGGAGAGCAGAGTGGGAAGGGGTGAAGAGATAGAAAAAGACGTCTCTATTGTCAGAAGCATTTAAACTCAGAAGCAACTGTACATGTCATAAAGCAAATCCAAAATGGCAGACAGCTTCAAATTTGTCAGCTCAAATATATAGATCTTGATATTTCAAAGTGGGAACAGTTGTCTACAAAAGAAACTATTTCTAGTGTTGAGTCTTTTAGATGCAGAAAGCCAGCAAGTTTCTCCTCTCAGTAGCACCTTTTATTAAGAAAACACAGTTTTAACTCTACTTTGGATGCAGGATCCAAGAGACACATAGAATTAGACCCCTGGTTCTGCAGCAGATATGTCTACTCCTTAATGTTATAGGAGTACATTTAAACTTCTAGAGAAGAATTAATGGTATTAAATGCCAGTGTGTTCCCAACATTAATGATTTGCTGTGGGAGTTTTCAGAAATATTAGATACATTTGCCACAATTAGCTGAGCAGAAGACATGCATGTTTTATAGAATGTCAAAAGAGAATGTCCTGGCTAACACTTTTTAAAAATTAGTTCCAGCTGGTTTGATTGTAAAAAAAAAAAAAAATTATAACATCAATGGTTTACTCTCAAGTAGCAGATCCTTATTTGCTCCTTTGATTTTAATTGGAACTTCAGATAGTGAACTAGAAAGCTTATGAGGACTCTAACAATGTACTGTTTCCAGCAATGAAAATTGGACCAGCTGTATCCCTAATTATACAGTGTAATAGATACTGCAATCTTAGAGCTATCACTGCAAAGAAAGGAAGGTCGATTATCCTAGGGAAATACAAGGCAGGGCCAATTTCTTCCTTATATTTTGCTTCTTTAGTGATTATTCCATTGAAAAAAAATTCTTCAAGATTTATTTATTTAAAAGGCAAAGTTATCGAGGGAGAGATAGAGACAGAGCGACTGAGAGAGATCCTCCATCTGCTGATTCACTCCCCAAACAGCTAAAACAGCTGAAGCTGGGCCAGGCCAAAACCAGGACCATGGAACTCCATCGAGGACTTCCACATGGGTAAAAGAGATGCAAGACCCCGCCTCTGCTTCCCAGGTGCATTAATCTGCTCTGTCAGAACACTGCTCTCTGAAGATAATTTTAATAGGCCTGATTGTTGTCAAAGATTGATTTTGTAGAAATCATTAAATATTATGTCATGGATTGAATATTCAAAAGGAAAGAGCTTAATTGATTTTAATGTACATTTTATTCTGAGGTAATACAATGGCTTCCAGACTTGAATCTGCCACTTAAAATCTGTGATTAACAAAAAGATTCAAATGTTTAAGCATTTAAACATTAAACATTTGGATTGGAAGTTTAAAATGTATTTAAATTATGCAAAGGTGATTACCATTCTATGTAGTATTGGATGCCCTGTAAGTGAAAAATGTTCCAGTTAACATACCAAAAATCTGTCAAAGTGGTGACTTTGTCATTTTTAAGTGGGACAGTCAATCTGACCGATCTACTGAAAAATTATAGACCTTCCAAGAAAGCGAGAAGGGTCAGCCTCTTCCTCTTCTCAAGTTAGAAAAATGATGTTACTTTTAGATCTTTTTCACATTAGGGTGTCAAAATCCTTGCTATCTAAAAAACTAAAGTGTGTTGCGATGTATGTTGTGTAAAATCTTCATATTAGCCAAGAGAATCTGCTGTGTTAATGTAACAAATATTGCACACCATTTCTGACTAAAATTGGTTGCAAGATCCTGAGGAATATATGCAGCAATAGAACACTTAGAGAGCACCACTCTGTCTAGTACAATCCTTAACATTTCCCACGGAATATGAGGTTTGAGAAGAGGAATACCAGAAATTAAACATGTGTGTGTGTGATATATGTGTTACGCCCTAGAATCATCTTATGGTGCCACAGGAATCAAGAAGAAGGTTTAATAATAAGGATCTAAATCTACTACCTGATGCTATCAAATTACTGGAGAAAAACATTGGGGAAACTCTGCAAAACATTGACATTGGCAAAGAGTTCCTGGAAAAGACGTCAGAAGCATAAGCAATAAAGACAAAAATAGACAAATGGAATTATATCAAGCTAAGAAGATGCTGCACTGCAAAGGAAACACTCAACAAAGAGGCAACTGACAGAATGTGGGAAAATATTTGCAAACTATGCAACTGAAAAAGGTTTAATATCAAGGATCTATAAAGAGCTCAAGAAACTCAACAACAACAAAACAAGCAATGCAGTTAAGAAATTGGAAAAAGACATGAATCAGAATTGGAAAAAGACATGAATCAGCATTTTTCAAAGCATGAAATACAAATGGCCAACAGACACATGAAAAAATGCTCAGGATCACTATCCATAAGGAAAATGCAAATAGAAAACACAATGAGATTTCAACTCACCCCAATTAGAATGGCTATTATACAAAAATTTTAAAAAATAAATTTTGGTTAGGATGCTGGGAAAAAAAGGTACCCTAATCCATTGTTGATAGGTTTGTAAACTAGTACAGCTATTATTGAAGACAGTATGAAGATGCCTCAGAAATCTGAAAATAGATTGATCCAGGCATCTCACTCCTGGGAATTTACTCTAATGAAATTAAATCAGCATTTGAAAGAGTTATTTGTACCCCTATGTTTATTGTAGCTAAATTCATAATAGCTAAGATATGGAATCAACCCACATGTCCATCATCTGATAACTGAATGAAGAAAGTGTGGAATACTACTCAGCCATTAAAAATAATGAAATCCTATTTTTTTACAATAACAATGGATGCAACCGGAAACCATTATGCTTATTGAAATAAGCCAGTTTCATATCATATGTTTCTCTGATGTGTGGCAATTAATATGGAATACAAAAAAATGTATTGGAATCAAATGCATATTTTGGGATGATTGTCACTTTTAGCTCTTGTTTATACAGCTGCAGAATTGTAGTCTTCCTACTTGTATTGTTGAATATTATGATTAGTGGCAAATTAATCTTGTGAATATAGAGTGTATTAAAATTATGTCTGCAAAACTATTGAAGAGAGGGGAAAGAGAGAGGGAGTTGAGGGATACAGGGAAGTGAGGGTCTTCTTGGAATTGTACCTATGGGATTTATGAAACCTATTCTCTTTATATTAATAAATTTTTTTCAAAAAAATGTAGCTTTGGGGCCAGCATTGTAGTGCAGCAGGTAAAGCCACTGCCTGTGATGCTGGCTTCCCATAGAGGCACCAATTTGGCTGCTCCATTCTGATCCAGCTCTCTGATAATGGTCTAGGAAAAGCAATAACACATGGCTCAAGTGCCTGGGATTCTGCACCTATGTGAAAGACCTAGGATGAAGCTCCTGTAGCCATTTGGGTAATGAACCAAGGAATGGACAAACTCCCTCCCTCTCTCTCTCTCTCTCTCTCGCTCTGTAACTCTGTCAAATAAATAAATCCTAAAAAGAAAAAAGGGAAGGAATTGTGCCTTGAAGATACCAACTAAAAGCAGTCTTAAACCATTTGAACAAATGCTATTTTATTTTTGAAAAAAACCTAGAATGTGCTCAAATAAATAATCATTCTTTTTTATTTTTAAATAATTTATTAATTCACAAGATTCTCAAGGTTACAAACAATACATGATATTACAACACAATTCTCATGTTAATGTGATATTAATATAAAGATAACATATAATATAGTTGATAATTATAATTCTAAGAATATAAAGATACTTCCCTTTCTTCCTTTCTCCTTCCCTCCATCCCTCCCTACCCCTTTTCTATCTTCTTTTTTAAGATTTATTTATTTATTTATTTATTTGAAAGGCCGAAATATAGAGAGAAGGAGACAGAAGAAGATCATCTGCTGGTTCACTCCCCAAATGGCCCTAAGTGTCCAGGGCTGGTCCAACAGGAACTCCTCTGGGTCTCCCACATGCTCCTGGGAGTTGAATAGAAAGTAAAGCAGCTAGGACTCAAAACGGCACCCATTTAGGATATCAGTGTCAGCATTCCAGGCACTGACTTGATCTGCTATGCCACAACAGTGATTCTTTTCCAATTTCTGTCTTTCGTTTTCCTTCCTTCCTTCCTTCCTTCCTTCCTTCCTTCCTTCCTTCCTTCCTTCCTTCCTTTCTTCCTTCCTTCTTTCTTTCTTCTCTCTCCCTCTCTTCTCCCTCTCTCCCACACTCTCCCTTCCTTCCATCTTTCTTTTAATTTTTCAGACAACACATTTTAAATCTACATCACACTCAAAAGCTTAATGCTCCTCTAAAAAGTTCAATAAGTAAAAAAAGTAAAAGGACCATAGTTCAACAGGAATATAGGCAGGTGCTATACACAATAATCAAATGAAAAGACCTCAATTTCAGTCATTAAAATAATCACAGATTATTAAAACTATAACGGGAGGCAGGCATTGTAGCTTAGTGGGTAAAGCTGTGGCCTGTGACATCAGCATCCCATATGTGCACCAGTTTATGTCCAGCTGCTCCACTTCCAATCCAGCTCCCTGCTAATGTATCTGGGAAAGCAGTGGAAGATGGCCCAAGTGATTGGGCCCCTGCACACTCATGGAAGACCCTGAAGGAACTCTTGGCTCCTGGCTTCATCTTGGCCCAGTCCTAGCCATTGCAGCCATCTGGGGAGTGAACCAGTGAATGGAAGATTCTCTCTCTCTCTCTCTCTCTCTCTCTCTCTCTCTCTCCTTCCTCCCTCCCTCCCTCCCTCTCTCTCTTTCTCTCCCACTCTCTCTATAATTTTGACTTTCAAATAAAAAATAAATCTTTTAAAACTATAGTAATATTTTGTTATTAATCATTTGTTTGGCAAAAATACAAAACAAGTTTGACCAAACTGTATTTTCAGCAATACTGATACACACTGGCATTTCATTCTATTTTTTTGTTTTGTTTTTTGATTTTTTAAAATTCTTTTCATTCTAGTTCCCATATATAAGGGAGAACGTGAAATAATCATACTATTGCAGTCTTCATTTTTCAACTTTCCCTTTAACAAATACACATATTTTATATTTTCACAAAAAAATAGGTTCAACACTTTCTCAATCATGCAAGCACATGTGCATATTATTCAGAATCCTGACTTGAACAATGGAAATCCATTTCCAATAAGAATTACTATAGGGACCAGCGTTGTGGTCTAATGGGTAAAGACACTGCCTGCACTGCAGGCATCTCAAATGAGTGCTGTCTCCAGTCCTGGCTGCTCCACTTCCAATCCAGCTCTCTGCTATGTACTGGGAAAGCAGCCCAAGAGAAAGATGGACCAAGTCCTGGCATCCATCCACCTGTGTGGAAGACCCAGAAGAAGCTCGTGGCTCCTGGCTTCAAATCAGCCCAGCTCCTGCTGTCGTGGCTGTCTGGGGAGTGAACCAGTGGATGGAAGACCTCTCTCTCTCTCTCTCTCTCTCTCTCTCTCTGAGTCTCTCTAACTCTGCATTTCATAACAAATAAATAAATCTTAAAAAACAATAATGTGGCTTTTTAAAAAAGAATTTCTATAAATGGAAAATGATATGAATACAGATTTGCCTATTTCTGTGATTATCTTTTTATTTTATTGTAGGGGCAAGAAGCCGTCATAAAATGCTTTCAACACTGAAAAATAAACTGCAGCTTTGAGTTTAAAAATTCAAATAAAATTATTTTATAATTTTCTTACTGTTCTTGCTCTAATTAATCCTATTCTTTTCTCTAATTATTATCTTTCAGCCAGACTCACATTTCTCCCCGACTCCCTGCAGGAATTTCAAGGACAATCAAGTAGTTTAAAACCACACAGTATGCTGTTACTAGCAGGTAAAGCTAACACCTGCAGCGTTGGCCTCCCACGTGGGTGCCGGTTTAAGGCCCAGCTGCTCTATTTCCAATCCAGCTCTCTGTTATGGCTGGTTGGCTAGAGTCCTTGGGCCCCTGCACCCGCATGGGAAACCCAAAAGAAGCTCCTGGCTCCTGGCTGCGGATCAGCTCAGCTCCAGCTGTTGAGGCCATTTGGGGAATGAATCAGCAGATGGAGGATCTCTCTCTCTCTCTCTCTCTCTCTCTCTCTCTTTCTCTCTGTAACTCTGCCTTTCAAGTAAAGAAACAAATCTTTTAAAAAGTGAGTTTAAAGAAGATTCCACGTACAACTGTCACTAAACGTTTCCCACAGCACAGAGAGGTAAAGCCTGTGTGTGTGTGTGTGTGCTTTCATATAGGAGGCAGGGAGAGTTTGGTAATATGCGGGGAGCAAAGTTTGTTAGAACTCAATGTTTTCACGGGCTTTGAAACATATTCTAAAAACAGAATATAAGCAGAAATAAACACCTCTCCCAGCTTCCCAGGCTCCATAAAGACTAAGTGATACAGAAACAATGGATAGATGCTCTGTTACTAGATCCCCTATCTAACGATTGCAGACCAGCCTTAAAGAGGGTTTCCTTTAACCAACAGAAGGGGAAACGATGGACTTGGTGAGAATTCACTCTGGTAAGGTAGAAACAGTTTATTAAAGAATATCATGGGCACCAGTGAGGAACACAGAGGTTCCAGGGGCCGGAGCCAGGGGCTAAGTTTCTTTTTCCATGGTCATGGAGATCAAGGGGACCATGCAGCTGTCCAGTAGCCCAGGGCAAGGAGAGATCCAAGAAGAGGCCGATCCTGCAATTCAAGAAATTCAGGGGGTCGGCGCTGTGGCATGGCAGGTGGAGCCACCGCCTGCAGTGCCGGCATCCCATCTGGGTGCCAGTTTGAGTCCCAGATGCTCCACTTCTAATCTAGCTCTCTGTTATGGCCTGGGAAAGCAGTGGAAGATTGCCCTAGTCCTTAGGCCCCTGTGCCCACATGGGAGACCCAGAAGAAGCTCTTGGCTCCTGGCTTTGGATCGGCACAGCTCTGGTAGTGCAGCCAGTTGGGGAGTGAACTAGTGATGGAAGACCTCTCTCTCTCTCTCTCTCTGCCTCTCTTCTCTCTGTGTGTAACTCTGACTTTCAAATAAATAAATAAATATTTTTTTAAAAAAAGTTAGATCGCTTCCATCCTTTGAATTAGAAGAAGAAGTAGCTCCCAAGTGCCTACAAAAGTCGGGACAAGGACAGGCTGAAACCAGAAGCCAGGAGCTACACCTGCATCTTCCATGTAGGTGGCGGGGGACCAAGGACTTGAGCCATCCTGTGCTCCCTCAGGAGCGCTCACCTGCTGTATGAGAGCAGAAAGGGGGGAACGTTGGAAAACTGCATCCTCCTCAGCTTCTTTGCCAAAGAACATCTGCACCACATGACAGAGAAGCAGCTGAACCTCTACAATCGCCTGATTAACGAGCCCCGTAATGACTGGGGTATTTACTACTGGGCCACAGAAGCAAATCCAGCCCCAGAAATATTTGAAAATGAAGTCATGGCACCGCTGGGAGACTTTGTTAAAAACAAAAACAAAGAACAAAGACTGCGTGCCCCGGATCTGGAGTATCTTTGCAAAAACCACGTTAACCCTGCACAGTGTCTGGCACGGCACTCGGTCTGTGGATGCTAACTGCTCCCACTGGACACTGATCTTGGCCTCTTGTTGCTCCTAAGGCACGTAACTCCCTCCCTTCCAGGACGTAAATGCAGCTGAGCCATGTGACTCCTTCTGGCACTGTTTTGTTCAGTTCTGACCTTTGTAAGCGGCTTGTCAGTGCTGCTGACACTTAACGCCTGACTTGGGCGGCTAGTTCCTCCCGCAAGTCTGTCACGAGAGGGCGCTGTACGGGAAGCAATCGTGCTAGCTCCTGTTTCTGCAGTAAGTGCTCCCTCAAAGACGCAGCCAGCTACCCTGCTGTGTGGAAAGCCACTCTCCCAACCCTGGTGGCCAGGGCTTTGTTAAAGTAAAATTCCCCTCCTTCCAACCTGGTGTGGTCCTTTTCTGTGGAAGGAAGTTGATCCAAGCCCCCTGAGCTGAACTGTTGAAGAGCCAGCAGGCAGAATGAGGCCATATGCTGAAGTGTCAACATCTTTGTTGTCAGATTTTCTTAAACCACACATTTTGTAAATTGAGATATAATTGAACATTAAAGAATAAATATAAAAAGAAAAAAACACTTTGTAAATTGAGAGATAATTGAATATTAAAGAATAATGACAAAAGGGGAAAAAAGCGTATCATTAGGTAATGACCTTGAGGAAACTTGAGCATGACTTTGAAAGAGAAGGGCTCTGGGCCAATGCTGTGTCATAGCTGGTTAATCTACTGGCATCCCATATGGGCACCAGTTCCTGTCCCGGCTGCTCTTCTTCCAATCCAGCTCTCTGCTTATGGTCTGGGAAAGCAGTGGAAGACGGCCCAAGTGCTTGGGCCCCTGCACCCACATGGGAAACCTTGAAGAAATTTTTGGCTCCTGGCTCTGGAAGACACAGCTTGAATGACATTTTTCCAATAACAATAAATTGATTTTAATTTTCCTAAACTGGCATTGGAAAGGTTAAATCGTGCTGCACACATACACATACACCAAAAGAAAATTCAAATGCTGAAAGTCCTGTCTTCCAGTACTCCAGAATGTGACCTATTTGAAAATAAGGTTACCACAGATACAATCAATTAACATGCGGACCCAATAGGAAAAAGTGGGCCCCTAATCCAATATGCCTGGTGTCTGTACAATGGCTTGTGGAAATTTGGAACACAAAGAACGCCATATGACGATGAAGACCAGGTTAGCATCTCTGTAAGTCAAGGAATGCCCGTGCTTGCCAACGAACCACAAGAAGCCAGGAGAGAGGCACCCAACAGACTCTCCACAGTCTTCAGAAGGAATCCGCCCAGCAACACCTTGATCTCAGATTCCCTCCCCGGAGAACTGGAAGACAAAAAGTTTCCTTCTTAAGCCTTTCAGTCTATGGTATTATATTACCCATCCCCAGCAAAATAGTACAGGCACTGAGAATAAATATGTAAGTTGACTGTTCAATCCTGTGTTCTTGACAATGCAATCCATTTACATAATGGAGTGCAGTCAAGGAAACTAACAGCTGATAGAAAACATGACCTGCTCAGATCTCCTAGTCTTGTAATATATCTTTCTTAAATATGTCTCCTTCCAACACCATCACATCTTAGAAACAAGAAATACGTCATGAAGAGAAAAGGGAACTTTTCTAAGATGATATTACCTAAAGAAAAAAAACCTTAAGGAAAGGCAGAAAGAATCTTAGGAGAGGAGTCCATGCCATGGTCATTTCACTTTTCCACGTTTTCCTCCATCACTGTCCCCTCTGTCCAGACTAATCCCATCTCCTAGATATTCATTCACCCACCTCTGCTGTCATTCACAACTCTCACCAACCTTCTACCCACTTCATTCTGATACATTCTCTTCATCTTCCCTCCACTGTACTCTTATACACTTTTTAAGATTATTTATTTGAAAGTCAGAATTACACACAGAGAGAGGCAGAGAGAAAGAGAGAGAGAAAGAGAGAGAGAAAGAGAGAGAGAGAGAGAGTTCTATCCGCTGGTTCACTCCCCAGATGGCCAAAAAGGCTGGAGCTGCGACAATCCAAAGCCAGGAGCCAGGAGCTTCTTCTGGGTCTCCCACATGGGTGCAGGGCCCCAATGTCTTGGGCCATCTACTACTTTCCCAGCCATGGCAGGGAGCTGGATCGGAGGTGGAGCAACTGGGTCTTGAACTGGCACCCATATGGGATGCCGGCACTTCAGGCTGTGGCTTTACCCTTTATGCCACAGTGCCAGCCCCTACACTTTTTAAATAATCTCTTCTCCAAGGCTAGAGAGTAGCTCCAATCAGCTCAGTGGAGGTAGAGGATGTGCATCAGCGGCTTCTGGGTTAGTTTTGCTGCTCTGCTCTGGCTGCTAGACTGAGAAGCTGATAAAGGAGATCTAAGGGCTTCAGTTTTGGCAGTAAACAACACAAAACCATTATTCAACTTACAGGCATAGGCAGCAGCATGAGCCCACAGTCCAGGCTTGACTCAAGCCTGACAAAGATTGGATAGATGAAAAAAGAAGTGGATGTTGATAGGAGTTGGAGAGGTGAGGAATGGTAGTATTGGATGGCAATGTCAATAATAATGATGAGGACATTATAACTCATTAAACACCCCTATGTTAAGCAGACTGTCTCCATAAGAATCCAAGGCATTAACAAATATTTTTAAAACAATGGTAATATTTTAAAAATATACTTTATGTGTTTTATAGAAAATGGTTTCAATGTGTAAAAGTGCTTATTTTTCTTAGTATTCAATAAGCATTTGCTAAACAATTTTTTCTTAAGCATGGAATTTCCTGACAGATCTTCTTTAGAAAACTATTCTACTCATTGGACAAAATGGTTTAACTGCCAGTCATGACATAAATCATCTTTTTCGGGGTAGGGTGGGGAATGAGTCAAAACACACTTCCTCACACCATTACACACAGAGGATGCTGAAGCCATCACTTCATATTCAAAAAGTTGCTTCAAACATATTTGATGGAAGAGTGTAGGACTTAGTGGTAAGGTTTCTGGAAACTGTTGACTGTGCTCCTTCCAAGCACTCTTCATTATGTCAGAGTTTTCCCATCACTGTAGCTCTGTGGTAGATTTGCCATTGTCACAGGAAGCTGGACTTACTAGGGATTTCTGGGAAAGTCGGTGTTTGAACAAACAGAGGATTCCCAAAAAAGTGACCAAGAAAGAATTAATTAAACGTTCATTAATTTAAACAGCATTTATCAAATACCAAAGTTTTGCCAGATTCTCTGTTATTTTTGGCAGGCAAAGTGAATAAGATATGGTTCCTACCCTTGAATAACTGACACTATTATTAGAGAATTTTAAGATAGAAGGGGAAGAGCTATGAGCTATGAGCCTTACGGTACAATACACTCAAACATACTTCTAAAAACAAAAATATTGATTTTCTATTAAAGAGGCCATGTTTTATATTTGAATTTCTTCTAATTGAGAGAAAGTCAATTAGAAAATACCTAAAAATTAAATGTATTTCTCTGGTAGTGTTATCATTTTAGTTTTTGTTTAGCAAACACATAAACCTTACTATGTACCAAAATTTCTTATAGTCACTGTTAAAAAATTAGTTTGCAACTTACTATAACAATCCTATACAGTCGGCGCCATGGCTCATTTGGCTAATCCTCCGCCTGCAGCGCCAGCACCCCAGGTTCTAGTCCCAGTTGAGGCACCGGATCCTGTCCCGGTTGCTCCTCTTCCAGTCCAGCTCTCTGCTGTGGCCTGGGAAGGCAGTGGAGGATGGCCCAAGTCCTTGGGCCCCTATACACACATGGGAGACCAGGAGGAAGCACCTGGCTCCTGGCTTCGGATCTGTGTGCTGGCTGCAGCATGCCAGCCATAGCGGCCATTTGGAGGGTGCTCCAACGGAAAAGGAAGACCTTTCTCTCTGTCTCTCTTTCTCTCACTGTCTAACTCTTCCTGTCCAAAAAAAACCAAAAAATCCTATGAAGTATGTATTACTATCATTTTTTTCCTGTATTATAAATAAGAAAATTGAGGCACAAAGCTAGTAAGTAACCCTCTCACGTTCACATGGCTATAAAGTGGGTTACCTTTTTACCTTTTAGTGCAGTTATAAAAAAGAAAAATTAAAAAATCTGTTCACAATTCAAAGGAAAATAAATCATAGTTCACATTCAACAAATAAATTAATTCATAACAGCATTCTTTAATAATTTTCAATGCCACACTAATTAAAATAGAATATCCTCTCCAAGATATCGAATGATATGTATGGCAGAATAAAATCTGGG
The DNA here is from genome assembly GCF_033115175.1 of Lepus europaeus. Classification (NCBI taxonomy): domain Eukaryota; kingdom Metazoa; phylum Chordata; class Mammalia; order Lagomorpha; family Leporidae; genus Lepus; species Lepus europaeus. The sequence goes on from NC_084842.1 coordinate 35,825,829, forward strand.
AAAATAAAATATTCCCAGTGAAAACCAGACTATTGTATTGTCTTCTTCAGAGTGAGTAAAAGCAATTATTTCATCTGTATAATTCTTTCTTGGATCTATTTGAATATTTGACCCATGCATTCTTCTTTTGGGTAAAACATTTAATCAGAACTTGAAGTGATAAATACAAATAAGCTATAGTTTCCTCAGCTGAAAAATAGGCATATCAATAGTATCCACACAGAGGATTAGAATTTTTCCCAACTGGTGGTGTGTTATCCAGATAGAATTCCTAGATACTGGGAAGTAACAGCAATCAGTGTGTCCCTCAAAATAAGCCTTGCAATTTGCTATGAATAAAATAGAGCCATAAAGAGAAATGAACTTTAATATCCACACAATTCAAAAGTAAATGCAAACATATACATCAGCCAATAAATGCAAACATACACATCAGTGTGTAGTCAGACAACTTCCATAGTCTGTCAAAACAAGTTAAAGAAGGTACTTTACTCAGGTTAACAAATAGGCTTTTTTACCTCTCCAAAATTGGATTCAAAACAACTCCCAAACTTCAAGCTTCAGGGAAATATGAGACAAGGTCCTGCTCAATGTGCAAGACTTTATTGAATGCACAATATTGAATAGAATGCACTTTATTGAATAGTGTGCTAACTCCCAGCAATCACATCTATGAGGAAAGCTCAGCTATAAGCTTTCTTATTTCTGGGAATAGAAAAGAAAAACCTTCTGCAAGTCTATCTGATTATGACACCCCAATAAATCATCTTTCAATGGAATTCATTTTGAGTTCTTAATTCCATTAGCCTAGTGCAGATTAGAAAGGCAGGATCTAAATCAAATCTTTTAATGGAACAATTGGAGAGTCCCTTGATTTCATAAGGGCAAAAAGTTTAGATCAAGATGCTTCAAGAATTGTTGACTGAATTCATTCAATTAATGACCGTTGTATTCACAGGATTCCCAAGCCTATGGGAATACATTTTAAATTTCATGAGGTTTAAATTGCTTTTCACACCTTGAACCAGCTTGACTAATTTATGAATTTCAAGTGATGTTTCTACCTTCTTGCTTGTGAACATTCCTGCTGCCTCTTCCTGGTTCAACCTTAGCCCTCAAGGCACTTCTCTTTTTCTTCATAGTCCTCCAGCAATTTCAATTTCTAGCACTGCAAAGAACATCTTCTTCCTTGCCAAATCCTAAGTCCTTATACTTCCAGGCATATATTTCAAAATAGTTTTCATGAAAATAAATTTATCTTTTAATTCTTCTTCCCAAGAACTATTTGAGATACTGTTATATACAGGTTAAATACCCCTATCCAGAAATCCAAAATCAGAAACATATTGAGCCACAACACGATACACAAGTGGAATATTCCATACCTGATCTCATGTGAAGTATCACAGCCACAACAAAAGCACATACACACACACACACAAACACACACATTTTGTTGTTGTTGTTGTTAAGGGAAAAAAAGACCCAGCCATCTTCCTTTAGCTGTGATGTATCTTTTCTGTTCACACTCATATTCCCCCACACAAGCATACCAACAAAGGGTAACAAAATGCCGTGTGTGCAAGTTGAATGCATCAATAGCAGATTTCTTATGCCCTACATGAGTTAAAGACATATGTGTATTAGTCATTGTGGTTTTGTTTTGTTTGTTTGGGCCTTTTGCTTATCCTCTGTTGGTATAAAGATGTTTTCGAAAATATCAAAAAAAGACCTGTGGATACTCCTATGAGTAAGAGTGATAAGAAAAAGAGAAAAAATTATATCTAGCTATTGCACAGAAGGTCAAGATGTTGGAGAATTGGGCAATGGTGTAAGTATGAAGTGTCATACAGAAAAGTGCAGTGTTGGAGTGACTATAATATACAGGGGCTTCAAAAAATTTGTGAGGGGTTGGCATTGTGGCACAGCAGATTAAGCCACCACCTGTGACACCAGCATCCCTTATGTGTGCTGATTGGAGTCTCAGGTGCTCCACTTCTGATCCAGCTCCCTGCCAATGCTCCTAGGATGGCAGCAGAGGATGGCTGGAGTGATTGGGTTCCTGCCACCCATGGGGGAGACCCTGATGTAGTTCCAGGCTCCTGGCCTCAGCCTTGCCCAGCCCTGGCTGTTGTGGCCATTTGGGAAATTGTTATGGACTAATTTAAGCAAAAATTTATTATTTCAGGTTCTTGCCATCTACTTGGAGAAGAATTCTAAGCATCTGCTCAAACAAGACATGCAACGTGGTAAGGTTTAGGATATAGTTAGAAAGTGAGAAGAATACACAGGAATGTGAAGGCTTATTAAGGGAGAGTGGGCCGAGAAGGGTGAATGGGGAGCTCCATACCAACTGCTTCTCAGTATTGTCAGTAACCTTAGATGGAGAGCGCAGGCCAGAGACAGCAGGCAAGAGGCCAGCAGGAGAGCAGGGCAAGCCTAGCACTCTCCAGGCCTCTTATTCATTTCCAACAGGGGTGCGATTACATAGTCTAATTGACAGGTGGGTGGATACAGGTGAGATTACATAGGGGCAAGCTGGGGGTGTGGCCTCCAGCTCATGAACCTAATCTTATCTCCCTGACCAGTCCCATATCAAAATGGACCAGCAGATGAAAGAACTCTCTTTCTCTGTCTCTCCCCCTCTCTCTCTGTAACTCTGCCTTTCAAGTAAATGAATGTTTTTTTTATAATTACTGGGAAACAAAAGTAAAAGGTAATGCACAATTTCTATTGAGGTCAATTTCTGTGACCTGAAGAAACAGAAAGATAAACCGTTGAAGTTTTATGCTGAAAGTAATGAACAGAATTTAATGAGAATAGAAAAATACTACATAAACCTAAGAATGAAGATCTTCATTGTGTTAGTCAGTTTCCTACTACTAAAATAAAATACCTGAGGCAACTAACTTATAATAAGAAAACATGTATTTAGCTAATAGTTGTGGAGATTCAAAGTCCAAGTTGGTGGGGGCGGGAGGGGGGTGGTGAGCATGGTGCACAATGGTTAATCCGCTGCTTGAGAAGTCTGCATCACGTATTTGAGTGCCTGGGATTGATTTCTGCCTCTGCGTCTGATCCAGCTTCCTGTTAATGCATACCCTGGGAGGCAGAACAAGACGGGCAATTACCTGGGGGCCTGCTACCTACATGGGAGACCTGGATGGAGCTCTTGAATCCTAATTTTGTACTTGCCTAGCCTCGGGTTTTTCTGAGCATTTTTGAGAGTAAACCAGTGAATGCAATATCTCATTTTCTCTCTCTCTCTCTCTCTCTCTCTCTCTGTCTCTATCTCTCTCTCTCTCTGCCCCCTGTCTTTCAAATAAATAAAAATACATAAATAAACCTAAAAGTAATTTTAAGTTCAAATGGCATAATACAGGCTTTGGCATAGGCCCCATGGCAGATGGTGGGTCACCAGCAGAAGCAAGGCCATATAGCAAACTAGGGAGCAGAGACCACTTGGGGCTGAATTTAGGTTTTCATAGCCACTCTCTCATGTGAACTCAAGAAGTCATGTGAGAACTATCTTCGCAATGACCTAATGACCTCTCACTAGGCCCTACCTCTGAAATGTTCTACTGCCTCCCAAAAGTGCCACCTGAGGACCAAGTCCCTAAGTTCTCATAGTTGGAGTAGGATAAATATTCAATTCATGGCATTGATTGTACAGTGAGCACATGCAGGTTAACGGTATGCTGATCATAAACAAGCAATGGGCTAACACAAGGAACTGAACACTGAAAGGAATTGTGAATACTGAACACGCCAGTAGCAGAAATTTAAGAAAAGTCATATGGCATTTAAGTGATTAAAGATCTGCGGTGATAAAATATTTGCTGACCATGAAGCAGTGGAAATGATCATCACTGCTGATGAAAATTTGACACCAAAACAAATTTATAATACTAACGAAGCATCAACATCTTGCCATTACTGGTCCAGATGATAGTGACTACTTCTGCTGAGACAGCCCCCAACAATTAAAATGCCAAGAGCAGAATAACTTCACTGGTTGTGCTAACGCAGAGGGCTCACCTAAGCATAAACTTGCTGACAAAAGCTTGCGCCCTCTGCTGTTTCAAAGAATCAGGTACCTTACCAGTCCTTAAAGATGCTAACAGAAAGGCATGTTACTAGGGGCATCTTATTTCACACATATTTTGCACCAGCAGTTTGTGCTCCCTTAGGGAAACTAGGTGGGAGGACAATGGCAGAGTCTTGCTATTCCTTAACAATTGTTCTGCTCATCTTCCAGCTAAAATTCAGATCAATGAACAATATTTATGCCATGTGTTTTTGCCCAAATGTAACTTCATTAATTCATCCATGAGACCAGGATATCCTTAGATCAATGAATAATAATAATAATAATAAGCATCTTCTTGAAACAGAAAAATTACATGGCTTTTATACCAGGTTCTTCAGTTAGCAGATCTGCCTAACTCTATGGTTGTACTACCTCCAAAACAGAGATTGGATCCTGAAAAACCATGGTCTTCACACCCAGAAAGAGAAAACAAGCAATGCTGTTGGAAAGACAGTCAATGAGGCCGTTTCTCTGGATTAGTAGGATATTTTCACTTGAATTCACTTCATAATTCAAAGGGTGATAGTCACAATGGCAAAGGTTAGGCCTTAATGCGGACAGTCAGGGCTTGAACTTCTGTTTCGTTTTCTCCAAGCTATGTGACCTAAATCATTTCATCTTCCTGAATTCCACTTCCCTCATGTGTAAAAAAAAAATTATAAATTTCATAGCCTTATAAAAATGTGCAGATAAATAAGAAAGACACTGGGGCCGGTGCTGTGTCCTAGTAGGTTAAGCTACCATCTGCAGTGGCAGCATCCCATATGGGTGCTGTCTCAACTGCTCCATTTCCAATCCAGCTCCCTACTGATGTGCCTGGGAGGATGGTCCAAGTGCTTGGGCCTCTGTACCCAAGTGGGAAACCCAGATGAAGCTCCTGGTTCCTGGCTTCTGCCTTACCCAGGCCTGGCCATTGTGGCCATTTGGGAAGTGAACAAGCAGATGGAAGATTCTCTCTCTCTCTCTCTTTCTCTCTCTCTTTCTCCCCATTTCTCTCTGTAATTTTGACTTTCAAGTAGATAAATAAATCTTTTTTAAAAAACAGTATTTAAAATCATAAAATTATTTTTTAAAAAAAAAGAACATTTTACAGAGCCTAGCATAATGTCAATCATGTACAAGTTATTAAAATGATTTACTATCTTTCATTTTTCTGCTACTTTGTCTGATTTCCACTCAGTAAGGAACTCAGTAGCACAGATTAACTATCTGGTACTGGTGCCAGCACTGTGGTGCAGTGGGTTAAAGCCCCAGCCTGCAGCCCTGGCATCCCATGGGGGCACCAGTTTGAGTCTGGCTGTTCCATTTCCAATCCAGCTCCCTGCTAGTGTGCCTGGGAAAGCAGCAGAGGATGGCCCAAGTCCTTGGGCCCCTACACCCATGTGGGAGACCCAGAAGAAGCTCCTGGTTCCTGGCTTCAGATCCACTCAGCTCTGGCCTTTGTGGCCATTTGGGGAGTGAACCAGCTGATGGTTCATTCTCTCTCTCTCTGTCTCTACCTGTCTCTGAAACTTGTCTTTCAAATAAATAAAATAAATCTTTAAAAAAAAATAAAATAAATGAAACTTACTTAGTATGTGTAGAGAAAATCTTCTAAAAAGATTTAGAGACAATCAACTCCTGCATATTCTAACTCCCTGGTTTAACGTTGTCTTTAATTTAAAAAAAAAAAAAATAGAGTGACTATCACTTGCTACTTTGCTGAAAGGGCCAAGACAAATGTGATGCCACTTAAGTAACAGTCTGAACATTCAAAGACAGGTTCCACATAAAAGACAAGTCATAGTAATCAGGCCGGTGCTATGGGCATGCTGGAAGGAGAATGCTCTGACTCACCTACTAACTATTTTAAAGCATAAAATATAAAAAATTTCAGCAAGATTAGTTCCTTTAATTCTTCTTTATGGGGGCCAGCGCTGTGCACAGCAGGTTAAAGCCCTGGCCTGAAGCACCGGCATCCCATATGGGCGCCGGTTCTAGTCCCGGCTGCTCCTCCTCCAATCCAGCTCTCTGCTATGGCCTGGGAAAGCAGTGGAAGATGGCCCAAGTCCTTGGGCCCCTGCACCCACGTGGGAGACCTGGAAGAAGCTCCTGGCTCCTGGCTTCGGATCGGCGCAACTCCAGCCATTGCGGGCCATCTGGGAAGTGAACCAGTGGCTGGAAGACTTCTCTCTGTCTCTACCTCTCTCTGTAACTCAGTCTTTCGAATAAATTAATTAAATAAATAAATATAAAAATAAATTCTTCTCTATGATGCAGTAGATAATTTCTTTCGTGCAAAGATTCAGGAGATTTGGTGCAAAGATTTGCTGCTTTGGTGTACAGATGCTGTGCACATGAATCAAACAACACCTGCAATAAAGCACTAATTTATTCCCCTGGTGTTCTTTCTGGAAGTATTAAAAACCATTCACTTAAGAATTGTTGCTGAGAGATCCTAGAAACCAACATCAAGAAACAAAATGCAACATCCAATCATCTGGGTAGGGTCAAAGCTTTATTTAAGCATGACCATGTTTAATCCAGGAAAATTTAGAACATATTCATTTCATAAAAGTAACGCCTTTACAGAGAGCCCCAAGGTCAACCTCTCTGAATTCTTGTCTGTAGCTGTCTTACACTCACACGGATCTCCGAAGAGATTCACCTGAATCAAAGGCAGACTCTCAACTGGAAACATCACAAAGAACAAACAGAAAAATGCAGAGGTTGAAAAGGCGAGTCTAGGAAGCAGTACAGTGAAGAGGGATGAAAAACACATTTTATACCAGGTTTCCAAGTGCCTTTACATATTTTGTAGAAAAAGACTGAAGGGAGACAAGAATGAAAAACATACACTTCAGTGGGTTTTTAAGAATCACCATTAATTAATGATCTCTTTTCACTAGCCTCAGAGTACCAGAGAATTTCTTTAGGGAATTTTCCAATCTTGAAGTCCAGGGTAATGTCTGTTATCAAAGCTAAGGGAAAAGTGGGAAGTTGCTAAGACTTTGAAGGATGGGGAAATTGTTTTTCATTTTTGATGGATTTTTATTTTTTAATTTCAGTTTTTGACAGGTCCAATATAGTTCATAGATAAATTCTAAGAATATAATGATATTCCTTGCCATCCTCTCTCCTCCTCCCTTCCTCACACCCTTTCTTCTTGTGACTTTCTTTCTCTTCCTTGGGTGAAGAAATTTTAATTGTTTCACCTTACTACCAATTATAGTAAACCTCCTCATATTTTTATAAATTAACTATTATATTGACTTACAGAACTTCAGAGAAAATAAACAGACTGATTTCACTAGTGAAAAACTAAGCAGACATGCACAGTCCTCAGAAAGTTTGTTTTGCTACTTATATTAAATAAACATGTAGAAGTACTGTTATATCATAGAAATCATATTTCTTAATATTTTCTAATGTGGATAAAGTAAATAAGAATGCAATTGAGAAAGCATGGATTTTCTCTCAACTAAGACTGTAGTGTTACCTCTTCATTCTTTAAAATAATTATTGATTGATTGATTGATTGATTTGAAAGGCAGAGCAATAGGGAGAGAGAGGATGAGAGGGAGAGAGAGAGAGAGAGAGAGAAAGCTTCATCTACTGGTTCACTTCCCAAATGCCGGTAAGAGTCATGTGTGGTCCAGACTGAAGTCAGAGCCAGGAACTCCCTCCTGGTCTCCCACATGTGTGGTGGGGATTTAAGTACCTGGGCCATCCTCTGCTGCTTTCCAAGCACAATAGCAGGAAGCTGGATTGGAAGAGAAGTGTCTGGATCTCCAATAAGTGCTCCAATATCAGATACCAGTCTTTCAAGTAGCAGTTTGGGGAGGTATGTTTGAGGCTTTTTTTTGCAATTTTTTATTTATATAGTATGAACAAATTTTTATATATACAGATTTAGGAGCATAGTGATAATTCCCATGCTATCCTCCCTCCCTCCTCTTTACTTTCATCTTTTTTCTTTGCAAGCGGCAGTCCATTAGTCCTAAGCTCTTTATTTTAAAACAGTCTATTGTACTAAGAGTCTATGAAAAATTAATGACTCTGATCCCAGCCTGTACTCATAGCTGATATGATTTGCTGATTATGTACTCTGAGGCAGACACAGTGCAAAGTTTTCTCACGGCACTCTCACAATAAAACCTCACAACAATGCAATACTATACCAACCTCACTATGGTTCTCTCATTATAGATATTCCATTACTTCCTTGTTCTCTACTGCCCAAGATTTAGATGACATCAGAGAAGGCAGATTAAATATTGAACCATTTGTTTGCAAACAATATTATGACAACTAACATCTAGAAATATAGCTCAGTAACATGACTATGAATATCTATGAATGTCTCTGTCCTGCATGAGTAGTCCTAGCACTAATAGACATTGTTTTATTCCATCTGACATTAGGATGACACAGAACAGTAACACATGCAAATCAATATTTAAGAAATATCCTTGATGACCACATATCTAGAATGAGACACACTGATGAAGTTAAGTTGTGGAAGAAGTCATAGGATTTCTTGAACTTGGGTATTAAGTCAGTGTCTCAATTTGACCCTAGGAAATAAATGTTATGGAAAATCCAACAAATTGTGTAAAAATTCTTTTCTCATAAGTGAAAAGACACTTATTGAGTGTTTTGAGCATTATCACAAAAATTGAGAATTTTTTTCCTCTGCCTCATATACTGGGTTGCTTTAATCTGTAAACCTAGAAAAGGAAGACTTTTTTTTCCAGAAACAAAATGAAGAGCAGTTGAATTGTGTGATTATTGGTGGCAGGAGGTGGTGAAATAGAGGGTTTGCTTAGATGTCTGAAAATCATTAAGATTTAGAACCAGAAAACCCAAAATACCAGTGCAAAGCTTATTGCCAAATTCTCTTTTTTTCTAAAATTGCCAATTTTCATTTCATCGTTGGCCCAAGGCTTGTTTTCACAAGGTTTTATTCTGCATGTGGTCCCACATACTGTGTGTAATTTATTTAGTTTATTTAACTTACACCAACATGATTTTTCTAATGATTGGATTGCAGCCTAAACCTTGCCAATCATCAATAATGTCTATCATTATAGATTTTTTATTTGCTAAGAGCACAACGAAATTAGTCCCTTATTTTCTCAGTTCTTCCAAAACACAAGTGAACAAAAACCTAAACTTCTACTGCCACCCAGTGGTTCCTTTGAGTTTTTTAACTAAAAGCCATGATTCGCCATGACAAGCATTCTAAAAGGGATATTTTTTCCTTAAATCACTAGAAGGTTCTATATATTTTAATCTGAAACAGTTAAGGATAAAACTTTTAAAATACACTAAGCATGTCTATTATATGTCCATTATTGTCAATTTTTACTACAGTAACAAAATGAGTGCAATTCCCACCTGTGACATTTGATTTCTTTAGCTTGTTATTTCAACTGATTAATGATACATAGGAAGTTAGAAAAATAGTGCATATATTCCCACAAACTGCTAAACTCTTTTCAGTGGTTGCAACTTTTGAAATTCCCATCAACAATAGATGAGATACTCAGTTTCTCAAATATTACCAGTATATTGAGCTACTATTTTTTATTCTAGACAGTCCTGATACGTAATTATGGTTTCAATGTGCATTTTATCACAGAACTGCTTTCATAGCCCTATTTTCTGAATATATTGTCTTTTTTTCTAAATAGTTTATATGATCTGTTTTTAGTTAATTCTTGAATAATATGAGATTTAGGTTGAGGTTCATTTGTTAAGATGTTTAATTGCTCCAGCAGTATTTTTTGAAAAGACAATCCTGCCTCCACTGAAATGTTTCTGTATCTTCATAAATCGTCAATTGGGAGTATTTGTGTATTAAAATGTGATTTTCATTTCACCTGTTAAATACATCTCATGATGAATACCAACAACAACCTTTGGATGACACTAATGTAAAAATATTGGTAAGATAGAATTTAATAAAAATGAAAAGTGAAGAGGCAGGCACTTATTGCAGTGGTTAAGACTGGCTTAGGATGCCCACATTTCATATCAGAGTCCTTGGATTCAAGTGCTGACTCCACTTCCAATTCCAGCTTCTTTCTAATACCCACTGTGGCTTTAGAAAGTGAGAACTCTAGTAGTTAGGTTCCTGCTACCTGTATGAGAAAGCTGGATTGAGCTCCCAAGTCCCAGCTACAAATCCTTTGCAATTATGGCCACTCAGGGAGTTAATCAGTTCCCTTTTCTCAAATACATAATTTAAAAAAAAAAAAAGGAAAAGCAATATTACAAATCAGCAGAAGAGCATGGCCCTTCCTGCCTGTCCTGGGGCTGTGGACTGGCACAGTAATCCCAAGAGAGAGACTCCCCTCATAGATGAATGCATCCATAAGTAAAGGAGCCACCGAGCCACCTTGTCCTGGGAATTGGCAGTGATCAGACTCCAGGGTGAGAGCAGGGCTGCTCCTGATCAGCTAAGAAAGAAAGCTGTTTATCTTTGGAACTATGAACATCCCTGTTCGTGAACACATTGTAGGAAGAAGAGAGGAGGGATGTCTGTGGAACTTTGTTCTGTTTTCTGCTACAGAATGTGAATAGTGCAAAGAGTGAAAACCTTTTGTGATGGTAGATGTCTCAAGAATAAGCTGGATCTCCAATACTTGGGGGATGCTTTGACTCTCAAAAACCAATAATCAGAAAAGTATTTTGTTGTTGTTGAATGTGTCCCTGTTCTGATTTTAATTAAATTCCAAATTTCACTAAAAAAAAAAAAAAAAGAAAGAAGAAGAAGAAGAGCATGGCCTTTGAAGAGACTCCCATAGTTTAAATCCTGTCTGGGCCTTTGCTCAGCTGGCAACAGGATCTCTTTAGCACTAGCCACCAAACTGTTCCATGATTGAATTTTTGAATTTTTCATCTCCAACATGTAAATAATCTACGTAACTCCTTGTATTGCTTTGAGGATAAGTTCATTAACGTGAAAAATGCATAAAACACTGCTTGAAATGTTAACAACAAAATAAATGCCAGTTATCATTAATCACATTTGGTATAACAAGTCTGACAATTCCAATGACAGCTGGAACCAAATCTATCCCTTTTTTAAAGTTGATTTATTTACCTGAAAGGCAGAGTTACAGAGAGGCAGAGAGAGAAAGATCTTCCATCTCCTGGTTCACTTGCCAAATGGCCACACTAGTTGAAGCTAGGCCAATCCAAAGGCAGAAGCCAGGAGCTTCTTCCAGGTCTCCCACATGGATGTAGGGTCCCAAGCACTTGGGCCATCCTTTACTGGTTTTCTGGGTCATAGCAAAGAGCTGGATCAGAAGAGGAGCAACTGGGACTCAACAGCACTCATATGGGAGGCTGGCACTGCAGGCAGCAGCTTTAACCACTACACCACAGTGCCAGTCCCCAAACCTCTTTTAAGATGAAATATATTCATGCTAAACCTTGAACAGACTTCCTACTCTATTTCCTCTTCTGTAAAATAGAATTGTTGTGAGGAGAATTTTTCACAGTTTTCAGTAGTAAATACTACTCCCTGAAATTTAAAATATGATTAAATTGTACCATTGTCAATAATATCAAATGTTTGTGGGGGCCTAAATTACATAAAATACAATGTTGGCTACTAAGACTAAAAAAGCAATAAACAACTTTACGCTAGATTGCATCTTATAATCTGCAAGCAAAATTAGGACATACAAAATAGAAAAAAAGAGGGAAGCTCTTGTTCCCAGAGGTATACAAGACCAACCAGATCCAATCATCATAGTGCCCATAGCACTTCGAGTGCTGGGGAATTTCAACACCAATAATTATATTGACCCAGTTTTTAAAAGAGAGGACAAAACGTTTAGCAAACTCACGAAGGTTTCTTTGATATCTTTAGAGGAAAAGATACATTTTAAACCAATCTTCTACTATAGAAGAACAGTGGAGTTTAACCAGCATAATTAGGAACTATAGAAATTGGTTCTTGAGACGGGCATTTAACCTAGTGGCTGAGATGTTCATGTTCTGTATCAGAGAATGTGAATGAATTCAAAACCTGGCTCCAGCTCCTGACTCCGACTTTCTGCTAATTCAGACTCTGGGAGGCAATGGTTATGGTTCCTAGTTCCCAGCTTTGGACTAGCCCAGCCCTGGCCCTGGTCCCCAAAGTCTTATGTTAATGGTTAATGGATTAAGATACAATTATAGTGGGGCCAGCGTTGTGGTGTAGGGGGTAAAGCCGCCGCCTGCAGTGTCGGCATCCCATATGGGTGCCAGTTCAAGACCCGGCTGCTCCACTTCTGATCCAGCTCTCTACTATAGCCTGGGAAAGCAGTAGATGGCCCAAGTCCTTGGGCCCCTGCACCTGCATGGGAGACCTGAAGGAAGCTCCTGGCTCCTGGCTTCAGATTAGCACAGCTCCAGGCATTGAAGCCAACTGCAGAGTGAAAAGCAGATAGAAGACCTCTCTCTGTCTCTCTCTGCCTCTCCGTCTTTCTCTGTGTAACTCTTTCAAGTAAATAAATAAATTTTAAAAAGATACAATTATGGTGTCTAGGAGGTGAACTTAAAAGGAGGTGTTTCAATCATGAGAGGCATGATCTCTAAAGGTCATTGCCCGGAGAGAGGGGGTCTTAAAAGCCAAGTTGGGCCTGTCTTCTCTCTCTCTCTCTGCTTCCAGGCGGACCATGTGATCCTTCCTCTGCATGCATTCTGCCGTACACTGACCTCATCAGACACCAGACCAAAGACGCTACCAGAACTTGGACAATGAACCCCCAATACTGAGCCAAAATAAATCTCTTTCTTCCAGAAATAGCCTGTGTCAGGTAGCTAGTTGTAGTGATAAAAAGGTAACATATCCAACAAGTAAATAGATCCAACTTGAAAATCAAAGTCTCCTCCTGGCTACGTGAATCACTTTCTCCATCCTACATCCTACACTATCACATTTTTTGAAAAATTCTAGCAGTATTGCACTGTGCCCCTTTTTCTGTGAATTACTTTGACACATAGTATTTTGAAGACAATTACTCTTAGAATTGTGTAACACATTCATTCACACACACACACATGCACTTCTTTTCAGGATCATGTTCATGTCTTTTCAACAAAAAGACTCCTAGCAACAGTCAAGGCCTGTACTGTTCACTGAAGCTGAGCAATTTCTAATATGAGAGCAAGAAAGATAATTCTCATGAGAGCATTGAAAACCCTGAACCATCAGGGAACTTTCTAGGACTGATCTGAAGCAATCTTGTATCTTTGTTTCCTTGACCAGCAACAACCTGTTTCTCCACCTCCGCAGCTAATGTGAGGAAATGGGATCATAGCCAGCTTGGAAGGAGATAGGGCACAACTGGATCTAAGATTTCTGTTATCCTGTGGAAATAAAAGGGTACCGTTAGCTTTTCACATTTTGAAAATAACTATTCTCTCTACAATGCTTTATAATAAAAGTACTCTCAGTGCTCTCACAACAATCTATGAACAGGAAAATACATACACACCAGCAAAATTTAAAACATACAGGTGTTTGGGTTGTAGCTTGTTTTTTTAGGGAAATTCTGAATAATTTTTATTTTTATATTTTTATTTTAATTTCATTTTAAAGATTGATTTATTTATTTGAAAGTCAGAGTTACAGGGAGGCAAAGACGAGAGAGAGAGAGAGAGAGATAAAGTCTTCTATCTGCTGGTTCACTCCCAAAATCTCCGCAAAGGCCAGAGCTGGGCTGATCTGAAGCCAGGAGACAGGAGCTTCTTCCAGGACTTCCACATGGGTTCAGGGGCCCGAGGGCTTAGACCATCTTCCACTACTTTCCCAGACCACAGCAGAGAGCTGGATTGGAAGTAGAGCAGCTGGAATTGGAACCACACCCATATGGGTTGCTGGCACTGCAGGCAGTGGTTTTACCTACTTTGCCACAGCACCAGCCCCACCTGAATAATTTTTTAAACAGAATTGTCATTCTCTCAGGTAACATAAGAAACGCTTTTATGTGATGGACAATGCCCTCCAAGACTGTCATGGAATGTTTAGATGACACTAAAGTCATGTAAAGTTTGAATTGCAATAAAACATGACTATCCACAGTAAAAGTTGCTCACATTAGTAGTGTTTACACTACTTACTTGATCTGAACTTACTCCAAATGTGGTCCTCCCCTACACCTCCAATTTCAGCTACAAAGACTAACTGAGAAGGAGTCAGAAACCTGGAGCATAACTTCTTAGAGGTCTCATTGATAGAAGAAGTGAGAAAATGGCCAAAATAAAATATACAACACTGTTAGGTGCAGGAAAAAAATTTTTTCTCTGAGTTAAATTTAACAAATGAAAATACCTGACATTTTTAGCTTAAATTGGAAAGAACAGAACTGTGAATTACAACTTTAAAAATACCTGCATGAGAGAATTGTACAAAAATAGTATTATGAGGTATCCCCACTTACAGAATACTGTATCCTCATGATCTCCAGGAGAATGTTTTTTATTTTTCTCTTCTGAAGACTTTGTTGGTGAGAGTAATAGATCCACTGGGATGTATTTGATTTAGGAAAAATCAAGGCTGAGCTACCACAGGTGAATAAGATGGATCTGGGATGTTACTTAAGCTTAAACTGAAGGATTTAAACTAAAGCATTTAATTATATATGTAGAGGAGAAAATACAGATCTTTTCCTCACCCATCACAAGGTTTATGGTTGATATCCCTATAACAAAAGACAGATCAACAAGAGAAAAGCATAGCAAATTCATATAGCCAAAGTTTTGTGTGACATGGGAGCCTTCAGAAATACAAATTCAAGACTCAGGAAAACTGTATATTCTTTTTTTTAAAAAAAGATTTATTTATTTATTTGAGAGGTAGAGTTAAAGACAGTGAGAAAGAGAGACAGAAAGGTCTTTCGTCCACTGGTTCACTCCCCAAACGGCCACAGAGGCAAGAGCTGAGCTGATTCGAAGCCAGAAGCCAGGAGCTTCTTCTGGGTCTCCCATGCAGGTGCAGGGGCCCAAGAACTTGGGTCATCTTCCACTGCCTTCCCAGGCCATAGCAGAGAGCTGGATCGAAAATGGAGCAGCCAGGACTAGAACCGGCATCCATATGGGATGCCAGCGCCGCAGGTGGAGGATTACCCTACAGTGCCACAGCACTGGCCCCAAACCATATATTCTTATGGTTAGCTTCAATGAAAAATGGACAGTCTTATAGAAGTATAATTGAACAAAAAGGTTATAATGGTGGTAAACTGGGAGAAACTTGGAGAACTATTTGTTCAAGTAGTTTTCTGTGTCTTCATTCCTCTCCTCTGAGGGTGGGATATCATCCCACAAAAATCCTCAGATGTGAGGAGATGGAGAATTATTTTTATGGCTTCAGAGAATAAAGGGAGGAGGAGATCAGAGACTGACCTTTGTGCTTATGTCAAGGTGCCATATTTGGGGGTATTGTGTCTGAGTCCTGAAAGATTTTTTAAATGAATATTTGATATAAAATTTAAATTATTAAAAACAATTACCTGCCAGTGGAGCAAATTGTGAATTAATGTAAGCTCTCTTCTGATATATTTACAAATGGATGTAAGTCACATGCTATTTGGGAATTCACTTGACCTGGGTGATCTATGTTCTGGACAATTTACTATCTCTAACTTTCTCTGCTTCTTGGGCTCTTGTTTCATGTCTGAATCCAGATCAATTTGAGTTGACCTGGTTAAGAAATAACTCATTAGTGTGTTACTCAAAGATTGAACCAAATCATTGGTTAAGTATAATAGATTTTATTGATCATTGAAGAGATGGGGCAGCAGAAGTGGCAAAAGCCCAATGTTTATCTTGTCCTGTCAATAACTAATCTAGGCTATGAACTACAAAAAAGCTTTATTTATTTTATTAAGAATTCCAGGGGCCGGCACTGTGGCATAGCAGGAAAAGCCACCGCTTGCAGAGTCGGCATCCCATATGAGCACCAGTTCGAGTCTTGGCTGCTCCATTTCTGATCTAGCTCTCTGCTATGGCCTGGGAAAGCAACAGAAGACAACCCAAGTCTTTGGGCCCTTGCACCCATGTGGGAGACCTGGAAGAAGCTCCTGGCTCCTGGCTTTGGAGTAGCAGAGCTCCGGCTGTTGCGGCCAATTGGGGAATGAACCAACAAATGGAAGACCTCTCTCTCTCTCTGCCTCTCCTTCTCTCTGTGTGTAACTCTGACTTTCAAACAAATAAATAAATCTTTTTAAAAAAGAATTCCAATTCCAGAGACACAGACTCAGATGATGGAAAGAGCATTCTAAAGGGCAAGTGTTTAAAAATGCACAAGTTGTTTTGAAAGAATTATGATTGACGCAGGAGTGCATTAAAGTCTATGAGTTAACGTCTGATTGGCCAACTTGCAGTTCTAGCTGCAGATAGCTCTGAGCCAACTTCACTGTAGTCTGTGAGATGATCTCCAGTCTCCATTTAGAACATTATCTCTCTGGTTGAAGTGATTCCATCTTGGGTAGAATTTTCCATGATTTCAAAGTCTGGTCCTCTAGGTCCACTTATATCACTCACCACCAGAAGTCTCTCTCCTGGCTCTTTTTCTCTGCTATTTTCCTGGTGTCTCTCTCTTCTTCAAACAACTCTTCCTCCACTCTTCTCCCAAGTCTTTTTCAATAGCAAAACAACACATTCCTCCTCTTACCTCATGTCTGGCTACTTTTGCCTTTCTCTGAAGTCCTCAGTTGACATACTTCAGCATGTATGAATGTGTCTTCTGAACAGAAACAGTTCACAAAGAGGAATTCTAGACCAAATATTGTACATTACATGATGCTTGTATTTAAAGGGGATATGGTATGATCATTTTGAAAATCATTGGGATGGAAAAAATGACTTCTCCAAAGTGTATCTCTCTTCCCCCTCAGCAAGCAAGTGAAACATCTTAAGCCAACTTTATTTTTGATGGCTCTAAGACAATAAAATATTAGGCAATTTCCCCAAGGTGGGTGTGGGGGTAGTGAGTGGAGCCTATGAAAACTCTCAGTTCTATGCCCTCTATACACAAGTCCTTCTTTGCAAATAAAAATCAACACAAGTTTTCTGTTACACAGTTTGAAATTTGACTGTATTCTGATTTGTGTTATTTCTCGTGAATCTTTTCTGCTTCCCAAAACAGTAAGTTCTTCCAGGACCAGCACTAACCAATGAGAATCTCTCCCCTATACCCAAGATTAATAAGAAATCACCATACTTTATACTTTAAAGATTCATTTATAGTTCTGCGTATAATAGGATAAAACCACCTTATGTGGATTTTAGAATAAAGGTGGCTTTATTGATAGTGTTAGAGAACATGATGACAACAAATTTTGTTCAAAGATCTAATTGTTTTTTATTAGTGATTCTATAATTAAGCAACATCTTATTTCATAAAATAAAATGGATGCTACAATGAAGTGAGCAGAGGAGTTTGGATTTATAGGCAGAAAAAGGTTGAAGTAAGCAGAAATAGAGAACAAAAGTGGATTGATCCTTTCACTTCACTTATTGGATTAACACAAAGGGGCTTCATTAACATGCTGTCACAGGTAAACCAAATTTCTTCTGATCAGTTGCAATGAATCTTCCAGGTTTTGTTTTGTTTGACACTTGCCCATTTCAAGGTTCAATTTGATGATATGTGGGACTTAGCATGAGCGACTTAACTCAGTGCAAACAAAGTGACCCATACACTATGTTTAACTATGGTAAACTATGTTTAACAATTGGTAAACCATCGGAAACCAGAATGAAAGCAATATGATCAAACATTTGTGAAAATTATTTGGGACCATCGGCACTCGGGATTAACCTCTGTCACAATTCTATGAAATGTGGTTTTCCCATACTTAAAATCAGAAAATTCCAATTATCACTCATTGTTGTTTTGGGGGCTTCCTTGGGAGCTCTTTTTCCCAAAGCCATCTACTTGACTCCTCTCTGGAGCTTACAGGGAACTTGTAGCCCTTCTCTCCACCTATCAGCCACCTAGTTAAAATGGCTGAGGAAGGGAAATTTTTTTTTTTAACTCAGATAGCAATTATAAATTTGGGATTGCTAATGGTAGTACACCATGCTAATTTTTATTTTGTTGCTGTTGTCCTTTCAGCTGGTAAAAAAGAAAGGAAGGACACAAAGTTTGTAAGAAAACGTGGGGAACATTATCTCTTAGTTAATTATTCCTCAGCTTTTATTATGCCTTTTTGCCCTCTCTCCCCATCCCACCCACCCCCCACCTACCATCCAGAATTTGCACATTTTAGTGCACTTACTGATTTATTTATCTTCTACTACGTTGTTAGTGTCTAACACAACTCACTGAGAATGAGAATTCATGTATTGTAAATTCAATTTCAAAATGGGACCCTTAAGGGGCAATTAGGTCATGAGGGTTGTGCTCCCACAAATGGGTCAATGCCACTGTTGAGGGAGTGGGTTGCTGATAAGGGAGTTCTCCCCCTTCCCTTCTATGTCTGGCACCCTTTTTTGCCCTTTCACCTTCTACCAGTGGATGACACAGGAAAAAAAAAAAAAAGCTAATGCGTGTTCTTGGACTTAATACCATGTTCTAATACATGTTCTTGTACATCTCAACCTCTAGAACTGTGAGCCAAATAAATGTCTGTTGTTTATAAATTCCCAGTCTGTGAAATTCTGTTACATCAAGACACACTACTAATTGGTTATCCCAAAAATAATGTGATTAAATTAAATTAAGGCATCTTCAGTTTCTCTTTATTTTAATATTCAATCAGTATAGTGGAGTAAATGAATAGAGTGAGTTGATCTTGATTCAGGGTCATTAACATCTAGCTCCAATTGGAAGATTTCTAATCTGACAATGTTATGTTCATATTTCATCAAGTTTTATCAACATATCCCTCAAAAAGTGAGCCCTAATTATTTAGTGAGAGCTTTTTTGTGACATCCTCACATATGTTCCCACAAAAACCATCTGTGTTGGACTATAGTTTAGCATTTTTCCTTGACATGTAGCCCAGAAAGGAAACTGAGCTGCCTAGATTATCATACTATGATTATCAAAATAATGCTCAGGTTTTCTAAGAATAGTATTCTGGTGCCAGCCTGAGTGCTTGGAACATAGTTGAAGATTAATAAATATGTGTTTAATGAATAAATAAATTAACACAAGAAAGTCACAACTGGCTGTAGTTGCTAAGTATGCAAGCACTTGTCATTCATTAAAGCTACCAGCATTATCAGCCTGGGATAATAATAAAAGTGAACAAAGTCAGTAAGAATCAATCCAAAATTTCTGACCAATTCTTCAGGAAAGGAACAAATATTTCTCTAACTCCTTTTCCTAAAACAAACAAACAACAAAGCAAAAAAAAACCTCACAATATCTAGATCTTATTTTTAGTTTAGCCACTTCCACTAATTTTTATTTTAGCCATATTTCTAAATTTAACTCCAGGCTTCTTATCCATGAACATTGCCAATAAGTCTCTCTCATTGGGAGATTTAAGTTATGTTTCTTCAGAGGGGGATCAGTATTTTTGTAATGCCCAGATAAGTGGATCCCCAAGAAGCTATCAGCGACCCAATCACACTGAAATGCAAAAGCAAGGTTTATTTTAAAAGTACAAGCTGCAGCAGGGACCTCATTTGAACAGCCGACACAGCAGAGATCAGAGGAAGGCCCAGGTCCTTGTTTGGGAATGCTTTTAAAGGGAAAATAGGTCAGCAAGAGCTTAGGGTGCGGGACCTTTTCTGACTGGGCAGTGCAGTGCGGGGCGGGGATAGGGGGGAGGTCTCCTTTGGCTTGGGTTCAGGGAGTTACCTCATTTGGTAATCTCTACTGAGCTGCCCTTGGTCTGCTGAGCTAGCTGTCCATGGTAAGCTTTGGTATCTCCTGAATGCCTGAATACCTGCTTTTACAAGGACTCAGGTCTGCTATAGGAAATGGAGGCTGCTTTTTATTGTTTCAAAACAGAGTCACTTTGGCTCACTTTGTTTCTCCGTCATTATGCAGGGCACCTAACAACAGCTTTGTCCATTGAGATGGACCATGGCTTTCATGCAAATGAGATCACAAAAGGGGTTTTTTTTTTCCCTCTACTTTGTTTTTTTCTTCCTCATTAAAAAAATTGTGTGTGTTGGCCAGCGCCGTGGCTCACTAGGCTAATCCTCCGCCTGCAGCACTGGCACCCGGGGTTCTAGTCCTAGTCAGGGCGCCGGATTCTGTCCCAGTTGTTCCTCTTCCAGTCCAGCTCTCTGCTGTGGCCCGGAGGTGCAGTGGAGGATGGCTCAGGTGCTTGGGCCCTCTACCTGCATGGGAGACCAGGATGAGGCGCCTGGCTCCTGGCTTCGGAATGGTGCAGTACGCCAGCAGCAACGTGCCGGCTGTGGTGACCACTTAGGGGGTGAACCAACGGAAAAAGGAAGACCTTTCTCTCTGTCTCTCCCTCTCGCACTAACTCTGTCAAAAAAAAAAAAAAAATTGTGTGTGTTTATTTCCATTTTATTTGAAAGGCAGAGAGATAGAAAGAGAGACAGAGATAAATTGTCCATCTACTGGTTCACTCCCCAAAGGCCCACAATAGCCATAGCTGAGCTAGGCTGAAGCCAGAAGCCCAGAATTCGATTCACGTGTCCCAGGTGGGTAGCAGGGACTCAGGTACTTGAGCTGCTGCTTTCCCAGGGTCCACATTAGTTGGAAGCTGGAATGGAAGCAGAGCCAGGACTCAAACCACAAACCCTGATAGGGGATGAGTCCCAAGTGGTGTCTTAACTGCTACACCAAATGCCCCCCCATCTCATTTTCTGATGAGATGAAAACAAAGACTGCCACCTGGAATATTTACACATGCCACCCACAGCACATGAAGTAAAGCACACCCTCAAAATATCACTGCCTTTCTCTCCGGAGCAGCCGGCACTCTCCAGGGTTCTCAAAGAGAGCACCCCTCTCAGAAGACAACTTGCAAGAAACAAACCATAGTAGGATGCTGACACTGATCATGTTTATCACGGAATTCAAATATACTCCCCCTTTCAATGCTGGAAAAGACACGGTGATAAAAGGTAAATTCTCCTTCTGAGCACTCTTGAGTAGAAGGCAAAAGCTACACTCTTCCTTCCCACACAGATGATTTTACAGTCCGCCTCATCCCTACTCCCATTTTTTAAGTCACATAATAAGACTGATTGTTGTTCTACCTCAAATCATCACAGTGCTTACAAGGACATCATCATAGTAGGCAACACTGAGGGCAAACATTTGGATATACTCAGAGAAGGCAAATTTATCATAGCTAATCAACAACTGGTGGCCACTGGCAGAGGTTAAAGAGTTCAAATGCAGGACCTTGTGGTAGGATGACATTCTGACTGCCTTTGACAAAGAAAGAAAGAAAGAAAATTGCTCAGAGTCTGAAAAGAAAAAAAGTGTTGCATTATATGGCCTCAGTGGCCATTACATCTGCCCAAGACATATGGGCAACACATCAGCACTCCAACAACTGGGCTCCAAATGTGTCCTCTTCATAGACACTGTGGCTCAAAAAGCTGTAGCTTTATGTGCATCTTTAAGAATAGATTCATGTTATCATCTTAAAGTGAAACATCAGAAACATATCAATTTTATGTCTCTCACTTATGTGGAGTTCAAAGTATTGTAACAGTCCTGTTTCTTTGCCATAAAAAAACTATTAGAGATTGGCCCTGAGGCTTCCCTACATGAAGTAAACTTAAAGGCTAGGAGTTTAGATTTAGCTCACGAACTAGACGTTTATGTTAACTAACCATTGTGTCGAGTTGGAATTGCTTGCTGTTGGAAAATAAACTACTATAACAGTACAGAGTTAACACTAAAATATGTCAAAAATCTGTCATTTTCAATGACATTGAAAATCAGATTAAGAAGTCACTCTGCTTCTGGGTGTGCAGATATGTTTTGCTACATAGCACATAAAATAGATTTGTGGAAGTCATTAAGAAAATCAAATAATGGCAAAATAAAAGGATCATTAAAAATTATTAGTTGACCTTGTTTTACTAGGTATTAATCAAAAAAGCTCTAGTCTCCTTTATTGGTAATTAAAGCATCCTTTTTTTACTGTTTTTGAATATCTGTTTATTTATTTAAAAGGCAGAGAAAGGGAGAGAGAGAGAGAGAGAGGCATTGATAGACAGCTGCTGACTCACTCCCAAAGAGCAGCATCAGCCAGGTCTAAGCTAGGATGAAACCAAGAACCAAGGAATCCATGTTGGTCTCCCATATAGGTGGGAGTATTAGAAAGTATTAGAAGTATTAGAAAGTATTAGAAGTACTAGAAAGGAGCTGGTTCAGAGCAGAACAGCCAGGACTTGTATTGGCACTCAAATGTGGGATGCAGGTGTCAAGTAGCAGCCTGAATCTCTGTGTCACAATGCCAGACCCTATTTAATTTTATTTCTTTGAAACAAGGTGTAGGGGGATGGACACTTGGCATAGTATTTAAAATGTAACTTGGAACACCCACATCTCATGTGGGAATACCTGGGTTCAAGTTTTGGCCCCACTCCCAGTTCCAGCTTCCTGCTAATGCACACCCAAGGAGGCAGTGTTCAGTCCCTGCCACACATGTGGGAGGCTCAGGTTGAGTGATAGCTTCCTGGTTTTGGCCTCACCCATGCCTGGCTGTCACAGTGATTTGGAAAGTGGATCAGCAGATGAGCTCTATATCTTTTTCTCTTTGTCTCTGTGTCTCCCTTCCTTTCAAATAAATACTTTAAAAATTTTTTTCTCTTTAAATATGTAATTACCTATGAAGCTGCATTCAGCTTTTAAGATAATGAATTACATTTGGCCTTTTCATGTAACTATCTACCAAACACTTTTATGAGAGCTATGGGAACCTAAAAACATCTATAGATAGCTAATGAAAATAGCAAAGTTACCTCCAACTGATCTGTAACCAGAAACTCCCTTAATTTTTTAATGACTATCTTAACTCATTAAATAAAAGAAAAGAGAGACGGCTCTATTTTAGTTAAAAAGAGGCCATTAAACAGAATCCTGATCGTGAGCTGATGTGAGTGAAGAGTGTCCTGTGCTCAGTTCCTTCATTTCTTCACAAGTGTTCCTTTACAGAGAATGGCAACCGAATTAAAAAATTAAAAAAAAAAAAAACAGGAGAGGGAATTGAAATAGCTGCACTTAAGGCAATAGGATTTTTGAACAGTAGAAAGAAATCACCTGGGAAACATTATATCCTTGTCAGAATCTTGGGGTCACATAGGAAGTTGTATAAAAGAGCCTATCGGGACACATGGATAAAGTAGAATAGGAATAACATATGGTAAATGCATGTGAGGAATCACTTGGTCTCTCAAATAATTACTGTTATTTTATGTACACAGGTGGACAAAGGAGTAATAGGAAACTGACTACTCTGATATGCAAAAGAACTTTATGAAGTTGGAATAGTTGTCAAGCCACTGGATCACCATTATGGTACTGAGCTGGAACATTTTACTTCCAAGATATTTTTCTAGTATCTTAAATCTTTGGTGTAAAGAGGGAAAAAAAGAAGAAGAGAAAAGCAGAAAACAGCAAGCTAGGCCACTAGTGGTACAGAGATGAACAAGATCTAGTCTGTATACCTGAGTAATTCACAGTCAGAAGGAAAATATTAGAGAGGGAGATAAATTAAAATGACACATCATAAAGGCTAATACGGATATGTAAGTAAAGTGCCAATAAAAGACAAGACAAGGACGTTTCTTGAGGATGGCCAGAATTCTCAGAGCATTTGAACAACAGGAATTTGCCAAGAAAAACGCAGGTGCGGCATTCCAGGCTTGAAGAACAGTCCTGAAGTCTGCATTTGCAGGACAAGACTGTCAAAGAAAAAGGGGTGTGAAGTGCATGAAAAATACAAATGTAGGACAGGCTGCAAAATCCAGTAGCAGCCAGAGTAAAATAGTTCTTCTCACTGAGGCAGTGGCTTCTTCTACTTTCACATGAATCATAATCACCTGGAATTGAACACCTTGTTCAATTACAGATCACTGCACTCAAGTGTTCTATTTCTTTAGGTCTAAGATGGGGCCCAGGATTTTGTCTTGCCAACAAGTTCCCAGGAGATGCTGATTTTCTTGATCCAGGGACTACCCTGTGAGATACTGAAAAAAGGGGTTTGGGCTTCATCCTGGGAGTAATGGAGGGACAACAGATAACTCCACGGGAAATATACCTATCACATTGGCTTTGGTTTATAGTGTGAGCTATAACTAGAGTATAGGGTATGGGTAACAGGAAAATCAAGTGGCGATTATTAGATAATCTAATTGGAAAAGAAATGAGATCTTTCTATCACAGTAGAAGTTTGGAGGAAAAAGAATGGCTAAGAAACAGAATCAATATCAGCGGTATCCTCTTGGATTGGAGAGCTGAGAAAAAAGAAATGGAAAATCACAGTAAGTCTCAGTCTACTAGCTCAGTAGCAAGAGGGCAGGGCTGAAGTGCAGAAATAAACACTGGAGGAGGTTCCAAGAAGGAAGGGGAGCATGGTGACGCCCATTTCCAGCAATATTTCCTCACAGATAGTATTTAAAACATCTTTGTGCAACGCTGACCTTAACGAAAACAAATGCTTTTGATACACAGGAGTGGCTTACAGTGTCAAATGCTATTCAGAGGTTAAATAGGATGCTGGATTTAAAAAAAAAAAAAAGTGTTGATTTTGATCTTCCAGAAACTATTGTCTCCCTAGTGAAAATATTGTCCCTCAGTAGGGAGAAAATAAACTGAACTGTAATCAGTTAGAAAGTGCAGGAGAATTTAAAAAAAGAAAAAGTGGGCACATAAAGTATGATTGTACTCTTAAGAAATGTGACAAGGAAAAGGAACTTGATGCAATAGTTGGATTAAGAGAAGCTGATATAGCTGCTTGATGATAAGAGGCATGTTAGCATGTTTGGAGGAAAATGCCAGTAGAAAGAAAAGATTCAAGATTCATAAAATTAGATATAGCCGACCAGGTAAGACCTATGTGTAGGCATGAAATATTTAAAACATGTCAGTTAGAGATATGTTTTCTACTTTTTTCCATATTTTCTTTTTTCCCTATTTTCTACTTTCTTCCATATCAATAATAGCCAAATAAGTATCATTAAGGATACTTTCTGAATGCATGTAGCATGTGCATCTCAATTTACAAATTCACTTTGTGCCTGGTCTCTATTTTTTTACAGAGAAACTTAACTTCAATTTCCAAATTCTATCTAACTCTGGGCCAATGTAAAACTTATTAGTCCTTCTTAGAGGCTTTCCCTGCCAAATGCAGAATTATGCTCTGTCTGGATCTGGGATCACAAGAAATGACATCAGGAGCTTCTGGCCATTGCAACTATGTTTGCCATGATCCAAGTTATCCCTTAACCTTGCTGGTAAAGCTTCTTCAGCTTTGGCAACCTCTGCTAGTTTTCTCTCTCTTTTAGGCTGAGGAGTCTATTGTGAGACTGCCTAAGGCTCTCACTGCGGTGCCCTTCCTCTTGGGACTGTCATCGGGATTTCAGGCATTGCCGCAAAGAGGCACATACCAGGATCCACAGCCCCAGTTCCGCCCTTCTCAGTCTTGGGAACCCTCTTTGTACTCTGGAGGAACATTTGTTCTTTTATGTTTTTCAAGCCACTCTATCTCTGTCTTCAAATTACACCCCATCCTTTTCCTGCTTCCTTCAAATCTTTTAAATTCTCTGATGGTTTGAGGCTTTGCAGAAATAAAAGACAGAATGATTTATAAGCCAGTTCCACTTTCTGTCCCACCACTAAATTGTTTGAGACAGGGGGAGGATGGCAGGGAGGATAGAAGGAAAGCAAAAAATATGGAGGAAAGAGTAGAAACACACACACACACACACATACAAGCACACAATATGCCAAGCATGAATTTCAAACCTATCCACTCATTTCATCCCCGATACAATCTTAGGAAATAGTACTATCTCCATTTTGTAAGTCAGAAAACTGAAGCTTGGGGAGATAATTAATTTGTCTCAACCTTACCAAAATAGTACATGGCAGAGGTAAGAATTCAACTAAAAAAATCTTATTCCAAAGTTCATTCTGTTAATCACTTTACTAACTCCTGCCTAATGGTGAAGTTTCCAGAGATTAAATAATATGGACTTTTACATAGATTGAAACAACAAAAAGCTTCAGAAAGTTCAATCTGCCTTTTAATTATATTAATAAAAATTTCAAAAATGCGAGTTAGCCCTGCTTCCCAGAAAAATGTATAAAAATAAGCTTTCATATAATAACATGCATGCATAGATGTTTGGTTCAACAATTAAGATGCCACTTGGAATGCCATATCTCATGTCAGAATGCCTGGGTCCAAGTTCTGCTTCTGTTTCCAGCTTCAGTTTTCTGCCAGTACACATCCTGAAAGACAGCAGATGATTGCTGAAGTACTTGAGTCTCTGCCATCCACATGGGAGAACAGGAGTAAGTTCTGGGTTCCTGGCTTCTGCCTGGCCTAGCCCTGACTGTATGGGCATTAGAGAAATGAACCAGTGTATAGGAGATATCTCTATCTCTCTCTCTCTCTCTCTCTGCCTTTCAAATAAATTAAAAATAAATAATTAAAAATTGAAAATAAACATAACATAATATACTTTTTGAAAATTACTATCTGAACTTTAAACTTTTAGGTGATAGGCTTAATACTTACATCTCCCCTAAAACTATCTAGGGCATTGCCTATAACTAGAAAACAATAAATAGCAATTTCCATTTATAAATAGCTCTGGAAATTATTTAGTGAGGCCCATACAGTTATACAGTGCTCGGGGGCTAGATATCTCATGAGAGGCAGACAAACTGTCCTGGAAAAGAAGGTTCCTAAATACTTAGTGCCAAAAGAAGGTTCCTAAATACTTAGTGCCAAGATATGTATTTATTTTGAGACATTAGCGCTTTTTTTAAAATTTTAGAGGCACTCTCAACTGTGTTATTGATTCACAGTGTAGTAGGAATTAACATGTATATATATACATATATATATAATAACATGTATATATAGTAGTATTAACATGTATATATGATCTGTTACCTACTCAAAGAAAAAGGAGGAAGAGATTTGGAAATCATAGTATGATGACCTTAGTGAAATGAATCTGAAAATATGCATCATTCTTTTCAACCATCAGTCCTGGACCAAATGGACATATACATGAAAAAATACATATACATGAAAAAAATAAATACACATGAAAAAAATGAACCAAATACAAACCTTACACCTTCACAAAAATTAACTCAAAATGTCACCAATGAAATGAAAAAACACAAAGTTGTAAAACTCCTAAAAGATAACATAGGAGAACATCTAGATGGGCTTGCAACGACTTTTTATGTAAAATACCAAAGGCATGAAAGAATTAGTAAGCTAATCTTCTCAAAGGTTTCAGTTCTTTGAAAAACACTGTCAAGAAATGAAAAGTCAAGCCACAGACTGGGAAAGAATATTTGCAAAGGATACATCAAATAAAGAACTGCTACACCAATTTAGGAAGAATTCTTAAAATTCAACAATATGAGAACAAACAAGTGGATGAAAAAATGGGCAAATTTTTGTTGATGTCATAGAAGTAGAGTAGTGATCTCATAGAGTAGAATAGTGAACACCAGAGGCTGAGAATAGTAGGAAGGATGTGGGAGCTGGAGAAGATGGTTAATGAGGATAGAAGTGTAATTGGCAAGGAGTAATAACTTCTTTAAAGACTTATTTATTTACTTGAAAGGCAGAGGGAGAGAGAGAGAGAGAGAGAGAAACTTTTTCACCTGCTGGTTCATTTCCCAAATGTCTGCAACAGCTGAAACTGAGCGAGGCTGAAGCCCATAGCTCCAACCAGTCTCCAACATGCATAGCAGGAACTGAAGTACTTGGGGCATTAGCCACTGCTACCCATGCACATTAGCAGGGAGCTGGATCTGAAGCAGAGTAGTCAGAAGTCAAATCAGCACTCTAATATGAGATGTGGATGTTCCAAGCAGAGCCTTAACTAGCTGTGCCACAATGCCAACCCAAGAGGAATAATTTTTAGTGTTCAGTAGGACAGTAGGGTAACTGATAGCAATTGATTGTGTATTTCTAACTAGCAGAGAGGATTTTGAATGTACCCAAAACAAAGAAATTAAAAATGTTTGAACAAATTACCCTGGTTTTATCATTAAACATAGTATATGTGTATTAAAATATACTGTACCAAATAAATATGTACACTTATGTCTCAATTAGAAATAACATATACACATATATATATATATATATTAATTAGATGAACCAAAGACCCTGACACCTTACCAAAGAAAACATACAGGAGGCAAATAAACATATGAAAAGTGCCCACATCATATTTCATGAGATATATGAACACACATTAGAACAGCAAGGAGATACATATACACCTATTAGAATACCCAAAATCCACAATATTGGTGACATAAAATGCTAGAAACCATGTGGAGCAACAAAATTATAAACTGTATGTAGACTCAAAACTATGTAAAAATGCCTCGTACACACACACACACACAAACCTAAGATAAAATATGTACTAAAAAGGGTTATCTTGAGGAAACAGAACGGCTTACTATAGCTTAAACAAAAAAAAAAAAAAGCAAATTATATTTTTAAAGATTTTATCTATTTGAGAGGTAGAGTTACAGACAGAGAGAGGGAGAGACAGAGAGCTGAGCTGATCCAAAGCAAGGAGTCAGGAGTTTCTTCCTGGTCTCTCACGCGGGTGCAGGGGCCCAAAGACTTGGGCATGTTCCACTGCTTTCCCAGGCCACAGCAGAGAGCTGGATCAGAAGTGGAGCAGCCGGGCCTTGAACCAGCGCCCATATGGGATTCTGGTGCTGCAGGCAGAAGCATAGCCCGCTATGCCACAGTGTCAGCCCCAGAAAATTTTGTTTTTTAAAAAAGTCAGGAGACAGATGTTTATTAGCCTTGCAGTTAAACTGTCCATGTTCCACATTAGTCTTCTCTGGTTTTGTTTGATTTATGACTCATTCCTGATTCCAGCTTTCTTCTAATGCAGACCCTAGAATGCAGTAGTGATGTCTCAAGTAACTGTTTTTTTTTTAAGGATTTATTTATTTATTTGAAAGGCAGAGTTACAGAGAGCAGAGGCAGAGAGAGAGAGAGAGAGAAAAGAGAGAGAGAGAGAGAGAGATTGTCCATCCGCTGGTTCACTTCCCCAAAGGTCCACAAAAGCCGGAGCTGGACCAATCCGAAGTTAGGAGCCAGATTTTTCCAGGTCTCCCTTGCCAGTGCAGGGGCCCAAAGACTTGGGCCATCTGCTTCTGCTTTCCCAGGCCGTAGCAGAAAACTGGATGGGAAGTGGAGTAGCCGGGTCTTAAACCAGTGCCCATATGGGATGCTGGCACTGTAGGCAGTAGCTTTACCTACTACACCACAGCACCAGCCCCAAGTAACTGTTTTTGCCATCCATGGGTAAGACCTGGATTGAGTTTCTGTCTCTGAACTTCAGCTCTCGCCCATCCCTGGCCACTGTGGGTATCTGAGGGAGTGAACCAACAGATGACAGCATGTTTTTTTGGTCTCTCTCTCTCTTTCTCTCAATCAAAAAAATAAAAAGTGAACAGTTTATGTTAGTACTGCACATTACTCCAGAATTAAGGATACTCCTAAAGACACATAATTTTAAAACTTATGTTTTTAAATTTATTGATGATTTTTAAGAAATTTTGTGTTTACAGATTTTATATAATGAAAATATTCTCACTTAATGCATAAACATAGATAACGAAGTCTGTTGAGCTACTTCAGAACAAGGGTATAAATAAGATGAAGCCAAATATCAATATAAAGGAAGAAATGAATACTATAAGTTTTCAAATAATGTTTGGTATGAATGTCTAATTACTTGCCTTTATGAAAGCCATATACTGTAATATATTACATAGAGTGACTAGTAAGCACTTAGTAAGAGGCATAAATAAGATAGTTCATATGATTCTGCTTAGTGAATTAGTGAACAATTGCCTTAAATTAGATTTTTGGAAGAAAATTCTCTGTCAAAATGGATGATAATTTTAGTAGTTGTTATAATAGGCATATATTTTAACACATATATATCTGCTTATATGCAAAAAAAACCTAATGTTTCCCACACCCCCTTTCTCCTTCACTACATGCTCATTGGTGTTCTGCCAGGTCTTTGCTTACTATCTAAGCATATCTTCTTTCTCTTCTAAACTGCCTTTGTGTCTTTATGTATCAATAGATATTGTCGGAAATGATGTTGGGGGAATAAAACAATACACACACACACATATATCAGAACTATAGAATCATGAGTTTATTTAAGTAGTTAAATCACTATGAAGTGTGCACAGAAAGTGTGAGATGAATGCTCTAACTTATTACAGAATTTATCCAATAAGGAAAAATCTAAATAATATTCCTTAGTTCTAGCCGCCACATTCAGTTTTTTCAAATCTACACATTAAGTCAATAGCAAATACCTCAAAGAAAGAAACCATTGTGTTTTATAAGAATTATACTCTGTAACTCTTTCCATATATATCATCAATATATTCATTATGGAATTATGTGTATATATGCACAGCAATATTCATAGCTCCATAGCTCAAATTAATAAGCGTATATCTTAAGGGCATAAGAATTTGGATGCCAAATAGAGAGCTGGCGTTTTATATCTAAATACCATATTTGGTTTGTCTTGTGTCTCCAGATCAAGGAGTGACTGGATTCTCAGAAACAGAAGGAGTAGAGTTTTGGAAGATTCTGAGATCATGCAACAGGGTTTAGGCTGGTAACGTCCTAAAATGCATCTGCATTTCTCCCTCCCCCAGCACTCCTGGGGGTACCAGCTCCTTTGAAGGAACATCCTGGGAAGACATGCTCTACTCAGCAATCCTGGACTCTATGAGATCATAAGCATAATTTAATGCAAAAAGTTTGGAAGAAGTCAATAAACATTGGCAATGTGCTGTGGACCCATGAGCTTGTTGAGAAAACATGTAGTGATCATGAAGGGTTGATGACAATTCTGGATCCTCTTCTTTAAGACCATCTGTTTCCATTTATATTCAGTTGTTCATCTGTTATTCATTCAAGAAGGTTTATTAGTAGCTTGACATATTTAAGCATTTGAATTGTTGAATCCACACTAAAAGTTAATAATATATTCAATGGTTAGACAAGATTAAATCAGAATTCCTTATATATATAAAGTATATATGTATGTATGTATATTTATATTTATATATAATACAATAGCAATTCCCCTACCAATTGCAGCCTTTTCCCTTTGTGCTGGAACTTATGAATAATAATGCAAATGATTATTCAATTCTCAACCAGAGCTCTTGTGTTCTAAAGGTGTCAGTACTATACCATGGAATAAAAATGAGGCTTTATCCTGGAGCATTGGATAAACCCACTCATATGTAAAGCATTACTATTATGTTAAAGCAAATAAAGTTATTTTATTAAATAGAATGCAAAATGCACATGAATTTTTAAAACAAAACACTTGGACCACTTTAGGCTACACATCCTTAAGAGTTTAGGGTCTCACTCTGACTCTTTTCATCTCCTTTTCATTTGCTCATTCATTCTAAACTGGAACACCAGAGGAAAAACACATGAAAATTAAAATATTGGTAAATTGTACTTTATGAAGATAAAATGCTTTTGCTCTTTCAAAAATGACATTAAGAAGCAACCCAAAAACTGCGAGAAAATATTTACAATACTTGTCAGACAAAAGACTTGTACCAAGAATATATAAAGACCTCTTACAATTTAATAATAAAACAAGCCAATTAAAATGTGGTGAACAATCTGATAGACTCTCTTTTCTTTAAAAAAAAAGTTATTTAATTATATAAAAAGCAGAGTTACAGAGAGAGGGAAAGATGAAACAAGTGACAGAGATAGGGGCCGGTGCTGTGGCCCAGTGGGTTAACGCCCTGGCCTGAAGCGCCAGCATCCCATATGGGAGCTGATTCGAGACCCAGTTGTTCCACTTCCTGTCCAGCTCTCTGCTATGGCCCGGGAAAGCAGTAGAAGATTGTCCAAGTCCTTGGGCCCCTGCACCTGCATGGGAGACCCGGAAGAAGCTCCTGGCTCCTGGCTTCGGATCGGCACAGCCCCGGCCATTGCGCCCATCTGGTGAGTGAACCATTGGATGGAAGACCTCTCTCTAGGTCTCTGCCTCTCCTTTCTCTGTGTAATTCTGACTTTCAAATAAATAAATAAATCTTTAAAAAAAAAAAAAAAAAAAAGCAAGTGAGAGAGAGAGATACCTTCCATCAGCTGGTTCACTCCGCAGATGGTTACAATGGACAGGGCTGGGCAAGTCTGAAACCAGGAGCCAGAAGTTTCATCCTGGTCTCCCATGCGGGTGCCGGGATCAAAATACTTGGCCCATTTTCCACTACTTTCCCAGGTCATTAGCAGGGAGTTGGATTGCAAATATAGCAGCTGAGACATGAACCAGAACCCACATGAGATGCTGACGTTGCGGGCTGTAGCTTTGCCGGCTATTCCACAACACCTGCCCATGATAAATTCTTCACAAATGAATATAGACAGACTGATAAAAATTTAGCATTGATATAGGAGGAACATATGCTCAATATCATTAGACATCAGCGAAATACAAATTAAGACTACAATGAAATAATACCACAGTGTCAGTAAGTGATTAAAATTAAAAAGATGAACCATATCAAATAATGATGAATATTATTATCTGAATCTGTCTCCCCAAAATTGATATGTTCCTTTGTAATCATAACCTCTACTCTACCACCAATGGCTCTACTCCCAACCTGTGTGTACTGATGGTCCTCTTCCCCACTTAATGCTGTATAATTGTTCAGACCTGGTTAAGGCCACTCTTAGGATCATTGGTTACTATCCTCACCCTGTCTTTTATGACCTTGTCTAAATATGATCAGAGTCAGCGAACTTGGAAGGCTTCCATAGCCTTGGCAACTCATGACGACAGCCTAGGGTGGTTACTGGCACCATAAACTAGAGTGTCAATTTGTTGGGTCAACAACAGGAGCCACTGTGCGCTTGCTCCTGATGTGGGATCTCTGTCCTTAATGTACTGTACATTTTGATTTAATGCTATAACTAGTACTCAAACAGTATGTTTCACTTTGTGTTTCTATGTGGGTGCAAACTGTTGAAATCTTTATACTAAATTGATCTTCTGTATATAAAGAGAATTGAAAATTAATCTTGATGCGAATGGAAGGGGAGAGGGAGCGGGAGAGGGGAGGGTTGCGGGTGGGAGGGAAATTATGGGAAGGGGAAGCCATTGTAATCCATAAGCTGTACACTGGAAATTTATATTCATTAAATAAAAGTTAAAAAAAATTAAAAAATTGATATGTTGAGTTTAATCACCAATGTGATAATGTTAGGTTAGATTCCTTAAGAGATGACTAGGTTATGAGGGCTCCACTCTCATGAAAGGGATTACTGACTTTCTAAAATAAGTTGAAGGGAGTACCCTAGTCCCTTTAGTCCTTCTGTCTCTTGTGCCATGTGAGGAAACAACCAGCTGCACCATACATGAAGCAGAGTGTAAGCCTTCACCAGACACAAATTTTGTGTATTTGACATTGGACTTTCCAGGCTCCAGAACTGTAAAAAATAAATTTATATTGTTTATAAAAAATCCAGTCTGTGATATTTTGAAATATCAACCAGAACAGACTAAGACAGAAATTGGCACTGAGAAGCAGGGTGCTATTATAGCTAATATCTAAAAATGTGGAAATGACTAGGGAACTTGGTAATGGGTAGAGCCTGAAAGAGTTTGAGGCTCATGCCAGAGAAAGCCTGTATTACTGTGAATGGAACGCTAATGGCAATTCTGGCAAGAGCATAGACAAAAACAGCTGTAGAGAGATCCTAAATCTTCTTATAGGTTATCTAAGTGGCTAGAATGTTAGCAGAAATATGGATAGAAAAGGGAATTCTGATGAGGCCTTACACAGAAATGAAGAATGAGGTATCAGGCATTGGAGGAAAGGCTATCTCTATGACAAAAGTGGCAAAGAACTTAGATGAATATCTGTGTTCAATGCTTTGTGGTAGGCAGAATTTGAGAATGATAAGCCAGGATATTTGGTGGGAGAAATACCTAGCAGCTTTGAGGGTGTGCCATAGCTTCTCTTGACTACTTACAGTAAAATTATACAAAAAATGGGATACGCGTTTGGTCTAATGGTTGGGATGAGAGTGCCTGGACTCTGTACTTGGCAATGGCTCCAGCTCCTGACCCCAGCTTCCTGCTAATGTAGATACCAGGAGATAATAGTGATGTCTCAAGTGTTTGGGTCCTTGCCACTGACATGAGAGATCATCGGATTGAGTTCTTGGCCTTTGCACGCATCTGAGAAGTGAACGAGATCTCTCTCTCTCTCTCTCTCTCTCCCCCCACCTCTATTTCTCTGTATGTGGGTATGCATCTGCTCCTTAAATTACATACAACTTAATTTAAAATCCAAGAAGAGAAAACTGAGTTGAAAATAGAATTTATAATCAAAGGAGGAATCAGAGTAGAGAGAAAACTGTCAGCTTTTCCAGATGCAAAGGCATGTTCCGGAGAGAACACCAAGGATGTAGTCAAGAGAATGTTTGATACAGAGATTGATATGGATAGAAGGAAGCCAGATGCTACTTATCAACACAATAAAAGATGATTTCCAAAGGCATCTTGAAGATCTTTAAGGCTGTCACACCTATCACAGGCCCAGAGTCCCAGGGCCTGTGGGCAGAACAGTTTTACAGAATGGGCCATGGGTGCATGCAGGATTGTGGGGCTCATTGCCCAATATCACTTCAAGTTTCTGTTTCCTTTATTATGTCACGGTGTTCCTCCAACATTCCTGGTATGGTTCCAGTGGGCTAGGTGTAAACACAATCTACAATGGCCACCACTGCAGAGGGCACTGGTGGTAAGGCTTTTTGGTGTCCACGTGGTGCCGTCTTCAGGCATGCAAAATGCACACACTGCAAGGGCATGATTATCTTCATCTAGATTTAAAAGGATGTTCTGACCCCCAGGCAGAGAACTGTCTGAAGGGTCGGGCCTCCATTGAGAATCCCAAATAAAATAATGTTTTGCAGAGCCACGAGAGCAGGATGACCACAGAGTCCCTGTACTGGTAGAACCATCAGCGTGCAATGTTAGCCTCAAAGAGCCTCAGGTATCTGACTCCAACCCCAGTCAGGGCCCAATGCCAGCCTCAGTGTATACAGAAGGCAGGATGTGGAGTTAAAGATTATTGTCAAGCCTCAAGATTTAATCTTGTGGCCGGTGCCGTGGCTCAACAGGCTAATCCTCCACCTAGTGGCGCCGGCACACCAGGTTCTAGTCCCGGTCAGGGCACCCGGTTGCCCCTCTTCCAGGCCAGCTCTCTGCTGTGGCCAGGGAGTGCAGTGGAGGATGGCCCAAGTGCTTGGGCCCTGCACCCCATGGGAGACCAGGAGAAGCACCTGGCTCCTGCCTTCAAATCAGCACGGTGCACCGGCCACAGTGCGCTGGCCATGGAGGCCATTGGAGGGTGAACCAATGGCAAAGGAAGACCTTTCTCTCTGTCTCTCTCTTTCTCACTGTCCACTCTGCCTGTCAAAAATTTAAAAAAAAATTTAATGTTGTTTGCCTTTGGGTCTGGACTTATTTGGAATCTATGGACTCTTTCCTATTTCTCCATTTTGCAGTGGAGTATCTATCATAAGCCTGCTCTACTCTTGTATTTTGGAAGTCCATAACTTGTTTAATTTCACAGATTCACACCTGGAGCCTAATTGACTGAGGTGAGATTCTGGGCTTCAGACTTTTGAGTTGGTGCTGGAAGAAGTTAAGACTTGCGAGGCCATGAGAATGAAACTAATATATTTGGCATGTGAGCAGGACATGTGTTTGGGGTGGGGACCAAAGATATCATGCTACAGTCTGAATGTGTCCCCCCAGAAATTTCATGTGTTGAAACTCAATTGTCAGTGAAATATTAAGAAGTGAGAGCTGTAGGAATTGATTAGGTCATGAGGGCTTGACTGCTGTGAGTGGGATGAACGCCCTTGTGAAAGAGGCTTCATATTGATCCCTTCTATCCCTTCTCTCTCTTTAGCCATGTGAGGACACAGTATTTGTCCCTTTTGCTTTTCTGCATTCTACCATCTGAGGACATGGCAACAATGCACCATCTTTGAAGCAGAGAGTAACCCTCATGAGACACTGAGTCTGCTGAAACCTTGATATTGGACTTTCCAGGCTCCAGAATGGTGAAAGAGAAATCTATATTATTTACAATTTGCCCAATTTTTGGTATTTGTTGTAGCAGCAAGAACAGACCAAAACACTAAAGATATAAAGCAACTAGACTCTCAGATGCTACTAAAAGGAATCATATTATCACTTTGGGAAACAACTTGGCAAACAAGAGAAAGCAACAGCATTGATCCATGCATCAATATATATAAATTTCATCGTGCTGAGTATACATTACATGGTTTCATTCATACACAATTCTAGAAAATGAAAACTAATTACAGTGACAGGAAGCAGATCATAGGCTGCCCAGGGTAGCGGAAGAAATTACTTTAAAAGGATCATGAAGATATATAGGGGATGACAAAATTGATAATTACCTTGATTGTGGTGATGGATCCAAAACCAATCAAGCTTATACTTTAAATAAATTCATTTTTAAAAAGACTCAAAGTTCAAGTCCTATTGACTGAAAGAACTGTAGTGCTATGTATATAAATAAGAGGTGGGGGCAGGGAAAGGAAAAGACTTAATTTTCTTGGTGGAAAATTTGCTTTCCATCATAAATATTTTCATTTGAGATTGATTGGTTTACACTCTATATATGTATTAAAATATTGCTTCATAAAATATTTAAGTATTACAAAATTTTAAAACTTCAAAGTTTTTAAAAACAAATTGCATAAAATGTTCAAAATTTGTTTTGAGTTGGAGATGAATGTCTTCAGCATACAAAGAGAAACATGAGTCCAGAGAATGGAAGAGTTCAGAATTCAAGGGAAATATTTAGCATCAATCCTCATTCAAGTAAAAAAAATCACAATTGAATGATATATCAAAGAAGAATTTAAAAAGAGATGTAAGTACAAATATTTGGAGTGTCCACTTAAGAAAACAAAAGGGGGAAGAATCATTAAAAAACTGGGAAAGATGTGAGACCAGTGGAAAAATCAGAAGAATGGGGTAAGAGGACCGGCTGCAGGTAGAAAGAGAGCACAAGCCTCAGTGACACAGATCAGATGACAAAAGGATGAAAATTGACGAGTAATAAGTGGGTTTGGTAATTACAAAGTCATCAGTCATTTTCTTAGGAAATATTTTTTTAAGAGCAGACAAAAAGTTATCCCTGAAGCTGGTGCTGTGGCATAGCAGGTAAAGCTTCTTCCTGCAGCACCAGCATCCTATATGGGCATTGGTTCGAGGCCCGGCTGCTCCACTTTCTAGCCAGCTCCTTGCTTATGTGCCTGAGAAAGCAATGGAAGATGGCCAAAGTGCTTGGCCCCAGGTGGGAGACCCAGAAGAAGCTTCTAGCTGCTGGTTTCAGATCAGCTTAGCTCTGGCCATTCTAGTCACTTGGGGAGTGAACCAGTGAATGGAGGACCTCTCTCTCTCTCTCTCTCTCTCTCTGCATCTCTCTCTCCCTCTCTGTAACTTTGCCTTTCAAAAATAAATAAATAAATGAATAAATAAATATTTTTTAAAAGTTACCCCCAAATACAATTAATTTCAGCATTATTTATAATAACAAAAAGTCAGAAACAACCTGAAGGTCTATAAATTATGCCATATTTGTACCATGAAATGTTTGATAGCACTTAAAAAGCTATGAAGAATTTTTCATGATATGGGGTAATATTAGGGTGAAAACTAGAAATATATACTGTGTAAAAATGAGTATATATGGGTATGTGTGTGTGCACACAGGTGTGCATGTGTATACATTTAATGATACATAGAAAAGTGGATATGATGGAATAAAAGAAAATGATAATATTGTTTGCCTCTTAGTAGTGAACTTTCGGATGATTGTTTTATGCACCTTATTTTTTCTGTATCAAATGTTACAATGATCTTATCTTTTTAATACACTATTTTATCATTATTGCTAATATAATATTTGATACTTCAACGAATATCAGATTTTTAATCAGTGAAATATTTTAAAGAGGATTATGAAACTGAATTTTAGAAAACTGAAAAATATGAATTAAAATATAGATTCTCACATCCCAGAGTCACTGTTGGCATGCATTTATAGGCTTTATAGCAATTCTATATTTTGTGAAGTCTTAATAAACATGTCTGGAATGGCTACACTTCCGTTGTTGCTGCATAGAAAATTTTTTCTTATTTTTCTACTATCAATAAGTCTGCAATGCAAATCTTGGCATATCCAATTATTTCTTTTTATCAGAAAATTTCTTATGCTGGGTCCCAGATTTTAATGGTATGAAAATTTTAAGCCTACAATGCAAACAGGAGCACGTTATGTTCATTTTCTGTATCTAAGAAACGTTTCTCAATGTGTATTATTTCTCTTTGACATATTTTTACCTCCTTTCCCACAACTCTATGCTTCTTCCTAATGTCTTTGCAGAAATCCAGGGCTTTAGTGTTTCCCTATGCAACCTCAGTGGGGGAATCTCTCATGATCTTTTAGTAACCCATGCTCCAAATTAACACTCTCTCTTAAATCTAATCAAATTTCTCTGTAGAAACAAGAAATAAGCATCATTTAGCTGTCAGCTCAAGTTTAATATTTTTAGAAGACCATCTTTGGCCAAACAAGACACAGAAGCCTATGCTAGTAACTCCCTATCACATTACCCTATCAATTTTCTTCATAGAATTTCTTCACAGAATGTATAAATATTTGAAATTATCTTATTATAGTACCTACCAGACATGGTTAACATAAGGATTAAATAAGGTAATATTGGTAAAAAAAAAATTAAAAAAACTTAGAATGATGATTGTCCCTTAATAAGTAACATATTAGTGTTGTTAGAGATATATTAGATATACACTAAGCAATAAATAAGAAATATTACCTCTGTTTGTGAAAATGTAAAGAAAAAGACATTTGTTAGACAAATATAAAGAACATAAGATATGTAAAAAGGGATGATGAATTGAAATATCCAATCTGCAACCACTCCTTCATTTTACCACATGGTTCCAGAAATAAGCTGACTATTTTTATTGATATTGTTAACATCAGGAAGTAGAGACTCAACAGTAAAAGTAGGTGGACAAGTTGGTGTAGAATATCTACTGCATTAGGTAGTTTTATCATCACATTTAATTTGACACTAAATCCTGAGCTTGCTCTTCTATAGCTTTTAGTGTATAATACAGGAATACATAGTACAGGAACAACTAGAGGGAAATGTCAATGGATAAAACAAAAAGAGAGAAAACTATTTCAGCTTAATTCTCTTCTCCTTGATCAAATGGAAAAGTTGAAGTCTAAAATGGAAAAAAAATAAATAAATAAATAATGTGCCCGAAAGCCAAGATACAGGGGCAGCAAACTTGAGATAAGAGAAGTTAACTATATTTCCAATTTGAAAAGAATTTGTACTGGAAATATTTTATTTGAATGGTCTAAATTCAGATTTAGGGGACATGGAGGTTTTGTTGAGTTTGAATTAGACCTTAATTCAATCCAGGATTAAATAATGCAAGTAAAAAAAAGTAAGCAATGGAACCCAAGACCAATGACCATAAAGGAGACCTGATGATTCCAGAACAATTGTTATTCGTTAAAAAAAAAAAAAAAAAAAAAACTTCACCTGGACTAAAATAGACTCAAAATTGGTCAAAATGAAGGGCAAGGGATGGGAAGTAGGAAATGGTATTTGATAACTCATTTTTTTATTTGGTTTCCATGGCTTGACCAAAAATCCTGCCTCATTTCACAAAAGGCATTCTCAATCACCACCTTTAGCTTCCTATCCTAGATATCACTATGAAAAGGTGAAAAGTCCTCTGAGTTAATAAGTCATTAATTGGATCTCAGATTTAACACCCTTCCTTTTTAATGCTTGTGCAAGAGACCTAATGAATGTTTGAGATTCAGGGAGAGTCTACAACATTTTACTACACTTCATTGGGATCATTTAACAATTTCTGGTTTGCACATTAAAAGCAAGTAGCATCATTTTTGAGAAAAAGATCAAAACACCTGGTATAGATCTATAACATTAAAGGGAGGATGAAGTCAGGAGTTGTCCTTGACATTTGGAACACTATTTTTCATTGTGCAGTATAGTGCCTTCAAATTCCCTGGATTGGAATTTTTTTAAAAGATTTATTTATTTTTTTGAAAGTCAGAGTTGCACATAGATAGGAGAGGCAGAGAGAGGGAGAGAAAGGTCTTCCGTCTATTGATTCACTCCCCAATTGGCCACAATGGCTGGAGCTGCACCGATCTGAAGCCAGGAGCCAGGGGCTTCTTCTGGGTCTCCCACGCGGGTGCAGGGGCCCATGGACTTGGGCCATCTTCTACTGCTTTCCCAGGCCACAGCGGAGAGCTGGATTGGAAGTGGAGCAGCCAGGACTCAAACCGGCATCCATATGGGATGCCAGCACTTCAGGCCCAGGCATCAACCTGCTGCGCCACAACACCAGCCCCTGGATTTGAATTTGATTCCTTTGTCTCTTGACTGTATAGTCTTTGACAAGTTGTGACATTTCTGTTAGACTTTGAAACAATGGTAGAATGCGAAAACAGTAATAATGATGCTCCTCTGAAGAAGTAGAGTCTATTTCTCCAGATTTTAAGCCTGGTAGACAGATGTGGGCCTTGCTTTGACCAATAGAATGCATTAGAAATGAGGTGATGCTAGTTCCAAACTTATGATTCAAGATGTCCTGCATTTCCATTGAAGAGCTTTAGGAACTGCAAATTCCACATAAACAAGCCTGGGTTAGTAGGCTACAGAGTGAAAAACTGCAGAGAAACCCAGCTAAGGCCTTTATAGACTAATTAGACCCCGGCTTACTCAACAGTTAATCATAAGTTCACATAACTCAATGAGATCACTTGAGCTCTACCCAAATCACAAATTCACAGTTAAATTAAGTTAGTTAAATTAAGGGTTAATATTAGCCACTAATCACACAGTAGTGTGTTAATCACAAAAGCTAATGAAAGATATATCTCATCAGTAAAATGAGATTACAAAGGTATCTAATAGGATTGTTGGGAGATTTAAATGAGATAATGTTTGGAAATAATTCTGTTCCTGTCTAAAATAAGTGTTCAAATATGTTAGCAGGGATTATTATTGTTGTTGTAATTGATAAAGATTATCTTGTGGAGGGACTTTTTCGGAAGGATGGCACATCATGTGGCTATCATGCTATGTGATAAGACTACAAAACACTGACTCTGAGAAAATATTGATATTATGAGCTACACTGCTGCACTCCTAGTACAAGATCTGAAAATTAGTCTTTTTTTTTTTTTACTATTTTTTATTTATTTGAGAGATAGAGTTACAGACAAAGAAAGGGAGAGACAGAGGGAAAGGTTCACTGGTTCACACCCCAAATGGCCACAACAGCCAGAACTGGGCCGATCCAAAACCAGGAGCCAAGAGCTTTTTCTCAGTCTCTCTCATGGGTACAGGGACCCAAGCACTTGGGTCATCATCTATAGCTTTCCGAGGCCATAGCAGAGAGCCGGATCTGACGAGGAGCAGCTGGGACTAGAACAGGTGCCCATATGGGATGCTGGCACCATAAGTGGAGGCTTAGCCCACCACGCCACAGGGCTGGTCCTCGAAAATCAGCCTGACAGGGAAAGTGGGGATGCTCATCCTGATGAGTGCTTTGAAATTCAAATACATTGATAATGAATCAAGGAAGAGCCCTTAGAATTCTTACCCCTACTGATCTCAATTTGCATACTCTAACAAGCAAATTTTTTGTCTTATATGGCAATAAGTTGAGCCAAACAGATGTAAGGAAGGTGAGCATGGAAATAATATCATGTAGAAGATAGAGGTACCAAGGGGACCATATACAGCAAGCTTGGGAAAAATGTCTTCTTGATAATTGCTTCCCCATTAGTTGGGACTCTTTGCTGCATTCCATTAAATAGTACTACAAACAATGATGCTCAATGAAATATAAGATTTAGAATATTTTCTAATAAATTGTATCTCCAAGTTCCCAAACCCCAACATATAAAAAAAATTTCTGAAAGTTATATTCTAAAAAAAATACTCCAAAACTTAAAAATGCTGATCAAAACACTTTGTTAGTCTCCCCTTCTTTTCTTTTGCATTATTTTCAACTTTTTTGCAAGTTTTTCTCAGCAGTGCATTAACTGTTATACTGACATGCGTTAATGCAGTTCCCGTCTTTCCCCGAAAGGACTATAAAGCTGCAAGGCTTTTAGATTTAAGGCATGGATATAAATATTCGACCCAGGTGTTTCTAAATCACCTTCCACAATCTCAAACAATGCTATCCTTGAATAGCTCTGGCAAAACGTCCTAAATTGTACTCTGTGTTTGTACCAAGTTATGTTACATTCAGAATAAATGCGTAAAATAAAGCAAAGCCTGCTGACATATTTATTTTCTGGATAGTTCTGTCATATGAACTTTATAATCATATTTGAAAATCCAGCTGTGGAAAGGTATGCATACCAGATAAATGACTATTGAGCCTTTGCCAGACCACAAAACTGAACTCTATATAATACAGAAAAAATTCTACCAATATAAGAGTGACTCGTTTTTATATTAAAATCCTCCAATTAACCACCTAATTTCTGACAATCTTTTTTATGCTTATTTAAACAATAGGCTACATTTTTTCAGAAAATACCCCCTAAGAGTGATTTCTTTTCTTGCTTTTAAAAGTATTGTCTTAAGAGTTTCTACACATATAAATGTCCCCTGTGCCCAATTAGCTTTCTGTTTTCAGTAAGTTCGGAAGAACTCTGCCCTCCACAGGAAATGCTGACTCAACATCCTAGTGGACAGTTATATTAGCAAATGGGTTAGTTAGAAAGGACTGTTTCCATGTGTTCTAGAGCCCAGTTCTAGGAAGGTATCATGTTCAATTCTCAACATTACATCCTTCCAACTAGGAATGAAATTGGGTTTATATTCCAAGAATAGATTGCTTAATCCAGAGTTTATGGATATGCACAAACTGAATAATTTCTCTTTCCCCTAAGGCACAATGTGATTCTAGCTGTATGTACGGGAACAAATATTCGAACCAGAAGAGTAACCAGTCATGATTAAAGCTTACTTTGCATGATATATTTAACAGTTCAAATGTGAAGCATATTAAACATCTGCTGCTTGAGATACAGACCATTTAAGAAGATATTTTCCGCTTTAAACATGGTCATAAAAATTAAAATGAATTTTGATAAAAATATGAAAAATTTTGACGAAAACTATATGAAAAAATTATATGTTAACAATTTGAGAAATTAATAGATGCAATGAATGGAGCCAACACCTATTACATATGGCCTATGGAAATGTGCTTTACGAGATGTGGTTGATACAATTAACAGAATGAGTCTAGCATTTTGTCAGTGTTCAAAGAATGAGCAAATTTTATCCCTATTCTTTTCCCTTCCTCCCATTGCCACTGCTTCCCCCTACTCCACTTACATGAATGACATACTTTAACCTAGAACATGTAGTCACCACAGGAATAGGAATCTTTTTCTAAAAAATATTTATTTATTTATTTGGAAATCAGAG
This sequence comes from Lepus europaeus, assembly GCF_033115175.1. Classification (NCBI taxonomy): domain Eukaryota; kingdom Metazoa; phylum Chordata; class Mammalia; order Lagomorpha; family Leporidae; genus Lepus; species Lepus europaeus. Next base: position 35,869,740 of record NC_084842.1, read on the forward strand.
ACAGAGAGAGGAGAGGAAGAGAGAGAGGTCTTCCATCCTTTGGTTCACTCCTCAGATGGCTGCAATGGCCAGAGCTGTGCTGATGTGAAGCCAGGAGCCAGGAGATTCTTCTGGGTTTCCCACATGGGTGCAGGAGCCCAAGGACTCAGGCCATCTTCTAGTGATTTCCCAGGCCGTAGCAGAGAACTGGACAGGAAGTGGAGCAGCCCGGACTCGAACCAGCTCCCATATGGGATGCCAGCACTGCAGGCAATGGCTTTACCTGCTATGCCACAGCACCGGCCCCAGGAATAGAGATCTTGAGCACAAGGAACTTACTTATTTCTTTGTGTTGCCCCAGTTTGCATGGAACTCTGTACCTAACAACCCAACAGAACACTTCCTTATTTCCCCTGTGCAGGTTTTTCCCTGCTGGTTTCATTGTTGAACTTAATTCCTAAATCTCTCAGTAAATGTTTGTCTTTTTCACCATTCTGAATTATAAAATTTAACATATGCATGGACTGGTACTTCTGTAATGAATTTTTCTATGATATTGTACTAAGCTTACAAATTTTTCTAAAGCTGATAAAAATATTTAAGCAAATAAAGCAGAACTTCTATTTCAGGAAAACCTGTTTCCCCCACTATCTCCATAGCCCTCATTTATGATGACAATAAAGAAACACAAAAGCTATATTGGGGCTGGTATTGTGGCATGGCAGGTTAAGCCTCTACTGGCAATGCCAGCATTCCATATGGGAGCTTGTTAGTGTTTCAGCTGCTCCACTTCCTATCCAGCTCCCTGCTAGTGCACTTGGGAGAGCAGTAGAAGATTAACTCTGTTTCAAATGAATAAACTTTTTTTTTAAATAAAGGAATATAAAAACTTTAAATCCACATGAATAATATGGGTGTAAGCTATTAGCAGATGTTTTAAGAGAGTTATGGAAAATGAAAATTAAATGGGCAAGAGTTATCTGTATAGCAGGAAGAAAAAAAGCCAGATTAGCCTGTATCCAATGCAGGAGCAGAGCTGAAGAGGAATTAGATTTCCAGACAGAAAATAGTGAGCTTCTGGACTAAGTGAATGAGCTCCACTAAAACATCAGAATACAGCAAGAGTAGGAAGCCATGGGATACAAGAAACAGAGATTTAAACACAGGAGAGAGGCTGGGGAAAACTCAATGATTAAAGGAATGTAGTAGACTGAGAGAGCAGCCCAGATTGAATAAGAAGATAGAGTAATCATGTGAGAAGATTATTCTTAGGTTAAAATATAATGCAAACATATTTGCAGGATAGAAAATAGGAATTAGAGCAGTATCAGAGTGCTATTTTCCCTTCTTCTGTAATAGGTAGTCCAAACATAATGCCTAGTGTAAATCAAAGAAACAAAACATTCTATAACCATCTTATTTAGAAATACCAGAGTACTTCAAAACATTTGTGGAAAAATAGAACTAAAAGAAAAGTTTATCTTAGTGAAAAAACTGTGCACTCTTTGCATTTTTTCATAATATGCATTTTCCATAACTTTGTGAAATACATTTGTATGTGGATACTACAACAAATAGCTAAAATGTTCAATATTTTTCCTCTGTGGTGAGGAACTATGAGGATAAGACATCTATGTAACAGTCTTATTTTAATAAAAAAGTAATAAATATAACAATGAAGCAGCACAATTTATGTACTGGTGAACAGAGACTTAAAAAGAAAATATTCAATTGTGGTCCATGTACATTGAAACAAAAACTCTCATAGAAGAGTATGACTTTTATGGATGTAAAACTACCAACAGAAAACAAGTAACTTCACCATTGTATACCCTAAAGACATATCATCAGATATGTTTATGTATAGATTTATCATCACAGATTTATGTATAGAAATGTTTACTGTGGCAATTTTTATATTAAGGAATTTTATGACCAGCAAAACACACATAGAGAAATGACTCAAAAGATTATGGTGTTATGCCTGGCACATTGAAAAAAATTAAATGTATGTTGAACTTCTAGGAGATAATATTTTGTAGCTATTAAAATCCAGATGTTGCACCTAAAAGCACATTTAAGGATGTGGAAAATGGTCATGCTTTCCTTAAAAGAAAATAAAATTACATCTATACTATAATATATACTTAAAATAACCTTACAATTCACATAAAGCCACATAAATAGAAAGAAAAGTTAAAAATAAGATACACCAAAATACTAATAAAGATTATTTCTGGGGGCAACTTGCTCTTCATACTTTAAAAATTTTATTAAATAAAAATAAATGAGCAACACTGAACATATTGAAAAATGAATGTTATAAATTCAGAACATATTCATAGTAAAAATATTTAAAATGTTGTATATTCTTATATAGTCATTTTAATAGAAACTACCAAAGTTGAAACTATAGTAAGTATTCTTATCTTAAAAATGTGGGTTTACATTTTCTTTTTGACCTAAGGGTAGAGGATGTTATTTGTAAGTCATCCAAACTCATCTTTAAAAATTTAACAAGATAGTTCAGTAGTCTATTTTTAATATAAATCTATCTTAAGTAAGAATGATGATAACCTGAAGGTTAACATATATTCATTAGCATTTTTTTTTTACTAAATCAGAGAACATAATCCAAACAGTCTTATCCTTTTTATAAACCTAAAAAAAAAAGTCATGGACTACCTTTTGAACTTTTTCCCTTTGGTTTCTCAAAACATAACATTTTTAGTTCTCATGAGTAAACTACATTCTTAAAGCTATACAGTGTGAGAACATTGTTCTGGAGGCAAAACATTATTGCTAAACTACCAAATATATTTTAGCATTGACTACTTTATAACTTTTATAACTTTGAAGATATATCAAAAAGTTTTAAAACATATGTCTTCTTCAGCTTTTACAACTAAAACTGTACTAAGAGGGGAAAGGCTAACAACTTTTCTGAAAATACTTACTAACTCTTGGTGAAATGTGTGAATTTTTTTATGTGCATGTGTTTGAGAAAATTGCTATCCTGTAGTATTTTCTCAACTCATTCTGATTTATCTTCCTAATAAAATTGGAAAGTATATTGGTCATAACTCTGCACATCCTAAACTTAGATATCAGTTGTTTATTATAACATTTTCTATGTAATTTTGGATTAAAAATTGTTTCAGTTTATATTGTTAAATCACGGTTTGGGAGTGGAAAAGAGCAATTGATGCCATCTTTGTAGACATATAGGTAGGGAAAACAAAGTAAAAAGACAATTCTCGGGTAAGTGTATGGCACAGCAGGTTAAGCTGCCGCTTGCAACACTGGCATTTTCCTATCAGAATGCTGGTTTGAGTCCTGGCTGCTGTCAGATCCAGCAGTATGCTGATGCACCTGAGAAGGCAGTGGAGGACAGCTCAGGAGTTCTTGATGGTTTCTGGCTTTGGCTTGGCTTCGCTGTGGCTCTAACAGTCATTTGGGGAGTGAACCAGTAGGTGGAAGATCTCTCTCTCTCTCCCCATCTCCCTTTCAAATAAATAAATCTTAAAATTATGGCCTTCAATTCTCTGACTAAAATGAACAATGTGAAATGAAATGAGTCCAAAATTGAAGAGGAATGACAGAGATGGTCCCATGACATATCAGAGGCCATGGTAGGTAGTATTAAGAAAAAAGATTGTATTTGAGTCTCTCAGAAGCTTGTGAAATTACTACCAAAAATATTTTAAGTTTATTTATTTGTTTATATTTATTTGAAAGGCATATCTAGAAAGAGAATAGAGACAGAAAGACATTCCATCCACTGATTCACAACCCAAATATCCACAATAGCCAGGGCTAGGCCAAACAGAAGCCAAGAGTTAACAACTCAATCTGGATATCTTACATGAGAGACAGGGACTCAAATATTTGAGCTATTCATCTGCTGCCTTCCAAGTGTGCAACTGCAAGAAGTTGGATTGGAAGCTGAGGTGGGACTTGAACCTAGGTACTCCAATATCGTACCTGAGTATTTCAAATGGCAGCAGATCCTCATGCATCACAATGCCTGCCCCCAAAAGTTATTTTCAACTATACTGAAACTAAAGCATTGTTTGTACCAAACTCAGTCACGTATAAACAAGCCTATCCAACAAATTAATGTGTTTATTTAATTTCCTAGAATTAAAGATTGAAGACAATTCTAGTGCATGCATTAGAAAATAGTGCTCTTCAAAAATGACTTTCCATGGGATCACTGTCAACATTCTCTTGGTAACTATCATTTATCCAAAACACAAGTTTCTCTTCCTTCCTCTCCTCTTATTTCCCCTCCTTCCTCTCACTTCCCTTTCCCACTTAGTCAATAGATAATTCCTTGATTCCATCTATTTGTGTATCTCTTTTTGGTGTCCTTTTATCTCCACTGCTATTTACCTTGAGTCCTCCTTTATCTCTGGGACACTGTAATGTTTCCCTAACCAGCCCTCCTGCTTCTACCTCTGTTCTTTTCGTTTATTTATTTGAAAGGCAGAGTTACAGAGATGGAGAGGAAGAAAATCATTTGCTGGTTCACTCCCAAAGTGGCCACAATGGTTGGGGCTGGATCTGACCAAAGCCAGGAATCTAGAACTGCTTGGGCCACCTTGCACTTCTTTTCCAGGCACATTAGCAGGGAGTTGAATCTGAAGTGGAGAAGCTGGGACTTGAACTGGCACTCATATGGGATGCTGGTGTCACAGCATTCTGCCACAATGTTGGCCCCCAACTCATCCTTTTATAATTCTCCGAAGAGCAACCTTTGTAAAGCAAGATTCTCTACACCAAAGCATCTCACTGTCTCACAAGGCAAAGCGCCTAATAATAATAAGCAAGACTCTTCATCTTCAGTTTCATTTCTCACTAATGGTAATTACAAAGTAGCAATTTCATGCAATGCTGCTATGAATATTGTATATTCTTAAAGTATTTGTGAGAGAATTTATCTAAGGTATACATCACAGTTGCTGCTGCTGGTTGTAATCATATGTACATCTTCACTTTATTAGACTTCGCTAATTATTTTGCAAAGTGGTTGCCTTGATTGCACTTCCAAGAGAACTTAAAACTCCCCTTGACTATAGAATCAGCAAAACTTTATATTTTAAAATTTTATAAATCTGATGAGTATCTCTTCATGTGTATATTGCTCACTCAAGATACTTTTTCTGCATAATTCCTATTGTCTTTTGTACTCTTTTCTATTGGATTGTTTTCACTTATAGATGCTCTTTGTAAATTCTGAATACTAACATTTTGTTGGTTATTCATATTGCAAACACTTCATCTTTGGTTTATTATCTCCCATTTTGACAATTTTTTTAAAGATTTTCTCAAATGCTCATTTCATTGATGAAATCACATGGGTGAATCACAAAAGCAAAATCTGTAAGTAGAGAATGAGGTGTGAAGTGGGAATCATGGGGGATGAATGCTTAGCACTCTTAGGGTTCTTCTTAAACTTCTGTATTTTTACAAGAGTTCTCCAGTAACTTCTGGAACCTCCCATGTTTCCAAGGCACAGAGTCAAACTTGCCTGCAAAGGGAAAGAAACCAGGGTTCAGGAAGGTTAAGTTACTTGCCCCAGGAACTCTGATAGAGCCCTAATCTCTACCACAGCCATAAGAAAATGAAGGATGTGGAAATACACTGGAATGGCATGAGTGGCACAGTTGGTACCCTCAATATTGGAGGCTTTGTCCTCCTCCTCCAGCGAGGTCATTCCAGAGTTTGGCCATGGAGTGGAGTCGTGCAAATTGAGGGCTCTGGTCAGTCACTTCAGACCTTTGCTTGTGCCAGGAGCACCGAGACTGCCAGCTTACCTTGTCTCATTTATTCCATTGTAGATAGTGACAAAAAAAAAAAGAAAGAAAGAAATACAACACTGGAACCATTTGTTTTCATCTATTCTAACTGCAAAGAACTAGGTCTGGTCAAGTAGGCAAAGTATAGCAAAGAGCAATGTGGAAAAATACATGGACAGGGAAGATCTTGCCATTCTTCATGACTGGCAGTTTGCTCTTGTCAGTTGAGGCTGAAAAGGCTTTCCAGACTGAAAGTGGAAGAGAAGATTATCTCCACTACAAGTAAAGGAGCCGAACAGATCTCTGACCCTAGAGATCAGGCCTGAAACCCAGGTCATAACCACGGGCACTAACACAGTTCTCATTGATCTGGTGCTTTGTCCATAGTTTCGGAGGTGTTAAATCTAACCTTGTTGCCATTTTCCCAGGTTCGGGCAGTTATTCCTCAGCATACACTGTGGGTAGATGTCCAGGAGAATGGCAAGGCTGGAGTAAGGCAGTCATGAGCTTGAGCTGCCTCTTCTTCACTTGTACCATGGCTTCTGATAATAGTTAGCCCCAGTGCCTAATCATAATACCCTTCAGTGTTGAAATACTCCACAGCCACAACTCAGCTGGTTTTTTTTTTTTTCCTTCTCTTCCTTCTTGGTGGGATTTCTGGGTTCTGCCATGTCTATGGTTCCCATTCCTCATCAGATCAATGAACTAATAAATTCCCTTTTATGTTTAAGTTTGTTTAAGGTTTCTGTCACCTATTTGGCAATAGATGCAGGATGTTAAAGATTTTAAAGTACCTGTCAGCCAAACATATTTGCAGAACTATGTCTATGTGAAAAACCAGTCCTTGAAATTGCTCTCGGGGCCAGTGCTGTGGCATAGCAGGTAAAGCTGCTGCCTGCAGTGCCAGCATCCCATGGCGCCAGTTCGAGTTCCAGCTGCTCCACTTCCTATGCATCTCTCTGTTATGGCCTGAGAAAGCAACAGAAGATGGTCCAAGTCCTTCGGCCCCTGCACCTGCATGGGAGACCCAGAAGCAGCTCTTGGCTCCTGGCTTCAGAAAGCAACTCTGACTGTTGCAGTCATCTGGGGAGTGAACCAGTGGATAGAAGCCTTCTCTCTCTGCCTCTGCCTCTCTGTAACTCTGCCTTTCAAATAAATAAACTTTAAAAAAGAAATTTCTCTCATTTTAGCCAGTAATAAAAGCATTTGATTTTAATATAAAAATTTTTATGGCTTATGCATTCTAAAAACCACTTACCCATCTCAATGTTATAATCTTTTTTTTTTTAACCAGTGGTTCTCCAACTTCAATGTTCAAATAGTCATCTAAAACGTTTTGAAATACAAACTTAGTTTGCAGGTGCTTTGATATTGCACATTCATTTCTATTTTCACATTTAGGTCTTTAATCAACCTGAAACTGTGAATAGTGTAAAACAAGACTCTAAAATCATTTGCACCACACGAACAGTTAGGTATTCCTATAACTATTTCCTGAATAATCCATATTTTTTCTACTAATATGTAATGCAGTATTTATCATGTATCATATTCTTTTAAATTTTTTTACATATTTGTCTATTTGAAATGCAGAGAGAGAGAGAGATTTTCTTTTTTTTTAAATTCAATGTCTTTTTTTTTTTTTTTGACAGGCAGAGTGGATAGTGAGAGAGAGACAGAGAGAAAGGTCTTCCTTTTTGCTATTGGTTCACCCTCCAATGGCCGCTGCGCCCAGTGCATTGTGCTGATCCGAAGCCAGGAGCCAGGTGCTTCTCCCGGTCTCCCATGCGGGAGCAGGGCCCAAAGACTTGGGCCATCCTCCACTGCACTCCCAGGCTATAGCAAAGAGCTGGCCTGGAAGAGGGGCAACCAGGATAGAATCCAGCGCCCCAACCGGGACTAGAACCCGGTGTGCCGGCGCCGCAAGGCGGAGGATTAGCCTGTTAAGCCACAGCGCCGACCTATATCTTTTTTTTTTTTTAACTTTTATTTAATGAATACAAATTTCCAATGTACAGCTTATGGATTACAATGGCTTCCCCCTCCCATAACTTTTTTTTTTTAATTTATTTGACAGGTAGAGTTATAGACAGTGAGAGAGAAAGAGAGAAACATCTTCCTTCCATTGGTTCACTCCCCAAATGGCCGCTATGGCTGGCACTGCACCAATCCAAAGCCAGGATCCAGGTGCTTCCTCCTGGTCTCCCATGCGGGTGCAGGCACCCAAGCACTTGGGCCACCATCCACTGCCCTCTCGGGCCACAGCAAAGAGCTGGACTGGAAGAGGAGCAACCGGGGCTAGAACCTGGCACCCATATGAGATGCCAGCACTGCAAGGTGGAGGATTAGCCAAGTGAGCCGAGAGAGATTTTCATTTTCTGGTTATTTCTTAAATGCCCCCAAAAGGCAGAAATGAGCCAGGCTGGAACCAGGAATCCAGAAGGGTGTCCCATGTGAATGGCAGGGACTCAACCACCTGAGCCATTACCTGTTTCCTTTCAGGGTGCATATTGGCAGGAAGCTGGAGCCAGAAGTAGAACCGAGACTTGAACACAAACAATCCAACATGAGATGTAGGCCTCCCAACCAGCATCAGCTTTGGAGCTCTCTATTCCTCAACTAGCCTATTTGTCAGCCCTGTAACCACTACAGTTTTAACTACTGTTATAATCATCATGGCTTTATGGTAATTTTAAATATCTTACAGGACAAATCTTCTATTCCCTATTTTTCTTTCTCAGAATTGTGTTAGCTATTTTTTTTATCTTTCTCTGATTTAATCTGTATAAACCTAAACTTTTTTTTTTTTGGGCGGGGGGGGGTGGGTGATCAAGACTGATTGAAACAATTCTTTGAAATTATAAATTGGGTAAAAATTAACAATCTTCTTTTTTTAAAGATTTATTTTATTTATTTGGAAGACAGAGTTACAGAGAGAGGTAGAGACAGAGAGAGAGGTCATCCACCCGCTGGTTCACTCCCTAGATGGCTGCAATGGCCGGAGCTGTGCGGATCGAAGCCAGGAACCAGGAGCTTCTTCTGGGTCTACCACGTGTGCAGGGCCCAAGGACTTGGGCCATCCTCTACTGCTTTCCTAGGCCACAGCAGAGAGCTGGATCATTAGAAGAACAGCCAGGACTAGAACCGTAGCCCATATGGGATGCTGGCACTTCAGGCCAGGGCTTTAACCTGCAGCGCCACAGCACTGGCCCCATGAGAATTAACAATCTTTATTGAGTCTTAACACGAAAACAGTTTGTCACTCCAATTATTTATGTTTTTATTTTACTTAAGTTTTATACTTTTCTACATGAAGTTCACACACATCTTTTATTATAACTGTTTCTAGGTATTGCTAATTATCTGTTCACATATAGTAAGTCTCCTAAATAGAAAGAAAATTAATTCCTATATAGATTGAGCTCGTATTCAAAAACTTTGCCAAATTCTATTAATTTTGAAAATTTGTACTTTCTTTTGTTTTTTTCTACATCACCCTCCTACTGGCCCCTGTCAAAAATCTTGTATTCTGTCTCTTTTATGAGTGGTAGATGTAGAGTGACTGACAGAGACAGAAATCTCCCATCTGCTGGTTTACTCCCCACATGCTCAGAAACTGGAAACTCAGCCCACATCTCCTATGTGACTGGCAAGAGTTCTCATCTGCTGCTTCCCACTGCACACTAGGAGGAAGCTGGAACCAGAACAAGGATTCAAATACAGGCACTCCAATAGGGTTGCAGGAGTCCCAAGTGGTGAAATCCCTATGGATGAATAGAAGTTAGCCAGACAATGTGATAAAGATAGGAAACAAGCAGTGGAAAATAAGGAAAGATGCAGACAGATGGAACAGGATTTATAAAGTGGGCATATAAAAACCTGAAAAAGTACATATATTAAGAGAGAAAAGCAGAAGAGAACACAGTGATTCAAAAAGTTATACAAAATGAAGAAAAGCATAATTGGGATATGGATATGCTTCCAAATTTTAAACATTTATAATGTTTGTTTTTGATGCTCAATAGTGTCTTCAGCTGTGGTATTATTGTTTAGTTTCAATGTCAACAAACAATAATAACCAAAAATTGAAAACAGAAATAATATTGTAATTAATAAATCAAGGCTTCAACAAAGATGGTAAAGTTGAGGAAAGACGTATTGATTGGGTAGTTTATGGCCTCTTAGTGGTTTCTGTTTCCCTCCCCTGTCACTGTTCTCACACCTAATTCATCTATTGATACTGCTTCCTAAATGTCATAATTTCTTAAATCTAAGACATTTTTTCCTCTTCATTTTAACACCTTTCAAATTGGGTTATACTTGAAAAATGGTTTTTAGAAAAAGTTAGTAAGACAATATATCACTGAATTTTAAATTAAATGTGAAATGTGGATTTCTAATAATCACTTTTTATGCCTCTGAAAAGGTCACTCTGTGAAATAATACTGAAAAGCTAGTATGTATGCAGAAGCTTGCCTAGTACACTTTAGGCAACAGAATTAAAGGCAAAAAACTAGCAAATTTCTCAGTATAAATGCAAGTATTTCAAGAATAAACGATACTGTTATGATCTAGATCCTCTTGGAAAGGATCATTACTGAGGAGGTCCTAACATTTTTATGTACAAAATTATCAGTTAATTTTGAAGAAAGGATGTTTTAACTTTCAACTACATATAATTTAAGAAAATTGCTTGCTGAAATGTATTTAAAACCCTAAAACTCTATCCATTGAATGATGCTAAAAAGTTCAAAATACTAAACATGGATTATAAAAAGCTGCACTTATTTAGAGGAAAGGAATTCAGAGGAATCTGAACTTGAAGGCTTAGACTCAAATGTTAACTATGCTAATAAGCAAGAGATATAAAAGTACTTATATAAACCAGAGTTTATTAAACCCAAGGTACCTATGAATTACTTCGGGTTCTTGGGACCTTGCAGAATCTGGAGTGTGGGTCTACATTTTACATTCTTATAAGAATCATCCAGTCTAGGACCAATTAGACAAAACAACAAACATTTGTGCCATATCCTCCTCTCATGTTTCAACAGAGTAAATTGAAGATTGTTCTTAAATTGGGGGACACTCTTTCTTATGTCCCATTATTATATAAATAGACTCCCCATACAACTGTTGGAGATGATCTGGAAAGGTACAGACTTCAACAAACCTCTTTGCTGGGGGCCAACACTGTGGCGCAGTGGGTTAAAGCCCCAGTCTGCAGTGCTGGCATCCCATATGGGCACTGGTTCAAGTCCCGTCTGCTCCACTTGCAATCCAGCTTTCTGCTGTGGCCTGGGAAAGCAGTAGAGGATGGCCCAAGTGCTTGGGCTCCTGCACATGTGGGAGACCTAGAGGAAGCTCCTGGCTTCTGGCTTTGGATCGGCCCAGCTCCAGCCACTGCGGACATTTGGGATGGACGGAAGGTCTCTCTGCGCCTCTGCCTCTCTGTAACTCTTTCAAATAAATAAATCTTAAAAAAAAAAAAAAAGTCTTTGCTGTTCAGTGTAAGTAGTCTCGGTAGGAATAAGAAACTCAAAAAACCATTTATAGCAGTAACATGGCAGTATCAAAGGAATATTTTTTAAGAAACACCCTTTGGTAGTACTCTGTATACCCTCAAGGAAGCATGATGTAAGTAGGTAGATCACTGAAATGCACAAGGAAAGAATGAGAAAAAAATGTGAAGGAATATAGTGGCAATGGGAAAGGAGATAAATGGATGAAATAGTTTAAAGGAAACAAGATAGTACCGTGTAATAGTACTGAGGTAGGGAGAGATTAGTATCAGCAGTTACCTTCAGCTGAGATAGGGAAACAGAAATGTGCTACTAGGAAATATGCCCTTTTGGCATAAGGATTATTTTGAACTAAAGGTACTTGAAAAACAGAGGACATGAAAGGGACACTCTTCCCCAAGTACACCCCTGTACCAGAAAAGAAATATTCCTATCAGCAGAGAGAAATTTTCCTTAAGAAATATGCCTTCCATGGGGCCTGTGCTATGGCTCTGTAGCACAGGTTGAACTGCTGACTGCAGCACCAGCATCCCATATGCACGCCAATTCAAGCACCAGCTGCTCCACTTTTGATCCAGCTCCTTGCTAGTGCACCTGGAAAAGCAGTGGAAATGGCTCAAGTCCTTGGGGCTCTGCATCTGTATAGGAGACTGGAATGAATTCCTGGCTTCATCCTGGCCAGACCCAGCTGATGTAGTCATGTGGAGTAAACCAGCAGACAGATCTCTCTTTCTGTCCCTCTTCCTCTCTCTGTAACTCTGCTTCCCAAATAAATAAATTTTAAATAAGAAGGAAGGAAGAGGAGGGAGAGGAGAGTAAGGAGAAGGGGAAGAAGCAGAGGAAGAAGGGGGAGAAGTCCTCCATGAACAAGGAGAGAAAAAACATTTTTGTTACCAGAGTAGTTCTGGCTGACAAAAATCTGTGGCGTCCATGTTGAAACAATCCATGTCTTCCTTAGCCTCCTCCTACATTTAAATTATTTCCCACATTTTCCACTCTTTGTTCAACCACTATATAACCTTTTTTTTTTTTAAGATTTATTTGAAAGGCAGAGTGACGAAGATCTCCCAACCACTGGTTCACTCCCCAAATGCCTGCAACAGCTAGGGATGGGCCAGGTTAAAGCCAGAAGCCAGGAACTTCATCTGGATCTCCCAAATGGGTGGCAAGAGCTCAAATACTTGAGCCATCTTCTGCTACTTTCCAGATACATTATCAGAAAGGTAGATCAGAAGTGGAGCAGGCAGGGTGCGAATTGGCATTCCAATATGTGATGTGGGCGTACTAGCTGGCAGTTAAATTGCTTTGCCATAATACCCACCTGAAATATACACATCTAGGTTTTGCCTTTTCCTTGGAGCTTCATTTTCCTACAGGGTTCCCATGTACATGTAAAAATCTGTATGTTTCTCCTGTTGATCTACCTTAAGCTAATTCAATTCTTAGGCCCAATCAAAGACCCTGAGATAGACGGTAACACTTTGCCTACAATAGTAAAGTGCACTAAAACATAATCCAGGCCGGTGCCGAGGCTCAATAGGCTAATACTCCGCCTTGCGGCGCCAGCACACAGGGTTCTAGTCCCGGTCGGGGTGCCGGATTCTGTCCTGGTTGCCCCTCTGCCAGGCCAGCTCTCTGCTGTGGCCCGGGAGTGCAGTGGAGGATAGCCGCAGCGGCCATTGGAGGGTGAACCAACGGCACAGGAAGACCTTTCTCTCTGTCTCTCTGTCTCTCTCTCTCTCTCTCACTGTCCACTCTGTCAAAACAAAACAAAACAAAACAAAACAAAACAAAACAAAACAAAAACCATAATCCAAACCACTTAAATTAGGACTTATAGAAGATAATCCTTCCTCATCAAGGTAGGGATGGGAAAAATGAAAAGGCAAGCAAGTAACAGATCTAAAAATGACAAATTCCAACTCCACAGCAATTCAAATGAAAAGTCTTACAATTATAATTACTAGTACCTATCACACAGCTTATCTGAAAATTTCTTCAATAAATATCCTAGTAGAGATGCCAAAAGATAACAAAAATACAAACACTGTACAAAGATAATTTTAAAAATTTCATAGTTTATTTTGATGCAGACTTTTAAGTCCATGCATAGTTTTCTCATAATGCGCATTTCCAGAACTTTCTGAAGCCCCTTGTACACTGAGATGCCAGAAAGAAGGGATGTACTAGGAGTAAAATTCACTGGTAAACTACAGAAGTAAAAAGTAAGTTGAGTGGCATCAGTGTTGTGGCAGTGTTGTGGGTTAAGCTGTCTCCTATGATACTGGCATCCCATATGAACCAGCTGTTCTACTTCCCTTCCAGCTCCCTAAACCACTGTGCGTGGGAAAGCAGCAGAAGGTGGCTCAAGTGCTTGGGTCCCTGTCACCAATGTGAGAGATTTAGATGTACTTCCAGGCTCCTGGCTTCAGCCTGGCCCAGCCCTGGCCATTGCAGCTATCAGGGGAATGAAACACTGGAAGGAAGATCTGTGTTTCTCCCCTTCTCTGTAACTCTGCCTTTCAAATAAATAAATAATAATTTTTTTTAAAAGTATAAATGAGAGATTGCATGGTACAATCCAGAGACAAAGAACAAGCAGAAGAGAATTCTGGTACATTCCCAAAAGTGTCTCTCAGGATTTTAACACCTCATGAGTGTTGAACAGCTATATCAAATGACTCAATAATTAACTGCACTTCCAGTACAAAATAACTAAACTGAAGGAATGAACCTGCAAATCAGGACCGTTTCAAAACATTCAGCCTTCTCATCACTCTAATTCCCAGGCTTTCCAACTTTCCTGGCAGAATCATACTGTGATTCTCTCCTTTTCTTCTTAACACCTATCCAATAATATGAAATTTATACTCACTGAGTAATTGCTCTGTTCTGAATTTTAAAATACTGAGTTTAGCATTTTACACTTAAAAATTAAAAAGCAAAATCAAATTAATTTATTAGTGATTGAATGGACTTTGAAAGGAAAAAGACATATATATATTTATATAGTCTCCATTTCTATAAATGTTAGAAATAAACAGAAATCGTGATAAAGTTTAATATGGAATTTTTTTTTAAATTCCTAATAAAAATAACTGCATGTGCTCAGTGTTACTACTACTGTCAGTACTATAATGATTTTCCAGATTGTTTCCTTCTTTGAGTAGTATAAGAAATCTGCCATTTTCACTACATGTTAAAGCTCAGGTGATAGAAAAATTAAGGTTTTGATTTTGTAAATTTTTTAACATTTCATTCTTTTTTTTTTTTTTTTGACAGGCAGAGTGGACAGTGAGAGAGAGAGATAGAGAGAAAGGTCTTTCTTTTGCCGTTGGTTCACCCTCTAATGGCCGCCGCGGTAGGCGCGCTGCGGCCGGCGCACCGCGCTGATCCAATGGCAGGAGCCAGGTGCTTCTCCTGGTCTCCCATGGGGTGCAGGGCCCAAGCACTTGGACCATCCTCCACTGCACTCCCTGGCCACAGCAGAGAGCTGGCCTGGAAGAGGGGCAACCGGGACAGGATCGGTGCCCCGACCGGGACTAGAACCCAGTGTGCCGGCGCCGCAAGGCGGAGGATTAGCCTAGTGAGCCACGGCGCTGGCCTTAACATTTCATTCTACCTCCACCACTTCACCCTCTACATCTGTCAGCTTCAAAGAGACAGACAAACCTGAGGACTGTTAAAAAAAAAAAAAAAAAGATTAAAGCTACAAAGTTCTCTGAACTCAAAAAAGGTTGTAGTCTGTGAAACTGACAAAGTTCTTTAGTTTTTAATGTTTCCCAAGTGCCTATCAATTATATAAAGCTGTGAGTAATAAATACCATAAAACACAGTTCCAAAGCCTTTCCAGTTTTATTTTTAAGGAATATATTGCATTTAAAAAAATCATCACATTCAAAATGGTAAAATGAAAAAAATGATGAACCACTTGTTCCAACAGTCCTCAGCTTTGCCTAGAATTTTCATAGTTCATAGTACACCTTCCAAATCCTAGTCTTTTCCCTCATGCACTTTTTACAATATTCCTGTATGATCTCTATCCGGACTTATTCAGAACATAATACAAAAAAGCCAACCTCTTTTTGGTAGTATAAAACATTTTAAGTGAGAATTAGGGGTATACAGTTAATGAAAATCCCAGTTAACTAAGAGTTAATTGTATAGATGCAGATAATCTCTCTCTGACCTCCCTGCCTCACCTTTTCAAGATTTTCAAATTAATAAGAAAGATTGGGGCTGGCTCTGTAGAGCAGTAGGCTAAGCCTCTGCCTGCGATGCCAACATCCCAAATTGGCACTAGTTTGTGTCCCAGATGCTCCACTTCTGATCCAGATCTCTGCTGATGGCCTGGGAAGTGCTTGGGCCCTAGCAACCCACGTGGGAGACCCAGAAAAAAGCTCCTGGTTCCTGTCTCCTGGTTTTGGATGGGCCTAGCTCGGGCAGTTGCAACCATCTGGGAAGTGAACCAGTGGATGGAGGACCTCTTTCTCTGTCTCTCCCTCTCTCTCTTTCTCTGCCTCTAAAATAATAAATAAATAAATCTTAGGAAAAAAACAGCTGATTGTTACAAGTTATGAAATTATTTGAAAGAAAAATTTTCTGCTATTTCTAAAAGAATAATCAATAATTTGGCCATCCCATAAATAACTTCAATGAAGCCAAATTTTCTTTATTTTTCCAAAGATTACGTTGTCAAGATAGTATAGAATGATTTTGTATATATTTACACTATATAAAGAAAGGATATGGCTGGCGCCGTGGCTCAATAGGCTAATCCTCCACCTGCAGCGCCGGCACAGCGGGTTCTAGTCCCAGTTGGGGCGCTGGATTCTATCCCGGTTTCTCTTCTTCCTGACCAGCTCTCTGCTATGGCCCAGGAGTGCAGTGGAGGATGGCCCAAGTGCTTGGACCCTGCACCCGCAAGGGAGACCAGGAGAAACACCTGGCTCCTGGCTACAGATAAGCATGGTGTGCCGGCCGCAGCACCCATTAGGGGGTGAACCAACGGAAAAAGGAAGACCTTTCTGTCTGTCTGTCTGTCTGTCTCTCTGGCTGTCCACTCTGCCTGCTTAAAAAAAAATAGAAAAAGACTTACCTTTTTTTGTTTTCTATACGAAAATTTCAAAAATGTTTTCTTTTCAAAATTGAAACAGACTTAGAAAAGTAAAATATGGTCAACCTGATTTCATGGGAAATCACTTGTTTTAAAAAAGAAAAACTGGCATATGAACCACAAGGTGGTGCTATCATGCTGGCCCTGAAGCTGACTGAAACACTTTGGTAGGTTCGTCTACTACTGTCATCTCTTCATTTTTATAAATGTATTTCTCTGGCAATTAAAAAATAAAGCTAATAGGATTCATTAATTTTAGAAATATTTACTGAAAATCTATTAAATTCAAGATAATAGGATTCTGTATGCCAACAAAATGGCTCATAACTGTAAATTACTAATTACATTTATATTACTAAACATTTATTCAAATACTAAAAATGTTTTCTTAAATGTTAATACCACTCATAATTATCAGACAATGAAAAGTTACATATAATATACACACAATATATAATATAAACTAAAGGATAAATAAAATTTAATCAGATGATCTATATGATGAAAAAGAAAAAAATACTTCCCTGGCAATAATGGAGTCAATTTTCATGAGAATTATTCAATATTACTATTATATTTTATTTATAAAGATTAAAGAGGATGATTTACGTATGATTTTAAAAATGAATTTTTTCTCATAGTTTAACTTTATGCAAGATTTTTTTCTCTCTCTCTTGAGACAATTTTATAATTTCCCATTATTGGGGCTGGCACTGTGGCTTAGTAGGTTAAGCCTCCACCTCTGGTGCTGGCATCCCATATGGGCGCTGGTTTGTGGGCCAGCTGCTCCTCTTCTGATTCAGTTTTCTGCTAATAGCCTGGGAAATCAGGGAAGGATGGCCCAAACACTTGGGCCCTGCACCCTGGTGGGAGACCTAGAAGTTCCTGTCTCCTGGCTTCAGATTGGCCCAGCTCCAACTGTAGTGGTCATCTGGAGAGTGAACCAGCAGATGGAAGACCTCTCTCTGCCTCTCCCGCTTTGTCTGTAACTCTGCTCTCAAATTTTTTTGTTAAAAAAATTTTCCCATTATTAAAAAAAAAAAAAAACTTACTGTATAAATTTAAAATGCAGAATATAGAGGCTGACATTGTGGCATAGTAGGTTCAGCCTGTCATCCCATATGGGGGCCAGTTCGCGTCCCAGCAGCTCCACTTTCAATCCAGCACCCTGCTAATGGCCTGGGAAAGCAAATGAAGATAGCCCAAGTGCTTGGGTCCCTACAAACATGTGGGAGATCCAGAAGAAGCTACTGGTTCCTGGATTCAGATGGGCCCAGCTCCACCCATTGTGGTCATCTGAGGAGGGACCCAGTGGATGGAAGACCTCTCTTCTCTACCTCTCCCTCTCTCTCTGTAACTCTCCTCTTGAATAAATAATAAATCATTTAAAAATTTGCCATTATTAAAAATAAAGCTTACTGTGTATCTTTTAATACTGGATGGCCACCATTTGTGTCTGTACTGCTGATCTTAAAATGTGTTACAGAATACAGCACTAAAATACTCAATATAATTCACAGTGAACCCTTCCGACCTATGTTGAAATACAAAAGGAAAATTACACCCTTTCTTTCTCAGTGTTAACTGAAAAAATATTACAGCTTTTTGCCTAGCATGAAATGCTGTATTTTTGTATTATTTAATTTTCAATGAGCATTTTTAGCTTTTCATTACAACTTATTCATCAGTACAGATGGCAAGACGGTATGCACGAGAGCCTCCTGGGTACAATATGCAAGTCCTAGTTGGAGTGTTTCCAACAGGATGTAAACCATGGTCCTCAAGCCTGCACTTTAAAAAACATATTACTTAGCACACTGCCAACAAATGTCAACATAAAAATACAGTGCTGTAATGACTTCACTCTGTAAAAGAAAAGTACTAGAGCATAAGTTTTTCCTAAGAAAAGTGAGAGTATACCAGTATAATCATAGCTCAAAAATATGAAACTATTTATTCAATAAGCAATGAAAAAACTTAAATACCAAAAAGAATTCAAATTCTTAATAAAAATAACATAGTATATTAAAATTAGAGAGAATTCTTAAAATGTACAACATGTACAGTAGCCAAAATCCTAGAAGTTCATGCAGAAAATTCTACAATTAGTGATTTGAGCATTTCAGTAACTCTGCAGTCTCTTCAAACCTGAAATATAATAAACAAATAATACATTAAGTAAACAAATAATTCATAATGAATCATGAGATCTGTTGTTGAAATTATATTTTTGTGCCTAAAATACATTTATATATTTTATTTATAGGTAAAATTACAATTAATAAACATAAGCACACTATGGCCAGGGAGGAAGAAAAACAACTAAAGTCAAATATGAGCTTTTAATTCTTGGAGCTCAAGGCATGCTGATACTTTTCAAATTCAAAATAATATTATAGCTTTTTAAAGTTATATGCTGTGAAATAGTAATCAACAATTTTATTTTGTATTTTCTCTGAGTTTCTCTTTTAAATGTCAGTTACAATGCTATATTTCCTAGATAAAAATACCACTTTTAGTATTATCTTATCAATAACTCAGTGAAAAGACTAGCAATGTTTTAACAAGACTGAAAATTTCTTTAAATCACCCATCTACATTATTTAATATTTTGACAAACCAGTTATGAAAATAGACAATAGTCTCGATTAACTACCAACCAAACATATCTTTGCACTTTTTAATCCACAATTAATTCCATTAACAATGTTTTACATCACTTGTTGGAAACCAAAACAATGACTCATCTTACAAACATATAACTGTAGGTGGATTTATTATCCACTGGAGTCCTGAAGGAAATTCCACACCTGATTGAGAGACCTTTAAGGTTTGAAACACACATGCACATTCTAAATATACTGCAATCCAATACAATTCCCTACAGAGAAATGAATTTCTGTTGCCCCTTTCTTTTACTTACATTTTTTTCATCCTTTCCATTTTCTGGATTGTTGTTTCCTTTAATTTAAAAAGCAACAAATTTAGGTGATTTCTCAAAGTAAACCATCATCAAAGATGGACCATGAACATACAAAACATAGTCTGAAACATTCCATTAAGTACTGCTTACTTATCACAAAGAATTTTGGAGAGATTAAGATTTATATGGTTGCTCTATTTTTCTTACCCATGTATATACAATTAAAACCAAGGCTTGCTTATTCTGATCTCAGAGAGGAAATTATCTAAGCAATTGCCATATTTCTTACCTCTGAAAACTCTTTCAAACCACAGTAATTAACAGTCGAGGCTCTGGGAGTTGAATCTGATGATGCTGTACTATAACCAGAGGACAGAGGAATATTTGCTTGTCCCTCCATTTTGCTTTTTCTTTCTGTGAAGAAATTTTTAGGTTATCTTCCCCTTTCACAGCAGTGACAAATCTCTAAAAATTTTATTTACAAATGGAAGAAAATGTACTATTTTAATACAATATACCCACTGGTATAGATAAAAAGATGAGGTTTTGATATTCTTTATAAGAGAATAACCAACATTTAGAGATCTACAAGTCAAAAATGGACCCCAAAATATTACAAAAATCCATATTATTTTTATCATGAATAAAAAAGAAAGTTAATAATTTATTTTTATGTTTCTACTGATGTATATTTTCTTGCAAAGGTCGATCAACTGAAATAATGAACGTCAATGAAATTTGTCATTGATATTTTTATTCAGCATTGTCTTTTTTTTTTTTTTTTGACAGGCAGAGTGGACAGTGAGAGAGAGAGACAGAGAGAAAGGTCTTCCTTTTTGCCGTTGGTTCACCCTCCAATGGCAATGGCCACCACGGCTGGCACGCTGCGGCCGGCGCACCGCGCTGATCCAATGGCAGGAGCCAGGTGCTTCTCCTGGTCTCCCATGGGGTGCAGGGCCCAAGCACTTGGACCATCCTCCACTGCACTCGCGGGCCACAGCAGAGAGCTGGCCTGGAAGAGGGGCAACCGGGACTAGAACCCGGTGTGCCGGCGCCGGAAGGCGGAGGATTAGCCTAGAGAGCTGCGGCACCGGCCATCAGCATTGTCTTAAGCATTTCACAATATTTTTAGTATTGTTCTATGGCAAGTGGAAGCTCTTACTAAAACTAACTATATATGCCTTTTCAAAAATCAATAAACATCCCTTTTGAAGTTGTCACATACAGAAAAAAAATAACAAAATTCAAGATCCACAAATTTATCTAAATAATTAAAAAAAAATTTCAGATATCTTGATATTATTAATTTGACAAAATGATAGCCAATCTTTCCTATTAATTGCAGAGCATCACAGATAAGACATGTTTCTGTCAAACTAATTTTTTAAGCCCTATGTTTTTGTTAGAATACATTTGGCAGGAAAAAAAATGGCAAAGAAAAAACAATGACAATCACTTATACGGGTTTATATAATAGTTTTACTATAAGCTTACCCAGACCAGACAATCTCAGGGAACAAAGTAAAAGGGTATTTCAAAAAGTTCATGAAAAAAAAAAATAGAATTAATATGTATGTAAAAAACTTTTGAAATCCATGCATAGTTTTCTCATAATCTGATTTTCATGAACTTTTGAACACCCCTTCATATTAACACATATTGACTAAACAACTAGGAGACTTATCTGTCATGGAGCCAACAGTCTCTTTTGCCTACTTTTCCTACCACTTGCTCCATGCCTGCTTTTCTATGTAGAATGGCTTTCTTTGGTTAATCATCAGCATGAACTTAAACTAACTGGTTAGCCGATCTCAGGCTCAATATCATTTGAGTGACTTACTGTTTATGCCCTAATTCCAAATTCTAAGAAAGAAAATCTAATTTGGCTCAACACCCTCAACACCCATAACCTTTGGACTGTTATTCCCAGGATTCCATGTCTACTCAATCTAATTAGCTGGGCCCAGGGTCAAGATCATGGTGCATCTCTGAAAAGTAGCCAGTTCCAGATCTTCTAGGAGGAGCTGGGACAATAATTTGAAACAAGGCAAGAACTATATCTACTATACAATAAATCTTGGATTACTTTCTAGGGGGTAGAGAAAGGTATTCTCTGAAGGACTGAATGTTTCTTGTGTCATTCCAAACAGAGGAGGAGGTCCTAGGACCAGGAACCAGGGAAGGGAAGAAAGAATAGAGGGTGAAAGAATGGCTCATTTGGACCACTAGACTTTGAGGTATCCAGCCTTACTCAGGGATGTGCTTCATAGTGGGAGAAAGCTGGCTGGTATTAGGCAGACTGGGAAGCTATTCAGAGAGACATCATATAGGGAAATCCAGAGGTTACAAAACTGCATCATATACAGAACACCAGCAATATTTAACAGTCTAATCAGTTAAGTGCCAATTATTTCCTGTGACAATTTTTCTTACTGCTTTCTTGAGCCGTTAGCAAAGTCTTACTTGTATAAACATAATAGTTTCCTAGTGGTGCTATGGGGGGATTGAGAAAACAGTTGGTAATTGAGTTCAGGTAAGAAAGAAAAATAGAATATGATGATTTCTGATGCCATGTCCCTAACACCATTCATTACAGAGTTTCAACAGTGGTTGCTAAGAGATCTCTATGAATAAAAAGGATCTTCTAAAGACCAGAACACCAGATCTTCTAGGCAATTCTTGCCTCATGAACACTAATCTTTCACTGCGAACTCTAGAGGATTATCACTTTGTTCCATTCAGAGAGCCAATCGGTTCTGCAAAGTTTAATAATTTCTAAGCCAGTACTTTCAAATCAAGGGCTAATGTGTTTTATTCAACCAATTTCTGAATATTTTGTCTTAATCATATACAATTTAATACAATTGAAAATGAACTAATTATTTTTCTAAAACCTTCTCCTGAACTGTCTATCCCAAAACTTCTCCTGTGTCTAGACAACTATCTATTCAACTATGTGAGCTAAACATAATAGTCAGTCTTGACTGTATCACTGTCCTTCACCCCTTCTACTTAGGTCAGAATCAATGTTTATCAATTTTAACATATAAATGTCTCCCAAATAAACTACTAGCTCTTTTTTTCACTATCATTGCCTTGACAGAGATCCTCATTAGTAATCTGAAAAATCATTACTGAAATATCCTTCAAATTATTTTTAAAATATTTTTCAAATTATTGTCCTTATTTACTTTCCTCTAATAAATACTATTCTACTTTTCTGATGAACTTTCTAAAAGACATATTGAGAGTGTTAGCTCTTCTGAGAGGAAAAAGAAACAAAACAAAGCAAACCAAGTGAAGAACACAAATAACCCTGACAGTTGGTCCATCTGGTAATTAACACCTAAATTATTGTATCTCTTACTGAACATACATAATTTCACAGAAAATGTTACATGAGGTCATGAAACGAAAAAAAAATCAAAATAACACTGTCACCTCTGAACATAGACAAGACAGAAATAGATACTAAATACCCAGATATAGCCCACTTTCCATTAATCTTCCTTTTTCATTGAAAATTTAAGCCTACTTCACTTTTTTTAAAAGAAGATTTAGTTACATATTTGAAAGGCAGAATGACAGAGAGAGAGAGAGAGAGAGAGAGAGAGAGATCCTCCGTCCAGTGGTTCATTTCTTAAATGGCCTCAAAGCCAGGTCTGGTCCAGGCTAAAGACAGGAGTTTAGAACTCTATCCAGGTCTCCCACATAGGGGGCAGGGTTCAAGAACTTGGGCTATCTTCTGCTGCTTTCCCAAGTGCATTAGTAGGGAGCTGGAATACAAGTGGAATAGCTGGGACACAAGCCAGCACTCCAATATGGAATACCAGCACCACCAAGTGGTGGCTCAACCCACCACAATACTGTTCCCCATTTCATTCATAATTATCAAATTGTTTCTGTTTCCTGACAGAACACAAATCAGAATGGTTCTCACTTCCTTAAACCCTCTCAAAAAAAATCTAATACAAGTCCAATCCTTAAAAGCTTCTAAACTCACTCTTAACAGGTCACTGAGATGCCTTACAGTTCCCCCATGGAACATTTTCTTTTTGGTACCATATAGGGAAAACAAATTTGCAACCTCACACCACCATCCCTGATTTACTACAATCCGAAGACCACAGTGTTGCATTAGTTCTCTGAACCCAAATGAAATCCACTTCTCTGCTTCCAAGGAGCATGTATATGCAAAGTGTGATATACAAGGCTTTATAAATCTGATACTTTATCTAGGTCAGAATATCAACTCCATGAGGCCAGGCATTCCTCTTACTCATAACTGCTAAGGTTTGGATATGGTTTGAGTGTGGCTTCCCAAAGGTACATGTACTGGAAGCTTGGATCCCCGTGTGGTAGTGCTGAGGGAGTGGAACTTTTAAAGAGGTAGGGCCTAGTGAAAGGTAGTTAGGTTCCTGAAGTCATAGCTGTTGGAAGGGGTTACTGCTGCTCTTCTGGAACTCAAGTTAGTTCCTACATGTGTGAATTACTATAAAAAGAGCAAGCTTGGCCTCTGAGTTTCTGGCTTCCTGTCTTGTAATGTGATCACTCTTGGGCTATGATGCCATCTGCCATGGTGTCCTCACAAGAGGCCAAACAGATGAGGCTGCCTGATCTTAGATTTGGCCTCCAAAACTGACCTAAAAAAACTTTTTTCTGTATAGAGAAAACTTTATAACTCAGCCTCAGAAATTTTGTTATAGCAAAAAAAATGGTCTAAATCTATAATCCATTTCAGAGAGTGGTCTATCTACTCTAAGTCCTAACACAGTGCTGCCTAAACTTGCCTGTATTTTCTAAACAGGTTAAAGGTATATTAATAATAATGTTATTTTAGAAAATAAGCCTGAACATTCAAGACAAAATTTTAAAAGACAATATTTTGCAAATAGCAGGCATTCAGTATTTTTAAAGTGTAAATATCGGAGCTGTACTATATGCAGACAGTGGACACTGGATATGGAAGTAGAGACATACTTTCTGTCTGCTAGACTGATTACAAGATAAAGTTTGTACTCTCAAGGATCGTAGGGTTGAACTTTGATATTTGTTGAATAAATGCATTAATGGCACATGGAAAAAAGCCATCATTGTACCAAATCTTAAATTTGCAGTCTATAATAAATTTATACATGAAGCAGTCCCTCAAATAATTATAATAAACTAAAAACTGAAAAATGTTCAATGTACAAAAGAATTGTCATGTGTACTAAGAGAAAACGTCAGAGCCAGTTTCCTGGATTCAAATCTACTGTGGCAACACCAGCATCCCATTTTGGAGTGTCAGTCTCTGTCCCACATGCTCCACTTCTGATCCAGGTCCTTGCCAAAGCACCTGGGAAAGCAGTGGGAGATGGCCCAAATGCTTGGGCCCCTGCCAGTGGAAGACCTGGATGGAGTTCCAGGCTCCTGGCTTTGAACTTGCCCAAGCCCAAGCCACCTCGGCCATTTATGAGATAAACAAGCAGATGGAAGATCTCTCTCTGTCTCTTTTTGTTACTCTGCCTCTACTGCATTATTTGATAAATGAGTGACCCTGATATCATTACTTCATCTCAGGGTACCAGTTTCCTCATCTATAAAATAAGGGTAACAGTAGTACCTGTCATCCATGTTTGCTTTCAGAATTAAATGAGTTAGAACAGTGTCAGACATATAGTGAGCACTATACTGTGTTCTTCTTGTTATTATCATTGTTAAATATTCAGTAGCTGAAAGATTTAATGATGTTAAATGTCTATAGATCTTAAAATTTAACTTCATGGTGAATTCTCAATTGGACATTATCTCTTCTACAAATATGATTTCATACACATGGGCTAAAATATAGACCTTTTCTTTTAGAAAAAAATCTAAAATTCTTTTAGAATCAAAAGAATAAGAGCTATTGCTAAATGAAGAACAAAAATTTTATCCTTGTTGTTCAGTCACAATGAAGATATTAGTAGCCTACATAAGTTAGGCAACATGGAAATGTTCTATCCTAATTCTAAATTTTTCTCATTTTTATCAATACCAGTAAACTGATCAAATTCAAGAGGTTTTCAATACTTTATAGGTTACTGACAAATGCATTTTCTTCTCTTACATGTATCATATTCTGATAAGAAAGCTACTTCTTCGGCTTAAATTAGGAACTCTAAAGACCTACTTCTATTTTAGAGCACTTTATTTTTCTAGAATGACTAAAAGAGTAAAATATATTTTAAAAGTTTCCAATTTTATTTTTTATTTTTATTTTTTTAAAGATTTTATTTATTTATTTGAAAGGCAGAGTTAGAGAGGCAGAGTATATATTCCATGCACTGGTTCACTCCCAAGATGGCCACAACTGCCAGGGCTGGGTGAGGTCAAAGCCAGCCAGGAGGCAGGAGCTTCTTTCAGGTCTCCCATATGGATGACAGGAGCCAGGGACTTGGGCCACCCTTTGCTGCTTTCCTAGGCATATGAGCAAGGAGCTGAATCGCCATGAAGCAGCTGGGACTTGAACTGATGCCCATATGAGATGCCAGTGCTGCAGGAGGCAACAGTTTCATCTGCTGCATCACAGCACCAGCCCCAAAAGTTTGTAATTTTAAATACATATTTTACCAAAAGTAAAATATGTAAGCTCATTTATTTACCAATCCTTGGCTGTAACATTCTGTAGGTTCAATATCTGCTTTGTTCTAGGATTTTTGCAGTTTCTAAAAAAGTTAGTCTTGAGAATATTAAAATGACTAACTACCCTTAAGAATTTTTTTTAATAACTGTGTTTTTGACCAATACTAGTGCCACTAAGAACTTACCAGGATTCAGAAACTCCATGTCACTGGTAGAAGCACAGTCCTCACTCACTTCATTAAATGCTACATAGTCATCATTCTGTAATAATATAAATATTTAGAATGATATTAAAAAAAACTTCTCATTTTACATGCTTATCTCCAGGCATAAAATAAATATTTAAATGTTTTAATCATGTTGTTTATGAAATAATACATAAATATTGTTATGTATAAGAAATAAGCTTTTCAATGTAGAAGCAGATAATAAGCTCCTTGAATCTACCAACTTCACTCTAATAAGGAAAGATAGACCAGAAATAGAAATTCAGAATAAGTGAAATAGATTTCTCAGACTTCATAAAACAATGGAAAATTTGTTGATTATTTTTAGAATTCATAATAAGATTAAAATAAATGAGTAAAAAAAGAAAGTAAGGGTTATAATTTTAATTGTTTTCCCTCCTACAACTTTTCAATTTCTTCACCTTGTGAAAACAGGCCATTTGTACTTTTAAAAGATATAAAATAGGGGCAGGTGTTTAGTCTAGCACTGAACACTAGGGAAGACATTTGTATCCATATCAGAGTACCTGGGTTTGATATTCAGCTCTGTTCCTGCCTCTAGCTTCTTGCTAATGCAGACCTTGGGAGGCAGCAGATGATGGCCTAAGTAATTAGGTTTCTGCCAGATACATGGGAGACCTGGAATGAATTCCCAGCTCCAAGCTTCATTCTATCAGGTACTGGCTCTTTAGGACATTTAGAGAGTGATCTAGCAGATGGAGTTAGTATTGGGGTGGGGTAGGGTGGGATGGTAGTGATGGCGGTGGTGGTGGTAAGGTTTGTGTGTATGTCTTTGCCTCTCAAATATATACTTTTTAAAAGATAAAAAATATTTAAGATTTTCATAAAGTCAAACATATTATTATTTCATTAAAGTACTTCCAAGAATTAACAGCTCTAAAAACTCAATAGCAATACATTAATATTCCTATATATAAGAGATAATCTTGGCCGGCGCCGTAGCTTAACAGGCTAATCCTCTGCCTTGCGGCGCCGGCACACCAGGTTCTAGTCCCAGTTGGGGTGCCGGATTCTATCCCGGTTGCCCCTCTTCCAGGCCAGCTCTCTGCTGTGGCCCGGGAAGGCAGTGGAGGATGGCCCAAGTCCTTGGGCCCTGCACCCACATGGGAGACCAGGAAAAGAACTTGGCTCCTGGCTTCGGATCAGCATGATGCGCCGGCCACAGCGGCCATTGGAGGGTGAACCAACGGCAAAAGGAAGACCTTTCTCTCTGTCTCCCTCTCTCACTATCCACTCTGCCTGTCAAAAAAAAAAGAAAGAAAGAAATAATCTTTTAAATGTGGGAGCAGATAGTAAGTTGCTTGAATCTACCAACCTTACTCTCTAAGGAAAGATAGGCAATACCTTTTCATACTATCTTATCTGATGAAGAGAAAAATAAGTCACAACAATATAGTCTAAACTTCCACAGGATCTCATTCTAATAAAGTATTTTCTTATTACCTAAATAGTCTCATAGTTGGCATTTCCAAAAGAATACACACATAATTAAAGGAAATACTTTATTGTGTGTGAGATATTCTATAAATGTAAAGGAAAGAAAATACCTTTTTTGATAAGAGCATTTCTGTTTCAAGAAGAGTAACACGACTCAGAAGATTAGTCCAGGTTTTTTCATTTACCATTACTTTTCCTTTCATTTTTTCTTCCAAACTGTCTAACCTTTTCTCTAAGAGAGTAAGTTTCGTAAGTTTTTCTTGGCATTCAGCAAGCATAGTCCGTAGTGCAATAATGTCGGGATTAACATTTATATCCTATAATTATTAGAGAGATTAAAAATAACGTTACATAAACTGAAATTCCCTTAAAACTAATGTGTTCTTGCTTAAACTGTGTTATTTCTAACCAGGAGAGGCTGTACAGCATTAGTCAAGAGTGCTATCTGTGAATAGGCTCCACATCTCTATTTCCTCATCAAAACAAAACCACGACAAGTGATAACAGAAGCACTTATTTCATACGGTTTTATAAGGGGTAATTTATATAATACTTTTAAATAGCACTAGGTAATACAATAAAACTGTCACTAACTAGCTTCTTGTAGTAACAGCACAAAGCTAAGACCAAAATGATACTTAGTACATGGAGATTGTTCAGTGTGCCTTTTAACAGCAAATAAGACCAGTAGCTACCTGGGATTTTTATAAATGCCAATTGTACACTGGTATGCATAGGAGTCATAAGACAGAGAGGATAGGAAAAGAAGGTTTAGCAGAAACAATGGTAATGGCATACAAGTATTACAGGGTCTCTGGTAATAAAGAATAGGAGAAGTAGTATTCTAAAACATAGGAAAGGACAACAAGGACTCAGAAAAGAACATGAAAAGCTATGAAGTACCAATTCTTTTCACTGTCAATACAAGAAATAGATAGGGGAGAACCTTCACTGTGCAAAGCAGCAAAGCTATAGAGTACTACATTTTAAATTTCTTAACTTATCCCAGTGCCCTAAACAGAAGCAGTAAATAGTATCTGTTGAATTATATTCAGTAAGACTCACTGATTCTTTAGTAATGGTAATTTAGGTAATATGTCATGGTTAAAAACTCAAAAGGCTAAAAATATTCCAAAGTCTCTAGGATAAAATAAATAATCATGTATATCAAATACTAGCATCTGTTTAAGAAGTCCAAAATTCTTACCTGTTGCTCAGGCTTGATTTCAGGGATCTTTACTTCAGGAATACTTATTTCAGTAGTCTTTAAGTCACTCAAATCGAATGCTTCATTAACATCTGTTACTGTAGTTGTTGTATCTTCAGGAATTTGAACATTATCTTCATCATACAGATGACGGATCACCACAGCTTTCTTCTGCATAAAAATACATACAGAATGCTTCCATGTTTTATTTCCACAATTATTTTAAACATACAACATAATTTTGCAAAGGAGTACTCCAAACTTCCTTTAAAGACATAATTCACATATAATGTACATATCAAAATGTTATAAACTATTTTTTAAAAGATTTAGTTTATTTATTTGAAAAGCAGCGTTACAGAGAGAGAGGGAGAGAAAGAGAGATCTTCATCCACTGATTCACTTTCCAAATGGCTGCAACAACTGGGACCGGGCCAGGCTAAAGCCAGGAGCCAGGTGCATGCTTTATCCTTGTCTCCCACGTGGATGCAGGTACCCAAGGACTTGGGCCATCTTCTGCTGCTTTTCCCAGGCACATTAGCAGGGAGCTGGATTGGAAGTGGAGCAGCCAAGACTCAAACCGGCGCCCACATGGGATTCCAGCGTTGCAGGCATCAGTTTAACCCACTATGCTGACCCCACTATTAACAGTAAAACCCTTACGCATGATAACAAACTTGTGATTTTTACCTTTGAAAACATTGTGATATTTTAGAAAAATACTGTCATGTTTGTTTAATGATGTCTGAGACTTGTTTCAAAATATTCAGTTAGTGGGGGGATGAATGTTGGGGAAAATGGTTGCAATGAAGATGAAACCAGATTAGCAGAGCTGATAAATTGTTGAATATGAATGTCACTTTTTTTAAATGATTGAAATATTCCATAATCAAAGGTTATTTTTAAAAAGGTTGGGACATAATTCACATACAAATCATCAAGAACTATCTCTATGAGTAGCACTCATGACAATTTTTTTTTTTTATTGAACAACATATTAGACCTTCAAGTAACAATCTAAATAAAGACAAAAGGAAAGTCATTGCAAAAAAGAACTGATCAAACTATGCAGTTAAACAGGACTTTTCTACAAACAGCATGTACATGCACTTTATAGACTTAACCAGTTGCAGGTATTTGATTTAGTGGTTAAGATGCTGGCATGCCTGAGTTCAAGTTCATATCTACTTTTAATTCCATCTCCCTGTTAATGTACACCCTAGGGCAGCAGCTGAGGGCTCATCTGAATTGCATTCAAAGTCCCCACTTCAGGACTTTAGCCTGACCCAGCCTTGGCTGCTGCAGTCATTTAGGAACCAGACCAGCAGATAAGAACTCTTGATCTCTGTATCTGTATCTCCTCTTCAAATAAAACTAACTTAATAAATAAGCAGTTTGGGTCAAACCTTAACAAAACCAGGGGCAGCAGGTTAAGCCACCACTTGTGATGACAGCAACCCACATGGGCACCATTGGAGTTGTGGCTGCTCCACTTCTGATCCTGCTCCCTGCTAATGTGCCTGGGAAAGCAGCTGAAGATGTCACAAGTATTGGGCCCTGCTACCCACGCAGGTCGAGACCCAGAAGAAACTCCTGGCTTCCAGCTTCAGCACAGCCAGGCCACACCATTTGCAGCCGGACCAGGTCGTTGCAGCCATTTGAGGGAGTGAACCAGAGGATAGAAGAGCTCTCTGTCTCCACCTCTGTCTCTCTCTGTAATGCTGCCTTTCAAAACAAATAAATCTAAAAAAAAAGAAACAGTAACATGTGACACAGAAATTATGAACAGCATTGTACATGAGGTACTAGGAAAGGAAACAATTTGTTTTAGTATTGACTCAACTCTCATTTATGAACAAAGGTGAAATAAAAACCTTCCATAAGAAACAGAAATTGAAAGAATTTGTATGTACCTGCACAGCCCTATAAAAGATGTTCAACAATGTGCTACACACAGAAACACAGGAACATCACTATGAAAGAAGGTGAAGACAGAAAAACGCCCAGTAAAAGCACAAAGGAAACTCAAAATAAAAAATGGGACTATTAACAGAAATATGGCAGGGCAAAGTCATCACTTAATAATAGTCACCTTGAATATAAATGTCCTGAACACTCCAGGTGAAAAACATAGACTGGCTGAATGGATTAAAAAAGAAAACCCAACTATTTATTGTCTACAAGAAACACATCTCATCAAGAAAGATGCACACAGACTGGAAGTGAAAGGATGGAAAAAGATAATCCATGCCAACAGAAAACAAAAAAGAGCTGGTGTGGCCATCCTAATATCAGACAAAATATACTTTAACACAAAAACTATTAAAAAGACAAAGAAGGCCACTACATAATGATTAAGGGATCAATTCAACAGGAAGATGTGATTATTATAAATGTATATGCACCTCATTACAGAGCACCTGGCTATTGAAAAGAAATATTCAGTGATCTAAAGGGAGACATACATTAAAATACAATAGTAATGGAGGATTTCAACACCCCACTTTCAGCAATGGATAGATCAACCAGACAGAATATCAGCAAGGAGACAAAAAACTTAATTGACACTACAGACCAAATAGACCTAACAGGTAACTACAGAGCTTTCCACCCTACACATTCTTCTCAACAGTGCACAGAACTTTCTATAGGATTGACCACAAGCTATCATACCAACATATTAAAACTTATGGGATACAGCAAAAGCAGTATTTAAGAGAAAAGTTTATAGCAATTGGTGCCTACATCAAGAAATTGGAAAGGCACCAAATAAGTTATCAATGCATCTCAAGGACCTGAAAAAGATACAACAGAAAAAGAGAACAGCAGATCAATCTCTCTGATGAATATAGACACAAAAATCCTCAACAAAATACTAGAAAATTTAATCCAAGAATACATCAGAAAGATTATCCACTGGGACCAAGTGGGATTTATTCCTGGTATGCAGGGATGGTTCAATATTCACAAATCAATCAATGTGATACATCACATTAACAAACTGAAGAACAAAAACCATATGATTATCTCAATAGATACAGAGAAATATTTGATAAAATACAATACCCTTTCATGATGAAAACTCTAAGCAAACAGGGTATAGGAGGAACATTGCTCAACACAATTAAGGGAATTTATGACAAACCCATGGCCACTTATTGAATGGGAAAAAGTTGGAAGTATTCCCACTGAATCCACAACCAGGCAAGGGTGTTCACTCTTACCACTGCGATTCAATATAGTCCTGGAAGTTCTAGCCAGAGCCATTAGCAATAAAAACAAATCAAAGGGGTACAAATCAGGAAGGAAGAAGTCAAACTACCCCTATTTGCAGATGGCATGATTTTATACTTAGGGGATCCAAAAGACTCGACACTAACAGACAATTGGAACTCACAGAAGAGTTTGGTAAAGTATCAGGATATAAAATCAACACATAAAAATCAACAGCCTGTGTGTATACAGACAATGCCACAGCTGAGAAAGAACTTCTAAGATTAATCACATTTACAAGAGCTACCAAAAAAAAATGCCTTGGAATAAGTTTAACCAAGAATATCAAAGAT
This sequence comes from Lepus europaeus, assembly GCF_033115175.1. Taxonomy (NCBI): domain Eukaryota; kingdom Metazoa; phylum Chordata; class Mammalia; order Lagomorpha; family Leporidae; genus Lepus; species Lepus europaeus. The sequence continues at coordinate 35,902,145 of NC_084842.1, forward strand.
CTCTACAATGAACATTACAAAACATTAAAGAAATAAATAGAATAAGATCCAAAAAAATGGAAAAATCTTCCATGTTCATGCATTGGAAGAATCAATATTATCAAAATGTCCACACTACTGAAAGCAATTTAAAGATTCAATACAATACCAATCAAAATGCCAAATATATTCTTCTCAGATAAGGAAAAAATGATGTTGAAATTCACATGGAAAAACAGGAGACCCCAAATAGCTAAAGCAATCTTATAAAACAAAAACAAAGCCAGAGACATCTTAATACCAGATTTCAAAACAAACTACAAGGCAATTATAATCAAAACAGCCAGTTACTGGTACAAAAACAGATGGATAGACAAATGGAATGGAATAGAAACGCCAGAAATCAATCTAAGCATCAAAAACAAACTTATCTTTGATGAAGGACCTAAAATCAACCCTTATAGCAGAACAGTCTCTTCAACAAATGGTGCCGGGAAAATGATTTCCACATGTAGAAGTATGAAGCAAGACCCCTACCTTTCACAAAAATCCACTCAAAATGCATTAAAGACCTAAATCTGTGACTTGACACCATCAAATTATTAGAGAACATTGGGTAAACCCTACAAGTCTCTGGTATAGGCAAAGAGTTCCTGGAAAAGACCCCACAGACACAGGCACTCTAAGCCAAAATTAACATATGGGATTACATTAAATTGAGAAGCTTCTGTACTGCAAAAGAAACAATCAGCAAGGTAAAAAGAACCGACAGAATGGGAGAAAATATCTTCAAAGGATACAACTGATAAAGGATTAATAAACAGAATATATAAAGGGATCAAAAAACTCAACAACAACAAAATAATCAACCAAGTGAAGAAATGGGCAAAGGACTTAGACATTTTTCAAAAGAGGAAATCCAAATGGCCAACAGACACATGAAAAAATGCTCAGAATCACTAGCTGTCAGGGAAATGCAAATTAAAACCACAATGAGGTTTCACCTCACCCCAGTTAGAATGGCTTTCATACAGAAATCCACAAATAAAAAATGCTGGCGAGGATTTGGGGTAAAAGGTACCCTAATCCACTTTTGATGGTAATGTAAACTGGTAAAGCCACTATGGAAGACAGTGTGGAAATACCTCAGAAATCTGAAGACAGACCTACCATATGAGCCAGCCATCCCACTCCTGGGAATTTACCCAAGGGAAATGAAATCAGCATAAGAAAGAGTTATCTGTACCTCCATGTTTATTGCAGCTCAATACACAATAGCTAAGAAATAGATTCAACCCAAATGCCCGTCAACTGAAGACTAAAGAAATTATGGGATATGTACACCAAGGAATACTACACAGCAATTAAAAAAAAAATCTAGTCATTTGCAACAACATGGATGAATCTGGAAAACATCATGCTTAGTGAAATAAGCCAGTTCCAAAGGGACAAATATCGTATGTTCTCCATGACCTGTGATAACTAATAGAGCACCTAGAAGGCAATCTGTAGAACTTAAATTGACACTTTGAACAGCCCTTGCCTTCTCTGTTGAGGAACAGTCTTTTTTTTTTCCCATTCTATTCATTGATCCTTTTACTTAACATAGAGTTAGTCATATGTGTATAAGGTTAATTGGAAATAGGGTTTAGTCAAAAATAAGAGTGAAAATAAAGAGGGAGGGGGAAGAAGGGTAGGAGTATGGGTGGGAGGGTGGGGATGGTAGGAAGAATCACATGTTCCTAAAGTTGCAATTAGGAGGTGTATGAAGTTTCTAACTGTAAAGCTGTTTCATTCTGTAAACATTCCAATGGACTTACTTCTTTTTTTTTAAATTTTATTTAATGAATATAAATTTCCAAAGTACAGCTTATGGATTACAATGGCTTCTCCCCTCCCATAACATCCCTCCCACCCGCAACCCTCCCCTTTCCCGCTCCCTCTCCCCTTCCAATCACATCAAGATTCATTTTCAATTCTCTTTATATACAGATCAGTTTAGTATATATTAAGTAAAGATTTCAACAGTTTGCCCCCATATAGCAACACAAAGTGAAAAAAAAATACTGTTGAAGTACTAGTTATAGCATTAAATAACAGTGTACAGCACATTAAAGACAGAGATCCTACATAATATTTTTTAAAATTAATTAATTTTCTATGCCATTTCCAATTTAACATCAGGTTTCTTTTTTTTTTTTCATTTCCAATTATCTTTATATACAGAAGATCGATTCAGTATATAATTAGTAAAGATCTCATCAGTTTGTACCCACGCAGAAACACAAAGTGTAAAAATACTGTTTCAGTACTAGTTATAGCATTACTGCACATTAGACAACACATTAAGGACAGATCCCACATGGGATGTAAGTACACAGTGACTCTTGTTGCTGACTTAACAATTTGACACTCCTGTTCATGGCGTCAGTAATCTAAGGGCACAGTTTAAAAACTTGACATGAGACCCCAAATCCCCTTACGCTAGATGATAAAAATAGCATTTTTGAGTGTTAAAGTGATCATATAAATAGGAATAAGTACCTGGTAATAATAATAGACAGAATTAAAAAGGAGTGACTGTTCCAACATGGGAAGCAGTCCATAGAGCAGACTAACAGAATGACAACTGCTTTAAGTAGCATTCTGACCTCAGCATCAGCCCTTAAGGCATTCTGTTCTGGCTGAAAAGCCCATGAGAGCATTTCATGCATGAAAATCCAAGACACTGTGGCAAAAAATGTCCTATATGAGGATCTCCATGAATGAGACCACAGTGGAAAGAAGTGGTTGTCAAACAAGGATATACTTTTTTCTGAAGGGAGGAGAGAACTTCCACTTTACTAATGGCATTGTCTAAATACTGACAGAGTTTGTGAACTCAAAAGACATTCATAGCCTAGCCAGCTCATTTAAGATTCATAAGTGATCACTGACATCATACACAATAAGTTAATTATTAACTTAACAATAGGAATCACTGTGCACTAACTTCCCATGTAGGACCTCTGTCTTCAAAGAGTTGTATTATGAGAATTAACAGAAAAGCTTATTCTCTAAGATTTATTTAATTTTAGTGTATTAAGTGGAAGACATTCTTATGTTTCTTAAGTTTTAGTTATGCCTAAAGATCCACTCCATTGTTTGTTTTCTTGAGTGCCTCCTTAATTAATGATAAAACTTGCTCTCAAGGATTTATTTTATTTAATGTATTAAATGGAGAATATTCATACATCCCATAAGTTATAGTTATGTCTAAATACTCGCAAAAGATGTATCATTCTTAGGTGCTTCATTAAAGTTAATTAAGTTTCTCAAAAAAAAAAAAAAAAAAAAAGAAGTGAAATTAACTTCGAGATGTACTATCTATGAACAGCCCTTGTCTCGACTTCTGAGGGATCGTTTTTGTTTCTTTTTTCATGCAAATTGTTGTACTTTACTTAGTATAGAGTTGGTCTTCTGTATATAAAGTTAATTGAAAATGGATACCAGTGGAAAATGGGACTGGGAATGGGAGAGAAAGGGACAAGAGGGGTGGAAGTGCAGGTAGGAGGGTGGGTGTGGTGGGAAGAATCACAATATTCCTAAAGTTGTACTTATGAAATACATGAAGTTTGTGTTCCTTAAATAAAAAGTTTCTTTGAGGAAAAAATAAATTAATTAAAAAAAAAAAAAAGCAGAGCAGCTCGGACTCAAATAGACACCCATATGGAATGCCAGCATGGTAGGTGGCAGCTTTACCTGCTATGTCACAGTGCTGGCCCAATAGTGCTGTAGTAAAACCTTGATTTTCAGGGCCAGTATTGCAGCATGGTATAGTGGGTTAAGCAAACGCCTGCGATGCCAGCATCCTATGTAGGTGCTGGTTGGAGACCTGGCTGCTCCACTTCCAATCCAGCTCCCTGCTAATGCACCTGGGAAAGCAATAGAAGATGATCCAAGTGCTTGGTCCCCTGCACCCACAGGGGAGACCCAGATGAAGTTCCTGGCCCCTAGCTTCAGTCTAGCCCAGCCCTGGCCATTGGAGCCATTTGGTGGTGAACCAGCAAATGGAAGACCTCTCATTCTATCTCTCCTTCTCTCTCTCTGTAACTCTGCTTTTCAAATAAATAAATAAAAGCAAGCTTTAAAAAGCTTTCATTTTAATTCAATCAGTGTCCATCTTGCTTACCACATTTCATAATAACCACCTAAAGATTTCCATCCTCGGGCTGGCACCGTGGCTCAACAGGCCAATCCTCCGCCTTGCGGCGCCGGCACACCGGGTTCTAGTCCCGGTCGGGGCACCGATCCTGTCCTGGTTGCCCCTCTTCCAGGCCAGCTCTCTGCTGTGGCCAGGGAGTGCAATGGAGGATGGCCCAAGTGCTTGGGCCCTGCACCCCATGGGAGACCAGGAGAAGCACCTGGCTCCTGCCATCGGAACAGCGCGGTGCGCCGGCCGCAGCGCGCTACCGCAGCGGCCATTGGAGGGTGAACCACTGGCAAAAGGAAGACCTTTCTCTCTGTCTCTCTCTCACTGTCCACTCTGCCTGTCAAAAAAAAAAAAAAGATTTCCATCCTCCTGGTATGAATCTTTTTGTCTTCCCTCTTAGTTTCACCTTTAACAGTGTTTTCTTTATTTTTCTTATTTCTTCATAATCATCTAAAAATTCCAACCTTCCTGGGATGAGTTCTTTGACTCTTCCTTTTGCTTTTCTCTATTTTCTTAATTAACATAATTATTTTATTTGCATTTGTAAAATCCATAATGACAGGCCAGTGTTGTGGCATAGTAGGTAGGGTCACTGCCTGCAGTGCTGGCATCCCACACAGGTGCCAGTTTGAGTCTCAGATGTTCCACTTCCAATCTGGCTCTCTGTTATGGCCTGGGAAAGCAGTAGAAGATGGCCCAAGAGCTTGGGCCCCTACACCTGCGTGGGAGTCCCAGAAGAAGCTCCTGGCTCCTGGTTCTTGGCTTCGGATTGGTCCAGTTCTGGCCATTGCAGCCATCTGGGGAGTGAACTGGTGGATGGAAGACCTCTCTCTCTCTCTGCTTCTGCCTCTCTGTAACTCTGCCTTTCAAATAAATAAATCTTTAAAAAAAAGAAATCCTAACATGCTAATGACTGACTAGAAAGTTTCAATATATTCTAGAGAAGTGATAATTATATATTGGATTAACAACATAGATAACTTTTAAAAATTCATAAAACTGGGCCGGCACCGTGGCTCAACAGGCTAATCCTCCGCCTAGCAGCGCCGGCACACCAGGTTCTAGTCCCGGTCGGGGCGCTGGATTCTATCCCGGTTGCCCCTCTTCCAGGCCAGCTCTCTGCTATGGCCCCAGAAGGCAGTGGAGGATGGCCCAAGTGCTTGGGCCCTGCACCCGCATGGGAGACCAGGAGAAGCACCTGGCTCCTTGCTTCAGATCAGCGTGATGCGCCGGCCGCAGAGGCCATTGGAGGGTGAACCAACTGCAAAAAGGAAGACCTTTCTCTCTCTCTCTCTCTCTTACTATCCACTCTGCCTGTCAAAAAAAAAAATACATAAAACACATTTTCTTTGTATTTTCATACCTTTCCTGCAGTCAGAAACCTGCCAGTAATGTCAACGCCAACAGGTTCTTCAGATGTTTTCTCAGTGCTTGAAGAAGGTTCTGACTTAATATAACCAATTTTCTTTCTTTGTTGTGATGGAGTCTTAAAAAACAAAGTTATTAGACATAATAACAAATTTTGTGTAAAAGTATTATATATATTTAAATTTGACTATCATTTAAATTCTTTTTTATGAAATATAACTGACAAGTAATAAAACTACTTATATTTTAAAAAACATATTTTTATTGATTTTTTATTCAAAGAGAGAGAAAGAGACAGCAACAGACTGACAGAGATCTCCCATGTGCTGGTTCACTACCCAAAAACCTGTTATAACCATGGTTGGGCAGACCAAAGCCAAGAGCTCAGAACTCAATCCAAGTCTCCCATGTAGGTTGCAAGGACCCAAGTACTTGAGCCATCACCTGCTGCTTCACAGAGTGTGCATTAGCAGGAAGCTGAAATCAGAAGCTGAGCCAAGACTTTACCCCAGGAATTGTGATATGGGATGCAGGAGTCCCCAGTGGCATCTTAACCACCATGCCAAATGTCCTCCAAACTATGTATCTTTTAAAAATTAAGAAATGGGGCTGGCGCTGTGGCATAGCGGGTAAGGCCACCACCTGCAGTGCCAGCAATTCATATGGGCATCAGTTCGAGTCCCGGCTGCTCCACTTCCAGTCCAGCTCTCTGCTATGGCCTGAGAAAGCAGTAGAAGATGGCCCAAGTCCTTGGGCCCCTGCCTGTGTGGGAGTCCAGTACGAAGCTCCTAGCTCCTAGCTCCTGGCTCCTGGATCCTGGCTTCAGATCAGCGCAGCTCCGGCCACTGCAGCCAACTGGGGAGTGAAGCAGCAGATGGAAGACCTCTCTCTCTCTGTCTCTCTCTCTTCCTTTGCTTCTCTGTAACTCTTTCAAATAAACAAATAAATCTTTTTAAAAAATTAAGAAATGATGAGAATGTATTATTTTGGGGTTAATACTGTGGTGTAGTGGCTAAAGCTGCTGCCTGCAATGCTGGTATCCCATAGAGGCTCCTGTTCAAGACTGGTGCTCTATTTCCAATCCAGCTCCCTGCTAATGCACCCGGGAAAGCAGTGGAAGATAGCCCAAGACCTTGGGCCCCTGCACCCACATGGGAGTCCCAGAAGAAGCTCCTGGCTCCTGGCTTTGGACTGGTATAGCTCCAGTCATTGCTGCCATTTGAGGAGTGAACCAGCAGATGAAAGATCTCATTCTCTTCTCTCTGCTTCTCCCTCTCTGTAACTCCACCTTTCAAATAAATAAATAAATAAATCATTTTGGAAAAATGCATTATGTTTGAACTGTTAGTTTAGGACTAGCACTTCCAAGTCATAGATATGTAAAAACAGATGACTAAAACACTAACAATTTTTATAAGGTTACCTAAATCTGAATAATGCAGTAATTGTACTATATAATAATTTTGTACCTAGGATATTAATTTTATATACTAATACAGTAGCCACTTAGCATAAGTTAGCATTCAAACGTATTCATCAGGGCCAGAGCTGTGGTACAGCAGGTTAAAGCCCTGGCCTGCAGTACCAGCATCCCATATTGGCACCAGTTTCAGTCCCGGCTGCTCTACTTCTGAGCTAGCTCTCTGCAATAGCCTAGGAAAGCAGTGGGGGACAGCCTAAGTCCTTGGGCATCTGTACCCATGTGGGAGACCTGGAAGAAACTCCTGGCTCCTGGCTTCCGAGCAGCTCAGCTCAGGCCGTTGTGACCATTTGGGCAGTGAACCAGCGAATGGAAGTAAACCAACGAATCTCTCTCTGGCTCTGCCTCTCTCTGTAACTCTGTCTTTCAAATAAATAAAATAAATCTTAAAAAAAAAAAAAGAAAGAAAAAAAAAACTATTTATAAAATTACCTTCTCCAGACCACTCAATTCCTTGTGCTTTTTCATAACAAAATTCAAAATATCACAAATAATTTGGATTTTCCATTCTGCAAATCCACATTGGGTAAATTGCTTTTTTGTCAGAATTGGTTTATAATTGAATTGATCACGAAGAAGCTGTAAACAGGAAAGAAACAGATGTAATAATTAGGAGCCTTTTGTTTCTAAAGTCCAAAGCAATAAATAGTCAACTGGTCAAGTGAGTAATGGCTACCTTTAAGAGGAGAGGAGTATCAAGTCATTAACTAAAGGTTACTAAGAGATTTATAATGCTGGTTTGAGACTTAACCAGATAGGAGAGGTATCCAGGTGGAAAACAGGTAGCTAAGGATGTTCCAGAGAAGAGATGGCTGTCCAGAGAGATGGAAACATAACAGTCAATCATCAAAAAATGAAAGATCCTCATAGTTACTATAAAAACTCATTTGCTCAATAGAATATGATACCACATGTCAGAAAATCATAATTTTGTTTATAATTATTCCATTACATAAGTTTTAGATGAGTCAGCAAGCTCTTTAGTCTCACGTTCTCATTTGTAAACAGAAATACTAGCTTCTACTAGTCTCAAAAATTTATTGTTTGGAAACCTAGGGTTTCTTAGTAGTGCCTGTTTGGCTCCCACAGAAGCCTTCTAGGACCAGAAATAAAGTACAGGAAGATTTACTAGATACTCTACATATAACAGCTCTCATTTCATCAAATGCATTTAGATTAGATAAGGAGTCTTTATCATTAAAAAAAAAAAAGAAAATAGTCCCCTGAATAATACCATATACAACACAAGTACCCTTCTGTCCCTACATTATGATCATTGCCATGAATCCCGTATTTTGTGATATAAAAATCCCTGTTTTCAAAAAAATTCAGTTTATATATACATGCATCTTAATGTGCCAAAACGTTGAAAATTTCTAAATTTTAAAATTAAAAAAAAAATTTATGCAAAAACTATAGTTCCTATGATTAACATAGATTTTTTAAAAAATGCAAATATGAAATTACATTCAGTATCTATAATACACAGGGCTTACAAGGGTAAATAAATGTTATGGTCTGAGACCTCAAAGAACACAGTATCTCAAGGTTTCTGTTCCTTCTTAAAATGTAGTTAACTCATAATTCAATGAACTACAATTTTCACTAAATATAACCACATTTCTTCCTAACTCATGCCACTATACATAATTTACTAAAATTTGATAGAAAAGGAACAAATGACAGCCAGTGACAAATGTTTACCAGTTGCTGTATTTTTAGAGTAAGAAACATTCACTGAGTAAAGTTGAACTGCATCTTGACTTCAGTAGGAACTACACTAAAATGAGATAAATGCACATGAAAATATTCTGTCAACTACATGCTGCATATACAGTCATGCACTGCATAATGCTATACGGGTTAAGACCATAAATATGATGGACCACATATATGAAGGTGGCCCTATAAGACAGTCATGAAGCAGAAAAGTCCTACTGTCTCGTATTTTTGCTGTACCTTTTCTATGCTTAAACACACAAATATATTGCTTTACAAGTGTCTACAGTACTCACTACAGTGCATACTATACAGGTTTGTAGCCTAGAAGCAATAGATTATACTATTCAGCCCAGGTGTGCAGTAGTTTACACCTTCTAGGTTTATAAAAGTGTACTACATCATGCTCAATGTGAAAATTGCCCAATGACACATTACTCAAAATTGTATCCCTATTGTTAAGCAATGCATGCCTGTATTTAAAGAGATATTACTAAAACACTGATTTTTAAAAATCACTCAATAACTTCTAAAATATTTATTGTGTCATAAACTCAAAATACCTTATAGACAGTATCTATAAAGCGCAAGTCATTCTTTGCTACGAGCTCAGTATTAGATTCCATCAGGAGTTCCGCTACATAAGGTGAATATGAGGTAAGGGAATAGCTGATGATAGGCAGAGATGCTGCTGTTTCTCCTTTTATCAAACTGTTAGGGGAAAAGAAGAAGACTTTGAATGAGTATAATTCCACAAAGTTGGAAAATCAAGGAAGTATGTCAGTAAATTTTTAAGTTAACATTACAGCCATAATAATTAGGTAATGCATGACCCTCTAGATTCCATCACCCACTCTAAGCCAGCCTAGCCAAATTATGAAACACTACTGCTTCTCTGTTCTTAAACTTATTATAGTTCTCTAATATCAGTAGTCTATTTACCAGAATACTTATTGATTACCTAAAATTTAATCTAACACAATTTACTCCATTTTCTCCTATTAATAGAATAAATGTTCTAACTTAAAGCACTCAAGTACACTTCATGGTTTTGCAAAAACTTGTTATAATATCTCATTTGCTTTCTAGCACAAACTTGCAAAGGTAAATATTACAAATTCAAGTTACACATGAAGACAGGCAGGCTGGAAAAAAGCATGTATCATCATGAGACTAAGCAATTTACCCCAAGTATCTTCCACCTACTGATCATTTAAAATTTGTACCTTCTTGGCTATACTAATTTCTCCCATTTAGAAAGATGTCTATTTATTTTTTGCTGAACCACTACTTATTCTTTATTAAGCATCTGTCAAATCTTAAGCCCTCTATTAGGCCCTCATGATGATTCTAATCCATATTTATCTCCCAGAGAATGACTCCCAGGAAACTCCATATCTGTCTTACAATGTTTTGTGTCTATTTATTTTCTCAGTGTGAAATACATTCACTAGTTGTCCCTCCTCAAAGCACAGGAGGCATTTCTGCAATTAGCCACTTATATTTGTTCAACTGAAGTAATACTGTACTTACATAAAACATACGTAAATACGCTTTCTATAAAACTCAAGACATGTACATAAATCCATCCTTCCCAAATTTTTAATAAGACAGACAAAAATGTATGATTACAACACTGTATTTTTTATGACAAATTTAAGTTGCTTCCTCTTTCCGTTTCTTTATAGGCACAGTATTTTGCCTAACGAGAAAACTGCCCTCGCAACCTCAGCTATTTGAAATATAGGCCCCAAATAGAAATTTTTAAAAAATGCTTTCAAACAGCAAAATCTGTATTTTATGCATAATAATAGATGAAGGCTGGTGCTGTGGCGTAGTGGGTAAAGCCACCACCTACAGTACCAGCATCCCATATGGGTTCTGGTTCCAGTTCCAGCTGCTCCACTTCCAGTCCAGCTCTCTGCCATGGCCTGGGACAGCAGTGGAAAATGGCCCAAGTCCTATGGCCCCTGCACCCATGTTGGAGACCCAGAAGAAACTCCTTGCTCATGGCTTCAGATCCCACAGCTCTGGCCATTGCAGCCAAGTGGAGAGTGAACCAGTGGTTGGGAGGACCTCCCCCCCCCCCACCCGCCGCCTCTGCCTCTCTGTAACTCTGCCTTTCAAATAAATAAATAAATCCTTTTAAAAAAAAAAAAGAAAAGAAAAGAACAGATGACAGCCAGGCCTACTGTTAACATTCCTTATGTGAAACAACCTTAAAAACCTTTGTTGTGTAGTTTCTAAGGACTTAGTTCACTAGAAACAGTAAGAAAAAGAGCAAATGACAAGAAAAATTTTAAGATGTGAAAAAGGAGAAAGAATCAAAAATTGGAGCTAGATTGGGGGCACTGTGTATACACTTATATGTATGTGACAGGAAGTGGATAATCTGAGTCTTTGTGGAAGAAGCAAGTAACATTTTCTCAATAGATCCAGAAGATAATACTATGTTATAAAATAACCTGAAAAATACTGTTCTTAATGATATTCTAGGACCAATAAGAAAATTATATGTTTAAACACTGTACTCGGAAAACAGGAGAATATTTGTTTAATGTAGACTATTCCTATCTAAAACACCTTTTAAAATGTGCTTAAAGTCATAAGGAGAAAACTTGACTGCCCAAACTAGCTAAGTCTCTTCAAGTTCTACATAATCAAGATATTCATGTTTTTAGAAATCAAGTCCATATCATAGACTGCATTTGTTTCATTCCTTCTGCTTCTCACATATACTGCCTGTAATAACAGTAATTAGAGCTAAACGTTCTCCTTATTTTCCTAATTATCCTTTCATTTGTAGTATTCTCTTGAGGTTAGCTCTCCCTAGAGTATTATTAGAATAATTCATTCTTTTTTTTTTTTTTTTTTTTTTTTTTTGACAGAGTGGATAGTGAAAGAGAAAGAGAAAGGTCTTCCTTTTTGCCATTGGTTCACCCTCCAATGGCCGCTGTGGCCGGCGCATCACGCTGATCCTAAGCCAGGAGCCAGGTGCTTCTCCTGGTCTCCCATGCGGCTGCAGGGCCCAAGGACTTGGGCCATCCTCCACTGCCTTCCCGGGCCACAGCAGAGAGCTGGCCTGGAAGAGGGGCAACCGGGATAGAATCCGGCGCCCCAACCAGGACTAGAACCCGGTGTGCCGGTGCCGCAAGGCGGAGGATTAGCCTGTTAAGCCACAGCGCCAGCCAGAATAATTCATTCTTACATGTAAAGCCCATTACTTGAGGAATCTACTTGGTAGTTAGCTTAACAGTTCTACTCTACTACTTGAACATATACTTAACCTAGGCTTGTCCCTTAACACCCATTCATTTAATAAACGTTTAGTCAGCTCTTAATATGTGCCAGGCACAATTCCAGGTGTGGGGATACTGCAGTGAAGAAAAAAAAGTCCGAGACTTTAGCTTATATTCTTCTGATAGGGGAAATATTTAATCAATCAATGAACCAGTGAAAACAGGTGTGAATAAATGCTGTGATGAAACCTAAGTATTACAAGAACAACAGAAGTACATAATAACAGAAGTAAATAATAACAGAAGTACATAACACAGTAGATTACATAAATATAAGAGAAGGTTTTATTACTATATTTTACAACAATAACTAGTTCATTGTTGGAAAATGGATTGTGCTAAATGGAAGAGTTTAATAACAATCTTCAAGCATGGTGTAGGCTGTCATAAAAAATTTAATAAGAATTTTTATTATCACAAAGAACACATGGTTAAATGTATAAAATCTATTCTATAAAAGGAATAAACAAAGAAATAGATGGATAAAAAATGGCATCAATCTCTGTTCATTCTTGATATGTTTAAAAATAACCACCCAACTGAATATGAAAGGGTAGTAGTTTATATTATCAACATATAACTGTGCTTATGAAAATATTTAAAATCTCTTGGGTTGGAACTTTTCATTAAATCATACTTGGAAACAAACTCCTAAAATTCCCTACTTTCTCAAATAGTTTAATCATTTCAAAGTAAACTTAAGTAGGACCTAAACAAAAATTTGTATTTTTCTTTAGATACTTCTCCCATGTCAAATGATATTTCAAGTCATTAGAAAAAAAGACTACAAATAAGCTTGATACTAAAACTTACCCTGCAGAATCCACCTCTTCAGGATAATTTATCATGCGAAGCACTTGTTCTAGGTTCCGTAAGCTTCTTTTTAAGTCACCTGTTGCCATTATTTAACATCAGCTTCAACTCCAACTTTGAAATAATCTAGCTTTTCACCTAAAAATAAAAATACATGAAACACTGATTAAGTCCATGTATTTTCTTGCTTTGGGTTTTTTTTTTTTCTTTTATTAATGGTTCATTTATTTATTTGAAAGCCAGAATTACACAGACCGGGAGTGACAGAGCAAGATCGTCCATCTGCTGGTTCACTCCCCTAATGACCACAACGGCCAGGGCTGAGACAAGCTGAAACCAGGAGCTTCTTTGGGGTCTCCCACATAGGTGGCAGGGGCCCAAGTACTTGAGCCATCTTCTGCTGCTTTCCCAGATCATTAGCAGGGAGCTGGATTGAACGCGGAGCAGCCAGGATAGGAACCAGCAGGAACTTAAATCTGCTTATGTTCTTTGGAACAGGCCAGACAATTACAGACCTGACTAGAGACATAGAAATAGCTCCTAACCTGGATCTACATGTTTCAATGTCTTCTGAAGGTAGTCCCCATCTGTACAAGGACCCAACAGGAATAGTCCTTTATCTTGAAATCAGTCTTTAAAGAACAGAACAGTTTACTGCTCCTTAAAGACCTCAGATACTTCCAGGCTCAAAGTATCAAAAAGAATCAAACAAAAAATGTCATCCCCAAATAAAACTAATAAAGCCAAATTATTTGACCTTAAAGAAACTGAGATCTGACAAATCATTCAGAATAATTATACTAAAGTTATCTCTCTGAGCTGGAAAAGAACACAGACTACCTGAAGTCAGATAAACAATATCTGAACAGAGAGATTCAATAAACTAAAAGAAGCATAAAAAAGAACCAAATAGAAATCCTGGAGCTGAGAAACAAAATGACTGAATAAAAAAACTCAATAAAGAGCTTTAACAACAGACTTGTCCAAATAAAAAAGAATCAGCAACCTGAAAGCCACGTCAGAAATTATCCAGTTAAAGAAAAAACATAGATGAACAAATGAACAACAGTGAAGAAAGTCTACAAAATTAACGGTGCAGTACCAAGTGAACCAACATGCACATTAAAGGAATGCGAGAAGGTAAAGAGAAAGAAAAAAGAATATTCAAAGAATTAATAGCTGGGGGCCAGCGCTGTGGCATAGTAGGCTAGGCCTCACCCTGTGGCACTGATTTGAATACTTGCTGCTCCTCTTCCAACCCAGCTCTTGTTTATGGCCTGGGAAACAGTGGAAGATGGCCCTAGTGCTTGGGCCCCTGCACTCAAACGGGAAACCCAGAAGAAGCTCCTGGCTCCTGGCATCAGATTGGCCCAGCTCCAGCCATTACAGCCATCTGGGGAGTGAACCAGTAGATGGGAAGACTGACTCAAACTCTCTCTCTCTCTCTCTCTGCCTGCCTTTCTATAACTCTGCCTTTCAAATAAACAAATCAATCTTTTTTCAAAAAAGATATAATTCTATCTATTTATAAAAAAATATAGAAACAGACAGTTCAGAAACAACGGAACATATATTGACACATTTATGACAAAGACAAAGTGGAGTAGCTGTGGAGAAATGATGACCTTTTTCAATACATAGTAACACTCATGTGTTAGTTGAATATATAAAATAAATAAATTGCAATCCTTACATCACACCCTTCACAAATTTATTTCTAGATTTACTGTAGATCTGACATGGGATAAGCGAGCTGGCTGAGCTGAGTTCACAAACCACAAGCCCTTGCCCACGTAATTCTATCTTACTTGTCAATCAGAAAACCCCTTTTCATCCAGGACCTGGGGGAAAGTCACAACATAAATATGCATATTAAGCTCCACATGGAATTTTATGGAAGTGTCATAAAACTCCCAGGTTGTGAGGAATGAGATGGCCTAATATACAGTTAGGTCAGGAATCTCTTGGAATGAGAAAAGGTGCAGAAGCCCTGTAGTGGACAAAATGCTTTCTTCTCCCCAAAAGTTGCCTTTGACAAAATTATAGCTCCAAATACTCTGATGAGTTTCTACTTATGAGAATAGCCAAGAAGAAATTACCAATCCCATCATTCTGATGGGTTTTTATCACCCAGCAGACTAGACAGGATTGCAATTCAGGACCTCTGGTGGGTTTTGTCCCAGTCCTCTGATTGACTGCTTCCTGTCATTCTGCTCCTCCCAGAAATGTGCATAAATGACCCTACGCCGGCAAGTTTCTCTGGACATTCCTCCCATAGGCAGGAAAGACTGAGAATCTGGCTGTAACTGCAAATATCTATTCTTGTGTTTTGCCAATAGCCAGTATTGAGGTCTGAGTTTATTTTAGGTCCCAGACAAAACAAATTCTTCTTTGGGATGTCTCCTCCTCATTAACATTCTACAACTTTAATATAAATCTTAACTCTTCCAAGAGACTTCCTTTAGTCCTTCCAGATATATAATCCATCTCCCCAGTACAGGTGCTTTCGTCTAATGCAGTACTTCGTGGAATCTTTTTCTCGTGTCTTGAAATACATTTCAATGTCTCTTACATTATTTCTACCCTGATAATGAAATTTCTATCAAATATGTTCCAGGAACATATCTTCTTCAGTACCACCAGAATATATTTTGAAGGAGAGTAAACATCTTGGGTCTGTAGGTGATAGAAATAAGTTACAAGAGAGTATAGAAAAAATGAATTTCTAAAAATATAAGTATTGGAAAAAATTTTGACTATTGCTCTACGTTTTCATTAAAGACCTTAATAAATTTTGTAATAAATTTATTGAAATATAAAATTAAGTATTAAAAAGCCAATCTATTACTCATGCACATTTTAACAGTACTTTCAGAAATTAAAATAATTAGGGAAAGAGGGAGAATAAAAGCAAGTACGGAGCTCAGTGGGACTGCTGTGTCCACGTATAAGACCGTTTGAAGACAATTTTGGAACAATAATCTACTACAGCCATAATTTCAGAATTTTTACAGTCAGAACAAAATCTGCAGTCCTTGAAGAAGGTTGGAGGGAATGTGAAACATCACGGAAATGCAAGCAAGGACTACATGAACTGCTTTCACCTATTCCTTCTGGTCAGCATTTGGACAGCTGTATGGATCCTCGCCTCAGAGGATCCAATAGGAATCTATCATAGGAAACCTGAAATTTCCCAACCCTAAATCACACTAATTCTGGGGATAACATGCTTCGATTCTTCTTACCGTTATTAAAACCCTATACCAGCTGTGTATAGAGGCAAGCCACTTTCAACGCCCCCCCTATCCCCCGCCACTTGACTGAAAAAGGCTAACAAGACAGACCTTCTCATTCGCACCTGCTACGGGACTCAAGAAAGGCAGCCGATAGAACGACCTCTGCCCAACATGGGGTGCAGCCTCACCATCTCCCTCGGGCTCACCCAGCAGCCCTCGATAAAGAGCAAAGAAACCGGCACCGAAGGCCTGTGGCCTGGCACAACAAAGTGAGGAGGAAGGAGAAAAGGCAGACAGTCACTGGGACCCCGGCTGCAGCAAGTCGTCCCTACCGCCCAGTGCCGGCTCCCAGGCAAGCTTCTCGCGCCGACCGTTTGTATTTGGAACCGTGGGTTCAGGCCCGCCACGCACCGCGGCGAGACCTTCCAAGCGGCAGGCTCGGGAGCGCTCTTGGTTGCCTCGCTGCAGATTCCACACGACGTCCGTCCGGAATTCTGAGGAAAATGAGATTTATGAGAGAGACTTCCCAGTGCCCAATCAGATTATAAATTCCAATGTAGAAATTTCTGTAATTCTGATTGTCAGAATATCTCGGGCGGCGAAGATAAAAAGGAACAATCAGTAGCGAATCGAACATACCGGAGACAAAAATGCTTCCTCTTTAAGGGCTAGAGCAGGAACGTCACTTCCGGCAACAATAGGAAACGTCAAAACTGGGAGAGTCGGCGACTCTGGCCTCTACAGCTGGAGGTGCTCTGAAGTTCGGAGGACTCTGCTGCTCATTCTGCTAGCAGCTCCACCGGCGTGAGCCAGTAAAGTTTGATCAGGCTTCTCTATGGCCTGGGCACCAGTTCCCGGCTGAGCCATTTTCTTTTTGGCGAGAAGCCCCCACGCAGAGGCCGATTCGTCGCGGCGGCGGTGGAGATCGCAGGTCGCTCAGGTACAAGCGTTAGCCTAGGTCTTCCAGATCTCTTACCTGTCTTCCTTGTATGCTCTCACATTTCTTGGAAAAAAGAGCCTGTGCCTGCCAGTTGGCAGAATCTGGCCGAGCAGCCAGAGTTTGGCACCAATGACGCTGCAAAGCATATTGAGTGACAGCAGTAGTGACTTATGAAAATGAAGAGTCAGTATCAGGAGGCGGGAATGGTTGTGTTTCTTCTTTTTCTAGGCCATTGGGGTGTAAGTCGGTTTAGGACCCTAGGTTGTGACCCGGCGTCATCTTGAAATAAAGCGGAGAAGCGGCAAATGTTACCCAAGGCCAAGTGTTGCTTTTCAAGGATAGGGTTATTTTGGTGCCTAGGCAGAGTTTTTGGTTCTTTACTACTTGGCAGTAATGTGAATGTAACAAAGTTAGAATCATTACAGATTGCCAGTTGCTGTGGTAAGCTTTGGTATAAAATTTGGTAATGCCTTCGTTTGGCTTGTTTCTGTGATGTCTCCAGTCTTACACAGTAGATACTCAATGAATATTATTCACTGGGCAACTATTTCTAAGATAGGAGCTCCTCTCTCCCCCCATGCAAATGGTTTACAAAATAAAGCAGGTCTCAGAATGAAGAATATATTTTTCAGGTTGAGTCAAAGTTTCATTGTTAACCAGGAAAGCTGTTTGGTTATCTATTGCTGAATAATAAATTACCCCAATTTACCCCCGCTTAAAGCACACAAATATTTATCATCTCCATTTCTGTATATTGGGAGTTGGAATGAAATTTATCAGAGAGCCTCTGACCCAGGTTCTTTCTCGAAGTTGCAGCCAGGCTGTCATTGGGGCCTGTGACCTCTTCTGACTGCTCCACGAAGGGGCAAGGAGGATCTGCTTCCAAGCACTCTCACATAGAAAACGTTGCTTTTGTCGGCAGTCGCTTTGCTGTAGTTCTTGGCAGGCCCGGGTTCCCAATTACAGGAGTTTCTCGGTAGGACAACCTCACAGTATGTTGACTGACTTCCCTGGGACTACCAATCTTAGATGATACAGGTTCTTGTAACCTAATCTTGTAAGTGATATCCCATTACTACTGCCTTATTGGATTTGTTAGAAATGAGCCAACCCAAAACTGAGAGGAAGTAGTGGGGATTACTCAACTACATGAATGCTAGGGGGAAGTGATCACTGGGTCTTTTTTTTTTTTTTTTTAAGGCTACCTGAACAAATAACCTTGCTGATAACTTTTAGGAGATAATAGCTGGGATTAACTGAACAAAAAATATGCCCATAAAAAATGTAGTCACACAAGGAAACATGTCAGATTATAAAGAAATAAACTTGTACTAACATTATCTCTTTTAGAAAAAAGTTGTTTTATCCTTTTTTCTTATAAATTATCTTTTCCCTGCTAATTAAGAGAGGTTATTTTTTATCTCTCATGTGAAACTGCCTGGAAGATGATATATTGAGAGAAATGTTTTTGTCTTTGGGGTATACATGAACAGAGCATGTCACAACTGGAGATGTGTGTTTCTTACCCGCTGCCATTTTGTGTTTGAAGCTGGTAAAAAATAAATAAGTGTAAAGTACTTTTTTTTTTTTGCGAAGTGATAAGGTTTTATTGGGTAAAGTACTTTTAAAAGAGGAAAGTTAACAAATGGCTGGAGATAAGTATATCTATGCAAATCAGTTATGGCCTTTATGTTGATGTGATTAAATAGAAATGGGAGAGGTATGTCTTGAAAATGTATCCAGGCTGTCTTTTAACCATTATTTCTGTATTACCAAGCTTCACATCACCAGGACAGCTTTTGTCAATAAAGCATATAACCTAATGGAAATAAAAGGTACTTCAGATTTGTTGGGAAACAATTTTTGCTATGACTCAATATAAAATTGCCTATGCTTCTTCCAGGTGAGAAAGATGTTGTAAATCCTTATCATCAGTAAAATGTAATTCAGGTTTACCTCTTGTACCTCAAGTGCATAACACCAGTCTGCATTTGGTAATTCTAAAATTGTAAATTCAGCTTTTGTATTGGGACTCCCCATGAGGTTAACATACCTCATTTATAGTAGGTTACAGCCAACTCACTAAAGTAACTTTTGGCCCTTAGATATATACAAAAGTTCAAATAGATGCTTGAGAAAGTAACACAGTTGAACTGCTTGCATCTACAAAATGGTTTATGGTAATAACATAGATTTAGCAAAAATATTAATCATTTAATTTAAGCTTAACAGGGAATATTTTTTGTTTATAATGTTTGTGCTGGGTTAAAAGATACCTTCAGCTCCTTCATTCCACAATATCACACTGCATTGAAATTTGTCATTCAAATGTACAGCTATGTTTTTTTTTTTTACATCTTGATTCATATTTGGAAATGGGACTATCTCATTAAATGTCATATGATAATGCATCAAAATCATTAATACTAAAACCTAAGAAGTATGCATGTAACTCATGTTGTTTTTACATTGAATTAGTTTACTCAAATATTATTTTTTTAAAAGATGTATTTATTTATTTGAAAGTCAGTTTCACAGAGAGAAGGAGAGGCAGAGAGGGAGGTCTTCCATCCACTGGTTCACTCCCCAATTGGCTGCAATGGCCGGAGCTGTGCCGATCCGAAGCCAGGAGCCAGGAGCTTCCTCTGGGTCTCCTACGTGGCAATCTTCTGCTGCTTTCCCCGGGCCAGAGCAGAGAGCTGGATCGGAAGTGGAGAAGCTGGGACTCGAACCGGCGCCCACTGCTGGTGGTGGCTTTACCTTCTATGCCACAGTGCTGGCCCCTCAAGTATTATTTTTATTCATTCTAATGAAAAATATGTTTCTGGAAACGGATCTTCTCTGACTGATTTTTTTCTTTTTCTCTGTCATTTTGTTTTTCTGACAAATTTCTAGATGTTGATTCTATAAGAAACTAAAACATCCTTTGCTGACTTGAGTAAGTTTATATCATATTTCAGGAAAGTACTTTCGTGATAATAGAGATAGTAATATTTTGTGGCTTCAAGTTTAGAAAGTGGTTTTATGGAGTTTAACTCTTTTTGTAATGAGTAGTGTGTATATTAGTCACTAATAGATTATGTTGGATTTTAGAGTTTAGCCCTACCCCCCAGATTTTAAGGAATCATAAAATTGTTTCTCCAATTTTTTATTGTTGCAAAGTACATATAACAAAATCTATCATCATAACCATCATTAAGTATATAATTCAGTGCTGTTAAATGTATTCATGTGCTGCTGTCACCATCCCTATAACTTTTAAAAAAAAGATTTTATTTATTTGAAATACAGAATTAATTACAGAGAGAGAGAGAGAGAGAGAAACAGAGATCTTCCATCTGGTTCACTCCCCAAATGACCGCGATGGCCTGAAGCCAGGAACCTGGAACTCTATCCAGGTTTCCTTCATGGGTGGCAGGATCCCAAGCACTTACGGCTTTTGCTGCTTCTTTTTGAGGCATATTAACATGGAGTTGGACTGGATGAGAAGTAGAGTGGGGCAGGAGGGTCCCACAAGGGGTAGGCTCACAAGGGATGCTTGACACCCCAGGCCACAGCTTACCCCACAGTGCCACATCCCTGGTCCCTATTCTTATAACTCATAAAACTGAAATCCTATGCCTGTTAAACACTAACACCCCATATCCCATCTCCACCTCCATCCATAGTCCCTGGCAATCACCATTCTGCTTTCAGTCTCCATGATTTATATTACTTCAGTATCTGATTTAGATGGAATCATATATTATTTATTGTGTTGTGACTGCTTATTTCACATGTAATGCCCTCAGGGTTCATCCAAGTTCTAGCATATGTGAAAATTTTCTTCCTTTTTAAGGCTTCGTAGCATTCCATTCTGTATATGTACCATCTTATTCTCATCCATTCTTCATTCATGAACAGTTGGTGGTAATGTAAAGTAGGATTGAGATTTTGATAGAGATTGAATTGAATCTGCAGACTGCTTTCTATATATTGACATCTTAATAGTGAATTTTCCAGTTCGTGAACATGTGATGTATTTTATTTGTTCTTTTTTCATTTCTTTTAGTAATGCTTTTTACCTTTCATTATAGAAGTCTTTCACATCCTTGGTTAATGCATAAGTATTTTGTTTTCGGAATGCTATTATAAGTGGAGTTATTTTCATAATTTCAGATGATTCTGTTGACTTTTGTAACTTGCTACTTTGATGAATTCATTTATTAGTTCTAAGGGCTTTTTTAGTGGAATCCTTAGAATTTTCTCTATGTAAGATCTTAAGATCTGTGAACAGAGATCATTTTATTTCTTTCTAAGTTGGATGTCTTCTATTTCTTTGTCTTGACTCCTCCCTCCTAGAACCA
Organism: Lepus europaeus; assembly: GCF_033115175.1. Taxonomy (NCBI): domain Eukaryota; kingdom Metazoa; phylum Chordata; class Mammalia; order Lagomorpha; family Leporidae; genus Lepus; species Lepus europaeus. The sequence goes on from NC_084842.1 coordinate 35,923,517, forward strand.
TTGCATTTTATAACAAAAAGAGATCTTGAAAGTCAAAACCCTTGTCTCATAGGTCAGGAAATCCAGTGCTCATAACTAGCTAGTGGAGTCTTAATCAAATTTCTATTTTCTCCCATCCAAGTATTAACCAGGGTGGACCTTGCTTAGCTTTCAAGATCAGACAGGATCAGGCATGTTCAGGGTGGTATGCCTGTAGAATAAATTTCTTTTCTCCGTTGTCTCTTTTGAATAGAAGATGTGTCATCTCACTTCTGATTGTCCATCTGTTTCAGGCTGTCCTCAGTATTTATCTTAATGCTCTTATTTGTATAAAAGCAATACAATGAGAGTTATATTTTGTTTTATTTTATTTTTACTTCTGCAGTGCTCATGGGAATGGCCATCTTGTTTAGTGGACATGAAAGTGTGAGAGGAGATTAGTTGCCATATGCTACCATGGCTGCTGCTATTTACAATCATGCTGAGTAACTAGTAGTGCAGTTAAGTAAGCACCAGTGTAATTAGAAATAATGCTGGAGATAAATATGTTAACTATATTTTATTTGCAAGTTAAAACAGGCCACATATCTTGCAAAACAATCAGAGATTTAATGAACCTGAAATTGTAAAATTTTTTGCTATATTTAAATAATATTTTTTGTATTTGTTGAGATGGTATTTTGGTAGCACTCATTATAAAATGAAATTGAAGAATGGGGAATAAATCTTCAGAAAACAAAGTAATAGTGTATGTCTTTTTGAATTTAAAAAAAAAAAAAAGAAAACACCTATAAAGGGTATGCCTTTTAGTAACAAAAACTGCTCTTGCAGGACCAGATCTTTAAATTTAATGAGTAGGTGCTTTTTTATATGTTTAAGTGTACCTTGTGACCTCTTAGTACTTAGCTATTTCCCTTTTCTCCTTAGAAAGACCTCCTTGTGGACTTAGCCTTTTCATTTTCCTACGGTTGTTGCCTTTAAATTTTAGGAGTGTGATTGGTTATCAGATTTTTTTTCTTTTGTTCTTAAAATTTCTTTATCCAGTCTGTTCTAAACTACTTTGGTGGTCTGTTCTTTTGGAAGTAGAGAAATAAATGCTGCCCTGCCACTTTGATTCTAAATGTCTTACAGAATACATTTTCTCACAGACCCTTCCACTTTCTTACAGAATTGAATAATATAACAAAAATACTACTTAAAGGTTTTTAATATCTAAAATAACTAATACTCTGGTTTCTCTTCAGATCATATAAATCTTGCACCTTTTACTAAAATAACCAAAAACCTAGTTGTTGCTTTCTACTTGAAAAACATTGAACATTTCTAAAAATATAAAAATAAATGAATATTTTTAAGTATCAATGGAATTTGTATTTTAGGAGTATCTCTTTTGTACATGTTTTAGGCTTTTATCAGAGATAGAACATTTACTTCTAAATTCTACTTTTTGGAATTTAAGCATGAAAAATATTGAAGAAAACCATTTATAATGAGTATTTAAATAAGGCCATTTATATGTCTATCACATATCATTGATTTAACACTGTATGCTCACAAGAACTTTATGGAATTGGTTTGTTTCAAGCAAAAGTATTTAAAGCAGAGTGTTTTTTAAGACCTCCAGACTCCTTTCTCTTCCTATTTTCCCCTGTATAGATTTTATATACCTTAATGGTATGGAGATCATTGCTCATTATATGAGTACATGACAGCACTTCAAAAAGTTTGTAGAAAAATGCGATTAAAAGATAAGTTTATTTTGCTGCAGAAAAATTTTGAAATTCATGCATAATTTTTTCACAATATGCATTTTCCAAAATAAATGTGTGTTTTAATTCCGTTTTCCATGAATGTTTTGTAGTGCCCTCATGTAGTTGTCTCCAGAGTTCATGCTGTTTGAGTGTTCAGTGCTGTGAAATTACCAAGTTTTAGTAAAATTACTCTTTTCTTCTACAAATACTTTGCTATTTAACTAGTTACGTATGGGTGCTTTGATTAAGCTGCTTAATATTTTACAAATAGACTTTATATTTGATATACCAGTAACTATCAATAAAATAACTTCTGGCTTATTCTTTTGAGGAAATATTGTATCCTTTTGAAATAAGGGGAAAATATTACAGATACAGTAAAAAATGCCATCTCGTCAAAACATAGTCCTCTGCTGCAAGTATATAGTACAAAAGACTATTATCATAAACTTTAATAAATTAGTAACTGGTATTATTGGTGATTAATCTTTATAGTGTTTTCTGTATGTAAATCTGTTTGTACTATGTTACATCAGATTTGTTTAGACCAAAAACTATATTTTTAATGTAAAAATGGCATCTAAAATCATACCAAAATAGTATAGCTGGTTCTCAGATTTTTATAGTTAAAAAAGGAGAAATTGAATCAGGACTTATATACTGCTTTATCAGTTAAAACATATTTTTGTCTATGTTTCTTCTTTCAGCACTATGAAATAGGAGTGATTTCCTCCTTTTTATAGGAAACAGAACCTCAGAATTCTGTTTGAAACACCTAATATCACAAAGCAAGTCATGGCATAATGAGAGTTTTAAAGTCACTCTCCACAATGGCAGTTCCAAGAAAACCTAAGTATTTTTTCTAAAACAGACTTTATAGCACACATTCTCTAAGAAAATAGGGAATTTTTCAGCACAATAAAATTAGAAATTAATTTTTAGAGAATCAAAAATAACTCAATAGTTACATTTAGATTTTTTAAAAAATTGAATCTTCCATTAAGGGTTTGGTCAGTGATACAATAAAATAGTATTGCTGTTATTTTAATAGAAATAAGTATATGTATTAATTTTTGGAAATTAAGTAAAGCATCCTGATTTTGAAAATATTGTTATTAAATAAATTGTTGATCTGCATATTAGAAGTATAATATTTGAAGCAATCCAAATTTATTCACATTAACTTATGTCTTTGTTTTTTAATGAATAATTATATTAATTCACTAATTAATGTACTTTGTGTTTATGTTGTCTTTTTCATTAGCACACAAATAGAAATATTTTTTGCATTTATACCTTAATCCAATCAACAGTACATCCTTTATAGTCAAAACATCATTACAGGATTTCTATCATGAAGGATTTGTTCCTTTATTGTATCTTCTTTTGATCTATATGATAAATTCCATGAAGATAAAGATGATTTAAATAGGTGGTAGTGGTTTTTTATTTTTTTAAATTTTTATTCATTTATTTGAGCGGTAGAGTTACAGAGAGTGAGAGGGAGAGACAGAGAGAAAAAGGTCTTCCTTCTGTTGGTTCATTCCCCAAATGGCCACAATAGTCAGAGCTTCACCGATCTGAAACCAGGAGCCAGGAGCTTCTTCTGGGTCTCCCACATGGGTGCAGGGGCCCAAGGACTTGGGCCATCTTTTTTTTTTTTTAATTTTATTTAATAAATATAAATTTTGAAAGTACAACTTTTGGATTATAGCTGCTTTTCCCCCCATAATCTCTCTCCCACCTACAACCATCCCATTCTTCATCAAGATTCATTTTCAATTATATTTATATTCGGAAGGTCAACTTGGTATATACTAAGATTTTAACAGTTTGCACCCACACATATACACAAAGTATAACATACTGTTTGAGTAGCAGTTTTACCATTAATTTGCATAGTACAAGAAATTAAGGATTGAGATCCTACCATCTTTCACTGCTTTCCCAGGCTTAGCAAAGAGCTGGATTGGAAGAGGAGCAGCCAGGACTAGAACCAGTGCCCACATGGGATGCCTGCGTAGCAAGTGGAGGATTAACCTACTGCGCCACTGCGCCTGCCCCTAGATTGCAGATTTTTAACAATTATTTGAATTCCTAAAATCTAAAATGGCTACTAGTCAATGACACTAGACTTGCTTTGTCCTTAGTCATCCTCTTGAAAACATTCATTAGAATTCCTCTTCTAATTCTTTATTGAGATATTTTTATACCATAAAATGCACCTATTTTAAATGTTCATTTCTCATTTTCTTAGATGATTGTAGATATACATGGTATTGCAAGAAATTTACAGAGCGATCCCTTGTATAGTTTGCCTATTTCCCTGATGGTATTTTCCAAAACTATAGTGTTGTCACAGCCAGAATATAGATGTTGGTGCAATACACCTATCTCATCTAGATTTGTCAGATTTTATTTGTTGCATAATATGCATGTATATGTGTATGAAGTTCTATGCAGGTTCTTATATCCAACTCCTCAGTGCTCAGTTTTAATACCACAGGAATCCCTCCTGCTGCCCTTTTATAACTTCACTTACCTCTGTCCTGGCTGATGTTGACTATCTAATCATATGCATATTTGTCCTTTGCACATCTTCTCCCCTGAAATTTCTTTTCTTCCTGTTTTTTAATTGGATTGTTTGCTTTCCTGTTAACATTTTAAGAGTTGCTTATATGTTCTAGATACCAGTCCTTTGCAAGATAAGTGATTTGTGGGTTATTTTCTCTCAGTTGATTGTGTATACTTTCATCAACTAAATTTTTCATTTTGATGAAGTCTGCTTTATAATTTTTTTATGTTTATATATATATTGCTTCTGAATTCCTTGCCTAGCCTTAGATCCCAGAGTTCCTTTTATGTATACTTCTAAAAGTTCTCTAATTTTATATTTTAAATTTAAATTTATGACTTAATTTTTGTAAAAGTTGTCAGATTTTGATCAAGTTTCACTTAATTTAATGTTTTATCAGTGTTTACCATTTATCCATCTATTGAGTCAACAGATATTTACAGAGCAATTTATATCTTCAAGGCACTGTGTTCAATATAAGATTTATTCATATAGCCTATTGATTGTGATCAGTTCCTCATCTTACAGTTAATGGAGTTGATAAGATCCAAAATTATCATTATTAGCTTAATAATTGGGTAAATATTATGCTGTAACTAAGAGATGCTTAAACATACTGATCTTAGCAATTGATGCATTGATTTCAAAAGCCAAAGAAGTTGACGTGCTTTCCACAAAATACTTTAAATCAAATTACTGGGGATGTAAGCTTATGACAAAAATCTCAATAGAAATTTCTTTTAAGATTTATTTGTTATTTGAAAGGCAGAGTTACAGAGAGACAGAGGCAGAGAGAAAGAGAGGTCTTCCATCTGCTGGTTCATTCCTCAAATGGCCTGAGCTGGGCTGATCTGAAGCCAGGAGCCTGGATCTTCTTCTGGGTCTCCCACATGGGTTGAGGGGTCCAAGGACTTGGGCCATATTCCACTGCTTTCCCAGGCACATTAACAGAGAGCTGGATCAAAAGTGGAGCAGTCAGGACTCGAACCAACGTGCATTTGGGATGCCGGCACTGCAGATAATGGCTTTTCCCATTAAGCCACATTGAAGGCCCCTCTTATTAATTGACAAGTATGTTTTATGATAACTCCCAAAAGGACCTTTGACTTGTTGAATCTTCCCATGAACTTTTGGAGTTACTTCTAGAAACATGTCAGTAATGATTAAATATTATAATACAGTGATATTACTTAACTGCCAAAAGGTTATATCTATTATCACAGGCTGTTGACTAAATACTTGACCTTATTAGACAGTCTGTGCTTTTTTTTTAAATCTGTCTGCTTGGATTATTTTCTTAAGATTTATTTATTTATTATTTGATAGGCAGAAGCAGAGAGAGAGTGAAAGAGAGAGAGAGAGAGAAAAAGAGAGAGAGAACCATCTGCTGGTTCTCTCCCCAAATGGCTGCAACGCTGGATCTGGGCTGATCCGAAGCCAGGTGCCTGCAGCTTCTGAGTCTCCCACATGGGTGCAGGGTCCCAAGGACTTGAGCCATCATCTACTTCTTTCCTAGGCCATAGCAAGGAGCTGGATGAGAAATGGAGCATCCGGGACTGAACCCAGCACCCATATGGGATGCTGGCACTGCATGTGGCAACTTTACCTCTATGCCACAGCTGCAGACTCCCAATCTGTGTCTTATATTTATAGTATAGCTATATAAGCCAAGTTAGCTTCAGCTTACATTATATGATTACTCATTGTTATTTTTGTCTACTGGCAAAAATAAATGGCATACCTGAAAATTTGCAGGTCCTAAATAAATGAAATTTGGGACCAGGATTGTGACTACTCAGATAATTAAATCCACAATAATCAGGTGTACCCTGAAATAGAAGAACCAAAATAAAGAGTTAGCATTTAAAGGGAGTAGAGGAAGAAAAACTATCTTATTGTAAACTACTTACTTTGGGTTAGATTCTCTGTTAGCCCTTCAAAGAATAAGCATTATTTGTTACTTAACTAATGAACTAGATCCAGATCTTACTTCACATCAAAGTCTGTGTGCTTTCCACGAGAACAGTGCCTGAAAGAGCAGCTGTGGCTGGAAGCCACAACAGAGGTATAAGAGGTGACAGAGGTAAAAAAGTTGAGAGACCCGGTGATGAAGAAACAAATGATTGTTGATTCTGTTCATGAACTCTGACAGTTCTGGGCATGTCATTTGGTGGTGAAGAATAAAAGCTTTGAACTCAGTTAGATCTGAGTTTGAATCCTAAATCTTCTATTAGCTGGATATGTGATCTCAGTCAAATTTGCTTAACTTCTCTGGACCACTCTTTTCTCAGCCAAAAGATTAAGATAATAACACATTACCTATTAGGGTTGTTGTGTGGATTAAAAAGAGATACTGTATAAATATTATATGTTAAATATTATGTGCAAAAGGGAGGAACTCAGCCAGGAATTCCAGGGATTAAATCTCCACACACAACAAAAAGTGTTCAAGGGGTGTTTTTTTCTACTCTATTGAAAAGGAAATTCTCTGTCCTTTAAAATTAAAAATCCTTATGAAAAATGGCAAAAATGATTCTTTGAATACTTTGACATTTTGAATGATTTCCTACTACTCTTAGACAATAATGTTATTTTTATCTTCTTAATCTGTGTTATATGAGGCCTAGGGCAGTAATTCTTAATGCTGAGTGCCCAGACTCAAACCAGAGCTTTTTTAAATTTACATATCTGAATTCCACAACCAGTAGACCTCTGATTACAGAAAGGTTGTACAATTAATAAAAAATGTTGCATAGCCTTCACCCAGATTCACCAATTTTTAACATTTTGCTGTATTGCTTCTGTCTGAAGAAACATAAATGTTGGGGGTCCAGCTCTGTGGTGCAGTAGGTTAATCCTCCGCCTGCAGTGCCGGCATCCCATTTGGGCGCCACTTCTAGTCCCAGCTGCCTCTCTTCCAATCCAGCTCTCTGCTATGGCCTGGGAAAGCAGTAGAAGATGGCCCAAGTGCTTGGACCCCTGCACCCACATGGGAGACCAGGAAGAATCACCGGGACTCCTGGTTTTAGATCGGTGCAGCATTGCAGCCATCTGGGTTTCCCTCTGTCTCTCCCTCTCAGTGTCTGTAACTTTGCCTCTCAAATAAATAAATAAGATCTAAAGAAAAAAAAAAAAAAGAAACATAAATGTTGGGTCAGGCGCTATGACATAGTAGGTAAAGTTGCGGCCTGCATCCTGTATGGTTGCTGGTTCAAGTCCCAGCTGTTCCACTTCCAATCCAGCTCTCTGCTGTGGCCTAGGAAAGCAACAGAAGATGGCCCAAGACCTTGGGCCTCTGCACCCAAGTGGGAGACCCAGAAGAAGCTACTGGGTCCTGGCTTCAGATCAGCTCACCTCTGGCCATTGTGGCCATTTGGTGACTGAATCAGCAGGTGGAAGACCTCTGTCTCTCCACCTCTGCCTGTCTGTAACTCTGCCTTTCAAATAAACAAATAAATCTTTAAAAAAAAATAAATAAACATAAATGTTATAGCCTTTTCTGAACTATTTTAGCATAGGTTGCTAACATCATGCCTTAACACTTCAATGTGTAGTTCCTAAGAACAAGAATGTACTCTTATTTAAATCATTGTATAATTACCAAATATAGGAAATGTAACATTGTTGGTGATATGCTTACCCAGTCTTCAGCCCAAATATCTAGTTTCTCAATTATCCTAATTTATCCTCTTATATAGCGACTTTTCCAGCACAGATCCTGTCCACATATTGCATTTAGATGTCATGTTTTATATTTTGATCTCTTGGAATCTGGAACTGTTGATGGATGGGAGACCTCTCTCTCTCTCTCTCTCTCTGTCTCTCTCTCTCTGCCTCTCCTTCTCTGTGTAACTCAGACTTTGAAATAAATAAATAAATCTTTAAAAAAAATTAAGCTATGTAATACCAAAGGAGTTTTTTTAGAAGGAAAAGTACCATACAGGCACGTTAACTGTAACATAATTAAAATATTGTTGTGTAAGAGTACAACAGATCATTTGTTGGTGATTATTGCTCTTTGCTGGATAAAAACATCTTTAGCTAAATCAAACTTTTTTCAATCTCATAGGTAGATATTTTACAATGATATTACTTTCAAATAAGTCTGTATTTTTCCTAAAATCATGTTATTTTCCACTTATTTCATCCCAGCTATTGTGCCATGGCAACATTCAGCCTTAGGAGCAGATAAGTTAAATTTGAAATGTAAAATATAATAATAAACCAAAATATGAAATTCTTATTATGAGCTTAAATTCATAAAACAGGTGTTACTCAGCTGATATTGACACATTCATACACAGTACCACTGAATATTCAAGGTCACTCAATTTTGTTGCCAATCCTCATTCAATTGCCATTAATATTAGGCTTTGGAATCCACAGTTGTGCTTACATGAGTGTATTTGCAGGCAGTGCAGAGTGTATTTAAACTAAATAAAAATGTAGTAACTCTGAGACACCAGGAGTGTTACTTGAATACTGTATTAAAATGGTCAAATTAATGGTCATGGATCCAGGAAAATAAAAATTCTTGAACCCTGTTTTTTCACCTATTTGGCCATTGTTCAGTGGAACTTCATCCTATTTAAAAAGACACTCTAAGACCTGTTTTATTTTGTACTGATCATTCTCAGTAAAGTGTACATTTAAATTTAGTAAATTGTATCCAAATCTTTGGTTACAAGTATTGATTTTAGGGGCCGGCGCTGTGACGTAGCGAGTAAAGCCACCGCTGCCTGCAGTACCGCCATCCTATATGTGCACCAGCTAGCTGCTCCACTTCCTTCCAATTCAGCTCTCTGTTATAGCCTGGGAAAGCAGTAGAAGATGGCCCAAGTCCTTGGGCCCCTGCACCTGCATGGGAGACCCAGAGGATGCTCCTGGCTCCTGCCTTCAGATTGGCACAACTCAGGCAATTGTGACCTTCTGGGGAGTGAACTAGCTGATGGAAGACTCTCTCTCTCTCTCTCTGTCTCTCTCTCTCTAACTGTGCCTTTCAAATAAATAAATCTTTAAGAAAAATGTATTAATTTTACAACCATTTTGACAAACAAGGAAAAAAATACGATTTCTAATTGCTTTCATTTTTTCCCTCAATTTATTTTCTCAAAAGCTTTAAATATAATAAATTGAATTTAGAAGAAAAGACTGGATATTTCAATAGCATACATTTACAGTTGAATCTCATTATTTTTATATTTTAGATTTATGAGCTTGTCTGCTTACTTCAATGATCCAATCAATACCCCTGCCACGGCTGGCGCCGCGGCTCAATAGGCTAATCCTCCGCCTGTGGCGCCAGCACACCGGGTTCTAGTTCCGGTCAGGACGCCGGATTCTGTCCCGGTTGCTTCTCTTCCAGGCCAGCTCTCTGCTGTGGCCAAGGCGTGCAGTGGAGGATGGCCCAAGTGCTTGGGCCCTGCACCCGCATGGGAGACCAGGAGAAGCACCTGGCTCCTGGCTTCGGATCAGGGCGGGGGGCCTGCCGCAGCGACCATTGGAGGGTGAACCAACGGAAAAGACGGAAAAGGAAGACAGTTCTCTGTGTTTCTCTCTCTCTCACTGTCCATTCTCCCTGTAAAAAAAAAAAAAAAAAAAAAAAAAAAAAAAAAAATACCCCTGCCACTTTCCTAGCTGTTAGTGGCATACACTAAGCTGCAAAAAAACTGAGCTGTTCAAGGTACACATGAATACTGGTAGACTTTGCCTTTTTATTTTAACTCTTGTATACAAATGTCCTTTTCATGGCCTCTTGAGTGCCACATTTTTCACATTTTTGTGCTTTTTGTTGGTGATTCTGAAATTTAAGAAGGCCCCAAAGTGACAAGTGGTGTGCCTTACAGAGAACATAGATTTGTGAAATAATCTTCCTTCATGTATTACCATGAGTGCTGTTGGCCATGAGTTCAATGTTAGTGAGTTAATAATACATATTAAATGAAGTGTCTTCAAACAGAAATGCACATAAAACAAGGTTATGTATTAATTGGTTGTCAAAAACATTGTAACCAGGTGCTTATAAAAACTTAACCCTGTATTCCTGTGATTCAGTATTAAATAATTAGTGTTTATAGCAACTTTATAGAATATATAAACTATATAAAAAGAATCAACTATATACATGAAAAGGACTAACTACACTCTTGTAAAAGTAATTGATTTTAGAAAGAATTCTCTACTTTCCTCAGTCTCTTTGGAGTGATTAATTCAGCAATAGTTTCATCTTGAAATCCATGTTTACACCAAAACTAGTGATTTCAGATGCAAAAATGTACTTCGTGTTTTAATTGGAAAATCTTTGCATATTCAGTTTAAATAGTCACTGTGCAACTGATTTTTTTATCAAATAATTACTATTATTTAAGACAAATTTGAAGACTATATGTTGAAGTCAAGTTTTGATTGATTTTATCAGAACATGTGTTTTCAAGAATTGAAATTATGCAGGAACCCAATGTGAAACTGTATCATATTTTACATTTATTTTAGAGCCAGATGTTGAGAGCTACTAAAGGTAACACAAGGACTCATTTCATGACATAGTTATTAGAACTATTGTTGGGTATGTTGAGATCTGAAATTTTTGTGGACCATGATATTTTTATTTTTAGGATTACTTATTTATTTTTGATTTGGTCATTGACATAAAAATTTACAAGGAAAAATATAAACATGCACAAAACCTGAGGACTAAAGTAGGTAAAAAGTTGTGTACAAACCCTACAAAACCGTACAAGTATGAACATGAACAAATAAGTTTATTTATCAGGCAGGACCTCAGGATAGTCATGTATCATTAAATAAGTTTTATGAAAGTGCTGTCATTTTCATTTTATGAAAATGTGATTTTTGTCAAAACAAGGTAATATCTAACATGTATTTGTTATTACCCATGAAGTTAACTTCACATGCATTATCTAATAAAACAAGATTTTAAGCCATAGAGACTCTTTTTCCATATTATAAATGAAGAAACTGAAGTTTAGCATAGATGAGTAATTCTCCTTCATGTAATCACTAACATATTCAGGATTCAAACTCAAATCTGTCCAACCTCAAAGTCCACAATACTGTGTTCCTTCCATGCCTCGCATCATAACTTAACAAAATGGATGTCATGTCTTTTTGAAGTTTTATTACTTATCTGACAGTTACACCATATTCCACGTTTCTGTTACTCTAAGAAATATTGGGAGTGTGGATAGAACGTTATAGACGGCCCTTCCTTTTTCCAAATGCTGAGCTTATAATATTCGTCTTCTGAGAGTGATTTATCCTGCTTTCTCTTTAAAGCATCACAAACTGCTTAAAAGGGAAAGGTAAGTCCCAAAGGGGCAATTTGCAGTCTGATTTAGCATTAGGAGAATAGAAAATTAGATATAATCTTAGTTTTCTTTGTCTGAAGTATGTATACATAAGCCTCAACTTTCCACCATCCCCAGCTTTTTTTTTTTTAAGAACCAGTTGCTGGCTTTACCTCTTTCTACCTGCTGGATGCTTTCTGAATCACATTATCCAGGGCTTAATTTAAGTGATCCTCATTAAAGTCCAGAACCTAGGGAAATCACCCAGAATTTTTGTTTCCTAGCAACAGCCCTGAGAGTAACAACAGCTGTTTAACTATATGCTGCCAGAAAAAAATGCTATAGGGAGATCCACAAAAATTGTTATTAAACACCTTATATCTTGTGCATTCAAATATCATATTTACCAGATTTGATTAATTATCTTTAGTGATACAGATAAAAATAAGAATTTAAGTACTTGGAAGGACTAGATTAGTTCAGCAGTTAGTGTGATTACTAGGCATTTTCTTGCAAAGTCAAACAAATATCCATAATGATTTTTATGTCAAAATTGAGTCATACTTGTTTTATAATGTTCCATTATGTAGTACAGCATTAAGCAATTTTAAAATTCCTCAGATTTTTGTTGACATTCTCCTTTTTTTCTGTTAAGTATTTTTACTATTTCCATAGTTTTGCCTTTCCAGAATGTTACATAATTGTAATCACATTAATATGGAGTCTTTCAGATTGGCTTCTTTCACTTAATAATATGCACTGGAGTTTCCCCCCATGTCCTCTCATAGCTTAATAGCTCATTTCTTTTTAGTGTAATATTCCATTGTATGGATATACCACAGTGCATGATATATTCACCTAATGAAGTATATCTTCGTTGCCCACAATTTTTGGGAGTTATAACTAAACTACTATGAAATATTCATCTGTATTTTTTGTGAACCTACATTTTCAACTTACTTAAATAAATACCAAGGAATACAAATTCTGATTCATATGGTAAAAGTATGCTTAATTTTGTAAGAAACTGATAAACTAGTAAGTGACTCATTTTGAATTCCTTCATTCTCGTCAATATTTGGTATCGTGTTTGTGGAATACCTTTCCAATAAGTATGTACTGGTACCTCTTTGTTCTTATTCATAATTCCTTAATGGCTTAAGATGGTTAGCATTTTTTCTTACGTTCATTTGCTATCTGTATATCTTCTTCCATGAGGTGTCTATTCTATCTTTTGCCCATTTTATACATGTTTCATTTTTTTCTTATTGTTGAGATTTGAGAGTTCTTTGTGTGATTCGGATAGCAGTTATTCATCATATATATGTTTTGAAAAGATTTCCTTCTATTCTATGGCATGTCTTTTCATTTTTTTAATATTCTATATTTTTAATAATTTATTTTTAATCCTCAACCTCCAGTTAAGGAATTGATCTCGTTGTGGTGTGTGTAGTAAGCAGGGAAGGGTTATCTTTTTTGTCTTCCTTACAAAAGCAATTTTTTCCCACATTTAAAAATCATTGAAATACCCCTTCTCATTGTATTACCTCCTCTCTTCTTGCCACACTCTACCCTACCCCATTGCTTTCATTGCATAAGCTGCTTCAATACCAAGCAGCTTAACGTAAAGAGGAGTTATAAATTATCTTGGGCTGCTGGCGCTGCGGCTCACTAGGCTAATCCTCCGCCTGTGGCGCCAGCACACCGGGTTCTAGTCCCGGTCGGGGCACCGGATTCTGTCCCGGTTGCCCCTCTTCCAGGCCAGCTCTCTGCTGTGGCCAGGGAGTGCAGTGGAGGATGGCCCAAGTGCTTGGGCCCTGCACCCCATGGGAGACCAGGAGAAGCACCTGGCTCCTGCCATCGGATCAGCGCGGTGCGCGGGCCGCAGCGTGCCAGCTGCGGCGGCCATTGGAGGGTGAACCAATGGCAAAGGAAGACCTTTCTCTCTGTCTCTCTCTCTCACTGTCCACTCTGCCTGTCAAAAAAAATAATAAAAAAAAATTATCTTGGGCTTTGTTTCTATTTTTACCAACAATTGACTTAATATAGTAGCCATTGTACAGACAACAATTCAGTAAATGTGCATGTGGATCACTCCTTTTTAAATATTTTTTTTTTTTAAAGTGTGTGATGGGACCAACGTTGTGGCATAGTGAGAACTGCCACCTGCAATTCCGGCATCACATGGGCACTGGTTCCTGTCCCAGCTGTTCCACTTCCATTCCAGCTCCCTGCTAATGACTTGGGAAAAGCAGCAGATGGTGGCCCAAGTGTTTGGGGTCCTGCCACCCACATGATCCAGATGAAGCTCTTGGCTTCTGGCTTCTGCCTGGCCCAGGCCTTACCTTTGTGGCCTTTCGAGGTGTGAACCAGCTGGTAGATCTCTGTCTCTCTCCCTCTCTCTGTAATTTCGACTTTCAAAATAAATAAATCAATCTTAGGGAAAAAAAAGTGTGACATTCTTTGAAGTTTTGCTCAATTTTATTTCCAGTACTTTTCAAAATTTCTGGTCAGCACTTTTTTTTTTCTCTTTCTGGTTTTTTTCACTTTCATTTTTGTTTATTATATTGTAAGCAGTTAATTAAGACAGACATTTAAAGTTCCTATTATGCTACAAATTTTGACTATTTTCATAACTTTCTGTGAAGAATCAGTATTTTTTCTAATTTTTTTTTAAATACAACAAGTGTTAGTAATCAACTTGAGTTAATAAAATGGTACATTTTTAAAAGAGATCATGGAGGGGCTGGCCTGTGGCGCAGTGGGTTAAAGCCCTGGTCTGCAATGCTGGCATCCCATATGGGCACTGATTCAAGTCCCAGCTGCTCCACTTCCAATCCAGCTCTCTGCTATAGCCTCAGAAAGCAGTGAAGGATGGCCCAAGTCCTTGGGCCCCTGCACCTGCATGGGATACCCAGAGGAAGCTCCTTGCTCCTGGCTTCAGACTGGCACAGCTTCAGCCGTTGTGGCCATCTGGGGAGTGAACCAGTGGATGGAAGACCTATCTGCCTCTACCTCTCTCTAGCTCTGCCTTTCAAGTAAATATCTTTAAAAAAGAAAAAAAAAAAAGATCATGGAAGTGCATGTATTTGTGTTATTTTAAAACTTCCTGGTTTACTTTTTCTCAATGAATTTATTTCTTCAGGAAAAACTACTTATTCTAAAGCCAAAACCAAATAAGAAGTCTAGGCCAGTTATTTTCTAAATATCTGTTTCTGGAGACTTCCAGTATGTATGGAAACTTTCAGTATGTGTAGTATGTAAATATAGAGCTGCTTATGTTGGATGTCACATGGAAGTGGGAAAGACAGGAGCACACCTTCTTCTTGTGCCTCTTTTTCCAGTCACCTCTGAGGACCCAATTGGCTGTGTAGACAAGAACTGGAAAATTAGTCTAAATTATGATGTTTAATTTAAAGCATCCACAAAACCAAATAGTCAGCTATTACTGAGCTATTTATCATGGAGTTGAAGGTGTCTAATTTATAAGGTTTCTGAATTAGACTTCAGGGCCTATGTTACATTTTATTACAGTCTACAACATAAGTGTAGACTGGCAAGAATTAAACTAAAAGCCTGTTTCACAGCTGTTATGCATCTGGGAGTTTGGTTAAAAGGGGCTAGCTTAGGTTAGCCTGAATTGTGATAAAAAGCAGGGTCTGGAGGCCTTTTAACTGAACTTCTGTGCTCTGATCAGAGCTGTATTTAATACAGGCCCGTAAGTCCACATAGTTATAATTTGTAAGAGACTTTAGGATATCAGTAACTTTTAAATCTTACCATGTGAAAAATGATTATGTCACCTGTGGACTTTAGAAGTAGTAAGCAAGCTGGAATAAAGGAGATAATCAAGCCAAATGTTTCTAAAGCTACCCTAATTTTGTATTCACAGTGTTCTATTTTAGTGTTATATTACTGGTTTTAATAGGCTTTAATAAGGAATTTTAATTCTGATAAATGAATGCTTCATGTCAAGTTTGTTATACCACTGGGAAAGGTGGGTTACTTTTTTAATGTCACCCTTATTACATTCTGGCTTTTTCACAGGCTTGCAGATGGGTCAGGGGCTGTGGAGAGTGGCCAGAAACCAGCAGCTACAACAGGAAGGCTATAGTGAGCAAGGCTACCTCACCAGAGAGCAGAGCAGAAGAATGGCTGCAAGCAACATTTCTAACACCAGTCATCGTAAACAAGTCCAAGGAGGCATAGATATATATCATCTTTTGAAAGCGAGGAAATCGAAAGAACAGGAAGGATTCATTAATTTGGAAATGTTGCCTCCTGAACTAAGCTTTACCATCTTATCCTACCTGAACGCAACTGATCTCTGCTTAGCTTCATGTGTTTGGCAGGATCTTGCTAATGATGAGCTTCTCTGGCAAGGGTAAGTTAAACCCACCAATGTTTGATTCAGATATCTCTAAGCATAATTATGCTTTTTGTAATATAAGTATTATGAAATATGTTTAACTTGGGCTTGTGCTTTATGTTGCTAGAACCTAGAAAACTGAAAGTGTGATTTGACTTGTATAGTCAAATTTGATACTAGGAAAAAAAATACAGTAATCGCTTTACAATTAGATGAGAGGTTACAAATAGTTATGTGTTGTTTTATTATAAATGAGAAATTGTCAACTTATTCTTAAAATAAGACAAAGTTGTGAAGTAAGAAGTCACAGTCCAAAACGTGGATTCTTCACACCCTTGGTATAGTTTGTGCCTCCCATTGGTATCCCATCTGAAGAATCAGTGTAACTTAAAAATCAGCATGTAGTCTTCAAATGCTGTTTTCTTCATTGGTAGCAAATTGAGTGTTTTTACTTATTTGTTTATGTACTTATTTCTTTTATATATATATATTTTTACTTATCTATATATTTTATCAAAGGTGCCTGTCAACATAAATTCTAACATGAAAATTTTACCAACTTTTTGTTTCTCCTACCCATCATTTCATCAGTGACATATGTAAATAATAAGAAAGGAGATAAATAATCTACATTTTCAACTTAAACTAGATTATTTAGAAATTTTAGCAGCTATTACACCAGATTAAATTAAAACTACCAATATAAGAAAATGTGGTTGAATAGAATGTTTTTTTTGTTTGTTTTGTTTTTAAATTTTATTTAAGATATACAAATTGCATGCATTTCATATATACAGATTTAGGTAAATAGAATGTTTTATTGAGCATAAATTATTAGTTCTTAAATAGTATCATATACCTATATAAAATTATGAGTATGTGACTTCTTTTTCTTTTTGAGTCATGAAAATGTTACCAAGCCTAAAGGAATCATTGGGTAATATCACAGAATTATAGTATAAATTAGATTGATCTCTTCTCAATGGCTAAACATAACAATTATTAGTATCATTTTGTTATTCTTCAGCTACTTATTATAGTGAAGATACTGTGAGAAGAAATGGTATTAATTAGTGTATAAAATAAGTTTTTTTATCATAGGAGCATAAGAAGAAATGAAAGTACTTTAAATCTGACTGATTTCTTTATAGTCTCTTTCTCTACATTTTTTTTTTTTGACAGCAGAGTGGACAGTGATCTTTCTCTACATTTTGATAGGCCCCACCAGCTTAATTTGTCTTAATATATTTGAAAAAATATTTATATCTAAACTTCTCTGTACTCATTCAGAATGTATTCTCACTTGAGGCTTAAATCTAGATTATCTCTGAAAGAAATGCTTCCTTTATTGTTTGCATAGTTATGCCCATTTTTATGATACTTAGGATTTTTTCTTAATGTTAAATTGCTTATACTTGAAGTTAAATGCTGGCTGGATTTTTATTTAATAATTTTAAGTGTGTTGAATACTTACTGATATTGGGAGATTATGGCTTTCACAGCTATAGCTTAGTGATGTAACTGAAGGCTTCTGAAATACTAATTTCCTAGAAAATTCATTACAGTTTCCACTTTAGAATCAATTATTCATTTGGTTGATAAAAAAATTCAGATGTATAAATTAACTATTGAAAGGGTAGTCTCATTAAAATTAGATATTTCAGCTACCTCTCCTCACACATTTTGATGTGGTAGACTGTTCTTTTTTCCTGTGCTCTGTGTGTGTGCATGCTCTTGCTAAAGGCCGGCAGAGTAAAACCAGAGAGAGTGCCTATCCACTGGTTCATTGCCCATATGCCAGCAGTGGCTAGGATGGAGGCTGGGAGCCAGGAACTGAATCTAGATCTCCCACAGGGTAGCAGGAACATATCATTGGACCATCACTGGACCATCATTGTTGCCTCCCAAGGTCTACATTAGCAGGAAGCTGGAATCAGGAGCCAGAGTGGGGTATTAAACCTGAATCCTCTGATGTGTGCCTGCCCGTGAAGTAGAATCTTAAAAATAGCTTTCCTTAATATCATAGCTTTTGATGTATGTATTGTAGTCATGGCATTACAATTTCTGATTCTGTTGTTTTTTTTAAAAGATTTATTCTAATTTTGTGTTGTTAATATATGTACTGTGAAAAACATTGACCCCACCCACCCAGAAAATCTTTTTTTCCACAATTTAGTTTTATTTCACAATACTTAATAGATGCCATTTAGCTTCTTGATAAAAATTGTTAGCTCTGGAGTAAGAGTCATTCATTGTATTCAAATCCTGCCTCTATCAGGCAACTTTGTTGTCTCTGTGTTTCTTAGCTGTAGCACCAACATCAGAGAATTACTGAAGATGAAGCAGATTAATGCAATTAAAATAGTTAAAATGATACCTATAATCTAGTAACTGTTAGTTTTTATTCCTATTGCTACTAACTTTATATGGCAGCATCCATGATATATATATGCAGTCCTCTGCTGACCTGATTGAGACAGGTATTAGTTACATTATATAAGTGAAGAGTGCAAAATTTTGATGGGAACACATAATAAATATGTCATCATGTTTAATCTTTGTAACCATTAATTAGACGCTATCAAAATTGCTAGATTTAAGGCATCTATAACACTCCAGTGCAAAAAACAAGTACAGAATAAAAATTTTAAACTTTAGAGCTATAAAATCCACTTTTACGTCATTTCATATTACTGTTTTATCATGTGTATGAATATTGAATTTAGAAAATGAAAGCTAGTAATGTTTTCCTATCTCATTGTTTTTCATTTTTACAGGTTGTGCAAATCCACTTGGGGTCACTGTTCCATATACAATAAGAACCCACCTCTAGGATTTTCTTTTAGAAAACTATATATGCAGCTGGATGAAGGTAGTCTCACCTTTAATGCCAACCCAGATGAGGTAAGTGAAGAATTTAAATTTTTCTTATCATGTAGATGTTATTACTATCTTACTGCAGAGTTCCAGCATAATAAACTTACAGGTAAAAATGCCAAACCATTGAAAATACCTTTTCAATTGCTGAAAAGCCCAATATATTTTAAATTATTGCTAGTATGACGAAGCCATGTTTCTCAACCTTACTATGGCATAGTCTAATCTTTTCACCTTCTCAATTTGTATAGCAGCTTCCATGACATAAATGCAGTTGTCTACTGACCTGATTGAGATTTATACAAAACCATCATGGGTGGAGAACATAAAATTTTGATGGAAACCCAGAATATGTTCATTAAATTTTTTCTGCAGTACTTTCTTACTATTTATTGTTTCTGTTCAGCAGTGATATTTATTTGTCAGAGATTATCACAAAGACTATCACTGTACCTTCTGACACATCAAAATATTATCTTTTAATAATGCCCTTAACAATGTAAATTCCATGTGGACATGGAAACTAGTTTTAAATTCTGTTGTAAAATTGAATAATTGTGTGTTATTTGATTCTTAACATAATATGGGAAAATGATCAAAATGGACTTTTTTCTATTTTCATTTTAATATATCCTGGAAAAGTTAAGATTTTCAGAAATGTTTAAATATCTATTAGCATTATTCTTAGATACCTAAGTGCAAATCATACAACACTCAAAGGTACTCTTTCTTAGTGTATTATTTTCTGTGATAAAATTTCAACGGCAGGATAATTTTAATTAATTTTTAGAAACTAATCCTTTTTATTTTTTATAGATGTATTAAGGAATTTTTATATCATGTAGCTAAATTATTTTTAATTATCTTATCTTTTGTTATAATTCAGGAAATGTCTCTCCAATTAGAGTATTTGCATCTTAAGCAGAAATGTTGATTTTATAAAATGCATTAATACCAATGATATATTTTTAAAATTTCTGTTCACTTATTTTACATAAATAAAAATGAAATATCATTGCAAAATATTGCTGATATACACACTTCTTAACAGTTAAGTATTATCCCTTTACAAGGTATTATCCCTACGAATATGAGAATAAGTATTATAAAACCTAATACATAAACTTTTAATGCCTTTACAAAATCAGAAAAATTAGTTAACTGCAGATGTTGGTTATGGTAAGTAGTCTTGTTAAAGTACCAGTTTTTAAAACCAATTATAAAATCACTTTTCTTATCCAAAGAAATAAACACATGTAGATATAGGTCCTTATATCCTAGAATATGATATAGATAGTTTTAAATACATAAATTAGAGAAACTAGATATAAAAATGTTTCATCTTTATAGCTACATATATTAGACTATAGACTTCTTGCTTGAACGTCTAGAGTGTTTGGGAGACAGTGGCAGAGAAAAAGAAGTATAATTCAAGTCTTTTTCCTGATATCACTAAGAAAATTCAATTCTTAAGTCAAATGCTTGTTAAGAGAGGGGATTGGAGTTATTAACAGAAGTGAGATTTTTAGATCTTCAGATTTTACTTATCCATCCTACCTTCCATTGTTATTGAGAGTTGGCTGTATTTTTCTTTGCTCACTGGCCTTATTTAAACATGTTCTGGAGCATCCTAGGAGTATTGTTTCACCATTCTGAAAGGGCCAGATAGCACTGCCAAGAGGCATAGAGCTGAACCACACAAAGTGTTTTGTGGTTCTAGAATTCTGATTCTATGCTTTCATAAATATCAGTAGCTTGGCAAGTATTACCTAATAGCAAAATAGAATTTTGTCTTTACCAGAATGCACTTAGAATATAAATAGGCTCCCCCCCTCCCCGAAAAAAAAAAAAAAAGGACTCTGAAATACATGTAACAGTTTTGGAATAATTTTTATGACTATATACTTTCTTTTATTGACTAACGTAAATAATATCAATTTGGTTTGCTTACCAAGTCAATTCTTATATTGAAATCATGTTAGTGAAAGAGTTCTAGTAGATGGTCTTCCATAAAAATTATCTGTATGAGTCATACTTTAGCCAGGTCATTAGAATGACTCTTTCCAAGTTTTTTGAGTACTAGAAATCAGGGAGTACTTTTTTAGAAGTTGATTTTTCCCCCCACTCACTGGAGCACATCAAACATTATTTTGGGTTCATTTAACTTCAAGCAGTAAAATAGTTTTGGTGAAATGTTTAAATGTAAGTGGTGTTTGTTACAGATGCCTAAGATGTATATAATTGCTCAGTATTATAAAAAGTGTACTTTCCCATAATTTCTAGTTTTGTACTTAACATTTTAATAGCAAACATCATTAAAATATTATAAAAATAAGAATACTTACAGCCACAGGGAACAAGATTCTCCAAAGGACACCGTTCATGTCACGGATATGGGTAACCAAACTTCACAGCAACTGCTGGCAGTGGCTTATGGGGTGGGGGAGAACATCTGCACAGTTTGTGGTACGATTACCAGCACGCTATTGTTATATGCATGACATTGTGATTTCAGCTGTATGTAACGTCTTGACCTTGTGCATGAGCTTGTGTATTTTGTGGAAGGTGACTACAGTGTAGTAAAGGAATGTGCTGAAAATCATCTGTTTACATTAAGTTGTATTTCCCCTGCATGTACAATTTGTTTGTGTCAATTTTATGCTACTAGCGATAATACAATAAAGTAATTTTACTTACCAATGAGTAAGCTATATTCCTTATCTCTGTTTTGAATTAAACCATTTTCTTGATATAATAATTAAATTTAGAGTTCCAAAAATTGGTAGTGAACATGGTTTAATTTCAATATATTATGGGCTTATTTTTGATTGTATAAATGTGCTTTTAAGCAGGTGTTATTTTTTTAGTATCTTCATTGGGGTCAGATAAAAAACAATTGGGATTTTTTTAACTATGTAGGCATAATTTTTCTTCTTTTCATACAGAAACACCCCAATATGTTTTGCTAGATTGATCTTGGGTAGAAATTGATTATGCAAAATATTTTGAATTTGACCTATACAAACTGCTTGTTTATTTGAGAGAGGAGGAGGGAAAATAGGAGGAAGAAAGAGATAATGACAAATTGTTAGAGAAAAGAGCACTCCCATCCTCTGGTTCACTCTCCAGTTGCCTATCATGGCTAGAACTGAACCAGGCCAAACTGGGAACTCAATACAGGTCTCCCAGAAGGATGTCAGGGACCCAACTACTTAAGCCATCACTTCCTCCCTGGGCCTGCGTTAGCAGACTGGAGTCAGGAACTAGAGCTGGGTATCAAACCCTGGGTCTCTGTCTTGGCACATGGGTTATCTTAACCAGCACCAGATGCTCACCCCTACACACAATGTATTAGATGAAAGTGCATGATTTTGGACCAGCTTTAGTGTAAACAAGAAATTTCTAGCAATTAGGCACTATAGAAAGCATCTCAGGAGTTTATGTTCACTTTTTTTATTAATAGTATCTCAAGTATTGATTTTTACTGATTTTTTTACTTTAGTATACAGCAACAAAATGTTCATTACTGGTACTACACAGCATAACAGTATTGATTATCTTATATGCTTATTTATAGTATAATTTTTCAAAGCATTTATAATATAATTTTTGAAAAACTTTTATTAATTTTGGGCCGGTATTATCATAATGGGTTAAACCACTGAGACTCCAGCATCCCATATAAGTGCCAGTTCAAGTCCCAGCTGTTGCACTTCCCATCCAGCTACCTGTTAATGACCTGGGAAAAGCAACAGAAATTGGTCCAAGTGCTTGGGCCTCTGCACCCACATGGGAGACCTGGATAAAGCTCCTGGATTCTGGCTTTAGCCTGGCCCAGCCCTGTCCATTGGGGTCATTTGGGGAGTGAACCAGTGGATGGAAGATCTCTCTTGGACTTTCAAATAAGTAAAATCTGAAAAAAAGAAATAAGAGAAATAAGATTTTTTATTAAAAAAACTTTTGTTAGTTCATTGATGCAAGTTGCCAATTTCTAACAAAGGATGTTGTATACAGTATAACTCAAATGTATTTGACACTGTGTGTGTCCCCCTCCCACCTCTTTTTTTCGTAAAGGACCATTACAGATACCACATTTTAGAGATATAGTAGTGTAGGTTATAATCTTACTGTTTATAAACAGGTATGTTAGAGTGATTAGAATGCTCTGCTTTTCATTTGCAAATTTCTGATACAGCCTCTCTTCTGAAAGTCTGTAGGTATGTAATTACTTTGTTTTCTTCTCTTTGGTCTGTTAGCACTTGTTACAAAAAAAAAAAAAAAAAAGCCAGAGAGTTGAATTCAGTCTGCACAGACTGAAGAGAATTTTCCATGTTCTGTATTTTGACTGCCATTTAATTTGTTAAGAAAAATGTTCTCTTAAAAATAAGAATAGGACAGTGAAAGTGAAAACAATACTGAATTCAAATATCTGTAGATATTGGCCTATCTATGCCAAAAAATTTGGACCTAATAGAACTCGTATCATTATCTTTAGTATCTCATTTTGCACACTGTTAACTCTTAGTGTCTCTTGCACTATGCGAGCATTCCCAGTGAAGGATGACAGGCCACTAAGATGCTTTTTATTTTGGAAAATAAACTGTCTTTTGAGGTTTTATCCATAGTTCTATAGGTCTAAAAATTTAACTTTATCTTTCTACTGAAAGTGGATCAGTCTCTATGTATGGGCAGTAGAATGTGACCAAGGTTGACAGATACATTCTTAGAACAATGCCTGATAGCATAAAGAAGATAGACTCAAATTCTTATTTTTTGGCTATGATAGAAACTAAATCTATTAGGAATAATTGAGTTCTCAGTGCTCTTTACTATTCTGTTGCACTCAGTCAGTTCCACATTTTGGGGGCTGCTGCTTGGAATACCCACTTCACCCCTCCATAAACCAGGTACAGGATTACCAGCTGTCATTTTACAGCTCTGAGAGGTTTAGCAGCATATTGAGAATAGTAGATTGGAAAGAAAATACTGGAATACTGGGTCTGCAATAACATTCATAAGACTAACCATCCTGGAGCTATATTAATTTGGAACTCGTTATACAAGATAATTTTTTAAAGTGAATTAATCTCCTTGTTTTGAATTGGGGTTTCTTTTGTTTACAATCAAAGCCATATTGATGTCATCTTATTATCATTATTACAACTCAAACGCATTGGAGCTTGATATTTAATCCTGAATGCAAAATATTTTAAATAAATATTGTTAATCCTTATTAGCAAATCAATTAGTTCATCTTCAGATTTGCTGATGAGAATTTAATCAGAGTAGAAGGAGCCAGTGGAGAATAATTGAATGCAGCTTAACTAACTTCTCTCTGTATGAGAATTATTTGCCCAGTGGGGCTAAAATGTTCAAGTTCTTTGGCAAAGCCCTTTCCCTTGATCAGCATTAGAGTCAAAGTGCAAATTTGTACCATCTTCTGTCTAAACAAATCAATACTATCAACCAACTAGTTCCTACTAGACAAGTCATGCTAAACCGTTCACTTTTCTAAGGCACTATGGAATGTGTGGATTTGTATATAGATATGTGTGTATCATATCTCTTTTTATTCTGATCTATCAGGTGATTATGTGGTTAAGAAGGCAACTGTATCCTGTATCTGTTAGGTAAATTTTACTTTGCACCTTTCCCTAACAGTCTTCCATTATGGCAGTCCACCTCCTCCCTTGTCTCCAGGACTCATTCAGACACCAGATGTTGAATCAGTCCACAGAAGGAGTTTGTACAATCAGAGTAAAACTCTTGGGAACTTCAGAATGAAATATATTTCCTAGACCATTTTCTAATCATTATCTAATTGAGAAAACGAGATTTAGACCCGGCAGTATTCCATAGCATATTCATCAGTCACACCACTTAATACATTTTGATCTTGTTTTCCTAAGTATTTTTAAATTGCAAATTATAAATTTGAAATGCTAAAATGAACAAGGTATTTTTATTTGAATTTTAGTTTTTTGTCAATTAAATAAATGTACCTTGAGATTTTATAATGTTGCACTGAGTATTTTTAGTACATTTCAAAGAAAATCTGTTTTCCTTTTATTAAATTGTTATGTCCTATGTGACCACCTTGATACTTCCAAATTTTTTTCCTGTGTCTGATATGACCACAGTTTCCAGGAAACTTGGTGTCACTTTATAGATTTAAGGTCCCAGCTCTAATGTCTCTTCTACATGTCTTCCCTGAATTTAGCAGTTTTACCAATGACAATAGAAGTCATTCCAAAATATGAGGGCTTTATCAGAAATTTGAGAAACAATATTTCCTTAATTCTTGGATTCCACCAGTTGTAAGGCACCCATCAACTTAATTGCAGCTACTGAAATATGGGAATGTGAAGGAAACACTACATTTTGAAACTACCTATCATGTACATTTATCCATAAGATTAAATAACCATTCACTCTTTCATATTATAAGCTTTTTCAAAATAAAAGCATCATTATAATCCAATTGTTAACATTTTTGTGACCACTTTTGGCCATTAGCAGTTGAAAATGGCATCAGAGTGATACGCTGCTTTTGATGGTTTGGGTTGGTGACTTCAACTTTTGGGAATGTGTAATTTGAGACATTTCAAGGTATATTCTGGTTTTATCTACCTTCATATTGGTTCAGTTTACAGATTTTTGAAGGAGGGTGACTTTACATTATTTTCCTCTTTTGCCTTCTAGTTGAATTATATAATCTGTAAAAATTTACAACTTGTCTTAAAAGCCAGCTGTAAGCTTTGTAGACATAGATTCAACTATTCATCCACATATTTATTAAGTATCTCTGCCAATTACCAGTTATGTGACTGACTTTAGGCAAATTATTTAGCCTCCCTATGCTTCAATTTTCCCATCTGTAATTTTGGGACAATAATAGTATCTAGACATATAATAGCATATAATAACAATAATATATAATATAATAACAATAATAGTATCTACTTTTTTGAAAATTAAACACGTTCAATGTTAATGCCTGTAAATGTTCATCGAAATGTAGCTATATACTGACTTAAAATACACAGAGCCAGGGACTACTCTAGGCCCTTTGGTTCTTCTCCTTGAACTTCGGATTCCAACAGATAATTACTTGGCATCTGAGTAATAGTTCTTCATGAAATATATACCAGTCACAACATCTACAAGCTTTGTTGATACCCTTTATCTCTAAGTATGTTTTCTAACATGTGCCAAGCAGTCTTTTGCATACACAGTAACACCATATTTCAATGGTAATGCTTAGTTTCATCTTTTTTTAATACATCTTAAAAATAATTAGGAGTCCAAAATCATATTTAAATTAGAATATGTATCTTGGCTAAAATGGGAGTAGGATAAACCTATCTTTCATTACAGAAATAAATACACACATGTGCCAGCAAATCCCAACTTGCTTCTCTTGTCTATTTTAAGGCCTTTTTTGTAATGTTATGTATGTTAAAATCATTTCAGAGCTATTAAAATTGTTCATAAATGTACCTATTAGAATCTAAGTAATGTGATAAAACTGTAACATTCATTTATTAGTTACTTAAATAGTTTATATGTATATGACAAATACAGTATTTGTGTGTGATTTTTGTAAAGCAAGAATTCTAAATTAGCTAACATCAATGTTTAGATCTGTTTTCTCATCACTTTGAGTGTTATTAATCATACCTTAACCTAATGGAGTTTTATTTCCATGTTTTTATTAGGACACTGCTCTTTAACAACAGGTTAGAAATAGAAAAGGATTTTCTAAGAAACCTGCTACAGCTACCAGAAACTTTTTCAATAATAATTAGAATAATTAATGCTATATTTAGTTGTAAGTAGTAATTTGTCATTTAAGAAGTATTTTCATACCATCTTATTGATCCATCCTATCGCAGTGTATCTGTTGGGAGATACTAGATACAGAGATGTGAGCCTTTTGCTTCGCTTTTTTTTTTTTTAAGTTTATTTATTTATTTAAAAGAAAGAGAGAGAAAGACAGAGAGAGATCATCCATCCATTGGTTCACTCCCCAAATGCCCACAACAGCTAAGGTGAGGCCAGGCTAAAGTCAGGAACCAGGAATTTCATACAGGCCTACTATATGGATGACAGGAACTCAAATACTTGGGTCATTATATGCTGCCTCCCAGGCACTTTAGCAGGAAGCTGGATTATACATGTGGAGTAGCTGGGACTCAAAAAGGAATATCTGACGTTGAATGTGGGCTTCCCAAGTGGCAGTTTAACCTATCCTGATACAGCTCTTTTTTCTGTTTGAGGCTATTAGAACTAATTAATAGAGGCTGTTATTATTTAAAATTTTCAATAGTGAGATCCATTGTGATTTTGTCTTGTGTCTTTACTAATTCTTGAAAAACAAGGAGAAAGATCTGTCATACCTCTCCTCCATTTTCCCTGGACTCCATTGAATAGAGTTTTCCATTTTCATTTAGTTTTTCTTCAACTGTCCTTCCTTTGTGTAAGATTTCCTATTGATATCTTTTATCAGCAAATAGTTTATGGTGTATATGTAACTGTTCTTAACAATTTCTCAGCATTTTGAACTTTAATCTGTGGAAGTCCTCCATAAATTTTGCTGAGAAGCTGAAATCCTTGCCAATAGAAACAACAGCCATAAACTGATTTGCTTCCATATCAAATACTCTAAACCAAACAATGTGACTCTTCATCATGCTTCATATGAAATGTAATGTTATATTGTTATGATTCATTTCAGTAACTCTATCAGAGAGCATTAGCTACAGGATGTTGACACTGTCTTATCTGTTCAGATTTCTTCCATATAAGAATGAACAATTTTTTACTCTGTTTTTCCTAGGGAAGAAAGTAGACTGAAATCTGCAGTTTAGATTTCCAGTTGAACCAGAAATCAAAATTGTCTTTACATTTATTTCCCAGTTTTCATTACCCTCTTTCCTCTAGTCTTCCATTGGATAGCCTAGTTATGGGTTTGTCAGTAAGAGGAAACCTAGTTACTTATAAAGAATAATCTTTCTACATCAATTTTAAAAACCTGAGACCAGATCTTACTTTATTCTTTGAATCCAGCAACTAGATTATTAATAACAGTTATAATATGTATAAACACCTTAACTGATCATTAATAGAAGTATAGGGAAGTATTTAGGTCTCTCCCTCTGAATTTTTTATAATTTCATCTGTGAAATAAACTAACAATAGACATATTAATAAAGAAAAAAGCATACAAATATATTAACCTGCAGAAACATGGGAGCCATACACAAAACATAAGACCTGAAGAAAATAGCAGATGGTTGAAACTGAAATATCACGTTGAGCTACAGAATGAAATGGGGACTTGAGACTGCTGTGGGATATGTGGTTTTGCCAATTACAGAAGGGTGAGGGAAAGAAAATCCATTGAACAAAGGTTGTATTTTGAAGATGAAGTCTCTCTTGCAGCCATCATCATATGACCACCTGTGATAATCTGTCTGGCCCAGTTTCTTCTTACTCTAGAAAGATCTTTCCTAGGCAAATGGGGAATATCAGATAGAACTAAGCTACTGCCAGCATCTGCTGTTTACTAATTTATAGAGACATAAATTTCTTTTTACAAAAAGGCAGGTTTTTTGGAGCCATTCTACATCTGCAGCCCCTATGAATAGCAATCTGGAATTACAGGGATTATCTTTTTTGATCTCTCTCAAAAGCAGTGTGTATCACTTCTGGATTAGGTGATAAATGTTAGCATTAAACATAAAGGAGGGGCATGAATATGCCCAGAAATGAGAAAACATTGCAGCAGTTAGAAGAATGAAATAAAATAACAAGATAAAAACATAGACACATAGATTTATATTTTATCATTAGTAAATATAATGCATTTATTTTCCTGCAACTAAAAAACAAGGCGTTGGTTTTTTATTTAAGAATAAGTAACCCTAGATATATTATGCTCAGTTATTCAAATTCTGTGGAGTTTTTTTTTTTCCTTTAACTATGGAGTACATGTCCTGATTAAATGAGAGAGAACTGTTAGACCGAACAAAATTAATAGATTTTTCCATTTACTTTAGCAGTCTGAAAGCACTGTAGAAAAGAAGAAATAATATCAAAGCACACATCTTTACCACGGCTGCTATTTTTCAAATAAGACAATGGGAATATTTCCATTTGGCCTGCAGAGGGCTGCCTTATGATGTAGCAGTTATTTTTATTATCTAAAAAGTAAAGTTTTCATAACATATTGTATCTTCATTTTTACATTACTTTTAAAGTGAAATGTTACCTTTCAAATTAAATTTCATTGGTTCATTCCACTGTAGTTAAAATATATACATGGTAGTAATATCAGTTCCCATATTGAATGAAGAGTAAGAAATTAAGATTGGACTGCTTTGTTTTATATATATTTACTGCTAAAATTTAAGGATTGTTAATTTTGAAAATCTCAAATGTCCTTTAAAAAATAAAATTGAGGTATCAGTTGAGATACCATATGGGGTGCCCACACCCCTATTAGAACGCCTGGGTTTGCTCACAGCTCTACTCCCCAGTCCAGCTTTCTCCTGGTGTTTGCCCTGGGATAGTGGATGATGACTCCAGTAGTTGAGTCCCTACCACCTGCAAGGGGAACTTGGATTCAGTTCCTATGTGCTAGCTTCTGCAGGCATTTGAGGAGTGAAACAGCAGATGGGAGATCAATTCCTCCCTCCCCTGCTGCCTTTTAAATAAATAAAAGCTTAATTTTAAAACAGCAACAATAATAAATATAGTATCCGGTTTGATTTCTATTACATAATACACTAAAGATAGATTTATATTATAGTACTGGACTTTACATAGTATATAAGAACAAATTTGAAAAAAAAAAAAAAGCTAAATCAATTTTCCCTTAAGTTTCTTTAGAAAAAGAAATTTGGGTACTGGTGTCATGGCACAACAGGTTCAGCCACGGCATGTGTTGCCAGCATTCCATATAGGCACTAGTTTGATTCCCCGCTGCACCACTTCCAATCCAGTTCCCTGCTAATGTGCCTGAGAAAGTAGAAGATGGCCCAAAATGCTTGGGGCCCTGTACCCACATGGGAGACCTGGAAGAAGCTCTAGCTTCTGGCTTCAGCCAGTCCCAGCCCTGGCCATTACAACCATTAATCTTTAAAACAAAAATGAAATTTCTTCCATGAGATCAGCTGAGATGAGCTGTTATGTAGTGTTTCTGCCAGGTGTCTGTGCCAATAACCAGTTCTTTCTTTTTTTCTTTTTATTTATTTTTTCTTTTTGACAGGCAGAGTGGATAGTGAGAGAGAGAGAGACAGAGAGAAAGGTCTTCCTTTGCCGTTGGTTCACCCTCCAATGGCCGCTGCGGCCAGCGCATCTCGCTGATCCGAAGCTAGGAGCCAGGTGCTTCTCCTGGTCTCCCATGCTGGTGCAGGGCCCAAGGACTTGGGCCATCCTCCACTGCCTTCCCGGGCCACAGCAGAGAGCTGGCCTGGAAGAGGGCCAACCGGGATAGAATCCGGCGCCCCAACCGGGACTAGAACCCGATGTGCCAGCACCACAAGGCGGAGGATTAGCCTGTTAAGCCACAGTGCCGGCTTTTTTTTTTTTTTCTTTTTTAAGATTTATTTTATGGGACCGGTACCATGGCGCAGTGGGTAAAGCCGCCGCCTGCAGTTCTGGCATCCCATATGGGCGCCGGTTCAAGTCCTGGCTGCTCTTCTTCTGATCCAGCTCTCTTTTATGGCCTGGGAAAGCAGTGGAAGATGGCCCAAGGACCCTGCACCTGCACGGGAGACCCAGAGGAAGCTCCTGGCTCCTTGCTTCAAATCAGCATAGCTCCGACAGTTGTGGCCAACTGGGAAGTGAACCAGCGGATGGAAGACTTCTCTCTCTGCCTCTCCTTCTCTTTATTTTTTTTTGTTTGAAAGTCAGAGTTACAAAGGAGAGAAGGAGACAGATCTTGTATTTACTGGTTCACTCCCCCAAATGGCTGTAATGTCCAGGGCTAGCCCAAGCCAAAGCCAGAAGCTTGGAACTCCTTCCAGGTCTCCCACATGGGTTCAGGGACCCAAGCATTTGGGCCATCTTTTGCTGCTTTTCCAGGCACATTAGCGAGGAGCTGGATCTGAAGTCGAGCAGCTAGGACTCAAACATGTGCTCAAATGGGATGCCAGTGTTACAGGCAGCAGTTTAACCCACTGAGCCACAACCTTCTTCGTCAATACTTTTTCATTTGGTTTTGTAAGCTTAATTTTCTATAATCCTCTCTGTTACCAAATATGTATTTACTGGTTCTGAACATATATGTGATTTTGCTGAACTTTAACATGAAATGGGGTGAATGCACATGAACTCTGCTAGTATTGTCATTGCCACTTTGACTCCTTTAATTTATTCTTAGTGGGCTACCAGTTATATCTGTACCATTGCTGATAAAAATTCATCACTTTGCCTGAGGATCCAAATCAGCACTCTCCTTTCCATCTCTCCCCAAATGGAGTCTTCTCTAAGAAGACAACCAAATGTTTATTGGTTTCTACTTTTCACTTTCTTAACAAACCTGTCTCTGATCCAGTAGTACTTTCATGCTTCTTTTTTATCTGCTTTACTACTTCTACAGTGAAATCTTTCTCCTCCATTTCAGTGTTTTCCTCTTTCTATTAACTCTTTTTCTTGTCTTCTGACATGCATAGTTCAAAATTATCTTGGAAAAATTTCATTTTCTCTCTTTGCCCCTGAATTTTACCATTTATTTTTCCCTCTTTTGTACTAATAAATTTTTCAAGTGTTTGGGATCTATTCAGTTTCATTACCATGAGTTCATTCCTTCGCTTTCTGTCTGATTTTGAGCCTCCATTGTTCTTGTCAAAAGAGAACTTTTTTTTTAATGAACTTATATTTCAGTTTGTTTTCATAAAATTTTTTAGGATATTATTTATTTATTTGAAAGGTAGAGTTATAGACAGAGCCAGAGAAAAGTCTTCCATCTGCTGGTTTGCTCCCCAGATGGCCACAATGACTGGAGCTGAGCTGATCCAAAAGCAGGAGCCAGGAGCTTCTTAGGGGTCTCCCACGTAGGTACAAGGGCTTAAGCCCTTGGGCCATCTTTCACTGCTTTCCCAGGCTATAGCAGAGAGCTGGATTAGAAGAGGAGTTGCCAGGACTAGAACCAGCACTCATATGAAATGCCAGCACCACAGATGGAAGTTTAACCCACTACAACACAGCACCAACCCCAAAAGAGAACTCTTGAAATTCAAGTCACAACTTTAATTTCTGCCAGTCACCAAATCCAGTGCCTTCTTTTCTTATTTCAGGCTCCTTGAGCCATTGAAAAGGAAAAGGAAACTAGACATGCTCCCTTTGCTACCCACTCTTTTTATCTTCACAATATCTAACTACAGTTTTTACTGATTAAGAGTTTGAGGCTTAAAGGTTGAATAAATTATTTACGTTCATATCATCTAGTGGCGTAGCTATGGTTTGATCCCTCCTCTGAATATCATACTCTTAACTACACTAGATAATGTAGTCTTCTTTTTAAGTCTCAAAGACTCTTGGCCTCTGGAATATTGTCCTGTCATTCTCTTTGCTACCTAGTCCCTTACTGATTCTTCTTGCTCAAGATCCTCAATCGATCTTCAACCCTCACTTTTTTATCATGGAAATATTTTTATTTCACCTTTACAACGTGTTTCTTTTTTCATTTTTATTTATTTTATTTTTATTTATTCATTGTTATTTATTTTTAAAGCAGAAAGAGAAAGAGATCTTCCATCTGCTGATTTCATTCTCCATACCCACACCAGCTAAGACTGGAGTAAGGTAAAGCCAGGAGTTAACAACTCAGTCTGAATTTCCCACATTGTTTGTAGGGACCCAAGTACTTGAGCCAGCACCCATTACTTCCCAGGGTATGCATTAGCAGTAAGCTGAAATAGGAAGCTAAGCCTAGACTCTCAGTCAGGCACTCTAATGTGGAGTGTAGTGCACTTTAAAGCATCTTTAAAGGATGCACTTCACAGCTCCTCTTTGGCATATCTGAATTTCATGGTCACTCTATTACTTTGGGACCAATATTAAAGTAATGTAAGGATTACTTGAACACAAGCACTATGATACTGCAACAGTTGACCTGTTAGCTGAGATGGTTACCAAGTGACTTATAGACCCTATCATAAACTATGTAGATCAGCGACAGCATAATGGGAGGTTTCATCATGCTACTCAGAATGGCACACAATTTTAAACTTATGAGGTGTTCATTTCTGGAATTTAGCATTTAATAAGGTCATGCCATAGTTGACTGCTATAGATTGAAACTGCAGAAAACAAAGCTACATTTAAGGAGGGACTGCTGCTATACTGTCATTCACAATGCAGGCCATGGTTACATCATGTTCAAAAGCCTTCACAGGCTTCCAGTTATATATGCATACAAACTATACTTTAAAAGTCTTGCCTTAAAATTCAGTACTGTTTCTACTACAGTCTAGTTCTAGATTTATTCTCAAATCCAAGATATTTTCACCTTTCCTGGAAATAGCCTGAGGTTTTCTTTTATATTGCTTTTATTCATATAATGCAGTATTAATTGAAAGATTCTTTCCTAGTGTTTCCCACAAAGATAACTAAACCCCTACCATTCCCTCAGACCTTTCCAAATGTCCTGTCCTGTGGTGATTTTCCCTTTCATTAAGTACAGACGTTCATTTAAGCCTTAACTTGACTACCTTATATTAGTGATGTGTCACATGTGTATTCTAGTTATTTATATACCTGTCTCATCACCACAGATAGACTTTGTGCTTGCTTTGGCAGCACATACACAGATAGACCTTAAATTTTCTTAGGACAAAACTCGGCCTTACTCTACTCAATGTTTTATCTCTGAATACCTTGTATTATACCTGGTGTTTAACATACATGTTTGGTTTTGTTTCTGTTTTTTTTTTTTTTCTTTTCATTGCATTTGAAAGGCAAGGAGACAGAAAGACAACTAGACTTCTCCCACCTGCTAGTTCACTTCTCAAATGCCCTCAACTGCCACAACTGGTACAAGCCAAAGCCAGGATCTAGGAACTCAATCCAGGTCTCCCACATAGGGGACTAGGAGACAAGTACTTGAGCCATCAGCTAACTGCTTCCCAGGATGCCCATTAGCATGAAACTGGAATGGAGATGGAGCTGAGACTCAACCTAGGCACTCCAGTATAGGATGAAAGGGTCCAAAGCAGCGCCCTAACCAATGTACCAGATACCTGCCCTTTTTAGTATGTTTAATATATATGTATATATATATATATATATATACACATATATATAAGAGTTTATTGGGGAAAACCCAACAGAATGGAGGGAAGGGGCAAAGAAGGAAAAGATGGAGAAGGAGAGAGAGACAGAGTTTAGGAGATGGAGAGGAAGAGAGAGAGAGAGAGAACGAGCATGTTTAATATATTTTAAATGAAGATATAGACCACCTTAATGTATTTGTTTGGTTTAATCATTTAGAGAACTTTAAATGCTAGAGTACTCCAAAAAGTCCAGGAAATAATGAAATTAAAAGATATTTTGGTTCAAAAAAATTTGGAATGCATACATAATTGTCTCATTATACACATTTTACATGAACATTTGGAGACTGCTCAGATACATAGATTTCAAGACTTCTTGTGCCAAAATAACTTGTTAATTTCATGTTCAGTTATATTTTTATATAAAAATTGGAGTATTTATCCTTGCTAAGGTCATCAAAGAGATTGAAAGAACTAAGTGGGGGCCCAGCGTTGTGTCTCAGCAGACAGTCACCACCTGTGATGCCAACATCCCATATGGGTACTGGATCAAGTACTGGCTGCCTTACTTCCAATCCAGCTCCCTGCTAATGGTCTGGGAAAAGCAATGGAAGATGGCCCAAGTGTTTGGCCCAAACCCTGCCATCCATGTGGGAAACCCAGAAGAAGCTCCTGGCTCTTGGCTTCTGCCTGACCCAGCCTCAGCTGTTGTGACCATCTGGGAAATGAACCAGTGGGTGGAAGATCTCTCTATATATAACTCTTTCAAATAAATAAATACAACTTTAAAAAAATGGAGGGTGATGGGAGGGATGAAAAAAAAAATACATGCATTACATACATTACAAATACCCAAATAAGTGTCTTTTTAATTCTATTTTGCCCAAACTTCTTAAAGTCCCATTGTATAACTAAATGTAAGCTAAATGAATGCTTTTTAAAAACAGTAAAATTGCTGAGAAATTTAAGATTTCTTGCATGAACATTATTTACCAGTTTGACTTTTTCCAAAGACATTAGATCTAATATTTAGTATCACAATATAAATTTTATTTACCCTTCAGTCACTTTAAAACTATTTTTCAGTCACTTTGCCAATAGTTTTCTTTCAGCTGGCAAAAATGTACCTGTATGCTATAGAACCAGCCAATTATAGGACTGATGCCATTATGATTTATCTCAGTTATTTGGCAAAAATGTCTAGGAATTCTGACCACATGAGGAAAAAGAACTATGCTATGACTGCAACAGTTTATTCGAACCAAGTAGAGTTTGCATAAGGGAATTGAAACTCATATGGATTAATCAATCAAAATGGTGATGTTTGAAGCTTAAACTTATTTCAAAATGGAAAAGAAAAAAAAAAATCAAGCAAATGACAAACTTTTGGCCTTTGAACAACTCACTTGCCAATGCAAGCATGCCCTTTCTTCTGTGATGCTAATGCCTATAACTGACCATCAGTGACTATATCCCTACACTCATCTGAAATAAGGATTCCTAACCTCCAGTCTTTTGACTTCAGGTATTCAATTTCCATTTTGAAAATGCCTGCCTACATTTTTCTCGGAAGAAGTTTTGTAACTTCCATCATACTCAGAAGCATCCAAGATCCCAAAAAAAAAGCTTAAAATCTTCATGAGAACTATACACAAAGTAAATCTTTCCTATATATGTCCTTTGGCCTATTACTCATATACTCCTCAACTCATACACCATGAGTTCTGCACACTTCAGCAATCTCAACGTCTCCTGATTTCCTTTATCCAGATAATTCAATATTCTTTATGAAATGGGATGTCCAAAATTGGCTACTTTTATAGTAAATTATATAGACTTAACTAAGCTAAAACCCTCTTTCCAGAAACTACATTAATATAGACTAATATGAATGCACATGACTTATGTTACTAGTGAAACACCTCACAGCCTTGGGTGTGTCTTTGGGTGCACAAGCATGTACACATACATCTATGTATATTTGCACACACACACACATACACCACTGAGAGTTCTAGTTCTGACAGATTAGTGACAGCTATGAGATCTAAGGATTCCTCTGTACCATTCTTCTTCTAAAACTGTTTAAAAAAATACTTATACCACATTTTAAATAAATGTACATTTATTCAACAGATCTCATGCTTTAATATTTTTAATTATCATTATTACATTTAAAAAATAGGAATTCAGATGCTTGCCAGTTTATTATTTGAGACAATTATAATCTAGCCCCATGCCTTCTTCTATTGGCTGTCTCTTTACCATTCACTTTGATAGTCCTTCTAAAGTAATCTTCCTCTCCAAAGTAATCTTAAGTTTGATACTAAGACTTCCTTTCCTCATAAACCAACAAAGTTGGCTTGTTTCAAGCTGTGTTTGCAGTGTAGAATGAGATTAAAACGCTTTATGTATATGCATCTTTCTGTATATTTCATTGATTTTGGAGAACCCAGGTTGAATTAGGTATGAAATTCTCAAAATGAATGTGCTATAAAAAGGAAATATCCAACAGTGTATTTCATGATGCTTATATAAGGCAAATGCTGGTTGCATTTTATAGAGGCAACAAATTATATTTAAGCAACATGGATCATATTAATGGGTTTGTTTATTTTACATAATTTTTAAAGGTCTATTTTATATCTCAACTATTGATCTAAGTATGAGTAAACTATTAAATAATACTTAATTGACATTCCTTTGTCTTTAAATCGTTTCAATTAAAATTAAACACTAGAAATTGTTTTGGAATATTGTTATTCTTTTAAACTAAGGAAGTTTAGAAACAGTTGAACCTGACTTCACTTTTGCCAAGCATATTAATTATACAGTCAACTCTCGATTATTCAAACTAATGGAGGAAAGAATGGAACACGCACTAATATTTTTCTGATTCTCCCTCATTGAGCCTCATTTCAAACCAATTTTTTTAGCTTTCTGTCTTGATTATATTATATGTTCTAATCCTTGTATCCAGAATTTGATCTAAGATATTACTTAAAATTGACAAGAAAGTTTCATGTTAACACACTCTGCTTTTTAAGTACATTCTTAAAACCTGTGCCCTAGAATTACTTTTATACTTTTAAAATTTGCATGAAATTATAACAACATTGGGTACTATCCTGATGGCTCATAAAAGTACTTTTACATAAAAAGCCTTACCTTTGAATTATAATTTACACATAATTATAACTTTCCAAAACATTACATCATGGTACCAAATTGCTTTTAAAATATTTTAATATAAAAATTTTATGAGAAAGTTTTTATCTCTAAGAGCCTTTTATAGAAATTCTTCCAACTTTTAAAATTCTTAATATGCACAATATTTCTAAGTACTATGTAAGTGTTTGTAAAGTGAAGAAATGCTGAAGGAATTTATGTGTGAAAACACTGTGTTGCGTGTATATAATATATCATTTTCTCTACCAATTAACTACATACAGTGTGCTAGTATCCAGACATAAGCGTCTGTGGAAATGCATGTATCTGGATAGCTGCAGGTTGAAATAAACACACATGCCTTTTATTTCAATAACTGCACATTCAAATCCACCTAAGACATTTATTTGAATGTGACCTCCTTAGACATGAGAAAACACTGGTTTTAGCATTTGGTTTTTTGTTCATGTTTTGTTGTTGATTTAAATAGGTACAAATGTGAATAATGCTTCTCTGGAAATCTTTGCATGCAGAGAAAAGGAAATTCAAAGATAAAATCCTATAAAAAAAAAAAAACACTGAAACTGTTTTGTCTTATTATGTTTTGCCTTCATTTGTATTGTAACTAGATTCTTAAAGAATATCGCTAAAGCCAAAGTAATATAACCATAAACTGGCCTGGAACTGGACCTACCTTAAGTTAAATAATTTTCTTTCCAGAATAAAACTGTTACTTGTTATTTTTCCCCCAAGAAGCCATTTCATTTAAAAGCATGCTAAATATGTATTTGAACTTTAAAAAGCATATTTTTTATTAGGCAGGAGGAAAGTTTGTTATGAGGCTTATTTTAAAGTCTATATTATAGTTTCTTCCCTCCCATCCCAATTATGCCATATTTCTGTAGAGTTAGTTTTACCTGACATGAGCCAGAAAATTAAATTAGGATTTCTTTAAGAGTTTTGGCTTTGAATTTCCTATTTTTCATTGCATGTAAACTATCAACTACAAATAATACTTTTAGTTCAAGTTCTAGCTTGTATTTTGCATGATAAAGCTATAAAAAGTCTATTAATGCTGGAAAGAATTTATAGCTGCTGCTCTGCTATTGCCTAATTGTTAAAATTTATAAATAAAGACTGATTTTATTTATGTAGACTTGTCTTTCTGCCTTAGGGAGTAAACTACTTTATGTCAAAGGGTATCCTAGATGATTCACCAAAGGAAATAGCAAAGTTTATCTTCTGTACAAGAACTTTAAATTGGAAAAAGCTGAGAATCTATCTTGATGAAAGGTAAAAGATTTTTTAAGTTTTCACCAATAATGAATTATGTAATACTTTTGATTAATGAAATTTTACTTTAAAAGCTATACTACATAGCAAACATTTAGTTGCAAAATTGATTAAAAGGCAGAGAGAAGATTATTGTCCCTTATACCTTTGTGTGTTAGCTTTAACTTGCTGAAAAGGAAGATGCCAATGTAAAAGTTAAAAAAAAAAAAAAAGTTCTCATGCGCATACAAAATGGTAACCCAATATCTTTGTAATAGCAAACCAAAATAAAATATTTTTGAGACACTTGGCAGCCCTAGTAAGACAAATTGTACTTATAAGTCCCACAGACCCTAGGGATATAAAATATGAATATATCTGCAGATAGATACCATACAGAAATGTCACATGCAAGTTTAGGAATTTCAAAAATGTGACAATAGGTAATGTGTGTTACACAAATAGAGATGATGACTATATGCTGTTCTGATAGATACTTCTCAGGATTTTTCAACAACAGTCTGCAAATGTTCATTATATTTTTCCAGAAACTTTACCAGAGAGGAGAGATATGTAGATAAATAAGATATGATCTCTATCTTTGAGAAGTTTACAGTCCAGCAAACTGGCCATTGAAGAAATCTCTTACATAATAAAGTTATCATTAACTGTTTTTGTCTTTATTCCGGTTACCCAGAAATTGTCCTTTTTCTGTAAAGAACCAGATCTTTCTTTATTAGGCTTTGCCAGCTCTGTAATCATTGCAGCTACTCATAACTCCACCACTGTGTTGTGAAAGCAAACAGACTAAATGTAAACAAATTAGTGTGGCTATTTCAAAAAAGACAGCAGGCCAAATTTGTCCTACCATAAGCAATTGGTAGACAATGAATATTATAATCATTTAATCGTGATTGAATTCAATAAGAATTGAAGATTATTGTATCAAAGTGTGATTATAGAGTAGAATGCTATTTTTAAAATGATACGGACACGAACTTACATTTAAAAATATTTATGTGATTGTAAGTAATATAAATGTATATATATCGATGTACTTGCTATACCCATAAGATGCAATACTATGAAGCCATTAAGAAGAATGAGGTGCATCTGTGTGAAATAATATGGAGGCCGGCGCCACGGCTCACTAGGCTAACCCTCTGCCTTGCGGCACCAGCACACCGGGTTCTAGTCCCGGTCGGGGCGCCAGATTCTGTCCCGGTTGCCCCTCTTCCAGGCCAGCTCTCTACTGTGGCCAGGGAGTGCAGTGGAGGATGGCCCAAGCGCTTGGGCCCTGCCCCCATGGGAGACCAGGAGAAGCACCTGGCTCCCGCCATCGGATCAGCGCGGTGCGCTGGCCGCAGCACGCCGGCCGCGGCGGCCATTGGAGGGTGAACCAACGGCAAAGGAAGACCTTTCTCTCTGTCTCTCTCTCTCACTGTCCACTCTGCCTGTCAAAAAAAAAAAAAAAGAAAGAAACAATATGGAAAGCTGTTCACAATATACTATGTGAAAAAAGCAAATTTAAAACAGTATGTAGTATATATAGATACTTTTAAAAGTTCACATAAATAATTATTACCTCTGGAGATGCGGATTGGTGTGTTAGATAGAGATTCTCATTATTTTCATGATTATTTTAGTGTCATTTGGATTTAGCCAGGAAAATACCTGAAAATAAACTGTCCCTTGTAAAACTGCAAGTGCTTTTTTCCTTTTTTTTTATAAGTACAATTACTTGTTTTTATCTTTTTTTGTTTTGTTGTAACCTATTTTTGAAAAATTTTAAAATTGCTAAGCTTCTTAAGTAATGATAATTAAGATTTTTAAAAAGTAATTAACTATTGAAAATGAATCTTGATGTGAATGGAATGGGAGACGGAGCAGGAGATGGGAGGGTTGCGGGTGGGAGGGAAGTTATGGGGGGGGAAAGCCACTGTAATCCAAAAGCTGTACTTTGGAAATTTATATTTATTAAATAAAAGTTAAAAAAGTAATTAACTATACTTTTATAGGATTAGTTTATATGGTAATTAGTAATATAGTGTTTTATCCAAAAAATGGCCATTTATGATTTTACCTTTTTTAACAGAGAAAAGTTAACTAAAGCTGTATCTTTTTATATTTCTACAGGAGAGATGTCTTGGACGACCTTGTAACACTGCATAATTTTAGAAATCAGTTCTTGCCAAATGCACTGAGAGAATTTTTTCGTCATATCCATGCCCCTGAAGAGCGTGGAGAGTATCTTGAAACTCTTATAACAAAGTTCTCACATAGGTTCTGTGCTTGTAACCCTGATTTAATGCGAGAACTTGGCCTTAGTCCTGGTAAGAACATATACAGAGTATGATCCTTGGTCCACCTCATCCTCTACCCACCTCTAAGTAAAAACAGTAATATTTAAGATATTTTTCTCAAATGTAGGGAAAAATGTTTTAATTTTAAGTATTTGAAATATTTTTAAAATGTTAGCTTGTCATAGCCATTGCTATGAGTAAACTCACTATGTTAGAAAGAAAGTTGGACTTAGCTACATAAAATCTTTAAGATTATTTATGTTTGAGCATTGGATATTTTTACTAGTCAACTTGAAAATTCGGATGTTATAAAAGCTCTAATAATTCACATAGTGCATAGATAGCACCATTTTCTACTAGAATATGTTTGTATCTAGATTCTCTTTATCTATTTATTTTGAAAGTTGGAGTTACAGAGAGAGAGGGAAAGAAAAATAGACTTTCCATTCGCTGTTTCACTCCCCTAATGCCTATAATCACTAGAGCTGGGCCAAGCCAAAGCCAGAAGCCAGAAGCTTCATCCGGGTCTACCACATGAGTGGCAGGGGCCAAGCACTTGGGCCATGTTCTGCTGCTTTCCCAGACCATTATCAAGGAGCTAAATCAGAAAAGTAGCAGCAAAGACACAAACCAGTGCCCAGGTGGGATGCCAGTGTCGCAAGTGGTGGCTCTACCCATTACACCACAACACCAGCCCTCTTTTATTTCTTTTTAAAATTTTTTATTATTTATTTATTTGAAAGGCATAAAGACAAACAGGCAGGTAGAGACAGATCTTCCATCTACTAATTTCACTCCCTAAAAGCCTGAAACAACCAGGATTATAAGCTGTGTGGGGACACAACCCTAGACATTCTCATGTGAAATGTGGGTGTCCTAAGGACATCTTAACCCCTGCCCCAATGGCTGCCCCTAAATATGTTTTTAAAAAAATCCATTTATTTATTTGAAAGTCAGAGTTACAGAGAAATGGAGAGACACAGAGAGATCCAGCTTCCATGCACTCCTTCACTCCTCGGATGGCAAGGGTCAGCACTGGGCCTAGTCAAAGTCAGAAAGCAGGAGCTCCGTCCAGGTCTTCTGCATTGCTGGCAGAGACTCAAACACTTGGGCCGTCTTTGGCTGCTTTTCCTAGGCCATTAGCAGGGAACTGAATTGAAAGTACAGCAGCCGGGATACAAACCAGTGTGGGCTGCTGGTGTCATAGGCAGCAGCTTTACCTGCTACGCCACAACACTGGCCCCTAAAATATGTTTTTTATATAACTAGTTTTCTTTTTT
Organism: Lepus europaeus; assembly: GCF_033115175.1. Taxonomy (NCBI): domain Eukaryota; kingdom Metazoa; phylum Chordata; class Mammalia; order Lagomorpha; family Leporidae; genus Lepus; species Lepus europaeus. The sequence continues at coordinate 35,965,679 of NC_084842.1, forward strand.
TTTTAATTTATTTATTTATTTGAAAGTCAAGAGTTACACACAGAGAGAAGGAGAGGCAGAGAGAGAGAGAGGTCTCCCATGCACTGGTTCACTCTACAGATGACCTCAACAGTCAGAGCTGCGGTGATTTGAAGCCAGGAGCCAGGACCTTCCTCCGGGTCTCCCACACAGGTGCTGGGGCCCAAGGACTTGGGCCATATTCCACTGCTTTCCCAGGCCATAGAAGAGAGCTGGATCAGAAGAGGAGCAGCTGGGACTCGAACTGGCGCCCATATGGGATGCCGGCACTTCAGGCCAGGGCGTTAACCCACTGCACCATAGCGCCGACCCCAATATAACTAGTTTTCATTGTTTGTATATGCATACTGTACAAGGGTTGTTCAAAAAGTTAATAGTATGACTAAAGCTATGCATGGATTTCAAAATTTTACACCAAAATACTTTTCTTTTAATTCTATTTCCATGAAATTTTAGAAGTACCCTTGAGTATGTATGTGTGTGATATAGCCTGTCTCCTAGATAGTTTTTATTTAATATACTCAATTCTTCATATGAAAAATTTTATTGTGCTTATCTTATTAAGCAGATATTACAAAATATTTACCTATCATGAAGCTTGTTGAACATTTTTTACAAGATGTAATGCTTAACTTAGCTTTCTTAAGACTGCAGTATTCTCGGGGCCAGTGCTGTGGCGTAGTGGGTAAAGTCGCCACCTGCAGTGCCGCCATCCCATATGGACACCGGTTCAAGACTTGGCTGCTCCACTTCCGGTCCAGCTCTCTGCTATGGTCTGGGAAAGCAGTGGAAGGTAGCCCAAGATGGCGCAGCTGTGGCCATTGCGGCCAATTGGAGAGTGAACCAGTGGATGGAAGTCCTGTCTCTCTCTCTCTCTGCCTCTCCTTCTCTCTCTGTGTAACTCTGAATTTCAGATAAATAAATCTTTATAAAGAAAAAGAAATTAATATGTAAAATTTCAGAGTCCTTTAAACTGTTATATGACAATATTAATTTAATGATGTTAGAGTGTTTATATTTTATTTTCTAGTACCAAGATACCACATTTTCTTGTCATTAAAAATGCTTTCAGGGGCCGGCGCTGTGGCACAGTGGGTTAACGCGCTGGCCTGAAGAACTGGCATCCCATGTGGGCACCAGTTCGAGACCTGGCTGCTCCACTTCCTGCCCAGCTCTTTTCTATGGCCTGGGAAAGCAGTAGAAGATGGCCCAAGTCTTTGGGCCCCTACACCTGCGTGGGAGACCCAGAGGAGGCTCCTGGCTCCTGGCTTCAGAGCGGCACAGCTCTGGCCGTTGAGGCCTGTTGGGGAATGAACCATCAGATGGAAGACCTCTCTCTCTCTCTCTCTCTCTCTCCCTCTCTCCCTCTCTCCCTTTTTCCTTTCTCCCTTTCTCTCTCCTCTCTCTGGTAACTCTTTCAAGTAAAATAAATAAATCTTTTAAAAAAATACTTTCAAATTAAACTAGGTTTTCGTAAAAAGCATTTAATGTAAATACATATGTTTCTTTTCTTTTTGAATGGAGAGACAAATATGTTGACTGTACAAATTTACTTTTTGGATATTGAATTTGAAACAAATTTGAAAATGAAGCCAATTCTCACATTTTAAAATCTAGAATGACTTTTAACTATAAACCCCTAAACTATTGTGAAGTTCTTTCGAATTAAAATGTTCACTGAATTGGTGATTAGTTAAGGTATTGATAGTTGCAGGTTGTCCTGAACTGAGCAGTTTCCCAGGACACAGGACTTTCAATGCTAAATTGGGAAAAGCCCAGGCAAACTGGAATGATTGGTCACATTTATTTATCTATGGTAATCTTGATCTCTTGGAATTAAGAATATTTTTGCCCTATGCCTTTGGAATAATTTTTAAAATTAGTTAATAATTTAGAGTGTTTTTTTTTCTTTCCAGATGCTGTCTATGTACTCTGCTACTCTTTGATTCTACTTTCCATTGACCTCACTAGCCCTCATGTGAAGAATAAAATGTCAAAAAGAGAATTTATTCGAAATACCCGCCGTGCTGCTCAAAACATTAGTGAGGATTTTGTAGGGCACCTTTATGACAATATCTACCTTATTGGCCATGTGGCTGCATAAAAGCACAATTGCTAGGACTTCTACTTTTTACTTCAGACTAAAGCTAACCAATGACTCATTTAGCCAATATGGGGATCACATCAGTGCTGGTCATTCTAGCCACTCTATACAATCAAACTTGATTGTACAACATTTTTTTTTCTTTTCACTATTTTCTTTTATAGTAATTTTCTTGGGGAACTAAATAATTTTGCTGAATTTTCTTTAATTTTGCTTATCATGTTTTGCACAAAGCAGAGCCATTGTCTGACACAGCTGTTAAAGATTGTTGAACTGACATATATTATTCTGAAAGGTGGTGTTTTTGTGTATTAGATTTGCCTGAAAAACGTTATTCATTTCCCTTCTTTTTTAAAATTAATGTTATGTGTATATATTTAACTAAAGAGATTTATAATCATAATTATTTTATTGTAAAGATTTTGACTAAAGTTTTTCCTTTTCTCTCAAACTGACTTCTGAAATTTATTTGAGTTTGATCTGAGATTATTTCTGTCTTTCATAAAAGCTAGATTTGACTTCAGATAAAAACCAATACTAACTTTCTGTTCCTCTGAACTTTGAAAGCAGAATATTGATTTGTTACCACATTATTTGCAAAACTGGCAGTTATTTTTATAATATAAATTTATCATCTGATTTTTCCATTTTTATTAAGTCCTTTAAACTATTTAAAATAAGAAAAAGTGTCAAAATTTATGATTTAACTTTAGAAAAACAGAATAAAATGTTATCAGAAGTTTGGTAAATCTTTGCTTGTTTATATATGAATTAATTAGTAAAATGACCATTTCTCTAATACCAACCTCTGTTCAGAATCCACTAATGAAGAAATATTGTGAGTGATAGTAAACTCCATTCATTCATTCAGTAGATATTTATCAAGATATTTCCACTTATGAACTGTGCTAGGTACTAGTGCATGAATGAGTAATCAGAAGAAAACTACTACTTAATGGAAAACAAATGTATGAAGTATATTTTAATTAACAATTATTTAATAATTAAAATACACAGCATTGGGTGATAGAACAGTGTTTTTGTGTGGTGAGTTAAGAGTTAGCCGAGTAAAAAGCATAAGCTTTGGAATGATACACAATGTATGATGGGTGGAACTGATGGTTTACCAGTAAGTTGGTGAAGTGGAAGCTCTTGACTAGAGGTATGGAATCCTGGCTTCTTTTCAGATCCAACTCTTAAGTCCAATAGTGTTGTCATTTTACAACTAGAGTATACTACAGATTTTTCTTCAAGGACAAAGCATAGGTAATCAAACTTGAATACCAAGAGTACTTTTAGATTGATAATAAACAGCTTCTCAGATTCTGAAGCAAATATCTAAATTATTTTCTCATGTGTATAACCCTGAATTCTGTGACAAAATATTTTTAATTTTTAACTTTAAAACTATTAAGTTTAAAAAACAAAAAGTGGGGGCCAGCACTGTTGCATAGTGGGTAAAGCCACCGCCTGCTGTGCCAGCATCCCATGTGGGCGCCAGTTTGAGTCCTGGATGTTCCACTTCTGATCCAGCTCTCTGCTATGGCCTGGGAAAGCAGTAGATGGTAGCTCAAATCCTTGGACCCGTGCACCTGCATGGGAGACCCGGAAGAAGCTCCTGGCTCCTGGCTTCAGATCAGCACAGCTCCTGCCGTTAACAGCCATTATGGGAATAAACCAGAGGATGGAAGACCTCTCTCTCTCTGCCTCTGCCAATCTGTAACTCTGCCTTTCAAATAAGAAAATAAATCTTAAAAAAAAAGGAAAGTAGTGAAAACATGTTAGTAAGGTTCCCATTTTCCAGTGAATGATACCTAGTGCTATCTTCATCACATCTTTTCTATACATGTTTGTTTGTGTATTTTTAAGATTTATTTATTTGAGAGAGAGATCTTCCATCTGTTAGTTCTCACCCCAAAAATAGCCGTAACAACCAGGTCTGGGCCAAGCTGAAGCCAGAAGCCAGGAACTCCATCCTCATCTCTCACATGGGTAGCAGGGGCCCAAATACTTGGGCCATCCTCCACTGCCTTCCCAGGTGCATTAGCAGGAAAGCTGGATGGGAAGTAGAGTAGTCAGGACTTGAACCAGACCATGGATATGGGATACTGGCATTGCAAATTCTGGCTTTAATCCTGTGACCACAAGACTGGCCTTCTATACTTACTACCCATTTCTCTCTGCTTCTGTTTTCATTCTCTCTCTCTCTCTCTCTCTCTCTCTCTCTCTCTCTCTCTCTCACACACACACACACACACACACACATCCTCCATTTCTCAATTTTATTTCCTTTTTCCTGATTTATTTTTCCACCCTGATTGTATATATGAACTTGGTGTAAGTGTAGATTGACAATATTTTTCTGCCAACATTTTCTTGCAGAAAATGTCAAACATACAGAAAAGCTGAAATACTTTACAGAGAATGCCTATACACATACCTACATTACCCAATTAAAATTGTGCTGTCTTTACTCACCACATATTTATCTGTACCTCTATCAGTCAACTCTCTTACTGGCTTGATACAGGTAAAAATAAGTTCCAGACATCAGCACACTTCAATCCTAAAGACTTAAACTTCATATCATTAGTTGAAGGTCATTTATTTTTTTATTTGAGGTAAAATTTGCCTCGGTGCATAAATAATCTTGGATTTACTAACCACTTCACTCAGTCTTAAAAAATCTATGCACTCTGCAAACTATACCCCTACAAAAATATTTACAGTTAATATTGTACCAGTTTACATAAAATATAAAAACCTTAAAATTACACAGACCAAAGTTCCCCATCCTCCCATCCATTATCTTACAGGTTTCATGTGTATTGCATATCATATATGTTGTAAAATCCACAATAAGGAAAAATATCTTTACTATTTAACCAGATTAACATTTCTTGTTACTCTTAGTCCTTCCTCAACTTCAAGTTTCCTTGTAGTATTCCTTTCAAGATGAAAAATTTTGGTTAGCATTTATTGCACTTCAGGCCTAATGGATACTAATGAATTACTATAGTTTTATTTTTTCTGGATATTTCTTATTTTCCTTCTTGAACAATATTTTCCCTGAGAATATAATTCTGGATTGACAGGGCTTTTTCCCCTTTGGGTGCTTTAAGGATGTTACCCCAGTGTCTCTCAGTCTTGTTTCTGATGAGAAGTCAGTTATCAATTTGTTGTTCCTCTTGTATGAGTTCCAGATCATCAAGTCAAGTCAAACATTTTGTTTTAGCCTCATTTTCTCTTTCCTTTTCTTCTGAAACTCCATTTACATACTAGATTTTTTTTTTATGTTTTCCTTACAGATTCTTGAGGCTGTATTGATTTTTTTTTCCTATCTTTTGCTCCTTTTTTTCTATGACTGGGTTTTTTTTCTCTTGATCTGTATTTGAGTTTGCTGACTTTTCTGTAATCATTCTTTGTTTTATACCACTCAGTGAACTTTTTTGCTTTCAATTATTGTAGTTCTAGAGAATCCCTTTAGTTTTTGCAAGTTATATTTCTGTACCGAATTTTTTTTCTTTTCAATCATTACAAGCACATTTTCCCTTACATCCTTGAATACAGTTATAAAAGCTGCTCAGCTGCTTGTCTGCCCATTCTAGTATTCTGGATCAGCTTGGTGTGTCCATTTTCTGTGAATTTTTTTCTTCTTTCAGGATGAGTAAAATTTTTCTGTTTTTTCAAACATTAAGTCATTTAGATTATGTACTGGGCATGGGGAATAAAATGTTACAGAAACCCTGAAATCTGATGGTTCTCCAAAGTTTGTATTATTTTTTTTCCTCAAAAAAAGCAGTCAGTTAATTTGGCTGAACTCCCAGCTGCCCATTCTGGCTCCCCTGCGGTTTGTGGCAGCTCAATTTCAATTTAGTTTAGTTCTTTAAACTGGCTTCATTGCATACATACATACTTGAGACATCAGCCAGAATTGGGGGCAGAATTCACATACAGAATTGAAGGTACTCTGGTTCTTTTCTTTGCCAAGATTTCCTTGGCATTATTAAGAAGCTGCCAAATTCTGTCCTTTGATTCTTCAAGACAATAAAAGTACACCATCCAAACAACCCAGCCCTCATGCTAAGAGCCTATCTCTAAATAAGTGGGGAAACTCACCTAATAGTATTCTCTGCTTCCAAGTGTTATCTCTCCAGGATCAACCTTGCCTTTGGCTGCTCTCTTTCAAGTAGCTGATTTTTGAATTTTGCCAAGACTCTGCACATTTATCTGTTGTAGGATTAAAATTTTAACATGTTCTATCAAAAACCTTAATAATTGGGGCCGGCACTGTTGTGTAGCCCTAAAGCCGCTTCCTGCAGCGCTGGCATCCCCTATGTGTGCCTGTTTGAGTTCTGGGTGCTCCACTTCCAATCCAGCTCTCTGCTATGGCCTGGGAAAGAAAAGAAGGCCAAGTCTTTGGGCCTCTGCACCCATGTGGGAGACCTGGAAGAAGCTCCTGGCTCCTGGCCTTGGATTCACACTGTTGTGGCCGTTGAAGCCATCTATGGAGTGAACCAACAGATGGCAGATCTCTCTCTGTCTTTCTCTGCCTCTGCCTCTGTCTAACTCTGCCTTTCAAATGAATAAATAAATCTTTTTAAAAAAAAAAAAACCTTAATAATGAACATTCGTCTGGTGGAGGTCCTTTTTTTTTTTTTTTTAAAGATTTTATTTATTTATTTGAGAGGTAGAGTTACAGACAGTGAGAGGAAGAGACAGAGAGAAAGGTCTTCCAACCGCTGATTCACTCCCCAGATAGCCTCAACAGCCGGAGCTGCGCTGATCTGAAGCCAGGAGCCAGGAACTTCTTCCGGATCTCCCATGTGGATTCAGGGGCCCAAGGACTTGGGCCATCTTCTACTGCCTTCCCAGGCCATAGCAGAGCGCTGGATCAGAAGAGGAGCAGCTGGGACTAGAACTGGTGCTCATTTGGGATGCCGGCGCCGCAGGTGGAGGATTAACCTGAGCCACGGCGCCAGCAGGTAGAGGTCCTTCTGCCTTTGGCAAAGAATGTTCTTCATTATGGGCAACTGATCCATGCAGTATAGGTCATAAATATGTCCAGATTTTACCTGTTGGATTCTAGTAGTATCCCCAGTCATTGTGACATGCAAGTTATGTTCCCAAGCTTTCAAATCCCTCCTCAAGGAGCGAATCTTGTAAAGTTGAGAACCGTAACATCTTTCAGATTTAATAGTTTGATCTTCCAAAAACAAATCTGATGACACCTTATTGTCTAAAGGCTTCCAGTTTTTCACTTTTTCCTACAAAATTAAAGATAGACTCCTTAGGATGGCATGTAAGACCTTTCACAGTTGGCTTCAGGTTAACCTTAAAGCTTTATCAGTAGCAATCTTCACCAGTTGTCTTGTCTCTGAGTTTCCCAAGCTTGCTTTTTCTTTTCTGATACCCTTTTCTCTCCCCTATTTCTTTCTTTTTTTTTTTTAATTTATTTGACAGGTAGAGTTATAGATAGTGAGAAAGAGAGACAGAGAGAAAGGTCTTCCTTCCATTGGTTCACTCCCCAGATGGCTGCTACGGCCTGCGCTGCGCTGATCCGAAGCACCAGGAGCCAGGTGCTTCTTCCCGGTCTCCAGTGCGGGTGCAGGGCCCAAACACTTGGGTCATCTTCCACTGCCCTCCTGGGCCACAGCAGAGAGCTGGAATGGAAGAGGAGCAACCAGGACTAGAACCCGGCACCCATATGGGATGCCGGTGCCGCAGGTGGAGGATTAACCAAGTGAGCCATGGCACTGGCCCTCTCTCCCCTATTTCTAACATTCCTCTACCCATCATCTAAGATTTATCTCAAATGTAATTTATTAAAATTCTGAAGACTGTCTCTATTATGCATACAACTAGTGTTACTTGCTGCTTTTCTCTATACTGTAGCACTTTGTATATATCGATAATTATTATACCACAATTTTTCTAAAATTTATTTTTATTTATTTGAAAGGCAGAGTTAGAGTTTCCATCTGCTGGTTCAGTCTGCAAATAGCCACAACAGCCGGATCTGGGCCAATCTGAAGCCAGAAGCTTCTTCCAGGTTTCCCATGTGGGTGCAGGAGTCCAAGCACTTAGGCCATCCTCCAGTGCTTTCCAGGTGCATTCGCAGGGAGCTGGATTGAAGTGGAGCAACCAGGACTCAAACTGGTGCCCATATAGAATGCCAACTCTACAGACAGTGGCTTAATATGCTATGCCACAGTGCCAGCCCCATACCATAATTTTCTACATGCTCAACTTTTTCTTCAAATATATTATGGTTGAAGTTTTTTCTCAGCTTGTCAGGTTCTATTTTAAGGGCTGAATTAAGGAAATATAAAGGATTAAGAGAGGAAGAATGTTTAAAACCACGGAATTTGATAGAATTTAGCTGTTTTAAAAACAATGCCTTATATTAGGGTCTGGCTGTCCTATTATCTAAGATAGTTACTAGGAAAAGCAACTGGTGGTATGAAATTGAATAAACCACATTCCCATTTGAACTTGAAAATTTTAATAATAGAACTTTCAGGGTCCTGCGCTGTGGTACAGTAGGTTAATCCTCTGCCTGCAGCGCCAGCATCCCATATGGGCACCAGATCTAGTCCCGGCTGCTCCTCTTCTGAGCCAGCTCTCTGCTATTGCCTGGGAAGGCAGTACAAGATGGCCCAGCTCTAACCATAGCAGCCATTTAGGGATGAACCAGTGGATGGAAGACTTTTCTCTCTATCTCTCCCCCTCACTGTCTGTAACTCTACCTCTCAAATAAATAAATAAAATCTTTTTTAAAAAAATAGAACATTCATACACTTCAACTAAAGAATAGAATTTTGAAGAATGAGAGCTAGATATATAGCTTTGGACCCTTTGTATTTAAAGTATGCTAGGTAAAGCATAGGGAAAGGTAACTCCTAGGAAATACGTGGAGTAAAGAGAAACTTGGAAACAGCATTTCAGGGTTTGGGAGAGGGAAAAAGAAAAAAGAAAACTTTACAAAGACCAGAATCCAAAGAGCTGAGAAAGGAAAGTATCCAAAAGGATGCTGAAGTTTACTTCTGTTGTAGCCCAAGTAGTTTTTTTTTTTTAACCATCTATGAAAGGACTTCAAAAAGTTAATGGAAAAATGGAATTAAAAGATAAGTGTCTTAGTGCAAAAAAGTTTGAAATACATGGATATTTTTTCCATTTTTTTGTTTTTGTGAGTTTTTTTTTTTTTATAATACACATTTTACACAAACTCTTTGAAGACCCTTTTGTACTTAACCTTTTTGAATCTATCTTTTACACTTGGAGCTGAGTCTTTTTTCTTTATTATTTCTTTCATGCTATAAGACTTTTTTTAAAAATTTATATGCAGGGAAGGGGCTGAGTTCTTGGAGGCCAAAAAATCACAAATCTGTTAATGGCTTTTATATTGTCACTAGACAAATACTCCCTTACTCAAGTTGTAATCTGAGCTCTGCTGAAACCCACAAGAGTGCTTATGTCCACTGCAGCTTGGACCTGTCCACACCTTCCTTCCTCAATAAAAGCTGTGCTGTTTGGAGCCCAGAATATAACATACCAAGTAGGTACTGTTGGTGAATCCTTACTAGTCACAGGTACCAGAAATATTCTCTATCATACAGGTTGTAATACAAAAGAGAGGGAGAGTAAAGAAAACACGAAAGAAAGGGAGGAAGAGAACAAAGAAGCAAGGGGATGGGGAGGAGAGGAGAGAAAGGGAGAAGAATGGGAAAAAAATGCTTAAAAGCTAACAGGATTTTACTTGAGTGTTCTGTTAAAAGCAACACTAATTTTTCTTTTTTCTCTTCTGCAAAACTGTTAATCCCTCCTCCATATTTGCTGATTGAAATGCTATCTGCCCTTCAGAAGTTTCTGACAGCCTTTCCCCTCCAGGACAACTTTCTTAATTCTTATAGGTGGGAATGTTGTTCATCTTATATCTCATTCAGTACCTTTTCCAGACAGTGCCTAGAACAGATTCTTGTTAAATCCAATTGAGTTACTTTGGCTCTGGCTCAGATTCTATAAAAGCATATAGAAAAATGGATTTACAATTTCCATTTTTAAAAAGAACATACAGGAATCATAGTCTCATGCTTGTTAGACACATAAGAGAAACTGTACTTTTTTAAATACATTCAGAATTTTCAGGTGTACATAACTTACAAATCAGAATATATTAACCTTTTAAAAATATTAATACTAGTTCAACTTATATATTAAACCTACATTGGCCGGCGCCATGGCTCACTAGACTAATCCTCTGCCTGCGGCACCGGCACCCCAGGTTCTAGTCCCAGTTGGGGTGCCAGATTCTGTCCCAGTTGCTCCTCTTCCAGTCCAGCTCTCTGCTGTGGCCCAGGCGTGCAGTGGAGGATGGCCCAAGTGCTTCGGCCCTGCACCCATATGGGAGACCAGGAGGAAGCACCTGGCTCCTGGCTTCGGATTGGCGCAGAGCACCGGCCGCAACGCGCCAGCCGTAGCGGCCACTTGGGGAGTGAACCAACAGAAAAAGGAAGACCTTTCTCTCTCTCACTGTCTAACTCTGCCTGTAAAAAAAAAAAAAAAAAAAAAAAAAAAAAAAAAAAAAAAAAAAAACCCTACATGTACATTTTTCTTTTGGGGACTTTTACATTTAAATATCTGAATGTATGTTGCTGCTTCAAGAGTATTGATCTTGTTGCTTCTCTTATTTGATCTTTGAAAGTTTTGAAAATATTATGAATATGGTGCTCAGTGAGGATAAAGCTTATATGAAAGTCTTAATATTTAAAATAATCTATTCTAATTGGCTTCTGTTTTCCTGGGTCTAAAATGAACTTTCTGTTAAATTTCATTATTAATAACACAACTGCCTGCATTTTCTTTTCAAGCATTCATACTATAATGCCCTCTGCAAGGAAGTCGGTCTAAGGAAATAATCCAAAGTACGGGAAAGACAGCTGTGCACACCCTCAGTCACACTGTTTTTAAAGAACAAGCGGATAGAAATACTTGGAATGCCCAAAACATAAGACAGTCTTAACAAATAACTAACAAATACCTGAGTGTGTAACATGTCCCAGACCCTGTGGTAGGCACTAGTCAAAAAGACCAAAGTATATCCTCAGGATGTATTATCATGAAGCCATGTTGTTTATTCATACAGGAAAATACTCATGATAACTACTAAAAAGACAACTGTACATGCATGCATATTGCTATATAAAATAATGCAAAAACCTACAAACAGAAGAAACTGGAATAGGGCATACCAAAATGGTGCAGTGATTTTGTCTAATTTCCTCTTTAAAATATTAAGGATAATATAATTTAGAACAAAATAAATGCATCAAACTGTTCAGAAAATAAAGGTAAATAATGTTCCTAATTTCCCTTGTAATTTCCCCTCAGAATGTTTCCTTGTATTTTTATTCAAAATATGTTCTATTTTTAAAAAGACACTTGGTTGATCTCTTAAATTATATCTGGACAGATGTTTTGTTTTCAAGCTTAGAAAAATAGATTGTTTTATTTTATTTTTGTCTAACTGAATTAAAGACCAACAAGATCTCAAACCTTTAGTGAGGAAATTTTCATTTGTTAGAAAGAAAAAAAGAAAAAGCTTTCTTCTTGGCATGGTTGGCCAGGAAGGTTGGATTTAATTTAAAATGATTAATGAGATTTTGTCAGGCTCCTTGACTTGACCACCACTGCAGTTTGTCAGTGCAACAACCTGGGAAGCCCGGACGCCACGCTGTCGCCCAAATCCACTCTCCAGGGAAAAAATTAACTGGGAGGACTAGAGCCAGGTACACGTTAGTGGCATTGTCTCAGCATTGACAGTTTAAAAATCCAAATCAGAAATATAAATGTTTGGGGACACATCCCTAAGATAGTGTTTTCAGTTTCTTTATAAGGAGTTAATCACTTTTAAAATATTGAAGTTGTTAACCTTTTCCAAAGGAAACTATTTGAAGACAAATCTTTACTAATGATCCTCCCTCCTCTAATTTGTTTGAAAAATTAAAATAAACAAGGAATTTAGGATCTCAGGTTACTTCTTTCTTTTTTTAAAGAACTAAAATGAAGTATTTTTAGAGAGTAGTTTTTTACTTTTGAAAACTTTAGATAAAAGCATGGCATAATTTTGTAATCAAATTTAAAACCTATTCAAAGTTAGCTAAAAACAAATTACTGAAAGTACCTGGTTATTAGGTGGTAAAAAGCCTTATTCTTGTATATTTTTGCTTCAGTATTGGTATTTGGCTGTACGAACTTATTGTATTTGATACCTGTAATTAACTGAGAGTTAAACAAATGTAGTTTTTATGCCAGTTACTTACTGAGTACCAACTAATACCAAATATAGTATCAATTCCAACTTATCATAAAATTATACATATCATTATTTGGATTTGTAAAAATTACCAATACCAATGTTTAGCATCTTATTTTATTTATTTTATTTTTGGCATCTTATTTTAAAATCTTTCCAAAGCAGTTCAGGCAAAAGGGATTTCTTAAATTATCACAGGGCAGGTTTTGAGTGTATGATAGATACCCTAAGACTACTTTTGTAGAAACTTCAAATCATGTGACTAACAATTTTTATCCACACAAAATGAACAGAATGCCTTCATGCTGAACAATTTCAGTGTAGTTGTGTCTTCTAAGCTGCATGGCTGTTTTCCCTGAGAAGACCCTCTTCACGGCCAGACTTCCAGTGAATATATGCTTAAGTTACCTGCAGTAGGTAGTCTGAAAAACATCAAGAAAAGCAGCATAGAAATGTTTACTAAGGCTGCTGTTCTTATTGGCAGACATTAACAGGAGCAAAATAAAGTAGTTATGTGTATATACCAGCACAATTGTCACCCATCATATTGCCATCAAGTAAGTTTCTTCTAAAGCAAGTATTTCCAGCTCTAAAGGTGTCAGATAGGGTATATAATTTTTGAGAATTTTACAAATACAATAAACTATCTTCAAAGTGTGAATTTTAGTGTTACTGCAGTTTATGTACTGCGTTACATATTTCCCCCCAAAAAAATAGGACTGCAAAATCTAACGTAGATAATCATGTTTACAAAGGAATTTAGAAACACTCATTTCCCTTTGGAGATTTTTACTATATATTATTATATATAATTTTATCCTTTCTTTAATCTTGCAACTGATAAATGAATACTATTTCCCATAGTTCCATCTGAGAAAAGATTGTGGCCACAGTCAACATTAAACCAGAAAAGTAAAATCTCTTGATTGAGATCAAACTTGTATTAGATTTAGTGAAGCCCAAAGCCCTCACAGGGTGCTGTTATCACCATGATGAATTTGTATTGATTCTGGTTTTGGTTCCCAGGCTCAGAAATTGGGTTTTGTCAACGCACCTCATGTATATATGTTTTTTAAAGATATTTATTTGAAAAGTGGAACGAAAGAGAAAGAGACACACAGATCTTTCAGACATTGGTTCACTCCCCAAATGCCCAGGCCAAAGCTGGGGAACTCATGTAGGCTTCCAACATGGGTGCAGGGACCCAAGTACGTGGGCCATTATCTGCTGCTGGGTGAAACATAGAGTAGCCTAGGGCTCCCAAGTGGAGGCTCAACCTGCTGTGCCTTAATGTCTGCCCCATACATGTGTATTTCTCATGACCCTGACTTTAAATCCAGAACTGAAGGAAATGTTATTGATTGCTTACCAAATGCAATCAGTACCTTCTCTCTCTTTGCCAAGCTGTGGTAAGTTGATTGATGATCATGGAATCAGAGCAAGGTGTGTTCCTGAATCCATTTTAAAAAGTAATTTGTCACTTTTGAAAACTTTTAGACAAATAAAAATAAAGAATTTTTAAAATAGAGACAGATCAAAAGGACAAATTCTTTCTCTGTCTTAAAAAAAAAAAAAAAAAAAGATAAACTGGCCAGCGTTGTGGCATAGCATTGTGATGCAGCAGGTTTAAGACACTGCTAACATCCTATATGGGTGCCAACTTGAGTCTCAGCTGCTCCACTTCCAATCCAGCTCCCTGCTCATGTGCCTGGGGAAGCAACAGAGGATGCCTCAAGTGCTTGGGCCCCAACCACATGTGGAAGACTTGGATGGAATTCCAGGCTCCTAGCTTCGGCCTGGGCCAAGAAAATAATGGATGGAAGATATTTCTCTTTCTGTCTTTCCCTCTCTTTTTCTCTGCAACTCTTTCAAATAAACAAATCATTTTTAAAAGTAAAATGACATTTAATATAATATTTTGATATTCTTGGTCACAGACCTATTTAAATACTTTATTATATAATGTTTAATATAATTAAATTATTTTGGCGATTCTTCATAGATCCCTTTTACAGTTAACACATTCACACTGCATTTACTCATTATGTTGCTGTATTTCACTATGAATTTTGGGTTACTTATATTCTGCAGAAAGTTAACTGAAATATCTACTCATGAAGAAAATGTATCACTTTAAATATGCCAAATCAAATGTATGTCGATCTAGCTTTCTTCTGTGGATAAGAAAAATGTTTGACCAGCGCCACGGCTCACTAGGCTAATCCTCCGCCAGCCACTCCAGCCTTTACGGCCAATTGGAGAGTGAACCAGCAGATGGAAGACTTCTCTGTCTCTCCTCTCTCTGTGTAACTTTCTCTCTGACTTTGGATGGGCGCAGCTCTGGCCGTTGCAGCCATCTGGAGAGTGAAGCAGCAGGTAGAAGACTTCTCTCTCTCTCTTCCTCTCCTTCTCTGTGTGTATGTAACTCTGACTTTCAAATAAATAAATAAATCTTTAAAAAAACAAAAGTGTTCCATAGCTAGTAACAGTAACTGCCATTTTTTATCTGTGATAATTGAGTGATTTGTAAAATGGGATATTTTTGTAGTGTTTCCTTCATGAGTTGTTCTTCCTTTGAGTCATATTCATAGCTTCTGATGACATTTTACCAGCATCAACAACATTATAATGATCCTGTAGCCCTGAACTTGCTATTAACATAACTATAAGGTTGCACTCTAGGGTGAAGCAAGCCAAAAGTCCTTGGGCCCTGCACCCGCATGGGAGACCAGGAAAGGCACCTGGCTCCTGGCTTCGGATCAGCGCGGTGCGCCGGCGGCAGTGGCCATTGGGGGATGAACCAACGGAAAAGGAAGACCTTTCTCTCTGTCTCTCTCTTTCTCACTGTCCACTCTGCCTGTCAAAAAAAAAAAAAAAAGCTCAAGATCAAATAAAAATTATCCCCAAAAGCAAATGCAAAAATGTCAACAGAAGGAGATTCCATGAACTCATATTCTTATCCATTCCATCACTTACAATCTTATTTTTTTTCTTTTGCTTTTTTTTCTCTCATATAGTCCCTGGGTCTCTCTAATCTTGATGCTTTTCCTGGTTTTGCCCTCAGTAGGAATGGATCACATGGCTGCTATCTTCAGTTTGGGCGCACTTCATATACTTGGACATCCTGGAATTGTCCTTTCTTTTGTTCAGACCAACTACAGGTGAACCCTTCTTACAATTAAAATCACATTAAGAATTGATTTTTCATAAGTCATCACACCACCCCCTCTGGTTGATTAAATTAAAGTCTGCGTATAAGTGTTATAGAAATATATCCCACTTATTACTTAGCAAAGTTATTTATTTAACTGTGTGTAGGATTCTGAGCAGAACAGAGCAGATATAGATTGATATAGATTGGTACTTGAATACAAATTGAATTTTACATAAATATTTTCATTTTCCCCAGAACAATAGTTACCATAGAACTCTGATCATTCTAAAGTACTAACATCCACCAGGCAACTTAATCAACATTTCCAGTTTATGTATAAAATAATCTTTCTTTCCTTTGCATACTCACAATTTATCAAAACCTTAGATTTCAAATGTATTGAGAATCCCCATAGCCAAAATGATGGTGTAAGGAAAAAGGGTTAAGCTATATATATATTGAAATGTTAATGTTCTACAAATTATGTCCTTAGAAAAAGAACAGACACCAGAGATTGCATGTTCACATACAGAAATATTTGTCTCTAACATCTCACTTTTAGAATTAAAGAACATTCATCTGGAAAGATCTTAATTTCTTATGCTAAATAAGCACAGGAAAACCTCAAACTACAATTAAACAACTCTACAAGTTTTTCTACAACCTGTATAAACCATTTATCAAACAAGGGACAAAGGAAAGTTCTGAATTACTTCCAAAGTAAGTGGTGGGGTGTCTACTCTCATGTTAGAAATGTATCCACAGCTCATTAAAAAGACGTCATTGTTGCTCCATGTAGATAGATAATACAAATAGTTTTACTTAGATAGTGAGACTCTCTCATCACAACTGCCCAAAATAAAATTACAGCTTCCATAGAAAGTGTCCTTTCTCCTTTGTTAAAAACCAGTCCCAGAGGCCAGCACTGTGGTGAAGCTGGTTAAGCTACAGCCTGAGACACTAGCATCCCATTTGACTACCAGTTTGTATCCTGGCTGCTCCACTTGTGATCTATCTTGCTGATAATGGGCTGGAAAGCAGTAGAAGATGGGTCCCGTCCCTGCCACCCACATGGGAGACCCAGATGAAGCTTCTGGCTCCTGACTCCTGGCTTTGACCTGGCTCAGCCCTGGCTGTTGTATCCAACTGGGCAGTGAACCAATTGATGGAAGATCTCTCTCTCTCTCTCCCCCCTTCTCTCTGTAACTCTTTCAAAAAATGAATGAATCTTTAAAAAATTACTAGCTTTTATTTTTTCAAAAGATTTACTTATTTATTTGAATGGGGAGAGTTACAAAGAGGCAGAGAAGAGAGAGAGAGAGAGAGATCTTCTATCTGCTGATTCACTACCCAAATGGTTGCAATGGCCAGAGCTGCACCGATCTGAAGCCAGGAGCCAGGAGCTTCTTCCAGGTCTCCCACATGGGTGCAGGGGCCCAAGGACTTGGGCCATCTTATACTGATTTCCCAGGCCATAGCAGAGAGTTGGATCAGAAGTGGGGCAGACAAGACTTGAACCGGTGCCCATACAGGATGCTGGCACTGAAGGCTGTGGCTTTATCTGCTATACCACAGCGCTGGCCCCAGCTTTTTTAATTTTTATCTATTCTATTTTGTTTGTTTACTTAGGGGGAGTGGAGAAAAGGAGAGAGAATTCTCATCCACTGGTTTACTCACCCTAGTATCTGTAGTTATGGTACTGGGCCAGGTAAAAGTCTGAAGTCAGAAACTCAGTCCACATCTCTCACATGGGGTGGCAGGGACCTGCTGCCTCAGAGTCTGCATTAGCAGGAAGCTGGAGTCAGGAGTAGAGGTGGGTATCAAACCCAAATACTTGGATATAGTACACTGCTATCTAATCCACTTACTTAACCAGCTGGCCAACAACCCATCCCCTTTCCTAGTTTTATTCTTGCCTTGGCTAGCTGCCCCAAATTATGACATTCTTTCAATCCACTTTTTAAAAAGTTTATGTATACTTATGTAGGAAGTGTTTGTCTTTTTTCCTTTTTTCAAAATGTCATCCATGTTTCTTCTTCAATGAGCCTAAGATGTTAATAACTTTTATTCTTTTTTAAAAAATGTATTTTATTTTATGTATTTGAAACACAGAGAGTGAGGAAGAGACAGAGAGTTCTTCCAACCACTGGTTCACTCCCCAAATTGCTGAAACAGCTGGGTCTGTGCCAGATTGAATCCAAGAGCCAGGAGCCAGGGCCTTTTTCTAGGTTTCCCACATGTGTGTAGGGTTCCAAACACCTGGGCCATCCTCTACTGCTTTCCCAGGCACACTAGTAGGGAGCTGAATGGGAAATAGAGCAGCTGGGACTCGAACTGTATGGGATGCAAATGTTGCAGAAGGAGGCCTTACCTGATACACAACACTTGCTCCAGGTATTAATAACTTTTTAAAAGATTTATTTATTTGAAAGTCAGAGTTACACAGAGAGAGGAGAGGCAGAGAGAGAGAGAGAGAGATGTCTTCCATCCGCTGGTTCACTCCCAAGATGGCCGCAACGACCGGAGCTGTGCTGATCCGAAGCCAGGAGCCAGGGCTTCTTCCAGGTCTCCCATGTGGGTGCAGGGGCCCAAGGACTTGGGCCATCTTCCACTGCTTTCCCAGGCCATAGCAGAGCGCTGGATCAGAAGTGGAGCAGTTGGGACTTGGATCAGCACCCAAATGGGATGCTGGCAGTGTAGGCGATGGCTTTACCTGCTATGCCACAGCACTGGCCCCAGGTATTAACAACTTTTAAAAATGGGTTTTCTGTCACAAAGGTTGGCAATAATGAAGCAGAATAATGGTCATAAGTTTTAAATTGAGTATTCCTCTAACTTTTTTTGTTTTTGAAATTTTCATTTGAAAATGATATTTTAAAGAACAAAATACATTATGATGTTTTAGCACCTTTAAACTTAGGCTGGAAAAAAATTTACCAGTAATCCACCTCAAATTGCTTTTTCAGAATAATTTTACATTATGAAATCAATAGTTCATTAAAAAAATTTATTCATTTTGTTTTCAAATCAAGCTGATCTTAGATTGACAATATTCTAACACAATAATATATCCTTGATGTAAATCTTTTATTAGCTAAAGCTTCATCTATTCATTATAGACAACTCATTTACGTTGTGTAGAATTAAAACTTGACCCAGAGCGCATAGCTTTCAACAAATATACATACAAATAAATAAACACTAAATCCAAATAAAATTTCTTATATGGTGACATAGTCAATGGGAAATGCAATCTTTTTTTTTTTTTTTTTTTTTTTTTTTTGACAGGCAGAGTGGATAGTGAGAGAGAGAGAGACAGAGAGAAAGGTATTCCTTTTTGCCGTTGGTTCACCCTCCAATGGCCACTGCAGCCGGCGCATCGTGCTGATCTGAAGCCAGGAGCCAGTTGCTTCTCCTGGTCTCCCATGCAGGTGCAGGGCCCAAAGACTTGGGCCATCCTCCACTGCCTTCTGGGGCCATAGCAGAGAGCTGGCCTGGAAGAGGGGCAACCGGGATAGAATCTGGCGCCCCGACCGGGACTAGTACGCTGTGTGCCGGTGCCGCAAGGCGGAGGATTAGCCTGTTGAGCCATGGCGCCGGCCGGGAAATGCAATCTTCTATGCATGTTCTACAAAACAGAAAAATTTAAAATCCCGTCTATGAAGAAGCCAAAAGATTTTGTGGCTGAGGAAGTTTTATTACTCATTAAAATAGTCAACCTTCAAAGAGTTTGAAAATGAGAGTTGTGAGGCATTTGCTTTTTATAATTTTTTCATGTCTGAAATTAAGAGGCTTAAGTAACCATTTGTTGTATATCCTCATGATTGAGTATAACGTTAAATGCATATACAAAATAACACACACCCAAACATCAAAGTTCAGGATAACATTTTAATTATGTTTTCAGATATATGAAATATTTTGTTTTCCTCAATTCTATCACCCAGTCAAGATCTACAGCATTTATTGAAATGAGCTATATATCTCAACTTCATAAGGGTCCCAGGAGGCCCTAGACAGACATTGTTATTTCAGCCTTCACAAGGCAATACAGTACAGAACTCTGTACTGTAATAGGCAACATGGAGCAGTCATAATTTCAGTTCCTGTTACAGTGACAAGACTTTCGGGTAAGCGATTAAAGCATTTCTTCAGTATTATAAGGCTCATGGCCATTTTGATGGAATAAACAGATTACTGCTTCTGCACTGGGGATGGAAACACTGGGGTGTAAACCTGTGGGGGAGATGTCTTCACTCTTTGTATGAGTCAGAAGCTCTATTTAATTGGAATGAAGCTAACTCTGTATTTTCAATGTTAATATTTCTGAGGTGACTTTCAAAGTTTCAAGAAAAATGTAAGGAAAAGATAACGCAAATTTCCCATGTTTTTTGAAGCCTTATCATACTATAAAAGCTATTAAGAACATACGTCATACAGAAAGCCTGCTCAAGGAGATCAATGCACATTTTTTTAAATCAAAAGAAGAAAGATAGTTGATTTTCTTAGGCTAACAGGTTTTTACCTTTTAACACCAACAATATCAAATGACATATTTATTTGCTGAATCACTGTGACTAAAAAAAATTAACCACATTTGACTTCCTCACCTCACAATATCTTAGGTCATTTTAAAAATAAACAAGAGTTCCCAAATTAATTTTTCTTGCCTAATATGCATGACTTAGGAGGGAAAAATAGTGGAAGCCACTCAAATATTCACAAATGCAAACTATGGAAGAGAGAGCGAGAGAGGGGTAACTCAACAATTATAACCTCTGAAGTTGCAAAAAGACTTTTAAATAGCTAATACCTTCAGATTTTAAATCAGTATAATCTATTGTTTAAACAAGAGCTATCTCTTTTTGGAGGACATTTAAAAGAAAATTATATCAAAGTAAGTGATCTTATACTTTTCCATTTTGCTATAAAATACAAATAGTTTAAGTGAATTTTATTTCCAAAAAGTTCAGTATTTATAAATGGCAGTTTTGTATAGTCAGATCAGATATAAAATGTATGTATGTTATGTTTATGAGGAATATTACACAGTATTTTTATCTTGATGTTTGATAATTTCTGATAAATATACACCTATTACTTTCTAATTCATATCTCGGAATTAAGAAGAAAACGTTTTCTAAGCAAGAGTTAGAAGTTCATTCCTGTTTAATTGGGGTGAATTATGTCACAAAGATGAATGTGTCATAATTTTTAAAATATAACTTTTTTTAACTGTTTTGTGTATGCTGCCAGGTCGTTAACATTTTGCTTCAAAAAAAAATTATGTGTGTTGAGAACAAACATGCTATTTGCCTCCGAAGTAAAATTTTATAACCGAATGTCATCAATTTAGAAAAATTGAATAAATGGCTGAAAGAACTAAATTTTATGATATGGAAATGCAATTTCTTAGTTGTAAATGCCCTAATAAAAATTATGGGAGTATTTTGGATGTGGTTACCTTAAATGCTTTGTGCGTTCTTTTGGAAACACTTGGTTCCTTCTTTTCATTTCACTTTAACAGTGTTAGGGTGCGTGACTAGCACGAACCCTACCTGATCCCTCTTGGAGTCTGAAGCACAGTGCCAGGTCCCAAAGAGAATAACAACTCCTTAGTCTCCTCAGACCATTGCTGTATTTTCTCTTTAGCATCTCCTGTGGCTTTTACCAGAGCTAAGCAGGTCCCGTGACTTTGGAAGGCAGTGCCTGCGGGGAGTTGAGAGCACCTGATCCATGGGCTCTTCCACCAGGTGAGTAAGCGGTGGGCCTGGGTGGGGTTGAGGGGCTGTAAAAGGAGGCCAGCGGCTGCAGTAGGGAAGCCAGGCTAAACTCCTCCAAAATGCCTTATCTTTAAGAAGCACTTAAGGCCTTACTGTCTCACCCTTTACCTCACCATCTTCCCACTGCCCGACCTGGTGCCCAGGATTTGGTGACTTTTCCTGCATTTCTGCTTCAGCAGCTCCGGAATGGGGTGGAGGCGTAAGCGGGGTGAGGAAAGGACCAGACGCCTGCGGGAGAGGGACCGCGCGTTCCGCCTCGCTCGGTTCCATGGCCTCATCTGCGCGCTGTGAAACCAAGTGGGCCAGGAATTCGCACTGGGGGAAGTGTACGCGATGACAACGTGGGAAGCAATATGGTGGATTATAACTGGGGATAGCCTTTTCCCCTAGTCTCCAGGGAAAACCTTTCCAAGGCTTGGCTGTCTGCCAGTTTGTGTAGAATTTTTCTCAGTCGTGCGTTTCTGTATAGAGATAGCGGTGCCTTAATTGTTGAACTGCTGGATTGAGAGATGAACTCGGAAGGCATCTGGGAGAGTCAAGTCAGCTCCCAGCGACCACCTCTGAGGGCCCGCGGGAGGAAGTCAAGTGGCAGCAGTGGCCCCCACCGGAGGTCTGCCCGGAGGGAGGAGGCGTTTGCTTTGCAGAGTTGGTGATGCCCTCGTGAGCTCCGTGAGGCAGGCTGCCAAGATTTGTGAATGGCGAGAGAAGCGCTTCGAAGTCTGATCACTTAAATGTATGTATGTATGTATGTATGTATGTACACACACACACACACATTCGTAACCTGATGGAACCAGTCTGGCTCTTTCCTAGGGATGGCAGTTTGGCCGCTTAGCTGGCGCTCGGGCTGCGGGACTCCGGGTGAGTCTTGCAATAAATGATCAGGGATTCCTTGCCCAGACAGCCCGCCCCTTCCAACCTCTCACTGTCAGCGCAATCCACATTGAACTCTGGGACGTATCGTCCCCACCCTCTGCTCTCGGGGACTGGGCCAAGGCCATGGCTTCGCGGCTCTGCTGCGCACAAGGCCACGGAGAACCGCGCCAGACTCACGCAAGCGCCCCTAGGGGCTTGGGGTTTGGCTACAAGTGGCTGTGCTTCCAGTTAACCGCAGTGTTTGAAATCGAATCCAATGGAGACGCATAGGCGCAGAAATCGCCGGCTCGGCTCGCCCTGAGCATTTCCACCGTGGGCAGATAAACCGAAGCAAACGCAGCGAGAAATTTCCCAGCCCAAAATATCTACCCCACAGTCTCCCACACACTTCCAGATACTCGCTTACAGCTTTAACAGGAACGCCAAGGGGGGTGGGAGGGAAGGCTCCAGAAATCCAGCGCATCTTCTGCTGGCCTCGGGAGCTGTGCAGCCGGAGAACACAAGCGCGCTGTGCGTGGAGAAACCTGGGCCCGTCCAGGCTACAGCTACACGCCAAGGCCACACAGAACCCTGGCGAACCTCGATTCCCGCTCTCACTATCTGGCTCTCCCCATGGATCACGCCTGAAAATTCATTCAGGCTTGGAGATACCAGGATCTGAGGATCCCTGTAAAGGATTCACTATTTGCTGCCTTTGCAGTTTATCGGCTTTCAATAGAATCATTTTCGATCTCGGTCCCAGGAATGTATTTCAGATTCTGTTTCTCATGCCGCCTCACCAAGTCAGATGAGCTGAGTCTTAGGCCGGCACAGGCGGATGCGTGGGTTTCAGACTCCCAGCCGCTAGGCGGTGGGATACCTGCACCTAACCCAGTCCGCGAGAGGACTTGCGCGCCCACCGCAGCGCGGGGAGAGACTAGGGCGCCGGCTCAGAGAACTGTGGCAGCGAGGCAAGTAGCCAGGCAATCAACTTTCACCTTCTCCTAAGCTGTTAGGAAAGGGACTGGCTTTTGTCCGGCAGCCTCGCCCTCAGGGGGTTCGGGGCTTGATGCTATCGTGGGTATTTCTTACTGTTCGCGCTGTTACACACGAGCGCATGCGAGCGCGCACACACACAGACACACACAGACCCACAGTCGATGTGAACGGGAGCCATTTCAGATTCTGTTAGTCCCAGTTGTGCGGTGTGTTTAAATGTGAGATAGAAGGTTGGCAGCCCCAAATCATTAATTTCTCACGTGAGAAAGCCCCAGAGTAGACTCTTTCCCTTTGATTCTCATTCAAATGCGCTCTCTCCCTCTCTCAGAGAAAAACCTTAACCTTCAACTGTCAACTATTTTCAAAACACCAGATTAATGTTGCCCAGGACTCGGTAGTAACGTGACCTTTCTGTTTTCAGATGTGTTTTCTAACATGTAATCGTTTGTTTGTTATGTCTCCCAGTAAGGAACAAGCAGGGCCAGGGGCGAGGGGTGGCTGTTGCTGGAGGGGAAAAACATGGCGTGCAGGCTGATTTGTTACCTCTTCAAGACGCTCAAAGCATTGTATTTACAATTTAAGAAAATACTACCTAGGGAGAAAACGCACCATAGCGGTACTGAACAGAAATCCAAACACCTGAGCAATTACTTAAATATCAACATCCCTCCGCAAATAAAACTTAACAAATGAATTTTTTTTTTAAATCTGCAGGAGAGGAGCTCCTAGATTACTGATAATACTTCATCTAGGAAGCTGTATGATGTCTTATTTTTTATAATGTATCAAGCTCTTCAGTTACGATTTGTGCCCGGTTTCTGAACTGTTATAAAGACATTTTAAAATCGGAGAAATGGGAAAGCCGTGATGTGTGTGTAGATCATATCTTCCAAAACTGTTAATTTCAAACCAGTATATTTGCTAAACTGTATTAAGAAATTAAATAGCTTGATTTCTGCATAACAGGTCCCAAATCAAATGGAAAACAATATATTTGAATTGGTTGTTTGGAAACCAGCATACTGTTTGTTGTATAGTAAAATGTCAAATATGCAATGAGATTTTAAAGCTTGTTTTAAGCAGTACTCAAAGAAACAAGTAACTATTTGGCTAAAAAATTTATACTTAAAAAAATTGCCAGTTGCTGGAAATTAACTCCTCTTCGAAAGCATTTTATTCCAAACAAGAATTGTAAAAAGACATATTCAAAAGTGAATTTCTGCCACCAGAAGGATTTAAACGTCTTTTTTTTCCCTCTCCATAAAATATTACGAGGCCGCTTTCATGGTTGCTGACTAAGTATTTCACGAAGCAAGCAAGGTCCAAATTGCTCTCCTTATTTAATCAACAGCTTTTATTGCCGGCGTCCGCCTCTCTAAGGATCCCACCGCGGCCCTCCAATCCTTTCTCTTGTCACCAGCAACCTTTTCCCTCCCGCGCCCGCCTCGGAGCGGTCGCGATTCCCAGCGTAGGAAGCGCGATCCGGCGACTGGTGTGCTGGCCGCGCGCCCCTCGGCGGCTCTAACGGACCCCGGATCGCCCGGGCACAGTCGCTAAGCCCCGCTGCCCACATGGAGGCTTCGCTGCTGCTCGAGTTTATAGGCCCTTCCGCGGTTTTATGACAGGTTGCTGCGGTTGGAATGTTTATAGATAATAAACAACTAATCCATTTCTTGCCTAATGAATTGCCCCACCCGCGTACCAGTTTAACACCCGTAACCAGCTCCAGCATCCACCAGCGCCGGCGGCGGGGGTGGGGCGTGAGACCGCCCAACCTGCTGCCGCCCAAGTGCGCCAACTCCGGGGTCCTCCGCTCTGCTACTCGGTGGTGGCGGTGGGGGGGGGCGGTTCTCGTTTTCCAGTTCCTCCCCCCGCGCCCGAGTCCGCCGCGGCCCCTCCTCTCCGCCGACCGCGGGGACCAAATGCCCCAAGCGCTTTCCTCGACTGCCGGCCGAGGTTGGCGCACCCAGGGAGGAACTGGCGCCTCCTGGCCGAAGGCCTGGGCCCCGGGGCAGCCGGTGCAGGGCCCTCCCGGAGGCAGTTAGACTCCTGCGCGCTCCTCCCGCAGTTCTGCTGGAGGAAGATCAAAAAAAAAGGCTGACATCCCCGCGGCGGCCGCTGGAAAGAAAATCCGCGGGCTGGGGGGCGGGAAACACACAGTTAACACTTCAGACTCCCGTCTGAAATCAAGAAAAATGCGTGTTCAAACTCCCAGGAGACACGGAGGATCTGCCAAAAGTATTTCGAGAACAGAAGAGCGCAAAGCCTGGGAGACACGCTTTTATGCACATTATGGCAGCTGCACACGGCCTCTGTCAGTAGCTGAAGCGAAGGGGTGTGGTGCCGGGGCCTGGGGCCCGGGAGAGGACGGAGGGGGTCCGCTGGCTCCGCCCGGAGCGACCCAGGGAAGCGGTTGCTCTCCGTGGGCCTTCCCTTTGCGTGAGGACGCAGGATGCGAAGCAGGACGGGGATAGAACCTGGAAGGTCCCAGCCGGTGCATCTCCTACGAGGGCCGTTTCCAACAGCCATTTTAAATGGGAAGACCTCCCTTACTTTTACAGTAGTCTCAGGCTTATGTTTGGCGTTTGTGAAACACAATTTTAGGAAGGTGGTGTTTATGCCACCTTCCAACGGAGCCCCCTTTTCCAGGATTTCTTCTCGCCCAGAGCCTAGGGAAGCCTCGTTAAAATGCACCCAGGGCCCGCCTCTACCGGTGATTTCCTTCCCTGGCGTTAGAGGAGGTGAAAGTATCACCATAGGCATTGGGCGTAGCCGGTTAAACACACTCACGCCCTCTCATTCTTCAGGGTGTCAGGTTGAGGTGAAGATTCACTTTGGGCTGGGCACTGGGAGGAGGTGATTTTTTTTAATAAACGAGTAAGGCACAGTACCAGCCACCTGGTTGGAAGTTGTTTCTCCTTGTCACCTAGAGGTTTCTTTTCTTTGTGCAGTTTAAATCATGGTGCCTTGCCTACCCCCAGTCTTGCCAGGATGTAGCTGATGCACTCAGTAGCAGATCACACCCCCTCTACCCATCTCCTTTCTTCATCCTCATCCCTGGGGCTATGTAGAGGGTGCGCTGTGTCGCTGCCTGCTGAGGTCCCTCATTCTACAGCCACGGACTCAATAGCTCAGTCTTTCTGGTGTCTTCAAAGGATTCCTGGCCCTGCGAATCTTCAGCGACTCTAAGCTACATTGGACACAAAAAGCAGGTTCTGTCCCTGATGGAGAGGGGAGATTTTCTCGCTCTATCAGCCCTGAGCTTGGGTCTTTTGCTCCCTGGGAACTCATTCTGCTGCTCCTCTCTGGCGAAAGAGAATTGCCTGGGGAAGCACTGGCCACTCCTCAATGGTAGCCAGACTGATTGGGTTTGTCTAGTCACTGACTTTGCTGGAACATTCTTCAATCTCTCTCTCTCTCTCTCTCTCTCTCTCTCTCTATCTCTCTCTCTCTCTCTCCAGCCTCCTCCAGTGTGCAGTGAACACCAGAAGGAGGAAACCTTCGGGCCTGAGTGGCTTTTGCTTTGGCTGGTGCTGAATTCAGAGCTATCAACTTAATTACCCAGTTGATAAGAGAGAGTTTAAAGAACGATCTGCAAAAGAAAACTCGAATAAAAACAAAGGCCGTGAGCCCTCAGGGAGCTGTTTGATTATTTTCTCTTACGTTTTCATTTGCACTTGCCTCATCAGAAATAAAAATAAATAAGAACACAAAACCTTGACTGGTTATTCAGCACTAAATGTGTGCAACGTTGATACAGACAGAAAAGAAAATAAATCCTGGCTGCTTAATGAAAGGAAGAAGAAAGACATTTGAATAACTAGAGCTTAAAAAAAAAAAAAGGAATACGGAGCGCTGAGGAAGGGCTGCGTGGAGCATCGCTACCTTCTCTGGAGCCGAGACTGGGAGGCCAGGACTGAGTGAGTCATCGCGGGCGCCGCCGGCCTGCGCAGCCCACGAGAAACTGGACGGAGCCACACATCAAACAACGGAGAGCCGGACTTGATTTTATTTGATCATCAAAGGAACGGATAATTCAGCGAGGCAACTATTTCTGCATCCTAGGAAGCGCTCAGAACTTCAGAAAGGTCCTTGGATTTCGCTATGGCTTCCTCGGAACGCGGAAGACAGAAGGGAACTCTCTTACCTGTAGGCAGGTACAGCTGTTCCGTGCCTTCACCGTGCTGCGTGCGGTAGACACCGTGCAGGCAAACTCACGCACTAGCCGGGCGCTGGCGAGGCTGTGCGCGCGGAGTGTTGGGGACCCGGAGCGCTATTCTTCAGTGGCATCCTGGATGTATGTATCCGTGGGTTTGAGCGTGCAGGGATCTCCACCTGCAGAAAAGAGAAAATGCACGTGAAAGCACTTGGTCAACGGGACAGAGCTGAAGTGCAGCATTCCTGCTATACGCGTCTAAAATTTTCAGATATAAATTCAGGGACAATTGGTAAGACAGTACCAGGTAGAGTTCTGGTTTTGTTTCATGAAAGGTCTCTGTCATCTCTTCTGTACTCCTCTTCTCTGAAGTTGGCCTTCACTGAAGCTGCACTTATAAAATACACAGTCTTGTTGTTTTATTCTTCTTTGTAAAACTAAGCTGCCCACAAACTTGGCTTTGAAATTGACTAGGGATCACCCTCAATTCAGAAGCACAGAATTCCTGTGTGTACAGAAGAATGCTTTCAGGGAATCTCGTCCAGTGCAGGCCTGGAGATGTGGAATAACAATTTGCACGTAGTGAGTCATGACTATAACTCAATCCTACTTCCACTCTAATATAATGTAAAAACTAGCCCCAGCAGGCTTTTCTCCCTCCATTTAAACAACTTGAGGAAGAAGTTAAATATTCTACCCACATCTTGCTCTGGGAAGAATATAATTAGGGATATAATGTTGTTACACTTAACCCTAGCACCCAGGTGATCATTTATCAGATTTATCAGTAACTTTCTTTGCAAAAAGACAAGGTGAGTTAAGAAAGCTAAAAAACAAAAAAAGAAAAAGAAAGAAAAAAAGAAGAAATGTAAAGGTAGTTTATTTTGGTGAAATAAAATTGAAATCCACCCACTGGTTTTCATAGAAAACACTTTCCATGAACCTTATGAGGACCTTTCATGGGTCTGAAAATTCTGTGTAGAGATTTGAGAACCTTGCTACCTGAATTTGGGAAATAATGGCGATGTTTTAGGACAGAAGATTCAGGATGAATATGTGTTAAGAACTTATTACAGGTATTGACGACAATAAACTTTTAGAGTAAAATTCAGTTAAAAACACTTAAGAGATGACATGACAAGAAGAATGAATTACTCATATTAGGAAAGAAAAAAAAACTGTTGATTCTGAAGTAAGATCTCTTTTAACCAAGGGGAGGGGAGATGAGGAGTGTCCTCCCCCCTTCCCTTTAATAGGCCACAGTCCTCTTCCTGGCACACAAGTCTCAGCCTAGGTTTCTTATCACTGTTCTCTACTGCTCAGAGTGACATTCTTTCTCTTTTTGACACCTTTACCTCACTCCTCAGCTCCAGTGTAGCTGACAATTCTTGGGAGTAAATGACCTCAGAAACATTTTTTTATTCTATTCACAGTCACCAAAGCATTCTAGGTTTTCTACTAGGTAGGTAGTCTCAAGAGCTAGAAGAATAACTGTCTTACACGATGCAAATGGATGGTTTATGCGTTTGCTGGTCTAACACATTATAGCTTCCCTACACTTCTCAATGTCTTAAGAAAGGCACTAGCAGTGGAAATTTTTTTTTTTTTTTGACAGGCAGAGTGGATAGTGAGAGAGAGAGAGACAGAGAGAAAGGTCTATCTTTTTGCCGTTGGTTCACCCTCCAATGGCCGCTGCGGCCGGTGCATCTCGCTGATCCGAAGCCAGGAGCCAGGTGCTTCTCCTGGTCTCCCATGCGGGTGCAGGGCCCAAAGACCTGGGCCATCCTCCACTGCACTCCCAGGCCATAGCAGAGAGCTGGCCTGGAAGAGGGGCAACCAGGATAGAATCCGGCGCTGCAACCGGGACTTGAACCTGGTGTGCCAGCGCCGCAAGGTGGAGGATTAGCCTGTTACGCCACGGCGCCGGCAGCAGTGGAAATTTTAGGGAGCTTTAGTTAAAAAAGATATTTTTAGGGGGACATTTGCTTTTATAAAGACACCTCTAGCTATAGAAATATCTTTTTAATTTGTACTGGCCCTCGGCCCCCTTAATAGTAAGTTGGTTCAATTATCCCCTAAATTAGTGATGAAATCCCTTCTTCAAATGGAATCTTACTTGGAAATCTAATACATGAAGGTAATTAAGAAGAACTGCTCTGGGGCTGGCATTTTGGTACAGCAGGTTAAGCCCCCCACAAGTCCTGCACCCACAAGTCCTCACTACTGCACTGGGGATTCAGGTTCCTGCTAATGTATCCTCGGAGGCAGCAGATGATGGGGCAAACTCTTAGTCCCCTGTTACCCACATAGGAGACCCAGATGGAGTTCCAGCATGGAAGCCCAACCCTGGCTGTTGTAGGCAACTAAACAGTGAACCAGCAGATGGAAGATCTCTATCTCTTGTTCTGTCTACCCCTCTGCCTTTCAAATACATAAAAACAAATCTATAAACATAAAAAAAGGAACTGCCCTAGGTGAAAGGAGGGGAATGGATTTAACTCTCAGGAGCCCATCACCCTCACAAACTATTTCCCCCTGGCTCCTTGGACTACAGTTTGAAGACTGTTTTGCATGAAGTCAGGATGGAAGCTACAGACATCATTATAGACATGACAAACAACTAGTTGGAGGTAGAAATTATATAATTAGAGTCACTATTAGCACCATTAATGAGATCATGTATGTGTGCATTAATATGTATAGAATTAATAAATCTCATATTCATTAATTCATAAACATATTTATAAATAATGATTACTGAAAATAGTTCACTTTTGTGTCTTCCTTGAACCAAGGTCTAGTAATGTCAACATCTGGGTTGAGGTCTGGGAAGAGAGCCACAGGAATGAAATGCTGTGAATGTTGTGGAGATATTTTCCTCTGTTATCCCCATTCGAAACAGGTCAGCCTGCACTGATAACAGCTGCAGAAACAATTGGGGACTTTATTCATAAAATCAAAGGCAAAATGCCAGATGGCAGCCAACCAAAGGGATTGAATGGAGAGGATTATAGAACCCTGGTGAAACAGGGAACAAATCCTTTGGGGGATAAACATCTCTACATTTTTGTTAAAATGTTGAAATCAGACTTTTTCAAACTTACTATCAATTGAGTGTAAGATAAAAATTATAAGTCAATAAGTATTTTTGTTAGAAAGTTTACCTATGAAGAAAAACAATTTTCTTAGTTGAAAATTTGATGGACTGTTTAGGCTGCCTTGTCATTTTTCTTGTCGCTCTTCATAATCTGTATGGAATCCAGAAACAGCCAGTAAAAGATGAGAATCTCTGCTTCCTTAATTACTTCCTGTAAATTTGACAAGTACTGCCCTGCTCTCATTGGCTGTTCTACTTATAAATAAGCCCCTCTTTCAAAGACTGCATAATTATTTGGGTACACTTACTTCCCTAGCTATACATCATGCCTATCAAAGCTAAGTGCTTCCAACCTACCTTCACAGGGTCTCTTTTGAGCAATATGTTTAACTATTATGTATTACTTAGTTTCTTTGTTGGTAAATATTCAAACCATTTGCAACAGTATATCTTCAAAGTCTGAAATAAAATCAGAAACAAAATATATCAAAATTAAGAATAAAAAATAAATCCAATCTTTATGATTAGAATAAAAAGAAACCACATAACCTTTCTCATACCCAAATAATTTATGAATTTTATATTTATGAGATTATTTTGGGTGAAGGGCTCATAAAACTAAGAGTAAATTCATACAAAATTGTTATGTATTTTAGTTGGGGAAGATAATCATTAAGTAAAATAATAAACTGGAGCTTTATTATGATTCGATTTAATGAGCCACTAAAATTTTAAGTCTAAAATTCTAGTATTTTTCAGGGTTGGAAGAAACAATATTTTTAAGTTTCTAAAATTATAAATGGTTGTATAGATACAATTGATCTAAATTAATTTTTAAGTAGAACTTAATTTATTGGTTCAAGATACTTTTTCCTAATAAAAATTTGAT